>NC_135649.1:45730576-46367307 GCF_053574225.1 Canis aureus
TATTTAAAAAAAGATTAAATTGTGATAAAAAAGAAGGCGGCCATTTGGAGTCATTAGTTTATTAAGCATATTTGCATTTCCAAGAATGCAGTTGTTTTTCATAAATTAGCCATTTTAGGCCAAGCTGCCAAACTTTCATTTGCATTTATCAAAGGAGAAGCCATGAATTAGCATTTTCAAGAGAGGGTTAACTGGTTCAAAACAGCAACAACAACATAGATTTGCTATCTATTCTCTCTTTCTAATTCCTTGTCATATTTATTTTACTGATTATCAAGTACTCTAGCAGTTACAAATTTGAAACTCTCTAGGAAAATCTCTCAAATAAAACCTTTTGTTGAAAATCAAATTACAAAATATAGATTTGTCTGACAGTAAGCTGAGAATGAATACTTGGAGTAAAGATGTATCTCAGACTCTAAATCCCTTTGTTTACTACCCTGCTGTTGTCATAGTACCGAGGCACCAACAGATCATAAGACTTTAACAAAAACAATGGAAAGTAAATCTAGATTGTGATTAAAATCATTTAGTTTGGCACTGGCTCTATAGACAAAAGGCGATATCTGAGGCAATTTTTCTTTTATATTAATGCCATTTTATTAAGGTCATTTTGGTAATTGCTTATAGATACATTAAACTCTCCCCTATTAATATTCTTTCAAATCAGGCAAGCATGAACATCCAAAATAATCCTTTTTTTCCCTTTTAAAAGTTTCCAAAGGGGTGAAGGAGGAATGGAGAAGCACAATATTTTAAATCAAATTTTCTAATTAATTCAGGACAAAAGCCCAAACTTCTGCCAAAGTACATAAAACGCAACACAGTAAAAGGTCAGAATTTTGTTTTCCAGATTCTTACTTTAAATAAGGATTAGAAAGCTTACACATTTTAAGTCGTTTTAAAATTCACTTGCAACTATGAATGCTAGCATACCTATACTTACTTGTCCCTCATGGGGCCTGCTATATGAGGCATATGTGGCTTAGTGTCGTTCTTATACCATAAAATCAACACCAGCCATCTTAAGAAATCCCTTTTGTTCCACCAGACCTGTACTGATCTTTCCAATTTTTATTACTGCCATTCCACTATCATTTTATTCTTTCCTAAAGATCAGTACATGAAGGTACATAAGCACATACCCAGTAAGATATACCACCCAAACCAGTTTCCACAGAAATGAAGCAAAATACTTATTAAAAATTAGGGCCTCCTGTCTCTAAGGCTTATGACTGGTCCAGTTAAGTATTAAGAGGAACTCAATATGCCTTTATAAAACACTAATGGAACAAGAGCAGGAAAATAAAGTAACATTTATCATTGTACCTTTTGTGTGTTCAATATCTTTAAATTTTTCATTTTAATAAAAGTTCTTAAGTAGCCTATAACCCTAGTACACACACATAGGATATGACTTATAAAAGTAATTTCTAGCTACTTTTCATGGGCAACATAGTTGTAATGTCAAGATCATAGGCACTATGATCCCTGGAGTTGCTTTTGAGGCACTTACAGTTCACTTTGCCATACCGAAGTAGATCTGCTCGCTTCTCTATAGGTTTTGATTTCTTGTCTCTGCTATTTTAACAAAGGAGATGTAAGAGGCACCTTGCTTACCTATCACACCTAACATTTATAGTAGATTAATGATGGCTACAGATATTTTGACACTTCTCCCATTGGAAGCTAGGGCCTATATCTTCTCTCTTTGAATTTTGGCAGACTTTGAGTATTATGACCAATAGAATATGAGGAAGTGACTAGGCCACACACTGAGCCCAGGATTCAAAGACTGGCCACTTTCATTTCCTATTTCTTGAAGCACTTGCTCTGAGGGAAACAACTATCATGTGAGAAGTCCAACCTTCCTGAGACCACCACTATGTTGTGATGAAGCCAAAGCTACCATGCAGAGATACCACATAGAAGGAGAAATTCCCAGTCTCCCCTCAGCTTTCCTGCTATCCCAAACTAAGCCCTAGAGACGTGTGAAGAATACATCTTGACATCTAGTTTTCAGATGATTCCAGTCCCAGACATCTGATGATAACTGCATGAGATCTCAAGTAACAACTGATCAGCTGAGACTAGTCAATCTATAGAACCATAAAAGAGAATAAATTGTTAAAGCCATGAGTTTTGGGATGCTTTGTTATTTAGCAATAAATAACCAAACAGCTTCCAACAAAAAGCAACAATTTTTCTTGATTGATTATTGAAAATGGGTACTTACAAGAAAAAAAATCACCTCATGAATTTATTTTTCTCATGCTCCTCACACCAATTTATGACCCCTCCATTTTCCAATTTCTTCTAACAATGCTTTTAAATATATATATCTGGGGACGTCTGGGTGGCTCGGCAGTTGAGCGTCTGCCTTTGGCTCAGGGCATGATCCCAGTCTGGGGATCGAGTCCTGCATCAGGCTCCCTGCTTCTCCCTCTGCCTATGTCTCTGCTTCTCTTTCTGTGTGTCTCTCATGAATAAATAAATAAAATCTTTTTAAAAAGAAAAATATATATATATGTATATATCTGATGCCAGGTCTCACCTTTCTATTATTCTTTTGCATTTATGTAGCATTTGTGTGTTATATTCTCATATTTCTATAAGCATATTTACATCTTGTAAATAGTAATATCCTGTCCATTATAAAATGAGATGTTCATTTTTTTTAGGAAAGCAAATATTCCACAAAGAGAAACATATATACTTGAATATAGTAGGAGCTTACACATGGTAGAATATTTTTCCATTAGTACTAAGCTTAGATTTTTTTCATAAAATTGGCATTTTTTAAAAACAAACTTTTATTGTATCCTCCCCCTTTGTTAAGGCCATTTATTTCTGTTTCTTTAAGCTTAGACAGGAGGCTTAGGGAAAGTCTTCAAAAAATGTTTCATCTCCTTCCCTTGTTTATATTGCAGGTCTTTCTGAGAATACACCTGCCATCTACCTCATCCTTCTAACATCCCTGCATAGGGAAATAGAGAACAACTGATACTCCTTGGGTTGTGTTGTATCTGCAGTTCTAAAACAAAATGGATACATTAGCTACATGGATTTAGCCTCTTAGAGTTTTATATTCAGGAAAACAGCCACTTTTCAGTATATAAGCATTTTCTATATAGTCTTCTAGGGTCTTTTTAAATCTTATAATAAATTACCAGTTTAGTACCTCCATATACCTATATTACATAACAGAGCATGCAAAAGAAGATCAGATTGCTGAAAAGCAGAGCTTAATCTATGGAAATTATTTATCTTTATTCTATATATTACAGCATTAATTCAATAACATTTCTAAAATGGAACTCTGCTTATATAAGTAGATAAATAATTAGAAAGCACATAAATCATTACTTCCTAATGTGACTACAACTAGATTCAATGCAATTTACAGATAAGTATGAGGAATGACTACTTTTTACTGAATAAAATCTAGCAACATTTCTAAGAAGAGAAATGAAGACTCCCGTATTCTTTGGCAAAGACATAATCATAAAGAAAGATAAATATCATTTGTCACCCATTTAAACTATTCTCTCAGTGAGGGGAAGATAGCTACAAAATAAACATTTTGCCTTTAGTTAGCAAAGTGCCATCTTAAAACGACAAGATAACCCTTCATTTCTACTACAGTCTAATTATATGTAAAGTTCAAGAGACTAGAATTACTTTGTATAAAGTCTGAGTCTCAAACTACTTTTAAAAGGATATAGTACTGTTAAACTATACTACATATTAATAACCACTAGGTAAAATGAGATCATTACTGAAACATTTTTAAGGCTCAAAATCAGTCTATGCCATAGAATATTGTAAAATATAAAACATGAATAACCTACAGAATCAATCACAGGACCCAGAAGTCGAAGGCACTTTGAAGGATTACTTATTTTACTGGGACTTTGATTTGGGAAACAAAAAACTAAGCCTTGTGACAAAATTTTTAAATTGTTAGATACTACACTTCCATAGAAATGCAGTATTCCTAACAGTTTACATAAGAATCACATAAACCTATCCAAACTACAGCAAATTTTTATTTTTGTGATGCACTAATTAGTGTCTTCTTTGTAAAATATGTCATGAAGTTCTATCTCCTTACTTAAGAAAGGGCTCTAAGTGGTGAACTTGGATGATAGAAACAAACAACTAAAAATCTGGAAAGGCCATCCTCATGGAAAATAACAGATGTAGGGAACAGACTTGTTTAGGGCTTCTACCAGAAAATGTATTCTAAATTGGTATTAAAGAGCAAGTGAAAAAAAAAAATAAAGAGCAAGTGGATAAGTGAATGTTATCTGATTCCTGGAGGGTCTATAATATGGCACAGCATTCCAGAAGCTGTATGCTCAATAAAACTGTGCTTTTTCTTTGAAAAAAAGCCCTCATCTCTACCACAGTAACTTGGGGGATTAGGAAAGGTACCAATTTCTGGCAGGACTGTCCCACAGAAGCTTCACTCAGTATCTTGCCAAGAAAGACTTTGACTAGCCTACTGGGCTAAGACCATATGTCCCCAATTTTAAGGTTTTCTTCCATAATTTGTTCCAGGAATTCTTTGAGGTGAAACCCAATCCTAATCATCAGAGAAGATAACTGGCACATTTGTGGCTGACCACAATTACTTAAAGGAGAAATAAAGAGTAGCAGAGGGAGAGAAAAGTACTGCAAAAGAAATTTTGTGGACTCAGCAGGGATAAATGAAAGGTACCATAATTTGAGCAAGTAACTCATTCTACACTTCTGTACTTTTCACATTACTCTGATTGACAACTTCACCATCCTTTTCTACTACCTGGAAATCATTTCTTAGGTAATTTAATTCAGACTTTGTCTTGAATAAGATCTTTTGTAATTTTGAGTATTTCTCACTGTCTCTACTTTCATCCCATCTCACCAAAAATGACCCATACACAAATCATATGGCTATGACACAAAAAAATAGAAGATGCTACAATAAAAGAACTCATGATAGCTAAACTCAGATCTGCTTAGAGAAAGAAGTCAAATGGCTACATTTACAAAATACAACATATCATGCCAATAAGAATTAGTGCCATAATACACACCAGATTTGGGGAGCTTGAAGTATCTGGAAGAAATTGGCTTCAGGCAAGAATTTAATGTTGTATATCCCATTGCAAAGGAAATACAAAGTTCACTCAACAAAGGGAGTCCCAAATAATTCAATAAAGAACCAACATATTACACTTGCAATGGAAACTGCTATGTTTGGTTCTCCAAGTTGCCAATTGACACAAAAGTTATACTTGACTTTCTCATGAATATTGCAAGAAAACAAATATGCAAAAGAACCATCGATTTCATGAAACAAGGCTGTATTTTGCTCATACCTGTATTTTTCCCCTGGTTATATTTGTTTTCTATTATAGATTAATGTGTTAGGTTTTTTTTTAAAATTTTGCATTCAAAATAGATAGGACTAAGAATTTTCAATAGTCTGGAGCTACGTCCCCATAGGACAATGACCCATTCTAAATTCCAACTAGCAATGAGTTGCTACATAATTATTCACACTGACTATCCACAACTTAATAAAAATAGGAAATCTAAAAATCAAACAAAAACACGAATTACAAAGAACTTCATTTTTTTCTAGATGGTATAATGTTTTATATAGCTTTGTGACTAACACAATATATACCACATCATTAAAAAGCACTTATTAACTATGGTGCTGGCTCAATTGGAAGTCAGGGTGCAGTTGATCTTTTAGTTGCCTTAAAACCTTCTGCCATATATTCCTTGGTAATGAGTTTTTCTTATCAATTTCATGTATCTAGACCCCTCACATTACCTAAACTTACATTCATAAAAATTTCAAAAGAGCTGATAAAATACACTGATTTTAAGTCCCAGTAATATTTGTTATAATTAGATTTCCAGAAACATCTGTCCTTTAAATAGAGAAAGAGAAGCTTTAAGCTAATATAAAGTGTTTTTAAATTTTAAAATTTTAGCCACCAGCATTTCAGTAGGAAAGATAAACTTGGGAGAGCAAAGAGACCTATTAAAAATTACTTGGCATATTCATAAGATTAATTCTAATTCTCTCTCTCTCTCTCTCCCTCTCTCTCTCTCTCTCTCTCTCCATCTCTGTATATATATATATATATATATATATATATATATATATATATATAATGGACAAGATCATAAGTGAGGTTAAATAAATTATTTAATTTCATTGTGCCTCAGTTTCTTTATCTTTAAAATATAGGTGATAAGAATACCTACCTCATCAGGTGGTTGTGAAAATTAATATAGATAGGAATATATAAAGCACAACACAGGACCTGCAGGATACAAGGTGCTCAACAATCATAGTTATTTATAGTTATTATTATGACAATTTTACCCACATATAAAAAAATCCAGAAAGCCATTGAATTGTCATCTTAATATGACAATATCTCTTAATAGATAGTAAAATATTAGCAGAAACCCGGGTCAAAGGGAAGATCATTACAACCTGACACAGAGTACAGTGAAACTACACTTCTGACTGACCCAAAGTCCCAAGGTTGCTTAGTGGTCCAGAGCCATGGAACTACACCTCAGTCTATGTAGCCTTACCATGCACACGAAGATGTGCTAAAAAAACAAAAACAAACAAACAAAAAACAGTAAAGGCAATAAAAAGCCACTTGGTAGAGACATATTTATGGAATAAAAGTCAAAGGAGTTTTAGATTACAAAGTCTCCTATAAGCCACCCAAACACTATCTAATGATATGCTACAGTGTGGAGGCATGTGGGGGCATAGACTTTTACTAAATATTTCCCAAGTTTATTTAGGGCCTTATTTCATTTTATCTAGGTCTTGTACATGCCCATTACTTCTTTAGTAGTTGGTTTGTCATCTCTCCCAGTAAACAATGTTTGTTCACAGATTACTTAGCTTTTCTCCTTTGCCCTTGGGTAAACCTAAAAAGAAATGTCCTGTATTCATAGGCAGCTCGATTGATTACAGTTGTTGATGGCTCTGTTGCACGTTTGATGTTTGTATTGTGAATCTAACTCACACATTACCAAGTTGGTTCTGAGTTTTCTTGAATAGAACTTCTTATGTGTAAGTTTTAAAAAATGCTGATTTTAAATCTTTTCTAAAAAGATACCCACATATCTTAATGAGAAACTTTACCTAAAGTTAAGTACTGAAAAGGAAAAAAGGAAAATATGTGACAGTGATGTGTGTTTGTGGTGTGTGTGTGTGTGTGTGTGTGTGTGTAAACCAGGTTTTCTTTTGACTTGGGAAAAATAATCAAGAATCTTCAAACAGAAACTGCTGTCATTTTTTAAACCTTGACCAACCTTTGCCTTAAAACTAGCTAAATATTTTCCAGCTTTATTGAGATATAATTGGTATATAAATAGTATAAGTTTAAGGTGTATAGTGTGTTGATTTTATATATTTATGAGTTGCAAAATGATTACCATCATGGTATTAGCTACCACCTCTATCCAGTTTATAGTTACCATTTCTTTTTCGTGGTAAGAACATTTAAAACCTACCCTCTTAGCAACATTCAACTATGTGATACAGTATTATTAGCTATAATCATCATGCTGTACATTAGATCCCCAAACCTGTTAATCTTATAACTGGGAGTTTGTACTTAGAGCAATACCTCCCCATTTCTCCACCCTCACTCCCAAATAACTACCATTCTACTGTCTCTCTCTGAGTTTTTCCTATTTAGAGTTTACATATAAGTGATACAGTACTAAATATTTAAAAAATCAGTCTTAATAACTGACATAAAAAATAAGATATCTTGATTTTAAGTGGAGCACAAAGAAAGAAAAATCTCTGACTTCTTAAATATGAAATTTCCCTAGCTTGTGGAAGATCCCAAATAAAAATAAATGTTTAAGATAAAATTGTCATGGCTGTGAACATATTATGTAGATTGAACGAAATTCAAAAAAATGAGTTTTCATGAGTTATATCAGTAATTCTCAAAGCATGATCCATGTATTGAATGCCATCAGAGGGTTAAAGCAAGCTTAGTTAAAACAGCCAGTTATGGGGCACCTGGATGACACAGCCAGTTAAGCATATGCTTTCAGCTGAGTTCATGATCCCAGGGTCCTGGGATCAAGCCCCATGTCAGGCTTCCTACTCAGCAGGGAGTCTGCTTCTCCATCTCTCTTTGCCCTTCCCCCAGTCATTCTCTCTCTCTCTCTCTCATAAATCAATTAATTAATTAATTAATTTTTAAAAAGACAGTTATGACTTTGTTACTGCAAAGTTATGAGGGCTCTGATGTGTGGCTCAAAGAGTACCAACTCTTCAAAGTCAAAGAATGACAGAACAGGCCTTTCAATATCAGACAAATCAAAAGTAGAGGTAGTAGTAGTCTAGTATGATTCAAAAGATAAATCATTCAGCCAATTAAAAAAAATTATTTCTTAACTACTTACTAGTGCTTCTATCATCAATCCTTTAATTCAACAAATATCTTTTGAATTACTACAATGTGCCTTGAATTATTATAGGCCTCTCTAGAGACAAAACATTGGGCAAGACAGATATAATCCCTGATCTCATAGAGCTTACCTTCTATCAGTCAAGATAGATAATAAATGAAATGAAATAGGTAAATGATGAAGTATATCAAATGGTGATATATACCAAGTAGAAAATAAAGAAAGGAAAGAAGACATAAACTTCTAGAATGTGACTGTATGTGTGTGGGGGGAGGGGAGTGTGATGCAGTTTTGAATAACATAACTCAAGTATCTCTGAGAACTTCATCTTTGAGCAAAGGAATAGACAGAACAAAGAATATAGCCATCTGGAGGAAAAGATCTCAGACCAAGGGTATTATAGTCCAGGCTCTATGGAAACTGGGAGAAAAGAGAAGATATGGCTTTTCTCCTTACTATCTGGTTAGGTAGAAAAAAAAAAAACATACAACCAAATATCTTCACAATATCCTGTGCTTACCTCTTAGTGTTTATCACATTGTATTTTAACTATACAGTTACTTTTCTATCTTCCCACATTAAACTGTGAGCATCTTGAGGCAGGAGTCATGGTTTACCCATTTTTTTGTGTCCTCATTGTTAAACACAGCATCTGACAAGGTAGGGACTCAATAAACTAAAGAGTATGAATTAATTTAAGAAATAGTACTGAGGAGTATAGGGCCATAGTGTGTTTCAAGCCAAAAAAAATCCCCCAGAAGCTCAGAAAATGAAAAATAAGCAAGAGCTGGAGTTTTCAGAGTAGGCTTCATGGAGTAAAATACACCTCAGATTAGTGATGGGAATGGGTATAAATTGAGATTAGCGAACTAGTTCTTTCCTTCACCATCACAAAGTTGGAAAACCTCTTATTTTATAATAGGCTAGAGAGATCTCAGAACAGTGTCCCATTTCTCAGATATAACACTGAAAAATTACTGACTGTGAGATTAAATTTATCATAGAAGATGAAATTCAAATCTGAAGAACAGAGTTCCTATGAGTATACCCCACTAGAATCCAGAATTGCTAAATCCCTTCAGCATTAAAGTTCTTGATTAATCACTTTCCAGGAGCTTATATCTCTCTACCTCAGGTCTATACAATCAGGGAGGCTAGAGAAACCTAATGAGAAACTTTAATTCCAAAATTTAAACTGACAGAATCTTGAATCAGTGAATCTAAGAGGCGGACATTCCTCATGCACTAAAACATTAGGAAAGAGCTTTGTCAAGTGCCTTTCTAGTATTGTCATCATTTTATTTGGTTATTATCTGGTCAAGGTGCAGATTTATATTCCGGCCCCTTCTATGCTTGAATATAAAAATTCTTCCTGCCAATTTTGTCTATTTCTATTTCCCAGCCATTGATTTTTCTAGTGTGTTACTAAATGAAGCTTGAAATTAACATGCCTTTTCCTTTTATTCACTTTCCTCTATCCTTGGCAGCATCAATTACCAGTCCAAGAAGTAGACCTGGTTTGTGGGTAGAGAATGAATGTTGCCATTAGAACTATCCTGTTCTGGCATTCATGGTAAGGTAAATTAAAATCAGATTATTCTGGTGAGGAAAAACATGTTTCAAACCATATACCCTGTTCACAATCCTGTGCACATCCTAAATTTCAGAGAAAGAGTTAAAAATTTGAAAACATAATTTAGAGATTTGCGTGCAGATATAATAAAGATCGGGAAAGAACTCTAAATTGGAAGTGGAAGTGGAATTGAGGGAATGATATCCATAACTGTATTTGGATCTAGCTAATTGAAGAGTAATGATGATAATCTTATCATATCAATAGTTTTTAAGAATATCTAAAATTATAGGGGAAAACTACATAAAATAATAATTTTCAAGCCTCATTATATGCACCAGAGGGACTCACTTGCTAATGCCAAAAGTTTTGTCAAGTTTTGTTTCCTTTGTTCAAAATATTCACTGTTTCTCCTTACAAGAACATCATGCACCTTTACCCTATTATCCTCTGGCCTAGACATATGACTTGGTTTGACCAAGGCAATATGAATGAAAGTAATGCACTCTGTTTTTCAGGACTTTTAAGAACAATCAAGTGGTCTAACATCTTGCTTTTTCCTCTCTGAAATGAAAATATCAATGTTCCAGATAAGGACTGTTTCTTTAGCCTAGGTCCTAGGTAAAGAGAAAATGGAGCAGAGCTGCAGTGAACATGTAGGAAACTCCTAAGGAAGAAATCAATCTTTGTTTTTGTAAGCCACTGATATCTTGAGGTTGTTTATTATTGTATCATAACTTAACTAAAAATGACTCATATAACTTCTATAATGCAAAAGAGTATTTGTGCTTAAAGGTAATGATACTTTGTTAAAACCCATATTATATATATGTGTCTATACATATGCATTTTAAAATTTCTTACTTTGAAGTCCCATTTGTATTGCTTGACTATCTCTAGTTGTTTGAATGTGAATTCATCTATTAGTTCTGTGGTATATCTTTCTTGATGTTGAATTTTTTCATATGTTTTATAATTTTCTTCCAGATTTCTTAAGAAATTATTGACCAAAATCACTCTATAAGGTGGAAAGCATGATGGTTTGACTTACATATATTGTGAAGTGATTACCACAATAGGTTCAGCTAACATTTATCTTCTCATTTAGATATAACTTTAAGAAAGAGAAAGAAAGAAAGAAAGAAAGAAAGAAAGAAAGAAAGAAAGAAAGAAGAAAGAAGAAAGAAAGAAAGAAAGAAAGAAAGAAGAAAGAAAGAAAGAAAGAGAAAAAAAGAAAGAAAGAAAGAAAGAAAGAAAGAAAGAAAGAAAGAAAGAAAGAAAAGAAAGAAAGAAGAAAGGAAAAATATTTTTCTTTTGGTGAGAACTCCTAGGATTTACTTTCTTAACCCTACATATCATATAGCTGTGTTAGCTATATCATCATACTGTACATTACACCCTACTACTTATTTATCTTATAACTGGAAGTTTGTACATTTTGACCACTTTCCTCCAATTACCCTTCTCCCTACCTTCTACCTCTAGTAACCACAGTCTTTTCTCCTTTTTATTAGTTTTTTTAGATGCTACATAAGTGATACCATGATGTATTTGTCTTTCTCTGGTTTATTTCACTTAGCATAATGCCTTCAAGATTCATTCATATTGTCACAAATGGTAAAAATTTTCTCATTTTTTATGGCTGAATAATATTCCATTGTGTATATTTACCACAAATTCTTTATCCATTCATCCATTGAAGAACATTTAGGTTGTTTGGTTATTGTAAATAATGCAATATATACATTGCTATATATAGCCAGCATTTGTTATCTGTTTTCTTTTTAATGATGGCCATTCTTTTTTTTTAAGATTTTCTTTATTTATTCATGAGAGAGAGAGGCAGGCAGAGACACAGGCAGAAGGAGAAGCAGGCTCTATGCAGGGAGCCTGACATGGGACTCGATCCCACATCTCCAGGATCAGGCCCTGTGCTCAAAGCAGCACTAAACTGCTGAGCCACCCAGGCTGCCCTGATGATGGCCATTCTAACAGGCATGAAATGATATATCATTGTGGGTTTATTTGGCATTTCCCTAAAGACTACTGATGTTGAGCATCTTGTCATATATCTGTTGGCCTTTTGTATACCTTCTTTGGAAGAATGTCTATTCAGGTCCTTTGCCCTTTATTGTATTGGGTTATCTGGTTTTTTGTTTGTTTCTTTTGTTTTGCTATTGAGTTGCATGAGTCCTTTATATATATATTGGATATTAACCTCTATCAGATAAATGGTTTGCAAATATTTTTTTCTCATTCTATAGGGTTTTTTTTCACTTTGTTGATGGTTTCGTTTGGTGTGTAGAAGCTGTTAGATTTGATGTAGTCTCATTTATTTTTTATTTTGTTGCTTGTGCTTTAGGTGTGATAACCAAAAAATCATTACCAAGACTCATGTCAAGGAGATTTATTCCTAAGTTTTTTTTAGGAGTTTCATGGTTTCAGGCCTTATATCTAAGTCTCTAATCTATTTTAAGTGAAGGTTTGTGAATGATGCATGATATAGGTTCAGTTTCACTCTCTCATGTGTGAATATCCCTTTATCCCAGCCATTTATTGAGAAGACTGACTTTCCTGCATCGAGCATTCTTTACTCTCTGTCAAATATTAGTTGATTGCATGTTTGGATTTCTTTCTGGGCTCCTGACTGTGTTCTATTGGTCTATTTCTCTGTTTTTATACCAGTACCATAATACTATGAACCTATATCATAATACTGTGTTGATGATGATATCTTTATAGTATAGATTGAAATTAGGAAGTGTGATGCTATATATGTGAAGCTTTCTTAACCCTACATATCATATAGCAGTGCTATTGGATATATTTCTTTTTCAGAAAATTCATTGTTAGCATATGGAAATAGTACTGATTTTTTGTTCATTTTATATCCTGAAACTTTACAGAATTTATTGATGAGATCTAACCGTGTTGTAGTTGTTGTTGTTGTTGTTGTTGTTGCATCCTTAGGGTGTTATCTACAAACAGAGATGATTTTACTTCTTCCTTTCCAATTATGATACCTTTTATTTCTTTGTCTTGCCTGGTTACTCTAGCTAGGGATTCTAGTATTATGTTGAAAAGAAATGGTAAGAGTGGATGCTTTTTTTTTTTAATCATCAAGTGTGATGTTAGCTGTGGGTTTGCTTTATATTTCCTTTATTATATTGAGATATGTTCCTTCTATACCTAATTTCTTAAGAGTTCTTATGACTGGAATTTAGTCAATTTTTTCCTGCATCTATTTAGATGCTTTTATGATTCTTTTCTTTTGTTGTGTTAATGTGATGTATGACATTGATTGATTTGTGTATGTTGAACCATCCTTGCATCCTAGGAATAAGTCTCACTTGAGCATGGTAAATTATCCTTTTAACATGCTGCTGACTTTGGTT
This sequence comes from Canis aureus, assembly GCF_053574225.1. Taxonomy (NCBI): domain Eukaryota; kingdom Metazoa; phylum Chordata; class Mammalia; order Carnivora; family Canidae; genus Canis; species Canis aureus. The sequence continues at coordinate 45,744,011 of NC_135649.1, forward strand.
TGCCAGTAATTATTGAGAATTTTTGATCTATATTCATCAGGGACATTGGCCTGTAGTTTTGCTTTCTAGTAGCATCTCTTTGATATTTTGGTATCAGGATAATGCTGGCTCCAAAAAATGGGTGTAGGAGTATTCCTTCTTCTTCGATTTCTCAGAAGAGTTTAAGAAGGAATAGTGTTAATTCTTTAAGAGTTAGGTAAAATTCACCAGGGAAACCTATCTGGTGCTGGGCTTTTGTTTGTTGGGAAATTGTTGATTACTGAGTCAATCTGCTCAATAGTAATTGGTTCTTTCAGATTTTTTATTTCTTCCTGATTAAATCTGGATAAGTTGTATGTCTCTAAGAATTTTTCTATTTCTTCTTGGTTGTCTACTTTGTTGGCATATTATAGTTTTTCACAGTAAGCTCTTATGATTCTTTGAATTTCTGTGATATAAGTTGTAATGTCTCCTTTTCATTTATAATTTTGCTGATTTGGGCCATGTTTCTTTTTTCCATGGTTAGCCTAAGGATTTGTCAATTTTATCTTTTCAAAGAACCTAATTTAGTTTGGTTAATCTTTTCTATTGTTTTTATGTTATCTATTTCATTTATTTCTGCTCTAATCTTTATTATTTCCTTCTGCTAACATCAGGCTCAGTCCATTCTTCTTTTCCTAGTTTTTTAAGGTATAGAGTTAGGCTGTTTCTTGGGGGGTCTTTCTTCCTTCTAAACGTAGGCATATATTCGTATCAAATTCCTTCCTCCCTATTTTGCGGTGTGCCACAAGTTCTGGTATGTTGTATTTCCATTTTTGTTTGGCTCAAGGATCTCTTTTATTTCCCTTTAGTTTCTCTTTGATCCATTGGTTGTTCAGAGGGAGTGTTAAATTCCATGTGTTCATGAATTTTTATAGTTTTTCTCTTGTTATTTCTAATTTCATGCCAATATGGTCAGAGAAAATACTTGGTATGATTTCAGTCTTAAATTTGCCAAGACTGGGATCCCTGGGTGGCGCAGTGGTTTGGCGCCTGTCTTTGGCCCAGGGCGCGATCCTGGAGACCCGGGATCGAGTCCCACGTCGGGCTCCCGGTGCATGGAGCCTGCTTCTACCTCTGCCTATGTCTCTGCCTCTCTTTCTCTCTCTGTAACTATCATAAATAGATAAAAATTAAAAAAAAAAAAAAAATTTGCCAAGACTTATTTTGTGGCCTAACGTGTGGCCTATCCTAAAAAAATGTTCCATGGATGCTTGAAAGAATGTGTATTCTGCTAATGTTGAATGGAATGTTCTGTATGTCAGGTTCATTTGATCTACAGTGTTGACTAATCCACTAGGGATTGACTATTGACTAATCAATAAGGACTAATTTCCTTATTGATTCAATGTTTAGATGATCTATACATTGTTAAGGGTGGGGCATTAAAATCCCCAACCATTACTGTATTGTTGTTTATTTCTCCTTTTAGCTCTGTTAGTTTTTGCTTTGTATATTAAGGTGCTCATTGTTAGATAAATATTTACAATTGTTACATCTTCTTGATGTATTGACCCCATTAAAATTATATAATGACTTTTGTCTTTTTTTTTTTTACCATTTTTAGTTTAGTTTAAAGGCTGTTTTGTCTGATACAAGTATAGCTATCTCTCTTTCTCTCGGTTATCATTTGCTTGAATGTCTTTTTCCATCCCTTCACTCTTAGTCTATACCTATGTGTGTCCTTAAAGCTAAACGAATTTCTTTTTTTAAATAATAAATTTATTTTTTATTAGTTTTCAATTTGCCAACATACAGAATAACACCCAGTGTTCATCCCATCAAGTATCCCCTCAGTGCCCATCACCCAGTAACCCCCAACCCCCGCCCTCCTCCCCTTCCACCACCCCTAGTTCGTTTCCCAGAGTTAGCAGTCTTTACGTTCTGTCTCCCTTTCTGATATTTCCCACACATTTCTTCTCCCTTCCCTTATATTCCCTTTCATTATTATTTATAATCCCCAAAAGAATGAGAACATATAATGTTTGTCCTTCTCCGATTGACTTACTTCACTCAGCATAATACCCTCCAGTTCTATCCACGTTGAAGCAAATGGTGGGTATTTGTCATTTCTAATGGCTGAGTAATATTCCATTGTATATATAAACCATATCTTCTTTATCCATTCATCTTTCGATGATTAGATCTAAATTCTGCAGTCATGAAGTCTCTTGAGTCCTTTATGCTTTTATCTAGAGCCACCAGTAGCTGTATAATAGTGCTTCTGAATTGGCTTTCTGACATTGAATTGTAATCCAGATTTTGTAACTCTGTGGGAGAGAGGACTGTTTCTGATTCTTTCTTTTGAGGTGAGGTTTTCCTTCTAGTCATTTTGCTCAGTGCAGAGTGGCCAACACAATACAGAGTGGCCAACAAGTTGTATTGGGAAAAGGAAAAAAAGAGAGGAGAGAAACAAGGGAAAAAAAGGAGAAAAATAAAAAAGAAAAAAAGGGAGAAAAAAATGAAAAAAAGAGAAAAAAAGAGAAAGAAAAAGAAAGAAGGAAAAAAAAGGGTGGGGGAAGCAAACAGAAATCAAAATAAAAAAAAACACGGGGGAGTATCTTCTGATTCTGTATACTTTAAGTCCCTTGACTTCCCCTAGAACTTGTCAGTCTAGCTGGTCTTCTGGGGGAGGGGCCTGTTGTGCTGATTTTCAGGTGTTAGCACTTGGGGGAGCTGCTGTGCCCCCTGCCTGGTGCAGGGCTCAGTGGGGGTTGTTTACCCCGTGAGGCCCCAGGAGGAACAATCCCAGTGGCGGGGCCAGCTCTGGAACCCTGGATTTAGCCCCCGCAGGAACTCCTGAGCTCTCCGCCTGCAAGGCCTGAAGGCTCCGGGGCGGGGCCGCTGAGCTGCTCAGCTCGGGGCAGGAGCGTCCTTGCCATCCTGGGCCCTCCTGGCCTCTGCCTGTCCCGGGGGGAGGCCAGATCCTGGGCTGTGTCCCCGGCGCCCTGTGCTCCCGGGCCTGCGCTGTTGGATTCGCGCTCCCGGTGGCGCAGCCACCTCTCTGCGGAGCCGCCGCCCGAGCTCCTCCGAGCTGCTCCCGGGGCCGCACAGCCCCCTCCGTGGAGCCACCGCCCGAGCCCCTCCAATCTGCTCCCGGGTCCCGCCATGCGCTGCATCCCTTCAGGGAGCTCGGCGGACTCTCCTGGGTGCGCAGGTGTCTGTTAGTGTCCCAGGGAGCCCGAGGGCATCCCCGTCCTCCTGGGGTCCTGCTCTAACTAACTGGGAGCACCTTTCCACCCGGGGAGATTGGTGCAGCTCCTGCTTCTCCGGGTCAGGGCTTTCCTGTCCTGGGGGCACTTGCCCCTGCCTTAGCCCGGCTCCTTACGGGGCCCCTCCCCCTTGGATGCCTTTTGTTTCTTTATTTCTTTTTCCCCGTCTTCCTACCTTGATAGAAGCATGAACTCTTCTCACTGTAGCATTCCAGCTGTTCTCTCTTTAAATCTCAGGCCGAATTCGTAGATTTTCAGGATGATTTGAAGGTTATCTAAGTAATTTGGTGGGGACAGGTGACTTGGGGACCCTACTCTTCCTCCATCTTGCCCCTCCCCCCGCTAAATGAATTTCTTATAGACAACATTTTGTTGGAGCTTGTTTTCTTTATCCATTCAGCCATTTTCTGTATTTTAAATGGATAATTGGTTGCATTTAAAATAATTATTGATAGGTAAGGACTTACCTATTGCCATTTTATTGTTTCCTGGTTATTTTGTAGCTCCATTGTTCCTTATTTCTTATCCTGCTGTGTGTGTGTGTGTGTGTGTGTGTGTGTGTGTGTGTTTGCATGTGTTTTGATGTCTTTTGGTATCAGTATGCTTTGACTTCTTTACCATGTTTTTTTTTATAATTACAACAGGATTTTGTCTTGTGGTTGCCATGAAGCTTACATAAAATATGTTAAACTTATAACAACCTACTGTAAATTAATAACAACTTAACTTCAATAGAAGTTGTAAACTTTACACTTTTACTTCTCCCCCTCATGTTTTAGATTACTGTTTTGACAAATTAGATTTAAAAATTACTGTATAACTAATAACAGATTATTGTATTATGGTTATTTTTACTATATCCATTTTTTAAACTTTTAAACTAGACTTGTAAGTGAATTATTCACTACTATATTACCACATGGCAAAATCTATGACTATATATTTGACACTACTAGTGAGACTTACATTATCTTGTTATGTTTTAATAATGTTAATTAGTATTCTTTCATTTCCATTCAGAGAGCTCCCTTTAGTATTCCTTCTTATAAGGCAGGTCTGATGGTAATGAACATCTTTAGCTTTTGTTTGTTTGGGAAAGATTTATCTTGCCTTTGCTTCTGAAGGACAGCTTTACTGGATACCAAATTCTTGGGTGACAGTTATTTTCTTTCCATATTTTGTATATGTCATCCCATTCTCTCCTGGACTTTCTTTTCTTTCTTTGATGGTTGCTATTTCCCTGTTGAACTTCTCATGCAACTTCTCATTTGTTCAGGCATCATTTTCCTCATTTTGTTTAGTTGTCTATGTTTTCTTTTCATTCACTAAACTTCCTTAACAGGAGTATTCTTAATTCCTTGTCTGGCACGTCATAATTCTCTATTTCTTTAGGTTCAATTATTGAAGTTTTATTAGTCTCATTTGGTAGTAGCATATTTACCTGTGTGTGTGTGTGTGTGTGTGTGTGTGTGTGTGTTCCTTGATTCCTTATATTGGATTCCTTGATTCCGTATATTGGTATCTGTGCATTTCAAAAATCAGGTTCTCTCTTCAGACTCTATAGTTTTTCTTTGTCAGAGACAGTTTTTTTTTTTTTACCAGTCAGCTCAGTTTGGGTTTCTGAGTGTGTCTGGTGGTAATGTCTTTGGGTGGATGGGGTCTGCCATTATGGTCTATTTTTAGGTGAGACAACTGTTTAGGATCTGAAGACAGAAATGAGGGCGTGTGCCCTGGCTTAGAATAGTTGGATAAAAATGCTGGCTTAGTTTCCTACCTAAGTGAAGTATAGGATGGGCTCTGCAGTTCCCTGGATTCTCTAATCAGGCTTACTAGATGGTAGGGACTGGGTACTATATTCAGTATTATATGGAACTATGAATTAGCTTCCATGCCCTGACAGGGCAGCAGTATGGGAGCCAGGGCCTATACGGTTCATTGCTTGCAGACCCACATCACGACAGAGTGTGCATTTACTTCCCTGGTCAGATGAGGCCACAAATTTGGCTCTGCTAATGGGGGAAGCCACAGGCTGTGCTCTCCATTCAAGTGTCACTGTATAGAGCACTATTGAATGGATTATGGACTACACAGGTTCCTATGTGCTCTAGTTAAGTTTCTGATTGGAGAGGCTAAAAGCTATATTCAGCAATAAGTGTATCTACAAATTAGATTCCCTGCACAGGCATGGCTGGTAAATCTCTTTGTTCATTGTCTTAACTTAAGTCAACTTGCACCCAAGTTTCCTGACCAAATCGGGCCACTGAGTTTGATCTGCAAACTATCAGCTCTGGCTGTCCACCTCTTGGCTCAAATTTCATCAAGCTACACTGCTTCCAGGAGTTGTCTTCAGCCATTCTGGTCAATGGGGTGGAAAAACGTTCTCCACAGAGTGTGGGCCTATGTCCATGCACCCTTGCTTAGGCAGGAGTAGGAGAGGCCACTGCAGGTTCCTTTCAATTTCACAGACTTTTCAGTTGGGAGAGACCATGAACTACCATCAGTGCTATGAATTAATACACATGCATGTGCATAACACAAGAATTCTCTGTGTCATGCACTGACTTTCCTCTGGGGATGATGAGTTCTGCCTGCCTGCCTGTTGGCTCAAGTTCCTCTGGGCTACACTGCTTTCAGGAGTTGTCACCAGCCCTTCTGGTCAGATGAGGCCAAAATACATCCTTCACCATGAGTGGGGCTGTGATTCAGCTCCTTGCCTGGGCATGGACAAAACAAGCCTTAGGGCTGGTAAAATTTGTTTAAGGATCCAAATAGGCAGATCTACACCTCAATGAGATCCCTAATCAGAGTGAACCCCTGCCGTGGTTCTGCAGATGAGCAAAGTTGCAGGTGGTGATTACTACTGGGTACTGCATGTGTGAACTCAGTCTATCAAGATCTGTGTGCTGGTTGCTGCGAGCCCCTCCCCCTTTCTCCATCACAGTCAAATTCACAGTGGGTGAGTCCCACACTTGCCCCTGCAAATCCTATGGTATGAAATCAGAGTAGGAGCTCCTGCAATGTGACTCACAATACTGTAGGAGGCTGGTTTTCCAGCACCCCCTCCCAGGTTGTATTTTACCACTGGAGGAACTAAAGGCTCAGAGAAACCTGTCCATGTGGTACTATGCTAGCCTGGGGGGAGGGGCAATGTAGTCAATGTGTACTACTTCTCACTCTTCTGTCTAGGTCTCAGCAAGGTCCTTCAGCCTCACTTCTGTGTGCTAGGATTCTCTCAGTGATGTCTTGTTCTTGAATAGTTGTTAGTTGTTCTTGTGAGGGGGAGCAAAGTCAGAAACAACCTATGTCACCATCTTGGTGATGTCACTCTATAATTTTATTTTTGAGCCCAACCTCCATGAAGATGTGAACCTTATTCTGCAGAAGACACGTAAGTAGAGCATGGTTTGTGATGGTATCCTTTATTATGGTTTCATAGATGCTTCTGCCTGAGTATGAAAAGATTACCATCCCCAAACCAAACCAGATTTTACATCCATTTATTAGCTTTAGGTCTCTACAACTCAAGGATAGGGTTTTAGTCTCTCTCATATTATCTAGATATTAGGGTAATTAGTGAATTAATTATCTATAAGACCCTAGGCCAGGCAGCAGAGATTTTCCAGGAGCCATTAATTAATGAAACTTTGCTTTCCTGGCTCTGGGAAAACTCATTCCCACTCCCTGCCCTTTAATGAACTTATGATCTAGACAACAGGCCAGAATGAGATTTACCACATAGCTAATGAAGCTTAGTTTCTGGGCCTCACTAGCATTGGCTCCTTCCATGGTCCAAGGAGTGGCCTTATAACTGTGCCCATGTGATCATGGATTTTGGTGAAATTGAAAAGTAAGATAACTTTTAAGGAGAGCTTTCTAAATTGTATAGGTTTCAGGTCCCAGACAACTTGAAATTACTTGTACTCCCAATTTATATAAAATTAGATTCCCAGCCCCTAAGTTAAGGTGTAGAGTCCCAATCATTCATATTTTATGCAGCTTTGATTATTGCTCACTACTTTAGCTGTGGTTTCTTCTTCATTTGTAATACCTAAGCATACCTTTTTTATGTTTACAGGTCTGTCTAAATATTTAAAAATATATTTTATCCAGTATTTTATTTGTTTGTGATAAGTATTTCCTTTTTGCTCTGTTCTCTATCTTGGCCAGAATTTATATGCAACACCAAATCATGCAGGGTCTCTCAACAACAGATACAATTTAACAATGATCTGAATGCACTTTTTGATGTTAGGCACTGTGAAAAATACAAAATAAGACAAAACCATGATTGTTGCCCTTAAGAAACTTATAATTTAATTGATAATATAAGTCTAACTTCTACAAAATAGTTAAAAATAATTTAATAATTTAATTAAAGTGTACAAAACTGTTCCTACAATATGGTAATTGTCCTAAGAGTCAGAAAGTTTTGACATATAATGAGGACTAAGAGAAGGAATCACTCATACCAATGTGTTATTAACATTTAGGATATCCCAGTTTGCATTCTAATCACATTTGTGTATCTTGCTTGGAATTAATCCAAGGCCTTCCTGTCCCTTTTACACAAGGGAGTTTAGAATTAGGCACATAACACTAGTAAATGGTATAAAATATTTCAGAAAAAAAAAACAAGAAGGACTATAATTACTTTGAATTTTTAAATAATGGAAAATGTTATTTAGAGCCAAATCATCCATGGTAAGGATAAAAAGTGATGTCAGAGTTGGATAGGATCTTAAAGGTCAACAAGAAAATCCCCTTATTACATAGATGAAGAAATTAAGGACAAAGGAGACTAAATGGCAGTACCTGGTTCTACATTTCTACTATTGTGTCCCAGACTTGTATTATGATGTGACAGTAGAAAAAAAATATTTAATTTGGACAAAAGCAAAAGGCTATCTGCAGGTTTGTTTCTACATTTTAAAACAATTGTAAAGGCAATTTCATTATAAAAATGTTTTTAGTAGACATTCTGAGTACAAAATATTTCTAAACAAACTAACTTTTTGACTTATTAGCCTTATTTAGCGAGATTCATATGAAAAAGGACACATTTTTTCAGGGACTTATTTTTACATACTCTGAATTTTTTCAAGTCATATTTGTTTCCATTTTGAGCATTTAAGGACTTATATGAATAGTTATTTAGTTTGATTTTCCCCCATGTGCTTGTCTTTTTGGAGGATCTGGAAATGCTGTCCAGTGTCTCAGTAGAAAGTTCACAAAGGGGCTGATAACACAATTGGGGTAATTTCATAATTAGAATATTTTCCCAAAGAATTCAGGAACATAGTGTCATTTAGAGAGAGAGATCAGATGAGCTCCATAAGGCATACAAATGTCTTCCATACTCACACTGGCAATTTAGAAATGACAAAAATCAAAATACAAAAGACTTTAGTTATCTTGAAGACAATTTTCTCTCTTGGGGGAGAGAACAGAATAGTTCCAGTAGAGCCAATAAAACAAAGCATCCTGAGAAAAATCACAGAAAGAGGAAAAAATGTGACTCTGATAATTTTCCCAAGTAGTATAAGAAAAAGTTATAATGAAGCAGGATATGGTAGGGAGATGTGTAGGACAGTAAGCAAAGGGATATAGGAATTAAGAGTAGACTTTAGAGCCAGCCAAAACAGGGATTGAATTTAGATTGCCTGATTTATGGCATGGCTTTGAGCCAGCTACTTAACTTCTCTGATTCTCAGTTCCCTGATCTCTAAATTTAGAGTATCTCCATTGTGATAACCCAGTTAAGATGCTTAACATAGCACCTGGCACATACTAAGCATCCAATACATGTTGGTTATTATTGTTATTTGTAGTTAAACATAAGAAAAATTGCAAAGCTATATAGTGAACCTGCTACCATATCTCTTCACAATCATGAGTAATTAAAAGTTTATATATTTTTAAATAAGGTAACCTTTCTTAGTACTTCCTCATGAAATTGTTGTAAAAACAAAATGAGATAATGCAAAAGTACTTAGAGTACTCTTAGCATAAGTACCTGGCACATTGTAGGTGCTCAGTAAACAACAACCACTGTTCTTATTCATAGAACTGACTGTTGGCTCCATGTTCATTTGATCTATAGCCTTATCCATGGAAGCTATTATAAAACAGCTGAAAGAGCAATATCTTAGTGTATTGATAGTGAAAAAGATACAACATCCCAGGGGTATGTGTTACCATGAGGGCTCTACAGAATACATATAAGAGATACTCTATTTAATAATCCCATCTCAACAGATATAACTTAAAAAAAGTACTCCCACTACATTCAGTGAAATAAATGTTTCTTATAACAATTACCAGACATGTGCCACAGGGTAGTAGTGATGGAAAAAATTCTTAAAGAAGAAATGACAGTGGAAGGGTGAGAACTAAACGTCACAAATACAACCTACTTCCTCTTTCCTGTGTTTGAATGTCTGTATTTAATAGACATTCTTGTAGCTTCATTGATAAAGGTTGGTTCTAGCTCTCTCTGGGTGAAAGTAGTCACTAATACAATGATAGATATATAGTTTGGTTAGAACTGTCCTAAAAGCATAAAGATCCCCTCCAAAAACTTCTATAGAAAACCGTGAAGTGGCATATAAGTTTTGGGGAAAATTATTTTATTATTTTATTTATTTATTTCACAGAAAAATACATTTTTAAAAATATTTTTTATTGAAGTTTGATTTGCCAACATATAGTATAACACCAAGTGCTCATCCTATCAAGTGCCTCCCTCAGTGCCTATCACCCAGTGACCCCATACCCCCACCCACCTCCCCTGCCACTACCCCTCGTTAGTTTCCCAAAGTTGGGAGTCTCTCATGTTTTGTCACCCTCTCTAATTTTTACCACTCATTTTCTCTCCTTTCCCCTATAATTCCTTTCACTATTTTTTATATTCCCTGTATGAGTGAAACCATATAATGATTGTCCTTCTCCATTTGACTTATTTCACTCAGCATAATACCCACCAGTTCCATCCATGTCGAAGCAAATGGTGGGTATTTGTCATTTATAATGGCTGAGCAATATTCCATTGTGTGTATATATATATCACATCTTCTTTATCCATTCATCTTTCGATAGACACCAAGGCTCCTTCCACAGATTTACCATTGTGGACATTGCTGCTATGAACATTGGGGAGCAGGTGTCTCGGCTTTTCACTGCATCTCTATCTTTGGGGTAAATACCCAGTAGTGCAATTGCTGGGTCATAGGGTAGCTCTATTTTTAACTCTTTGAAGAACCTCCACATAGCTTTGCAGAGTGGCTGTACCAGTTCACATTCCCACCAACAGTGCAAGAGGGTTCCCCTTTCTCCACATCTTCTCAACATTTGTTGTTTCCTGTCATATTAATTTTCACCATTCTCACTGGTGTGAGGTGGTATCTCATTGTGGTTTTGATTTGTATTTCCCTGATGGTAAGTGATGCGGAGCATTTTCTCATGTGCTTCTTGGCCATGTCCATGTCTCCTTTGGTGAAATTTCTGTTCCTATCTTTTGCGCATTTCATGATTGGATTGTTTGTTTCTTTGCTGTTGAGTTTAATAAGTTCTTTATATATCTTGGATAGTAGCCCTTTATCTGATATGTCATTTGCAATTACCTTCTCTCAATCTGTAGGTTGTCATTAAGTTTTGTTGACTGTTTCTTTTGCTGTGCAGAAGCTTTTTATCTTGATGAAGTCCCAATAGTTCATTTTTGCGTTTGTTTCCCCTGCCTTCATAGATGTATCTTGAAAGAAGTTGCTGTGGCCGAGTTCCAAAAGGGTGTTGCCTGTGTTCTCCTCTAGCATTTACTAAAATGTATTTATAGTAGTTTCTCAGTCTTGGGTAAATGACACTGAATATACAGAAGATACTTCCCCTTACCTCCCAAAAAAACCCCAAATAAATAAACTTGCATTAAAAGAATTTTAATAACTGGCCAGAAAATAACATTGGGGTTTAGGAAAAGTTGATGTTTTTCTTGAGACCAACATTGTTACACAATGTAGGATATTTGATATTAGAAGGAATAAGTGAATATTTTATGTTAAACATACATTCAAAAAGACAGAAAAGATCATTTAAGTCACCTTCAGACATCATAGTTAATACAGAAAAGAAATATGTCCCAGTGAGTTTGCTTTCCTATATGAGAAAAAATGAGATAATGATTTGATTGGAGACTTTTTAAGGCAATGGATATATGTAGTATTCAGAGCTGTGCAAGGCTGACTTGTATATTTGGCCAAAAAAGTGATTTGTGTAAAAATTAATTAGTAGTGTGATTTACAGATGACTATAATTCCTTCCCCTTGCAAAGATTAATTGGAAAGGTATAGCTTCACAGTTCTTGGGTTATGCAAATTTCTACAGCCATAGAAACAGCACTTATGTTTCTTTTGGGATCAAATAAATAACAATTATATATGCAAGATGATGTCACAATGTCAGATGCCCTATTGGGGACAAGTCAACAAGTTCTTTCTTGTAGTCAACTGGTATTGTTGCAAATATTTCTGGTATTAGATTTCAAACAAAATGAAAAGGAAGAAATTGCTCCATTGCTTTCCCTGGTTCTCTTTATTTTTATATTTTATTTTATTTTATTTTATGAGAGAGAGAGAGAGAGAGAGAGGAGAGAGAGAGAGGCAGAGACACAGGCTGAGGGAGAAGCAGGCTCCATGCAGGGAGCCTGATGTGGGACTCAATCCCAAATCTCCAGGATCACGCCGTGGGCAGAAGGTGGCCTAAACCTCTGAGCCACCAGGGCTGCCCTCCCTGGTTCTCTTTAGAGCACAGGTAATTTAATATCCTAAAGGAGAAAGGTATCCATAAAGGAGATCCCAATAGAAGAATTAGTATTTCTCAAAATACATACTCAAATATAGAATTTCAGAGCTTTGCATAACCAAGTTATCCAATACCCTACTACTAGTATGTCTAAAATATATTCTCTTCAATCTCACAAGATAGCTAAATTACCATACTCTTATAGTTGGATTACTCCTCTCATGCTCAGGAGAAGATAGGAAGAAGTTAATGTAAAAAATGTACTCAGAGTCTCACTCAAAAATACTTTCTAACTAGGTCTACTGGAAATAGCCTCTTAATGGGTCTCCCTATCTCTGGGCTTGTCCATTTTCAATCCATTTTTTTAATGATAGTCACACACACACACAGAGAGAGAGAGAGAGAGAGAGAGAGGCAGAGACACAGGCAGAGGGAGAAGCAGACTCCATGCACCGGGAGCCTGACGTGGGATTCGATCCCGGGTCTCCAGGATCTAGCCCTGGGCCAAAGGCAGGCGCTAAACCGCTGCGCCACCCAGGGATCCCTTCAATCCATTTTTTTAATACTGCAGCAGAGTACATTTCCATCAGTGGCTCCCTAAAGCCTTTAAGGATAAAGTCTGAACTTTTTAATGTGGCATAAAGAGCCCTCTATTAAAGGTCCCAAGTTAACTTCCAGATTAATCTCTTAACATTCCTCTTCACAAGTTTTGTGGCTGTGCCTCCTGAATATATTTCAAATCTATACCCATGGTCTGGTTGTCATGCTCACTACACTCACTATGGGCCTTTAGTACTGCTCAACTAGATTGTTAAAATAACCTCCAAACTGGTCTCTTTCCTTCCTTAACTCTCTATTACCTCCCAATTCATGGGTCATACTACAAAGGATTAATCTAAATGCACTCTAACCTGCCTCCCCTGAGTAAAAGCCTCCCATAGTCTCCATTTCCTATAGAATGAAGGCCAAGTTCTCCTTAGCTTGATTCATAGGGCCCCTTCTAATGCAAGACATGGGCATTATCAACCTCTCTAGTGTCATCCTATCATCACATCTACATACTTGATGTTCTGGACATGCTGATTATTACAGTTCCCAGCATCCACCAAGTTCTTATATATATGGCACAATGTCCACAAATGCACAGGAGTATAAGAATCAATATTTCTTGCTGGTGAGTAACTTAAACAGCCAAGGTTTGAGGGAAAAGAAAAGGCAGTTAGATGCTACCTGCTGTTCTTTATTCATTTCACATAACTAGCTTCATGTCCACCTTGTTGTGGTATGTTTTTTAGTTCCCCAACTCTAAATGGCACTTTTATTTGGGTTTCTGGATGCATAACTCTACAGTTTTGAAAGCATATATAAAGGTTGTAAGTTGGTCATATCATTGATTCTAGAATCTTCTTGAGTAGGGTTTGCAAAGTTTACACAGGGTAAGAAAACTTCACTAACAAGAGAGCCTCAACCCACCATCCAAGAACATGATCATGTTCAGTAAACACACACTCATTTTGGCCCAAATTTTAACATTATTTTCCATTAGCTCAATTTAAATAAATTTATAGGTATTAAAACCCTAGTAACACTTGCTCTGAGTCCAAAGAAACAAAATTAACTCCCAATTAGGTATATATTGATTATATGAGCTTCAGTTTTATCCTAACCCATAAAAAACAGGTTTTTACACCTAAATGTATCTAGTATTTTATAATGCAGAGATTGGCAAACTCTTTCTGTAAAAGGCCAAAGAGTAAATATTTTAGGTTTTGTGGGTCACAACTACCTAGCTCTGCCACTGTAGTGCAAAAGAAGCCTAGGCAATATGTAAATGAATGAGTAGGGTTATGTTCCAGTAAAACTTCATCTACAGAGAGGATGCCTTAGACTGAATGTTGAAACTGATTCCCCCATTGTAAAGGTCATGAAGGTAGAGTCTTCATGAATGAGATTAGCACCCTTATAAAAGAGACCCCAGAGAGAAAATTTGCCCCTTCCACCATACAAGGACAGTGAGAAGATACCCATCTATGAACCAAGAAATGGGCTCTCACCAGACTCCAAATTTGCCAGTGCCTTGATCGTGGACTTCTCAACATCCAGAATTGTAAGAAATAAATTTCTGTTGTTTATAATCCACCCAGTCTATGAAATTCTGTTATACTGACTGAGTGGGCTAAGACAGAAGCAGTATGCCAAATTTGATTCTTAGGCCATAGTTTGTTGGCCTCAAGCTATTTTGATTGTTACTCACATTAATATATACATTTTACTCATTATCCACACATGATCCATACATTAACACATACATATAGCTAAAAATTTAACAGAGAAAAATTATCCGTACTCTGTCTAATGTGCCCCAATATTTTATATTTCCTACCATTCTATTTCTTACAAAGGCTGATAGTAATTTACTAAATTAATTGAGTATATAACCCTCTAATGAGTTGTGACCTGCAATTTGCAGAACACTATTCCTTTGGATTTCATGGTTTTATTCATTGTCCAAATCACAGGTCAGAAGTAACTTTACATTTGTGTAACTAGCATTCAAACATTCATTCCTTCATTAATTAATTCATTCAATGCACAATTATTAAGCAGTCACTATGTGTCACATGGAAAAGCACCATTATAAACTAATAGGCTGATTGTGTGGTTACTGTAGAAGGAAGGTTACTGGCCAGGCCAGTAGACGGTCTGAATCCAATTGAGTGAATATTCCAGAGGTACTCTGAATAAGCCACTTTGCATGTTTTGGCTTTGTATTTTCTCCCAACTTAAAGCAGTTTCTTTGCCACTTCCCTTCTGCATAGTTATGATATATTCCAGAAACAGTGAATCCCCTTGAAGTTTTCAGAGCTCAGGAACAAAGAATGTGAGATCTGATAATTGTTTCTGAATGAAGACTATCTAGTGTGAAGGATTCTCTTTCGGCTTGGCCTCTGAAATTAATTGATCAATCTATAAAATTGAAAGGAAAAGAAAACCACAATGTGGGAATCCAAATGTTCTTTATAACACAGCCTAGAGACTAAGTGAATGCCACTTAGCAGGGCAACATTCAGAATTCAAGAAAGGTAGTTGGTTGCTTGGCTTATATCCCCCTCTGAGTTATGACCAGAGTTCTTTTTTTTTTATATGACAAGAGTTCTTTCTTCTTTTAAATTGTATTTTAGGTTTTTTTAAAGATTTTATTTATTCATGAGGGACACAGTGAGAGAGGCAGAGACACAGGCAGAGGGAGAGGCAGGCCCCATGCAGGCCCCATGCAGGGAGCTCGATGTGGTACTCCATCCTGGGATCCTGCCGGGATCATGCCCTGAGCCAAAGGCAGACAGTCAACTGCTGAGCCACCCAGGCATTCCTGTGACAAGAGTTCTTAATGACAACTCTACATCAAGCTTCTCCCAAGTGTGGGAGCCTTTTGGGGCCCAAAAGCCATAGAAAAACATATACTATCCAATGATGGCTTCTATATTAAGACAAGTCTTGCCACCCCGGGTAAGAAAATGTCTTTAAAAAATGATCATTTTAAGTTTCAGAGTTAGAATTGGTCAATATTATTCAACTGGAAATATGAATTGTACTGTTTCTTCACTGAGGCGTTAAACTGCTGAAGGAACAAAGATGATTCTGAAATAGTATCTAATCTTTTTAAGATTAATTTATTTATTAATGAGAGACAAAGACAGAGGGAGATAGAGACACAGGACAGGGGGAGAAGCAGCCTCTATGCAGGGAGCCCAATGTGGGACTCAATCCTGGATCCTGGGATCACATCCTTAGCCAAAGGCAGATGCTCAAACGCTGAGCCACCCAGACATCCCAAACCTATTTGGTTCTTATGATCAGCTACGCCTTCCAGCCACCCAGTCTTTATAGCATTTTAGGTATTATTTCCATCTCCACCTCCCAACTTTGTTTTATTTCTCAATTGGTTTGAGCCACCCAGACATCCCAAACCTATTTGGTTCTTATGATCGGCTACGCCTTCCAGCCACCCAGTCTTTATAGCATTTTAGGTATTATTTCCATCTCCACCTCCCAACTTTGTTTTATTTCTCAATTGGTTTAAACCTCAAGCAGGAAAGAGGTGTGCTATCGGGTTTATCAGGTCCCATAAAGACCCCCAATATTTTCCTAACTCATTTCTCCATTTCTTATCACAGTGTCCTATAATCCTCCCTCTACACTGCTACTGGAATAATGATCTGAACACACATCTGACCTTGTCACTATTTTGTTCAAATATTAAGATGGCTTCACTGATTTACATTCAAGAGAACGTATTATACAGTAAGTGAATGAGAGTCATGTTATTATAGGATTAAAGTTGAAGGTATTTTCTTTCCTTTTTTGAATGTATTTTCATTTTATTCAAAAAAGTTAACTATTTATAAAACTTAGGACCTTATTAATGATTTTATTAGTTTTCTAGAACTGCCATAACAATGTAACATAGACTGTGTAGCTTGAACAACAGAAGTTTATTGTCTCACAGTTCTGGAGGATAGCAGTTTGAGATCAAGGTATTGGCAAACCTAAATAAAAGTGAAGACACAGGGAGACCATCAGGTATGTGGATTTGATGGTACAAGGATGAGACTGGAGATGGTAGTTCTCTTCCTGTGTCTTCATATGACTTTTGCTCTGTGCCTTTCTGCATCCTTCTCTTCATATAAAGATATTGGTCAGATTGGAATAGAGCCTCACCCTAAGGGCCTCATTGTACCTTAATTACTTTAAAGGCTTTGTCTTCAAGTACAGTCACAATCTGTGGTGTTAGGGGTTAGGATTTCAACATATGGGGCAGCCCGGGTGGCTCAGTGGTTTAGCGCCGCCTTCAGCCCAGGGTGTGATCCTGGAGACCCAGGATCAAGTCCCATGTTGGGCTCCCTGCATGGACCCTGCTTCTCCCTCTGCCTGTGCCTCTGCCTCTCTCTCTCTCTCTCTCTCTGTGTCTCTCATGAATAAATAAATAAAATCTTTTTTAAAAAAAGAACTTCAACATATGAAGCTCATACAATAACCAACAACTTATTTAATGAAAGCAGTGAACAAATTGCAGTTCACCATTATGTCTCAAGATAAAGCACAGATCTTTAATATAATATACAAGGGTCTCCATGTTCAAGTCTGTCAGCCATTCCAGCAATATCTCTCACTTCTTTTTAAACTAAGTTTCAGGCTCATCAGGCTCATCATTTTATACTAAGTTTAGTTTCAAATTGTAACTTGCTGTTCTATTCTGCACAGCGTATAAGTGGGCTGTTCTATGCCTTAGATGCCCTTCTTCCCTTTGTCTAACAAATTCCTATTTATCCTTTAGACCCAACTTGAACTTCATCTCTTCTTTGACCACCCTTTTCCTTGTACATATGTTTGACAGAACCTATTACATCACATTTTTTATTATGTCTGTCTCTCCTACTCTACAGGGTATCTTTGAGGGCACTGATAGTATTTTATTTGCATTTTGTGTCCCCAGTGCTAACATGTGCTTGGCACAGTAGGTATTCAATAAACATTTACTGATGAGCCCATAAATAATTGGGTTATTAAAGAAAAAATAGACTTGTTAGGGTCACTCTTAGCCTTATGAAACTGAGTGCTATAAAGGACAACCAAAATGATTTTCCATAAATCTTTTTTGGAACCTTTGTCAGAATGCTGAACAAAACAGACCACTGATCTGACCTGCATTATCATGTTGTCAAGGGAGAGTATTTTAGCATTTCTTCCTAATCATTCTAGGTGTTTTAGGAACCCAGACAATATAGTTAAGAGTAGGGCTCTGGAATTAAAAGCAGAACATTGTAGGCAGAAATCACGATCAGATCTTGCCAGTCTAAGATTGTTATGCACCAAGGCCAAAATCCAAGGAGGAGGGAAGAAAAGGAAAATGAGACAGCTAGAGTCCAGGAAGCATGGTATCTGTTAAGACCACTGAGGGATCTTAATTACTTGATTACAGTAGGCAGTGGTCTCACATCAGTCTGATCCTGGATTCCAATTTAACAAATCTCTCATTTGGCCATTTTAGTCCCCCAGAGACATTTTTATTTTAAGTTTTCCAGTCATATATCATTTTTCAAGACACTCCAGGAAAGCAAGGATGATGTTTTATATATCTTTGGTATGTCACATGCCACATAGAATTCCAATTCAGATAAGCAAGGGGAATAGTTATTGATTATGTTTGAAATTCTGAAGGAACTTCACATGGCATGCAAAACAACAGGAATAGATACAAAGAAATAGAGAGAAAACAGAAAAAGAAAACCTAAATCAACTGAGCAAGTAAAAATAACAATGGTGGGGTTTTTCCCACCATATCTACTTTACCTTGAGGTACAGCCAGGGGTTAGATGGTTTTCTCACCATGAGCTATTTCTTTATATTCATTACAGAATTACAAGACAAAGACTGCCTTTCACCAGCCTCATCTTTGATAAATGGGTCAGCTCCACTGGCTATCATTAGTGACAGTCATTGGTCTTGACAGCCTGACTTAATTAATCTATTTAATTTATTGATCAAATAGACAGCAAAAGAATATTCTCCATTAAATGGGTTTTTTTTTTATCATCCAGAGTTATAGAGCTAAATGTCTTTTTAAAATCTGAAATTTAGTTAGCACATGACATGTTTTCTGTCTTAGAAACTACTTGCAAAGAGGAAAATCCAAAGATTAAATATGGCTCTGTGGCTTTAAGTAATGACTAAAATGTAAGACTGTAAAATTGAACTCTATTCTGCCTGTCTACTTCACTGAAACTGCAACATAAAGCAATAATTACCTCCAAGTAGTTTTAGGCTGATGCCTGAAGTTACATTCATTAAACTATATTACATATATTGTGCCAAGCAGGCAGGTGATAGGGTATGATTTTCTGAGGTCCATTATATTCATTATAGAGAAGGTGGCTACCTTTATACCAGTTAGAATAAATTCCCTTTCTGTCCAGACCCAATAACTCATCTCCCCCAAATTATAGCTCTGTGGCCAACTCCCTAATTTCAGTCTGTAATAATCATAACACCTACCATTAATTGAGACCCAGTCACTGCACTGGGCACTTTAGCATGTTTCTTATTTGCTCTATACACCAATCCTGTCAGAAAAGTCTCCTTATATAAGCACTTTTTGCTGTTGAAGAGACTGAAGCTCCAAGACATGATATGGTTAGGGCTGGAGTTTGAATCCAAGTCTGTGTGATTCCAAAGCCTATGCTCTTTCTACTATATCTTGCTGCCCCACTCTGTTCTTGGCTTGAGTACAGAATTTGACACTTGATTAGAGATATCTTTGGGTCACTTTCAGGTTGTTTCATGTCTCTTTCAGCAAATTAAAAGCTTTTGCTTTTTCCTCTCCCTTTACTCTTGGTCTTCTTGAACCCAAAAGATTCATAGGTAAATAAATGCCCACAAGTAGAGGCACCCACGTATATTTCAGTAAACGGCTATAAATAATGAAATCTTTTTGATGCAGCATTCAAGGTGGAGGTAAAAACATATTAACGATATAGCATACACCCTGGTAACCTCATCAGAAATACATTTAAAAGCCATTTGAACAAAACCTCAGTGGGAGAAGAGCTGAATAGGTTAGGTCAATCAAGCCATTATCTGTATAAATTTAGTACCATATTACAGTTTCAGAGTCTCAGCAATGTGGGAAAGAGATTAATCTCTGGTCTTCCTTGCAATCTCATTTTTATTTATTTCTAGCCAGCTGTCTAGCTAAAGAGTGACTCTTCCTATTCAAAGGCTAAATGAAAGGTCATTGACTCTTGAAGATATTTTCAGATCCTTTGGGGGAAAACTTGGGTTTTTCTCTTGTCTCTATATGTAATACTACTTCACTCATATTATTTTGATTTAAGAATTTTCTTATAAATTGTTCTTTTTGAAATGTAAAAGTCTTATTTTAGACCAAATACATGCTTTTCACTAAAACAACACCAAAGGAGTGAAGGTGACATGGATGGTGGGGTTAATTTTTTTTAAGCTTACGTTTCTGTTGATCTATGGATTCTTTGGAGGAGGTAAGGACCTCTAAAAGCCTAAGGACAATGCATTTCAGTTTTATTCTCTTTTAATTGGTTGTAATGAAATTTAGAAGTTGGGTGTTTTTAAGTTAGGTTTTATTTTGAAACAAATTGCAAGTTTGTGTTTAACTTTGCCTTGGTATACAGTTCTCTAAGAAAATTAACAATTGGGTCTGACTTTAGAAATTAGTGAAGTTAATGGTGGGTATTTGTCGTTTCTAATGGCTGAGTAATATTCCATTGTATACATAAACCACATCTTTATCCATTCATCTTTCAATGGACACCAAGGCTCCGTCCACAGTTTGGCTATTGTGGACATTGCTGCTATAAACATTGGGGTGCAGGTGTCCTGGTGTTTCATTGCATCTGTATCTTTGGAATCGGAGAAGGACAAACATTATATGTTCTCATTCATTTGGGGAATATAAATAATAGTGAAAGGGAATATAAGGGAAGGGAGAAGAAATGTGTGGGAAATATCAGAAAGGGAGACAGAACATAAAGACTCCTAACTCTGGGAAATGAACTAGGGGTGGTGGAAGGGGAGGAGGGCAGGGGTTGGGGGTGAATGGGTGACGGGCACCGAGGGGGCACTTGACGGGATGAGCACCGGGTGTTATTCTGTATGTTGGTAAATTGAACACCAATAAAAAATAACTTTATTAAAAAAAATAAAGATGTTCCTCCTCCAGCCCCTATACAAAGAATTCTTAACCACCAAAGTCTCCTATCACTGGAGATTGCTAACTTTAGTCTGCATAACAACCCTTACTAAATGGCCTTTCTTTTCCCTTAGTTTCCCCATATATTTACTTTCCCACAATTTACCGTCTTCCCAGAAGCCCAAACCCCTTTTCCTTTGTCACTTCTCTACATTTATCACCTTTTTAAAAATGGTATATAAAGTCTCAAGCCTAACTATTTCTTTGGATTCTGTTTTCTATGTAGCCCCTATGTGCATATAAAATAAATGTTTTCTCCTACTAAAAAAAAAAAAAAGAAAGAAAGAAATTAGTGAAGTTTATGCCAATAAGAGGTCTAACAGTTGAGGTCAAGTCCCACTCTGATTGCTGAAAATCCTATAAAGTATTGCTGTGGATACCAAAAAAATCTTAATTAATGTAAGTTAAAATCATTTTAAAATTTTCTCTGTATATCTACCATGTTCAAAACTCTCTGCTAGGCTTAGGCATACTAAGTAAGTATCGTTTCTACCCTTAAGGAAGAAAGGAATCCTAAACCTTGGACACTGTAGTATTTAGCGGCTAAGGAGCATTTTTATTGAAATATGACTGATACACAACATCTTGTTAGTTTTAACTGTATATTATAGTAATTTAATATATTTACACATTATGAAATTATCCCTGTAATAAGTCTAGTTATCATCTGTCACCATACAAAGTCATTACAATATTATTGGATACATTTCTTAGGGTGTACATTACATCCTCGTTACTTAATTTATCTTATAACTGAAAGTTTGTACCTTTTAAACTCCTTCATCTCTTCTGCCTGCTCCCCAACTCTTCTCCCACTGGTAACCAACAGTTTATTTCCTCAATCTATGAGTCTGTTTCTATTTTGTTTTTTGTTAGTTTTTTATATTCTACATATAAGTAAAGTCATAAGGTATTTGTCTTTCTCTGATTATTCCACTTATCACAATTCCCCTTTAGGTCTATCCATGTTGTAACAAATGGCAAGATTTCATTCTTCCTTATGGCTGAGTAATATTTCTGTGTATGTATGTGTTTGTGTGTGTATGTGCCACTTCTTGTTTATCCATTCATCAATCAACAGACACTTAGGTTACTTCCATATCTTGGCTCTTGTAAATAATGCTGCAGTGAACATAGGGTGTCCTCTTAGAATTGTTATTTTCATTTTATTCAGATAAATACCCAGAAATGGAATTGCTGGATTATATGATAGTTCTATTTTTATTTTTTTGGTGAACCTCCATACTGTTTTGCATAGTGTGTTCATCAATTTATATTCCCACCCACAGTGTAAGTGTTCCCTTTGCTCCACATTCCCATCAACACTTGTTATTTTTATCTTTTTGATAATCACCAATCTGACTTGTGAGGTGATATTTCATTGCAGTTTTGATTTGCATTTCCTTGATAATTAGTAATGTTGAGCATCTTTTTAAGTGCCTGCTGGCCATCTGTATGTCTTTTTTGAAAAATGTCTGTTCACATCCTTGCCCATTTGGTTACCAGGTTGCTTTTTTGGTTGTTGTTTAAGTTCTTTATATATTTGGGGTATTAACTCCTTATCAGATGTATGATTTGCAAATGTCTTCTATTTATCAGGTTGCCTTTTCATTTTGTTGATGGTTTCCTTTGCTTGGCAGAAGCTTTTTACTTTGATATAATCCCATTTGTTTACTTTAGCTTTTGTCACCCTTGCCAAGGAATCTCTTTTTTTTTTTTAAGATTTATTTATTTAGAGATGGGGAGAGAGAGAGAGAGAGAGAGAAGCAGACTTCCCGCCAAGCATGCATGCAGCCTGACACAGAGTTTGATCTCACAGCCCCAAAATCATGACCTGAGCCAAAATCAAGAGTCAGCCCCTCAACTGACTGAGTCACCCAGGTACCCCCCCAAGGACCCTTTTGATTTATATTGTCATCATGGTACCAACCTGCGCCTTCATTGACATTATCAATAACTCTTTAAAGTTGCGATTCTTCCTTCAGTCTTAGAACCTGAATGAGGAAAGACTATAGGTACTAGCTGACTGAAAATCTGCAAGAATATTGCCTACTGAATTACAAATGTGATAGTGTTCTAAATATGGTGCCACTAATTTTCCCTTAAAACTGCAGGACTCTAAAAATTAGTTTAAAAATGAAGATTTGTTAATTATGTGTGACAATATGATTGCTACTAAAAGCAGGTACTATATGAACAAAAACATGGATTTAGGAGAAGAAAGCAATGACATTCCATATGGTGGTCCTGATTAATCTGAATTGTGAGAGAACTTAAAGCTACTACCCAGGCAGTAGTGTTCTACAAGTTATTAAATTTCCATGTGTTCTCAGTTCTCAAATTGTGGCCTCAGGACTGTTGGTAGACTGTAAGAGTCCTCCGTAGACAATCCATGCTTGCTCCAAATTTTGATTGTCAGGCCTACACAATGCTAGTTTTCAACAAGAAAATGTGATAGCAATGTTTAATAAAGAAGCAGATCTTATAAAATTGGAATCTTATAAAAAGATCCATTAATTCTGTGGTGGGGATTTTCTTTGTGGAGGGCCAGATTTGGGGTAAGTATACCATGGGAGATGATTTGCTATACCTGGGAACTGGAAAATGCTTGAAAATTACTAACCTGCTGTAATCTGGTACATTTTTATAATGTTTCACCTTCTACCCTTGGAACATCAAGAAAGGACAAAGACATTTATGCAGAGAATGGATAATGTCATTTCTCAACAGCTTGCTATCTGCAAGTCTAATCTCTTAAATCCTAAACCTATATGCCCCAACCTGTTTGACTTTCTTTTACCGCTAGGGAGATCCATGACCTTTTCAACCATTCTATAAAGAACTGACTTGTCAAGTACTTAGCAGGGTGGAAATGGAATTTTTCACCTCTAGAGACCAAATACATGTTTGCTTAGCTTCAGGTAAGATAATCAGTATATTTTTCAAGTTTTGAGAAGAGCCAAAGTGAACAATAGCAGCTCATCACACATAGAGGTTTTAAAAAGTAATATGGCATTATGGGAATTTTCTAACCCTATCTTATAAACAGTACAAGATAGCCAACTTCACTCAAATAGAGACAAGAAAGTTTGAATGCAAAGTAGAAAAACTAACAGAATTGTTTTGAAGCCACTGGAATGATTAAAAGCAGATTTATACTGAAATCTCACATTCTGATTAGAATAAATTAAACCATAGATTATAAATCTTTATATAGTATTGCAAAAATAATTTCCTCTATAAATTTTATCTATTTTTGAATCAAAGCTATTAAAATCTTTTATTCTTGATGAACTACAGAATTCATATATTAATTTAGCTTTTGAAGATAAGCTTTACAAAGGCCAGAAAAAGCTATCAATTTCTATGATGAATCACTGTATGAGTGCTACTACCATTATGTATAAGACGGTGGTACTAGGCATGGAAGAAGTGAGGGTAGTTAAAGAAATATAAGAAATTATTCCAAAAGTGTGTGCATATTCTCTAAACATGCAAGAATTCACAACACAGAATGAAGACATTTAAAGGCATTTTACTCATGCATGACCTTTCAAGGTCACGTGGAAAATAATTCCTTATCAAGCCATTCCCTTTTGGTTAGAGACTAATTTCTGTCATTCATTTTTCATGTGAGCTTCTGCAGAGTTCGTCATGATTTCTTTCCCTGTTGTGAATGTGAATGTTGTCTTGTTGACATATCTAATACACAGCTGAGTTTTAGCACTTAGAAGGTTTTAGGCTTTGAGATAATAAATATTTGAATAGCAGGTAACTAAAAATGTCTATGTCTCAAATATTTTATATTTAGTCTACAGAACATTCCCACAGGAAAAGCCATCCCAAATCATCTAGTTCAATCTTCTTGGGATACCATATATAGTACTGATACTTTGCTGCTCCAAATTATATTAATGATCCAGTGGTGGAGGAAGGAAAACAGCAGCAATGGTAAGGGTAATTATAACTACCTTATACTGAATGCTCACAATATACCAGGCACTGGGTCAGATGTTTAACATATATTATCCCATTTAACTCATACCAAAATCTATGTGGCAAAATGCTATAGTTGTCCTCATTTCCAACAATCAAGCCTTAACATAGTTAAGGAACTTGCCCAGGGTACCACAGCTGATAGATGGCAGAGTTTTGAGAAGTGTATTAAGGTTATCTAATTCTAGAATCTGTGCTGTTAACCATGTGTTCAAAGAGATCCTATAGGCTTTTCAAAGTTGTAAGATACTCGTATAATAGGAATCTGGGCTCTTGTCCATAGTTTTGGCTTAATCTCTGCTATACTGACCTAGCTTCCCCCATTTTGAACCACAATTTTCTCACCACATATCAGCCTTGTTTTCTAGCACACTCTGGTCCTGATACAGGAGGGCTTGGTTCTTGTCTCATGGAGTCAAAGAATGAATCTCGTGGACAATGAGTAAAGCGACAGAAGTTTATTAAGTGAGGATACAGAGAAAGCTCTCAGAAGTGAGAGGGGTCCTGACAGGGTTGCCACTGAGGGCTTGTAGGGTTGGTTTTTTATTGAAAGCCAAGCAGGGAACCTAAATCCTTTTAACATATCTATTGATATCACCATTGAGTAGGGACTACTGATAACATCTTTAATGGCTTATTTCTTTTTTGGGGTCTGGTTATTCATCGTTGGTCACAGATGACTATCATTTAAAAAGACACCATCCCCACCCATATCTAGGGTAAGGTAGTCTGGCTTGTTTCATTATCTCTGGTTTCCTTACACCTCATCATTTTTGGGATTTTTGTAAGCCTGTTTCCATGGCCCCCTACCTAGCCCTGCCTAGCCCCATTTGTCCCTAACTCAGTCCAGATTGCCATTCTCTCACTTTATCCCTTTCCCTTGGATTCCATATTCCTGCTCCCTGACCCATTTTAGTAAGTAGATGCCAAGTCCAGCTAAGATTAGTCTGACTTGGTAGCCTTAAGCTTTGCAACCCCATCCATCACCCCAGAATCCCAGCTATTGTCTTATTTTCTGGACCTATTTCTGGACATCAGTTTAAGAACCTTCATTTGTGAGTTAAGAAGATGGGGATTTGTTTGTAGTCCAGGCAGAGGTCAATCCCTTAGTTAGACCCAAGCAAATACACATGCTGACAGGAGGAACAGAGGCTCACACTGTGACTTTTCTTTTAAAGGTTTTATTTAGTTATTCATGAGAGACACACAGAGAGAGAGGCAGAGATACAGGCAGAGGGAGAAGCAGGCTCCATGCAGGGAGCCTGATGCAGGACTCAATTCCTGGATCATGTCCTGGGCCAAAGGCAGAAGCTCAACCACTGAGCCACCCAGGTGTCCCTCACACTGTGACTTTAGAATCATTTATAAAACTCTCCTGTATAATGTACTTCACTCACAGAAGATTTTGGATTTTCTGGAAAGATATAATAACTTACCATTAAGGAACCACATTAATAGAATGGATATTTTCAAATTTGATGATATATACTTCAGCAATTCAAAGTTTCCAGGAAGGAAAACAGTATCTCTTTCTCTTATTGATCCATACTGATGTGAGGGGAAAATGGCCCAGGTCAGAAAATTATATGATCTTGTGACTTCCTCACATCTCGAGCCCTATTTTGTGACTTCTAGCTCTTTGGTGTTGACTCTCTGTATCTTACTCATCTCCTTTCAGATATTGCTTTACAAATGTTATCATATATATTTCAAACATTCTATTGCCTGCTTTACACCACAGCATCCCCAAGGGCAAAAACATTTTCTTTCTTTTATAACCAGCCCCCACTTCAGTTTTTCTGCATACAGTGTGCGCTCAACACATGCTGTTTACTAAATGTAATCCTACTGCAGAGTGTCTTCAGGCCATTAGGATTCCATACCTATAAACAGAAAGTCAACAAGAAAAGGCAGGCAATTTCTCTGAATGCTTTCTCAAATAGCCTGTGTGGAATCACATTGTGCTTTTTTATGCCTGTGTAGTTAAAACCTAGATGGTGACTCATGAAACAATGTCACATTTCACACTTAGGAATGATTATGAATAATTATCCCTAGGTTTTGGTTTGAAAGGCAAAATGAAAGTTTTGAATGAGTCTCTTTTTTCTCATCACTTAATGATACTTTTAAACTAAAATCAGAGCTGCCCAATGACCTACGCAGCTGTTTCTGAAAACCTGAATGTAATCAAGCAGATCTGTGTTAGGTAACTGCATTTCAAATACAAGTCACTAACAAAAGATTTATTTTTTTTAATTTATTTTTTATTGGTATTCAATTTACCAACATACAGAATAACCCCCAGTGCCCGTCACCCATTCACTCCCACCCCCCGCCCTCCTCCCCTTCTACCACCCCTAGTTCGTTTCCCAGAGTTAGCAGTCTTTACGTTCTGTCTCCCTTTCTGATATTTCCCACACATTTCTTCTCCCTTCCCTTATATTCCCTTTCACTATTATTTATATTCCCCACATGAATGAGAACATATAATGTTTGTTCTTCTCCGACTGACTTACTTCACTCAGCATAATACCCTCCAGTTCCATCCACGTTGAAGCAAATGGTGGGTATTTGTCATTTCTAATAGCTGAGTAATATTCCAATGTATACATAAACCACATCTTCTTTATCCACTCATCTTTCGATGGACACCGAGGCTCCTTCCACAGTTTGGCTATTGTGGCCATTGCTGCTATAAACATCGGGGTGCAGGTGTCCCGGAGTTTCATTGCATCTGTATCTTTGGGGTAAATCCCCAACAGTGCAATTGCTGGGTCATAGGGCAGGTCTATTTTTAACTCTTTGAGGAACCTCCACACAGTTTTCCAGAGTGGCTGCACCAGTTCACATGCCCACCAACAGTGTAACAGGGTTCCCTTTCTCCTCATCCTCTCCAACATTTGCACGTTTAATGCAATCCCTATCAAAATACCATGGACTTTCTTCAGAGAGTTAGAACAAATTATTTTAAGATTTGTGTGGAATCAGAAAAGACCCCGAATAGCCAGGGGAATTTTAAAAAAGAAAACCATAGCTGGGGGCATCACAATGCCAGATTTCAGGTTGTACTACAAAGCTGTGGTCATCAAGACAGGGTGGTACTGGCACAGAAACAGACACATAGATCAATGGAACAGAATAGAGAACCCAGAAGTGGACCCTGAACTTTATGGCCAACTAATATTCAATAAAGGAGGAAAGACTATCCATTGGAAGAAAGACAGTCTCTTCAATAAATGGTGCTGGGAAAATTAGACATCCACATGCAGAAGAATGAAACTAGACCACTCTCTTTCACCATACACAAAGATAAACTCAAAATGGATGAAAGATCTATATGTGAGACAAGATTCCATCAAAATCCTAGAGAAGAACACAGGCAACACCCTTTTTGAACTCGGCCACAGTAACTTCTTGCAAGATACATCCACGAAGGCAAAAGAAACAAAAGCAAAAATGAACTATTGGGACTTCATCAAGATAAGAAGCTTTTGCACAGCAAAGGATACAGTCAACAAAACTAAAAGACAACCTACAGAATGGGAGAAGATATTTGCAAATGACATATCGGATAAAGGGCTAGTTTCCAAGATCTATAAAGAACTTCTTAAACTCAACACCAAAGAAACAAACAATCCAATCATGAAATGGGCAAAAGACATGAACAGAAATCTCACAGAGGAAGACATAGACATGGCCAACATGCATATGAGAAAATGCTCCGCATCACTTGCCATCAGGGAAATACAAATCAAAACCACAATGAGATACCACCTCACACCAGTGAGAATGGGGAAAATTAACAAGGCAGGAAACAAAAGATTTAAGTAAACTAATTCCTGACATATTAAAGTCTATGCACTTTTAAAAAGTACATAGATTAAATACAGATCCAATAACTTCATGTTGTGCAGATGACCTTTCTTAAAACACCATTTAATTAGGTCATTCTCATGCTCAAGGACTTCAGTAGCTCACTATTGCCTAAGAAATGAATTCAGATTCTTCTGTTTGGTTCGCCACTTCTTTCACAGTCCAGTGCCATCTATCTCACTATGCTCTTTCCACTACCTTGCAGCACAAATCTGGCCAAGCCATGCCCTGGCTTGTCCTGTAACGCCATGCCCTTCAATGCTTCCTCGCAACACATATAATATACCCCAGAGAGTTTACTCAGGTTTTTCACCCTGTAAACCCCTCCTCCACCTTATAACTGCCACATTCTTTTTCACCTGTACTTTTGGACTCAGCTTAAGTCCTGCTTTCCTCTAAGATGTTTTTCCTTTCATCTGTCCTCTATAATGACCCACTCTCTCTACTAAATACTAAAGAATGACCTGACCCAGCACTTTGAATCTTTACTAAAAGTCGCTCTACTCTGGTTTCATAAGGATGCTGCCTCTGATACCAGCTAATACCATTCATGTAACACATGATCATATACTTATTTATGATATTTTATAATGTTTTGTCCATAGTATTCATCACGCTGGCAAAACTGTAAGCTTTTCAAGTGCAAGAATAATGATCATTTCTTCTTAATATTCTTCACATTATGTAGCATTGTACAGCTAGACTAATCGTAGGCACTCAATAAATACCTGACTTGAACTACATTTAAAAACTGCCTTTTGTTTGGAATGTATCTGTTAATTGCCTACATGTGGATGTGAAACCAAAGGGAATTTTAATTACTCACAAGTAAGCTGTAGCAGATGTTATTAGTGTCGTGGCCAGATCCCTTTTATTGGGCTGGTGCACCCACTATCCAGCTTCTGTGAAGGTTGGCTGCTAATGATTTAGAGCAGCACCCTTCTCTGGAGCTGATAGAAGCTGCCTGGCCTGCATATGCTAAAGAGGTTATGCCCCATCCCAGAAGTAACATATACCCAATGACTGACAGATGCAAGGTACAAAAGTCCATTTTCCTTTCCTCTGGGCAGGACAAACTCTGTGATGTAATTCATGTTCCGAAAGCCCAAGTGGGGTCAACCTATATTTCTTCTGATTTACATAGCTGCTTCTCCTGCCCTATTCTACTTTCCTTACTCCCTTACAAGTTTTTCTTGAGTTCACTCCCTCAATAAACCACTTGCACTAGAATCCTAATCTCAAGGTTAGCTCCTAGGAAACACTACCCAAGTCACAAGTATTTCTAAAATACATAATAAAGTGTAGATGCTTATAACTGCTTCTAAGTAGCAGAAAATTTTTGACAAACTCTATCAGGGAATGTAACATCACCAGAAAATATTACCATCCTTTCAGACAGCCATACAAATTTTGGGGTAGGGATGCCTGGGTGGCTCAGTGGTTGAGTGTCTGCCTTTGGGTCAGGTTGTGATCTCAAGGTCCTGGGATAGAGTCCTGCATTGGGATCCCTGCGAGGAGCCTGCTTCTCCTTCTGTCCATGTCTCTGCTTCTCTCTCGTGAATATATAAATTAAAAAAAAATCTTTAAGGTAACTTGTTGACAGTAATATACATGATATGTGTGAGATGGAAGTAAGCACAAAGAGGATTCAGTCCTGTGGTTCTCAGCCTCTGTTCTTCATCTCAACCCAGATAAGGAACACTCTATGCTCCTAAGGTAGTGGTAGTTTTTGAACTTCAAAGAGGTAAAAGGAGTATGTTAAATCTTGGTTAGGAGATGGGGAACACCTTAGAGTTGATTCTAATATATGATTTCCACTCCTGACTCAGATCTAGTTCAACTTCATAACTTTTAAAAAATCAGGAAATGCAAGAGACATAAAGGCAACTTCTCCAAGGTTATAAAACTACTCTGTGGCAAAGAAGGAACTGGAACTCATATCTCCATATACTTAGTACAGGATTTGATCTAATGTAGTATTTCCCAAAATGTACTTTGTGGAACACTAATCACCATTTCTATGAGATTTGTCACAGGAGAGTGTGTGCTGATGAGATTCTAAGTTTGTGTGTTTTTAAATTTTTTTGAGCGAGGGAAGGAAAAGCTGTATGCATTTCATATGAAAAAAGTTCCAAATACTGCTTAATATATCCCTTTCCTAGAAATTCACAAGGAATATTAGTATGTTAAAGGCTCTGAAAAGTCATAAACTAAAATAGAAGTTTTATCCGAATTTATTTAATCACAGATAACTTCCTCTTTTTTCATATAGCACCTATTAACCAATATCTCTCAGAACCAGTGACCCATGGTACTCACTTTGGAACAAGCTGACATAACTGAATATCCTAGGGAGTTGCTAGGTACCATCAACATTTATCTGGGCCACTCAGTAAAGATTATTCCATTTTTAATGTTTAAAGAAGATCAAGAAAAAGTACCTTGATTTTAATTCACAGGAAATAAGGGAATGAAGAAGAAATTAGAAGGCTCATGGAAGTCTTCTAATACCAACCACTTGATATTAACTTTACAAAACACACAAATACTTGGGTACCTATAAAAATCTCCTAAATACTATGTCATCACAAGTTAACAGTCTCAAGGATGCTTATGGAGGAATAAAATGTATATGGACATGTTGCTTAAGCCTACATGGTCAAGTCAAATTATAGTTTGAACAAACTAAGCAGAGAAAGTGGTCATGTTAAATTTTACATGGAATTATTATATCCCACACATTCCTCAGAAAGGTCAAAATTAGGAATAGCTACAACTCATATTTTCTTTTCTTTCACCTGTATATAAATAATAATAATAAATTACTAATCAGTACATAAGTAAGATGCATTATTCATGTTTAAACATAGCCCACAGGCCACTGTGGTCATTTCTTGACATGTATAATAAACATCAAACATCATACAGAATGGATCATCCCATTAGCTTCCTTCAGCTGACTCCTTAATATCAATGCTTGAAAAATGGGAGCAAACGTTTGATTTAATCACTACCACAAAAAGGCCAGGCATGACTGCTACTACAATGTTACGTCTGGCTATGGGAAATTAGATTGAAGTCAGTGGAACTTAAGGCAAATTCTTTTGTTTTGAAACCATGGCTAAGGGTTTCATCCACAGAAGTATTTTTTTCTAATGAACTGCTAGCATATCAGGTAAGTCTTCAACAGAGACAGGTGAGGAAGCAAAGAAAAGCATCAGTTATAATAATGCCTTTGGATCGTGGTGCCAGTATTAGTGGTATAAATTTCTACAATACCTAAGTGGAAGTTAATGGATTTTTTAAATTATTTTTTGAGCATATATTATGCTTAGTCCCATACAAAGTGCTGAGGAACTGGAGGGACTTAAAAAGACAATAAAAAATTTCAAATCTAAACGAAATATTTCAAAAACACATCAAATTAGAAAGTAACTAATACGACCTATATGAGACATACACTGAAGAGATAAACTTGGTCATATAGGGTGGAACCAAGTTGTAGAGACTTAAACTTCATTTTTTTTCCTATAAAATCAGTTTGTGGAATCTTTTGTCTAACCTGGAAATATTTTTACAAGGAGAATCATAATCCTCAAACATAGCAGTTTCATTAAACACCTAAATAGCTTTAAGAAAATCACTTACCCTCTCTGTGTCTCAGATTTAGTGGTTATTAAACAGATTTTGAGTCAGTATTTAATCAAAACTCTAAGTCCTACTATAACTTTATATTTTAATAATGAAAACAATAGATTTATTAGATGGTGATTTTTAGGCTTTTAGAAAAGTACATACATAGAATGAGGGAGTTAGATTAGGTTAATATGATCTCTGATCAATCTAATGATATGGTTTTTTAAAATTTCACAAGAACTTATAAACACTGACAGGGATCGATTTTCTACCTATTTTCTCATTTTCAGGAACAAATACTAGGGCCCTATCAGAAGGAGGCTGAAGACAGTCTCATCTTTCATGTTATAAAAATATAAGAAGAGAACCAAAGGGTACATGTTTCAAAAGGAGGGAACGGAAAACACCAAAAAAAGACGCTTGGATGGAGGAATAGGGGGATATAGTAAAACCTACAGTTAACCACTTCCAGCCAGATTAAGCCCATGAATATAGTCATGATGAACAAGAAGAATCCAGGTTGTATTGCACTGTATGTTGTAGATCCAAGAGCAAAATTGTTACTAATCAACATGAAAGTCTGCCAAATCTTTGCATTCTTTATATTTTTATTAATTAACAAGTCTCTGTAAAGTGTTTGTTCATATCAAAAGCTATGAATGGGAGTAACAAGTCTCAGTGACTATAAGTGAATCATTTGTGTGTACAATATTTATACCTGATTTCCTCTTATCTCCCACACACAGCTTTGGGGCCCTCTTTCGCTGATGTTCAGTGGTGGGTATTGAGGGAATGCAAATTGACTTTAATATTATTATGTATTATAATACATCCTCCAAAACCAAACAGAAGCTGTTTTCAATGATTTGTTATTATAGATGGTTCATCACTATAAATAGTAAAGAGATAACAAAACAAAATCACAGTCCCTACTAGCACCTAAAAACTTTAAAAAGCCAGTAACAATGTAAACAAAAAGCCAGAGGACAAGCTAGATAATAAAATATCAAAACCATCCCAGAGATAAATGACCAGCTGAATCAAGGATTCTGAATAGAATAGGGAAGGACTGAGTGACCATAAAAGTTCTACTATCTCTCAATCAAATCAGCAAAATCTTACAGAAGAGGTTTTCAGCAAAATATTAAATGACAAGGAAGAGTGGAATGACAGATAAGCAGAAAAAATAGATGAAAAAATTTTTGCAACAGGATTGATCAGAACGTTTCTTCTTAAGAATTTGGCTTGACATTAGGGAGCCTTTAGGACGCATCCTAAATGAACTAATTCCAGAAATAATGCCTTTAATTTTGTGGTTGTTGCCAAAAGATTAGGGGTTCCTTTGTTTGGGGCAGCAAAACAGACTCAGAAATTCCAATAAAAAAACGCTGGCAGTTTATAAATGAAGAAAGCCAAATATATCACCAAAACCAATGAAACAACCAACAAACAAAAAGCAATACACTTATGCAATATTAAAGACAGCAAAGAACAAAAAGGAAAAAAAATCTTCAAAGGAAGCAGGCAGTGTTGAATCTTCATAGATTTCTTCTCACTTTTACATTGTTTTGGCCCTCCCAATATTTTATCCCAATATGTTTATCCTAACTGGCTAAGCCAACCCCCAACTTACAACATTTTTACCAATAGAAGATTTTAAGTTCCAATTAACTTTCATGAATTGTCCTCAACTAATTCTTGCTATACTCTTGGCACAACTAGCCTCTGCTCAACTCTCTCCTAGGGCAAACCTCCCCTATGGGCCTCTTTCTTCTGTAAGAGGCTTTTGGTGGCACCATATGCATCCCAGCTGTTTCTAATCAACGCAGACAGTCTGGCTCTGAGTGGGTGACTAAGAAGGTTGACTTTTTAAGAACAAAATGATTTTATACCAGACAAATTCAGATTGAATAAACTTAAACAATTTCTTAAAATGATTATAATTTGAACATGAAAAGATTTTTTGTGGTCCCCCAAATTACTTTCATCATTCAAAAATGAACAGTACTTATATATTAAAATACAAATAAAAAGAAATGTGAGTGGAACAAATCAGGTGACAAAAAAAAATTATTGCTGAAATGAAAGAAAAATATGCAAGATTAATCTTGTACTCATGAAAATATGATATATATTTTCTTTTTAAAAAAAGTTTTTATTTATCTGGGAGAAAGTAAGAGAGAGAAGGGAGAGAGAGCACAGGCAGGGGCTGAAGCAGGCAGAGGGAGAGGGAAAAGCACCACTGAGCATGGAGCCCGATGTAGGGCTCATCCCAGCACCCCAGGATCATGACCTGAGCCAAAGGCAAGACACTCAACCAACTGAGCCACCCAGGTGCCCCTGATATATAGTTTCTATATAAATTATCTTTCTTATAATTCTCATTTCATATAGTAAAAGTCCCTAAATGTAAAATTTAGAAGAATACATATGTAGCAAGATGAAATTGTCAAGGGAGCCAAAATCAACTTTTTCAAGTGATATTGAGCCCAGGTATACAAAAAGATGCACTTTTAGAGCAATGAAATCCAATACAAAGGCAGATTAGCAAAACAGAAATCAGACTGCAGTGAAAACAAATTACTTCTCTATCTTTAAACAAATGGGGCAAACAGTACTTTAAGTGAACCATAAGCAGAAAGTCTTCCATAAGAATTCATGTCAAACTCAAATGTCCCAGTTTGAAGTTCCACTAAAGTTAGAACACCTAAGGGAAAGGAAGCTCTTATGATAGAAGCAATTTGCTTCATTAAAACCTCCACAAAGTAGAAGAAAGAAAATTGTCCATCCTATACTTAAAATTCTCAAAAGAAACTGTGTCACCTCCTTGGAAAATCCTTCCATTTCTTTTTTAAATCTTCCTGTTCAGAAAGCCATATCAAGAAGAACAGAGATTCAAATTTAAGAAAGAAAAGAATGTGTAAGTAGACAACATGAAATATTCCACGATGAACAACTGGGGTTTGAAATATCAGATACTAGTTACCTTTAAATATTTTTTAAACATCACGATCATTACTATTAGGTAAATGGAGTTGTATAGGCATGTTTAATGTTTTAGTTTCTACTAACCAAAGGCTATGGTAAAAACACTCTACTTTTATCCTCAAAGCCACTTTTGGCTTGGAGGAATACATATCTGTTGGCTTTTAAATTAGTATGACAAGTGCATTTCTAAAGCAGTATGTAGCCAAGGCTATAAGATATGAGGTCCACTTGTTAATGCATTATATAAAAATTTCAAGTAACACTAAACACAGCAGATGGATTCCTACATAGGCAGAGAAGGGAAGAGAAATGAATACTCTTGAAGACAAAATGAAAATTTTACCTTCTGGCTGCATATCTAACTACATGGTAACATCATGTTTGCATGAGACTAATAGACTTATGGGGGCTTCAGTTAACACACAGGCATCATAGTAAGAAGAGATCAGATAATGTGGCTAAGGTAAAGCCTTTTTTAAAAAATATGGGAAAAAAAGGGTTATTTTAATTAGATGGCACATGATGAAAGATACCTGCGATGGATTTTGATGCAAAGTTGGTCTTAAAAAAATGGATTCCCAGTTAAGAGAAGCAGAGTGAACTACAAAGGAAAAATCCTAATCGAGATCTGTGAATGAGGTCAAGGACCAGAATAAACACATAATATTTAAGAATCAGTGATGATGATAGCTAGAATTTATTTCATTTAAAAACCTAGCACCAAGATATAGTAAGAGGCAGTATAATTTTAAAACTAAGGGAAGTTTTGGAGTCAGATTACCTGTATATAAATCCCAGCCTCACTACTGTTACCTGTATGACCTTGGGGAATTTACTTAACCTCTCTATGCCTTAGTTTCTTAATCTATAAAATGGGGTTCATAATGATGTTCTACCTCATAGAGTTACTGTGAGAATTATATAATTGAGTATGCATAAAGTACATAGAATAGAATCTGACACATAATTAGCATTCAATAATTGTTGGTTATTTTTTTAAATAATAAATTTATTTTTATTGGTGTTCAATTTGCCAACATACAGAATAACACCCAGTGCTCATCCTGTCAAGTGCCCCCCTTAGTGCCCATCACCCATTCACCCCCACCCCTCGCCCTCCTCCCCTTCCACCACCCCTAGTTCCTTTCCCAGAGTTAGGAGGCTTCATGTTCTGTCTCCCTTTCTGATATTTCCTACCCATTTCTTCTCTCTTCCTTTCTATTCCCTTTCACTATTATTTATATTCCGCCCCACCAAAAAAATTGTTGGTTGGCTAATTTTAAAATAGTGTGTATTAAGAATCTTTAAATCTAGGGGCACCTGGGTAGCTCAATGGTTAAGTATTGGCATTTAGCTCAGGTCATGATCCCAAGGTCCTGGGATTGAGTTCCGCATCAGGCTCCTTGCAGGGAACCTGCTTCTCCCTCTTCCTATGTCTCTGCCTCTCTCTCTGTGTCTCTCATGAATAAATGAAATCTTTTTTTAAAAAAAAAAACAATCTTTAAATTTAGGTATTTAAATAGAAATTTTCATCTTTGAAAAAAATCAGTAAACTACTCCTGTAGTAAAAGGCAACTAGTCGGAGGGAGGGGCAATATGGCGGAAGAGTAGGGTCCCCAAGTCACCTGTCCCCACCAAATTACCTAGATAACCTTCAAATCATCCTGAAAATCTACGAATTCGGCCTGAGATTTAAAGAGAGAACAGCTGGAATGCTACAGTGAGAAGAGTTTGTTCTGCTATCAAGGTAGGAAGACGGGAAAAAGAAATAAAGAAACAAAAGGCATCCAAGGGGGAGGGGCCCCACGAGGAGCCGGGCTGAGGCCGGGGCGAGTGTCCCCAGGACAGGAGAGCCCCGTCCCGGAGGAGCAGGAGCTGCACCGACCTTCCCGGGCGGAAAGGGGCTCGCGGGGAGTTGGAGCAGGACCCAGGAGGGCGGGGATGCCCTTGGGCTCCCTGGGACACTAACAGAGCAACTGCGCGCCCAGGAGAGTAGCCGAGCTCCCTAAGGGCTGCAGCGCGCACGGCGGGACCCGGCGGGACCCGGAGCAGCTGAAGGGGCTCGGGGGCGGCTCCGCGGAGGGGGCAGCGGGGCCGGGAGCGGGAATCCAACAGCGCAGGACCCGGAGCACAGGGCGCCGGGACACAGCCCAGGATCCGGCCTCCCCCCGGGACAAGCAGAGGTCGGGAGGGCCCAGGACAGCAAGGACGCTCCTGCCCGGAGCTGAGCAGATCAGCGGCCCCGCCCCGGAGCCTCCAGGCCCCTTTGGACTGAGAGCTCTGCAGTTACTGTGGGAGCTGAATCCAGGGCTCCAGAGCTCCCGCTGCCACTGTGGTTATTCCTCCTGGGGCCGAACGGGGAAAACAACCCCCACTGAGCCCTGAACCAGGCAGGGGGCAGAGCAGCTCCCCCCAGTGCTAACACCTGAAAATCAGCACAACAAGCCCCTCCCCCAGAAGACAACTAGACGGAGAAGTTCCAGGGTAAGTCAAGGGACTTAAAATATACAGAATCAGAAAATACTACCCCGTGGTTTTTTCTTCTTTCTTTTTTTTTCTTTTTGATTTCTGTTTGCTTCCCCCACCCTTTTTTCCTTTCTTTCTTTTTCATTCTCGTATTCTTCTCTTTTTTTCTTCCTTTTTATTTTCCTCTTTTTTCCCTTGTTTCTCTCCTCCCTTTTTCTCCTTTTCCCAATACAACTTGTTTTTGGCCACTCTGCACTGAGCAAAATGACTAGAAGGAAAACCTCACCTCAAAAGAAAGAATCAGAAACAGTCCTCTCTCCCACAGAGTTACAAAATCTGGATTACAATTCAATGTCAGAAAGCCAATTCAGAAGCACTCTTATACAGCTACTGGTGGCTCTAGAAAAAAGCATAAAGGACTCAAGAGACTTCATGACTGCAGAATTTATATCCAATCAGGCAGAAATTAAAAATCAATTGAATGAGATGCAATCCAAACTAGAAGTCCTAACGAGAGGGTTCACGAGGTGGAAGAACGAGTGAGTGACATAGAAGACTAGTTGATGGCAAAGAGGGAAACTGAGGGAAAAAGAGACAGACGAAAGACCATGAGGATAGATTAAGGGAAATAAATGACAGGCTGAGAAAGAAAAACCTATGTTTAATTGGGGTTCCCGAGGGCGCCGAAAGGGCCAGACGGTCAAAGTATGTATTTGAACAAATAATAGCTGAAAACTTTCCAAATCTGGGAAGGGAAACAGGCATTCAGATCCAGGAAATAGAGAGATCCCCCCGTAAAATCAATAAAAACTGTTCAACACCTCGACATTTAATATGAAGCTTGCAAATTCCAAAGATAAAGAGAAGATCCTTAAAGCAGCAAGAGACAAGAAATCACTGACCTTTATGGGGAGGAGTATTAGGGTAACAGCAGACCTCTCCACAGAGACCTGGCAGGCCAGAAAGGGCTGGTAGGATATATTCAGGGTCCTAAATGAGAAGAACATGCAACCAAGAATACTTTATCCAGCAAGGCTCTCATTCAAAATGGAAGGAGACATAAAGAGCTTCCAAGACAGGCAGGAACTGAAAGAATGTGTGACCTCCAAACCAGCTCTGCAAGAAATTTTAAGGGGGACTCTTCAAATTCCCCTTTAAGAAGAAGTTCAGTGGAACAATCCACAAAAACAAGGACTGGATAGATATCATGATGACCCTAAACTCATATCTTTCGATAGTAACTCTGAACGTGAATGGGCTTAATGACCCCATCAAAAGGCGCAGGGTTTCAGACTGGATAAAAAAGCAGGACCCATCTATTTGCTGTCTACAAGAGACTCATTTTAGACAGAAGGACACCTACAGCCTGAAAATAAAAGGTTGGAGAACCATTTACCATTCGAATGGTCCTCAAAAGAAAGCAGGGGTAGCCATCCTTATATCAGATAAACTAAAATTTACCCCAAAGACTGTGGTGAGAGATGAAGAGGGACACTATCTCATACTTAAAGGATCTATCCAACAAGAAGACTTAACAATCCTCAACATATATGCCCCGAATGTGGGAGCTGCCAAATATATAAATCAATTAATAACCAAAGTGAAGAAATACTTAGATAATAATACACTTATACTTGGTGACTTCAATCTAGCTCTTTCTACAATCGATAGGTCTTCTAAGCACAACATCTCCAAAGAAACGAGAGCTTTAAATGATACACTGGACCAGATGGATTTCACAGATATCTACAGAACTTTACATCCAAACTCAACTGAATACACATTCTTCTCAAGTGCACATGGAACTTTCTCCAGAATAGACCACATACTGAGTCACAAATCGGGTCTGAACTGATACCAAAAGATTGGGATCGTGCCCTGCATTCTCAGACCATAATGCCTTGAAATTAGAACTAAGTCACAACAAGAAGTTTGGAAGGACCTCAAACACGTGGAGGTTAAGGACCATCCTGCTAAAAGATGAAAGGGTCAACCAGGAAATTAAGGAAGAATTAAAAAGATTCATGGAAACTAATGAGAATGAAGATACAACCGTTCAAAATCTTTGGGATGCAGCAAAAGCAGTCCTAAGGGGGAAATACATCGCAATACAAGCATCCCTCCAAAAACTGGAAAGAACTCAAATAAAAAAGCTAACCTTACACATAAATGAGCTAGAGAATAAACAGCAGATAGATCCTACACCCAGCAGAAGAAGAGAGTTAATTAGATTTCGGGCAGAACTCAACGAAATCGAGACCAGAAGAACTGTGGAACAGATCAACAGAACCAGGAGTTGGTTCTTTGAAAGAATTAATAAGATAGATAAACCATTAGCCAGCCTTATTAATAAGAAGAGAGAGAAGACTCAATTTAATAAAATCATGCATGAGAAAGGAGAGATCACTACCACCACCAAAGAAATACAAAGATTTTAAAAACATATTATGAACAGCTATACGCCAATAAATTAGGCCATCTAGAAGAAATGGACGCATTCCTGGAAAGCCACAAACTACCAAAACTGGAATAGGAAGAAATAGAAAACCTTAACAGGCCAATAACCAGGGAGGAAATTGAAGCAGTCATCAAAAACCTCCCAAGACACAAAAGTCCAGGGCCAGATGGCTTCCCAGGGGAATTCTATCAAACGTTTAAAGAAGAAACCATACCTATTCTCCTAAAGCTGTTTGGAAAGATAGAAAGAGATGGAGTACTTCCAAATTCATTCTATGAGGCCAGCATCACCTTAATTCCAAAACCAAAGACCCCACCAAAAAGGAGAATTACAGACCAATATCCCTGATGAACATGGATGCAAAAATTCTCAACAAGATACTAGCCAATAGGATACAACAGTAGATTAATAGTCACATTTTTATTGTTTCCTACTAAACACATCATATGCATCATCTTATTAAATTCTCCCAGTATAATCAGATAAGGATGAGCTCAGAAAACTAATGTGAAACATCCAAGTCAGCAAGTGGTAGAAATACGATTCACTCTTTTTTTTAATAATTTAAATAATTCAAACTCTTTAAAATTTAAAATGTTTCATTCCTGAAACCCTAATCTCTGTGGATATTTTGCCTCTCATAATTATCATGACTACCTAATTAATATCTAGTATTCTTGTACTATTCAGACTGTCTCATCTTCCATTGTACAGAAAATGTTTTATGATAAGAGTATAAATGATCTGCTTCTCAGAATCATACCATTGTTTTTAGAGTCTGTCCCCTTTCTTAGCCAAGTACCTAGTTATTAATGCTAAAGGTACAGAGAAACTGGTGATAACTTTCCGAGGGGATTCTAGCAAGGTGCAAAAAGTTACCAAACTCCATTGGCCACAGTCTATTTTGATGAGAACAAGCAGTCAAAACTGAAAGGGAATGAATTGGGTTCTAGGAGTCTGGGTTTGACCCAAAGTGATCTATTTCCCTTTTTAGCTTTTTAACACCATAAGCCTCTGCAACTAAGGCATTTAGAGGCACTCTCACTAAGATGCTGCTCATCAGCCTACTGTGACCCACAGTTTTCCTCTGTATCCTATTTACAGAAAACCCCTAAATCACCCTTCCCAGCTGAATAATTGTAATTTTAAGTAGTAGTTAATCTGGCCAGAAGATTAAGTCATCTGCCAGAAGTGTATTGCCAAGCAGAGTCTAAATGGCTTGCTTATAAAAGGCAAACAATTTGAACACCCTGAAATGTTCCTAATCAAGGTGTCCCTTTCCTGACAATTCTCTTGCAATGAGTCTTTCAGAACACTCAGGAGTTATTCAGCAGCTAGTTTGCTACCAATTTCTTTCCAGTTCTCTATCCCCTCAGGGATCCTGTCCTTAGGAGGCCACCCCCATCAGCAATAGCAGCTGCAAAAACCCCAAATAAGCTGCTTGTTTTAGTGTACTGGCCAGAGAGGAATGTTTCAAGACTGCTGTAAAGCTAGCCCCATGAAAAGTGTTGTACCATAAAGTAAGGGAAGGCCATTCTACATCTTTTTTCAAAATTCTTTCATTCCAGCTTTCTCAACCAGATAATCTGATTCACAAATTCCAAATTAAAACTGTCACTTAGAAATTGACAGGTTTGTAGTCCAGTGTACAAATCAAAGAGAACCTACTGTCCCTATTCAAGGAAAGTTTGTCCCTTCGACCTTTGAAGAGTGATGGCAGAAGACTGAGTACAAGCCGGTGCAGAAACCATCTCTTTCTGAAACTGGGAAATATGTTGAAAATGTTTCCAAATGCACTTACAGCTGGGGCATAGTCTGATCTATATACCCAGATCTAAGTAGCCTTGATATAACAAAAGACTCTTGCTTGAGAGAAATAAGACACATTCAGATATTTGTGTATTACAATAATTTTTGCAAAAGTTCACAGACAGAATACCTCCTTTCTTTTACTCGTGGAAACCCTACTGTTTGACAAGAGCCAGCTATTGTCTCAAAGGCTGAATAATAGGATAATAAATGCAGAGGTTCTCAAACCTGTTGGCACAATAAAGTCACGTGGGGGAGCTTTATAAAAACTGTCAATGTTCAGTCCCCTCCACAGACCAATTGAATCAGAATCCCAGAAGAGTTGGACCTGGTCATCATTTTTGTTTTAAACCCTTAGTGATCCTAATGTATACTGAGGGTTGAGAATAACTAGCACAGCTATTAAGTGATTTGAACTGGAGTCCTCATTTCAACACTTTCTAGCTGTGTGACTTTGAGCAAATTCTTCAACTTCTTGGAGTCTTAGTGTCCTCTTCTGGAAAATGAGTGTAATAATAGTGTTTACCATGTAACATTATTTTGAGGGTTGAAGAAGATAATTCATGTTCTATGCTTAGCCCATAGCAGGTTTGCAGTAAACATTAGCTACTATTATTATCATCATAATTATTATTTGCAGCAGCAGTTATGGAAAACTTTTAAGAACCACTCCCAGTCTACCCTTTTGCACATGGTGGGAATGCAAACTGGTGTAGCCACTCTGGAAAACAGTATGGAGGTTCCTCAAAAAATTAAAAATAGAACTATCCTATGACCCAGCAATTGTACTACTAGGAATTTATCCAAAGGATGCAAAACTGCTGATTCAAATGGGCACATGCACCCCAATATCTATAGCAGCAATGTCCACAATAGTCCAATTATGGAAAGAGCCCAGATGTCCATAAACTGATGAATGGATGAAGAAGATGTGGTATATATACACAATAGAATATTACTCAGCAATCAAAAACAATAAAATCTTGCCATTTGCAGCAATGTGGACGGAACTGGAGTGTATTCTGCTAAGCAAAATAAGTCAGAGAAAGGCAAATACCATATGATTTCACTCATATGTGGAATTTAAGAAACAAAACAGATGAACATAGGGAAAGGGAAGGAAAAATAAGTTAGATAAAAACAGAGAGACAGAGGCAAACCATAGGAGACTTTTAACTATAGAGAACAAACTGAAGGTTGCTGGAAGAGAGGTGGGTGGAGGCATGGGCTAAATGGGTGATGGGCAGAAAGGAAGGCATTTGTTGGGATGAGCACTGAGTGTTTTATGTAAGTGATGAATCACTAAATTCTACTCCTGAAATCAATACTACACAATATGTTAACTAACTTGAATTTAAATAGAAAAAAGAACCACTCTCAGTCTAAGATTGCACAACTTTCAGTGTTACAAAGAATTTTAGAGATCATTCTACTTAGTCCATAGAGATGAAAAGACACACAATTCAGAAAAACAAACATTTAGGGATCCCTGAGTGGCTCAGGGGTTTAGCACCTACCTTTGGCCCAGGGCGTGATCCTGGAGTTCTGGGATCGAGTCCCACATCAGGCTCCCTGCATGGAGCTTGCTTCTCCCTCTGCCTGTGTCTCTGCCTCTCTCTCTCTCTCTCTTTCTCTCTCTCTCATGAACGAATGAATGAATAAATAAATAATTTAAATGAATAAATAAAATCTTTTAAAAAAGAAAAACAAACATTTACTAAGCTAAATGCTATTTTAATTCAGACCACAAATCCAGTGCTCTTTCCACTACATTCATTTTATTTCATTTCAACAAATGAATTGAACACTGACTATATATCCAACTCTAAGGTTGGTTCCTGGGACAGAAAGATAAATTCATATCAAATTTCCCCTACCCTTGAAAGTTTCTACTTAGTGGAGGAGTCCAATGTACAAACAAATAATGACAGCAATATATGTGTATTATATAATAAATATGTGTATTTATTATATATTATATTTTATTATAGTCTTTAAGCCTCATCCATGTGCCCACAAATGATGAATTATTGTGGTATATTAAGGTTATTAGATGCCCACACAACAGCAGCTCTTTACATAATCTTAGTGAGTTTAAGTTTCTATGAACTTACAGAAGATAATGTGATTAACTTTAGGTGGATTGATGAAGATTATACCAAGAAAGTTATGACTGAATCATATCTCAAAAGAGAAACAGGAATTCTACAGGTATGGAGGGATGTATGGAGTGGACATTTCAGGCAGA
Source organism: Canis aureus (assembly GCF_053574225.1). Classification (NCBI taxonomy): domain Eukaryota; kingdom Metazoa; phylum Chordata; class Mammalia; order Carnivora; family Canidae; genus Canis; species Canis aureus. Next base: position 45,788,287 of record NC_135649.1, read on the forward strand.
GAGAATAGCAAGAGAAGAAGCACTATATCAGCATGCCTCTAAGCTCTATCTTCTTTCAATTCCTAGAACACTGTCTGCATCATTCATTTGTTAAATAATAATGTTTTGTCTCATGACACCTCTTCTGTTACTGCCTTGAACTATTTATCTCCTGTGTTACCTAATTTTTCATGTCTTGTCATCCCAACCAGAATTTAAACTTGAAGGAAGAAGAACCAGTTTTATTGATCACCATATCTCCCACAGTATTTTGTACATGGTCTTATATAGAATGGTTGCCTAATGAGTACTTTTTGGCTTGACATAGAGAAAAGTAGAATAAACTTCAATATATCATAAATTCACTACTCATCACCAGAACCTCCTATGAAGTAAAGTTTGTTCATTCTCTCCTAATTGTTCTTGTCATGACCATCAAAAAGTCTTTAAGCCTCATCTGAGTGCCCACAAATGATGAATTGTCATCATTGTGCCCACACAATAGCAGCTCTTTAGATAGTTCGATACTGTTTTTAGTGACTAAATTCATAAGAACCTCAAAGTTAGGCTTAGATAGTCATTCCTAAAAACCGCTGATCGCAACAAGGCTGGACCAATCAGCCTGGGTCTCCACATTTTTCAAAAAAAGTATCAGGCATTCTGACATAATTGCAAAGAATGGATAAAGTATAATACCATTCTTTAGCAGCATCCTGAAGAAGTCTTCAGGCTGGCTGGCCTGGGGAAACAGAGTACCCTTATGCTCAAACAGGATGGAAAATGGCATTTCTTACAAACTAGGGGGCAAGAGAAGTCTGGATGAGCAGAAGGAATTTCCCCTGCTTAGAAATACTTCAGTATAGATTTCAAGAGTGGGAAAAATATATTTTTATCCACACAAATCTTAGCCACCATTGTATACATCTGAGAGCGCCTAGTAGTGAGAAGCTGGTACCTATTCAAATAGGGTCTGGCAGAGATCTTATTTAAAAGTGTCCCTCACAATAGCCAAACTGTGGAAGGAGCCTCGGTGTCCATCGGAAGATGAATGGATAAAGAAGATGTGGTTTATGTATACAATGGAATATTACTCAGCCGTTAGAAACGACAAATACCCACCATTTGCTTTGTCGTGGATGGAACTGGAGGGTATTATGCTGAGTGAAATAAGTCAATCGGAGAAGGACAAAAATTATATGGTCTCATTCATTTGGGGAATATAAAAAATAGTGAAAGGGAATAAAGGGGAAAGGAGAAAAAATAGGTGGGAAATATCAGAAAGGGAGACAGAACATGAAAGATTCCTAACTCTGGGAAACGAACTAGGGGTAGTGGAAGGGGAGGTGGGGGTGACTGGGTGGCAGGCACTGAGGTGGGCACTTGATGGGATGAGCACTGGGTGTTATTCTGTATGTTGACAAATTGAACACCAATAAAAAATAAATTTATTTTAAAAATAATTATAAAATAAAAGTGTCCCTCATCTCAGTGATTCTTTTTTGCATTTTTATAAGACAACTTTCAACTGAAATACAAATAACTATAAAAGTGTTTTTTTCCACTTTATGCAGGAAATATTTGGAAATTACACATTGTGCTCAGGTGGAGCTTTATAGTTCAGGCGAGCAGTAAATGCAGACCAAATGTCAGACCTAGGGTGGGAGAAGAAAAGGAAGATATCCAAACACTCTTATCCTGTGAGAATGGCTTGTTATATGCTTAATAAATGCATCACCTCCATATTTTCTCCTTTCTTCTCCTCCACCAGTTTACTCATTCATCATTCCCATTCATCCCAAGTGTAAATAATCTGTGATCTTCTTATAAACATACTGAGAAGACTAAGTGAGATAATATGAAACACCAAACAGGGAGCTTGCTGTGCCATAGGTGTCCCCTTGCAACTTTATACTATATGTAAAGATTTTTTACTGGGTAACTAACCTTTACCTGGCAGAGTTCAGGCCAACCCAGGTAGAAATGGAAGAGGTGGGACAGTCAAGCAGAAACATCTAGGGATTGATATCTTAGAGGACAGCAATTGTAAAGTCAAACTTTTGCTTAGCCACTCTAATGGAAGATGGATAAGTAATATAAGAGATAATCAAAACACAACAGATGAGGGGAATGGCTAAATAACTTATGCTAGATCAAAAATATGGAATATCAAGCTGCTAATAGAAATTATAATCATGAATACTATGGACAAACACAAAATAATATTTATGTATTAATTGAAAAACCAAAACATAAAACTGTGTGCATACAGTGGCTGAATGATTTAAAATTGTATATTATGCATCCACAAAAATGAAAATAATTATGTTAGGTGGATAGATTATAGTCATTTAAATTTTATTAATTGTATTAACAGTAGAGATATTAACTACAAATTAACAGGTAAAGTACAAATGAGTTTCTCCAGCTTTATAATACATGACATGATAACTTTCTTTAGAAGTCAATTTATTTTCTGATGCTGTTTCCTTAGGGTGGTGTTAATATGAGTTTCTTTTCTCTGAGCCCTCATTAAAGGATGGTAGGAGAGGTAGGCAGAAGTGGAAAGTAAGTGGAAAGGAATTCAGGAGTGTACTAGGTTGTAGGAGAAAGTTACTTGAGAGCAAATATTTGTTGTAAAATCTATTGGGAGGAAAATTGAAGACATTATTTATTTTTTAAGTTTTTATTTAAATTACAGGGAACATACAGTGTAATATTATTTCCAGGTGTACAATATAGTGATTCAACACTTCCTTACAACACCTGGTGTTCATCATAACAAGTGTACTCCTTAATCCCCATCATGTATTTCACACATCCCTCCACCCACCTCCCCTCTGGTAGCCATTCGATTGTTCTCCACAGTTTAGAGTCTGTTTCTTGGCTTCTCTCTCTCTTTTACTCCCTTTGCTTGTTTGTTTCTTAAATTTCACGTATGAATGACATCATATGGCATTTGTCTTTCTCTGACTTTTGGAGACACATTTTTTTTTAAATGGCTATAGAGACACATTTTTAAATGGCCTATATATGAGTGGGTGGAAATGAAAATAAAAATATGGAAAAGAAAGCTATAAAGAAAGGGTAGAATAGCTGTGTTTTGAGTGCCAATTACATGAAACTGAATTCAGCTATTCCTAGAAATAGAGACATAAAACAGAATCATTCCCTTTTCCCTCTAAATCAACCTAAACTGCTACCAAATAACAACTATTACCAAGTCCAAACCATGTCAAATAATGAATTCAAACTTAAGCTTGCACTTTTAGACTAGGAATATACATATAATTTTATCTTGATTTCCAAATATTTATGACACCTATGAAGTTCCAGCAAGATGTTATGAGTACCACCTGCCCCTTCCTCTTACGTAAAAACAAAAATAAAACAAAAATCTAAATGAATGCTTAAGTCAATGAGAATGCAGACTATTAAGGGGGCATGGAACATTTATCTGAATAATGAATATAATTTGATGATACCAACCACAGTCCTCTTAATGACAACTTGAATTTGCTCAGTACCTTATTCAGCAATATTTTCACACACTCTAAGTAGTGATCAGAGCCTGAATCCCTGAAGATAATCATTTTATCAAAGAGACTATAAATTTCACTTCCACCAATTCCTTCCTATTTCAGGGACTGTTTCCTGATCATTCCAGAGGTATTTGACTGGATAATGTAATTAGAATAAAGCAACAATACATTTTCCTGCACTAGGCATATAAATCCCATAGACAGATACTATTATCCTAATGAATTTCCATAGTCCTTCTGAAAAGCTAGATAGACCATTGGTGTTGTTCACTTGAGATGCGCAGTTATCTAAGAACACATTATCTGGTCATTGGGTTCTCTGGGTATTTTGGTAAGAGTTGTTGCTATCCCTCTTCCTTCCAGACTGATATCCTCACATTAGCTCTCAGTTTCTCAGATTGCCAAACTATAGCAGCCCACAAGATCATGCCTTCCTAAAGCAATACCCCCATACCATAACTCCCTCTGTCTCTTCTGCTTATCAAAACTGAGCTGGGCTTTTCCCTTTCAGAGGCCTGCTCTTTGCTAGGGAATAGTGGATCAATAGATTACTCCGATAAACCACTACTCTACAACCTTTTAAACCATGAGGATTCTTTTTATCTTATTATTTAAAAATTTGTAAACAAACTAGTTTTACTGTGGTTATCTTTTTTTATTTCTAGTTAGTTAACATACAATATAATATTAGTTTTAGGTGTACAATATAGTGATTCAACAATTCTATACATTACTCAGTGCTCATCATAAGTGTACTCAATCTCCATCATCTACTTCAACCATCCCCTCCCCATAAACCTCCCCTCTGGTAACTATCAGTTTGTTCTCTATAGCTCAGAATCTGTTTTTCAGTTTTTCTCTTTCTTTTATGAGGATTCTTTTTAAATGTAAAATAGTTGATCTTTTAATATTTGCTGATGTAAATATAAATACTACATAATGACATAAAGTTTTTACAAATTCAGTAATATAAGTGCATTTGTATTTTACTAATTAAGTCAACATCTATGTAGGTTGGAAAATAATTGTACATGTATGTGCTATGTCTTACTGATTTCAACTGCAGACAGTAGTTTGCACGCAGTGTCAAGGATCCCTTGCAACAACTTTTTGGTACTCTACATATCTGAAAATTAGAGGTTGGTAGCCACTAACATAAACTAGGCACTGTTCATTGATTTTGCTTTATGTCTGTCATGGTAGAATATGCTATCATTACATAATCTTATTTATAGTGTCATGAAGTTAATTCTATAATCATTACCCATTATACAGGTAACAGAGTTCAGAAAAGTTGCATCACTTGAACACAGTTATAGAACTAGTTAAGTGGCAAAAAAAAGCAAACTTGAGATTCAAACCCAGGTCTGTTTGATTACAAAGTCTGTGCATGCCCTCATCCCCAAGCCACATTGCCTCATTAAGTATTCTTGTAGTGAATATGCTTCCACTTACCATTTCCTTAGCCAAGTTAAATGTCACATAAAGTATATAAGGGATGATGCTAATGGTGGGATGCAAGCCATTGGGAAATTACTTGGAGATAAATCCCTAAAATCTTACCTTTATGCCAAATTACATCTGCTCAAGAATATGATCAACATATAATATGGTGAAACTACTTTAAAAAAATAACTTGGAGATATGTGTATTTAGATGATGCTTTAAATGGGTCAAAGTAGAAATATTTGGTTCTGTTTTAATAAACAGTGAAAATCAGTCTTGCTCAAGAGAAAATCAGCTTTTAAAAGAAGAGTTGGAGGGGCACCTGGTGGCTCGGTCAGTTAAGTGTCAGACTCTTCATTTCAGCTCTGGTCATGATCACAGTGTTGGGCCCTGTGCTAGGTGTGAAACCTGCTTAAGATTCTCTTTCTCTCACTCCCTCTTCCCCTCTCTTGCCCCCTCTCCAAAAACAGAAGAAGAAGACGAAGAGGAGGAAGAGGAAGAGGAAGAGGAGGAAGAAGAAGAGGAAGAGGAGGACTTGGAGTTGGTCAAAGTAGTGACTACAGTACATAAATGGTTCTCAGTGTGGTCTTTGGACCAGCACCTGGGAATATGTCAGGAATACAAATTCTCAGCTTCCCACCCTCATCCACCACCTTGCTTCTTAAAGCAGAAGCTCTGGGGATGTAGCCTAGAATCTATGTTTTCTTATGACTTCTAGGTGATTCTGGTGCACACTGAAGCAAGTTGGAGAACTAATGAACTAGACAGACCAGAATGGCAGAGCTAGGAGGATGGTAGGAATATACTCACAACAATGGCAAGATTCAGGTTGAAGAAAAACTAATCTAGGGATAGCCAGACTAGTATAATACAGTGATTAATAGTACATTCCCTGGAATCATACAGACCAGAGTTTGAGACCTAAGTTACTAGCTGTCTAATATTGAGCAAGTAACCTAACCTCTGTGAATTTCCATACTCTTATCTGTAAAATGAGGGTAACAATAGTACCTCCTTTATAGTGTGGTGTGGATTAAATGATTCAATCCTTGTAAAACACTTAGAACATGCCTGACATATAATATAATAATATAATAAAGATAAGCTAATAATTAGGTGGATGTCATCTTCCTTGAGTTGGAGCTAGTTTTGTCTAGAGGCATGAAGATCTTTCCATTATGTCCATAAAAGGAGGCTAGGTTAAGGTGCCTCTCTAGAGCAATGACAAAGGAATGGATAGGGCTCTAATGAGATTAAGGACAGTTAAACAATTAAAAGCACTCATTTGAGGGACATTATATTTATAGCTCCTAAGCTAGTTGCTTAAAGAGATGACATCCAACAATATCAGTGAAAAAAGCTAGAAATAGGCCTGAAAATAAGTGGACAAAAAGAAGTTTGCCAATGCTTGTGACCTTCAGGGTACTTTAAACTGAACAGCTATTCTCTAAATTAGTTATAATACACTGACTCTGATGATACAGGAGGCCCTCTTAACCAAAGACAAACTCCTTTATGCTATAGAGTCTTGACTGATACAGTTTTCAGATATAGAATTCTGAAATTTTTGAAATGCCATTTTCTGCTTAGAAGTCAGGGTCTGGGGCAGCCTGGGTGGCTCAGTGGTTTAGCATCACCTTCATCCCAGGGCATGATCCTGGGGACCTGGGATCGAGTCCCACATCAGGCTCCCTGCATGGAGCCTCCTTCTCCTTCTGCCTGTGTCTCTGCCACTCTCTCTCTCTCTCTCTCCATCTCTCATGAATAAATAAAATCTTTAAAGAAAAAGAAGTCAGGGTCTGACTTTAAATATTTTAAGTTAAAATCATAAACTCTGGAGTTAAACAGACCATATCCCACATCTGTCTCTTACTAGGTCTGTGACCTTGAGTGATTTACTTAACCTCTATCCCTCAGTTCCCTAGGCTCTAGACTAGGGAACCACCCAACCTATCTAGAACATTAGCTGGCTCATAGTGAGCATGCAATAAGTATGGACTACTTTCAATCTTTGGCCAGCTCAGAATGGAGAGACTGTCAAATTACTCTAGCATTTTAATAGTTTATTCAGACAGAAAACATCACTGGCCTGATTGTATCTTTGTCTAAGTGCAATGATATTAATTTTGGAGAAGGCTCACCAGCAATACTGAATTCTATAACCTGAGGATTTGATATCTAGTGTAGCAACCTAAATTATAGTTATATCAAAGAATGAATCTGCCTCTTAAAAGTCTTCTATTGAACAAGAGAAATGTTGATTGGTAATGTATCAAAAGGGGGCTTCAGAAAGGAACTAAGATTATGAAATGCTGGATTAAACAAATTTAAACATTCTTTTCCTGTTAGATTTCTCAAAGTTTTCATGATCCTAACAGACGTGTGGCAAATTTCCAAGAGGAAACCACATTATGAAGCATTTCCCAATGTATCTGATCATGTAATCCCTTTTTTGAAAACAAAAATCAAAAACAAAAACAAAAACAAAGCAAAAACACCTACAGAGATTAATATTGCACAGAACACACTTTGGGAAATACTGCCCTCATCACTCCAATCATTCTTTCAGTGGCACAGGGGGAAATAAAAAGAGTCAGAGCTCTCAAGTCAGCTATTTCTCTTTATCACATAGGTTAAATTGCTTTCTACCAAAACACAGAAAAGTACAAGTTTCTCTGGACATACTGTAATTCTATTATAGCAAATATTACTTTGGAGTTTGAAGAGATAATTACAGTTTAGGTAGCAGGATTTGTTTTTTTATGAAGAAGCAAGAGATTTTAAATATCGGTGGGGAGAAAAGAAATGGAAAGAACTACCCTCTTCCCTCAAGATTTTACATTCCTGGCTTTATCTTGAACACTGGCCACATCCATGAGGATTTCTTCCCTCTGCTACCTCTTCCAGCCAAGAATAGGGAAGGGGCGTCACTATTACTGAGTTCTGATAGCAATCTTTTTCACTAGAAGCATAGGAATACTTTTCTTCATCTTACTGCACAACATATAGATCAGGGTCTTGGTAGCTTTCTTTTTCCTTGGGCCAGCCCAGGAATATTCCTGCTTCCTTCAGCTTTTCAGGCTTTCCAGAAAGATCTTGTGTCTCCCAAGGCCCTCCCCTGTTTGTATTATCATTTATTATTCTCTGTAACATCCATGACAGGACCTCACATCAATCGTCTCTTTTCTCAGAGAAAAAGCACCAAAGAGCTTGTTTCGAAAGAACCATAAAAATATTAAGCAATAATTTCCCCACAATACCTTTAGCTTAGATATCACTTTTGTTTATACCTTTCAAAGAGTTCTAGAACAATCATTGCCTTGTTGCATTCTTGCAACATCCCTGTGAAATAGCTAGAGCAGGTAGTTTTACCCCCATTCTAAAGACATGGAAAATAAAACACAAAAATTAAAAAAAAATTCTCAGCAGTAGTCAACCATTGATGTCAAAGATGAAATTAGAAATGAGGTCTCCTGATTCCCAGCCTAGTGTCCTCCTTATAAATGCCACAAGAATCAGTCTTGTTCTAGTGGAAGTGAGATCCCTAGCTGAGGTCAGCAACACAGAGAGAAAAGTAGAAATTCAGTCAAATGCCTTCCCTAGCATGGTTCTCATATAGGGCAGACTTCATTAGTCTTTTTGTTGGAAATATTTGCTTGGATTTTGAAACCACCATAGGAACTTCAGATTGTCATCTATTTCAATATTACCTGCCACTTTCAATCAGTGAGGACCCTGAAGATGACATCCTTTTTTTGTTAGGAAGGATAAGGCTCTAGCAAGTTCTGTAAAGACATATGCAATTTATTCACACAAATTATTCATACAGGCTGCTAAGTCCCAATAGCAAGAGCATAAGTATGCCAGAGTAATTTTATAGCAGACAAACTTAGACATCCCCCATCCCCCAATAATTCACAAAGAGACTTTGTACTTTTGGAGAGATCCAAATGACAGAAAAGGTCTTCAATGTGGGGCCCTAAAAAGCCACAGTTCTTCCCTTTTCTAATAATAGAATCCATCACTTTTTATTGCTAAGATTTGTACTTTGTGAAAAAAAAAGACACACGCAATAATAGCTTCAGATTTTGAGAAATTAAGATTTACTGGAGAGGAAAATGCAGTTGTGGAATTTAAAAAGTGGGAGAAAGAAGTCCTGCTATGAAGATATTTTTTCCTCCGTGGAAACAAATAGTTTCTTCTCAGCTGTGCTCAGCAACGAAGATGCTGAAACTCGCTCTTTCCTCAGAGTTGACTTGCTCTAAAGTCAGCTACCTAGTTCCAGGTCAGAACAAACCCATCTTTACCCAGTTAATCAGCTCAGAATATGCGTTATGTGGTTCTGATGTAAGTCTGCAGAAGGCACAAAGGAGCATATTTTCTGTATTCAAATGCTAAAACATTTGACTCTGAAGAAGGGAATCTCATTTCCAAATCCCCTCCCATAAATCACTTTACACTTTCCTAAGAGGTAGGTTCATTTGGAAGGATGGGCTAATAGGGAAATAAAGGCCATGTTTCTATCAAGTGTCTAAACTATCCCATATCCAGCAACATCTGGAGGTTCATAAAGAAGTGGCCTCATGAGGATGTGGAGAAAAAGGAACATTCATGCACTGCTGGTGGGAATGCAAACTGGTGCAGACACTGTGGGAAACAGTATGGAGCTTCCTCAAAAAGTTAAAAATAAAACTACCTTATGATCTAGCCGTCATACTATTGGGTACTTACCCAAAGAATACAAACACTAATTCAAAGTCATACATGCACCCCTATATTTATAGCACCATTATTTACAGTAGCCAAATTATGGAAGCAGCCCAAGTGTCCATTGATTGATGAATGGATAAAGAAGAGATGATACACACACACACACACACATTGGAATATTATTCAGCCACCAAAAGAATGAAATCTTGCCATTTGCAATGCCATGGATGGAGCTAGAGATGATGCTAAATTAAATAAGTCAGTCATAGAAAGACAAATGCCATATGATGTCACTAATATAAGGAATTTAAGAAAGAAAACAAGAAAAGCAATAAAAGAGAGAGTGAAACCAAGAATCAGACTCTTAACTGTGGAGAACAAATCGATAGTTATCAAAGAGGAGGTGGATGGGGGGGTGGGTGAAATATGTGATGGGGATTAAGGAGTACACTTACCGTGATGAGCACAGGGTGATGTATGGAAGTGTTGAATCACTATATTGTACACCTGAAACTAATATAATACTGTATGCTTTTTTAAAAAAGAAAATAAAGGTCTTATAATAGAGCCAGAAAATCTTCATATAGGAGATGCTAAATAAAGAAAGAAAAGAAGAAAAGGAACACAATTACAAACTATTATTTAACTCAAGTAAAGCATCCTTTTTTTTCAAGTAAAGCATCTTATTTCAAGTGTCTTTTGCCTGTTTTGAACTGTAAGAGAAAATATCCATTAATTCTTATCACTGGGGAAATCTTTAGCATTATCAACACTTACATCGACATATTCCCTTATGGAAATACTACTGTCAAATTGGCACATATTTATGAAAACATAAAATTTTGATATCAAGGACAGCATGGGGGGGAGGAGCAAGATGGCGGAAGAGTAGGGTCCCCAAATCACCTGTCTCCACCAAATTACCTAGAAAACCTTCAAATTATCCTGAAAATCTATCAATTCGGCCTGAGATTTAAAGAGAGACCAGCTGGAATGCTACAGTGAGAAGAGTTCGCGCATCTATCAAGGTAGGAAGATGGGGAAAAAGAAATAAAGAAACAAAGGCCTCCAAGGGGGAGGGGCCCCGCGAGGAGCCGGGCTGAGGCCGGGGCGAGTGTCCCCAGGACAGGAGAGCCCCGTCCCGGAGGAGCAGGAGCTGCACCGACCTTCCCGGGTGGAAAGGGGCTCGGAGGGAGTTGGAGCAGGACCCAGGAGGGCGAGGATGCCCTCGGGCTCCCCGGGACAGTAACAGCAACTGCGCGCCCAGGAGAGTGCGCCGAGCTCCCTAAGGGCTGCAGCGCGCACGGTGGGACCCGGCGGGACCCGGAGCAGCTGGAGGGGCTCGGGCAGAGGAAGAGGCTCTGTGCGGAGGGGCCTGCCGGTTCCAGGAGCAGCTCGGAGGGGCTCGGGCGGCGGCTCCATGGAGGGGGCTGCGCTGCCCCGGGAGCAGTTCGCAGGGGCTCGGGCAGAGGAAGAGGCTCCGCGGAGGGGCCTGCGCGATTCCAGGAGCAGCTCGGAGGGGCTCAGGCGGCAGCTCCGCGGAGGGGGTTGCACGGCCCGGGAGAGCGAATCCAACAGCGCAGGCCCCGGAGCACAGGGCGCCGGGACACAGCCCAGGATCCGGCCTCCCCCGGGACAGGCAGAGGCCCGGAGGGCCCAGGACAGCAAGGACGCTCCTGCCCCGAGCTGAGCAGATCAGCGGCCCCGCCCCGGAGGCTCCAGGCCCTGCAGACGGAGTTCCTGCCGGAGCTGAATCCAGGTTTCCAGAGCTGCCCCGCCACTGGGGCTGTTCCTCCTGCAGCCTCACGGGGTAAACAACCCCCACTGAGCCCTGCACCAGGCAGGGGCAGAGCAGCTCCCCCAAGTGCTAACACCTGAAAATCAGCACAGCAGGCCCCTCCCCCAGAACACCAGCTGGACTGACAACTTCCAGGAGAAGCCAAGGGACTTAAAGTACACAGAATCAGAAGATACTCCCCCGTGGTTCTGTCTTTTTTTTTTTTTTTTGTTTTGTTTTGTTTTGCTTTTTGATTTGTTTCCTTCCCCCACCCCCTTTTTTTCTCCTTTCTTTTTCTTTCTCTTTTTCTTCTTTTTTTTTCGTTTTTTTTCTTCCCTTTTTTTCTCTTTCTCTTTTCTTTCCTTCTTTCTCTCCTCTCTTTTTCTCTTTTTCCCAATACAACTTGCTTTTGGCCACTCTGCACTGAGCAAAATGACTAGAAGGAAAACCTCACCTCAAAAGAAAGAATCAGAAACAGTCCTCTCTCCCACAGAGTTACAAAATCTGGATTACAATTCAATGTCAGAAAGCCAATTCAGAAGCACTATTATACAGCTACTGGTGGCTCTAGAAAAAAGCATAAAGGACTCAAGAGACTTCATGACTGCAGAATTTAGAGCTAATCAGGCAGAAATTAAAAATCAATTGAATGAGATGCAATCCAAACTAGAAGTGCTAACGACCAGGGTTAACATGGTGGAAGAACGAGTGAGTGACATAGAAGACAAGTTGATAGCAAAGAGGGAAACTGAGGAAAAAGAGACAAACAATTAAAAGACCATGAAGATAGATTAAGGGAAATAAACGACAGCCTGAGAAAGAAAAACCTACGTTTAATTGGGGTTCCCGAGGGCGCCGAAAGGGCCAGAGGGCCAGAATATGTATTTGAACAAATTCTAGCTGAAAACTTTCCTAATCTGGGAAGGGAAACAGGCATTCAGATCCAGGAAATAGAGAGATCCCCCCCTAAAATCAATAAAAAACGTTCAACACCTCGACATTTAATAGTGAAGCTTGCAAATTCCAAAGATAAAGAGAAGATCCTTAAAGCAGCAAGAGACAAGAAATCCCTGACTTTTATGGGGAGGAGTATTAGGGTAACAGCAGACCTCTCCACAGAGACCTGGCAGGCCAGAAAGGGCTGGCAGGATATATTCAGGGTCCTAAATGAGAAAAACATGCAACCAAGAATACTTTATCCAGCACGGCTCTCATTCAAAATGGAAGGAGACATAAAGAGCTTCCAAGACAGGCAGCAACTAAAAGAATATGTGACCTCCAAACCAGCTCTGCAAGAAATTTTAAGGGGGACTCTTAAAATTCCCCTTTAAGAAGAAGTTCAGTGGAACAGTCCACAAAAACAAGGACTGAATAGATATCATGATGACACTAAACTCATATCTCTCAATAGTAACTCTGAATGTGAACGGGCTTAATGACCCCATCAAAAGGCGCAGGGTGTCAGACTGGATAAAAAAGCAGGACCCATCTATTTGCTGTCTACAAGAGACTCATTTTAGACAGAAGGACACCTACAGCCTGAAAATAAAAGGTTGGAGAACCATTTACCATTCGAATGGTCCTCAAAAGAAAGCAGGGGTAGCCATCCTTATATCAGATAAACTAAAATTTACCCCAAAGACTGTGGTGAGAGATGAAGAGGGACACTATATCATACTTAAAGGATCTATTCAACAAGAGGACTTAACAATCCTCAATATATATGCCCCGAATGTGGGAGCTGCCAAATATATAAATCAATTATTAACCAAAGTGAAGAAAAACTTAGATAATAATACACTTATACTTGGTGACTTCAATCTAGCTCTTTCTATACTTGATAGGTCTTCTAAGCACAACATCTCCAAAGAAACGAGAGCTTTAAATGATACACTGGACCAGATGGATTTCACAGATATCTACAGAACTTTACATCCAAACTCAACTGAATACACATTCTTCTCAAGCGCACATGGAACTTTCTCCAGAATAGACCACATATTGGGTCACAAATCAGGTCTGAACCGATACCAAAAGATTGGGATTGTCCCCTGCATATTCTCAGACCATAATGCCTTGAAATTAGAACTAATACACAACAAGAAGTTTGGAAGGACCTCAAACACGTGGAGGTTAAGGACCATCCTGCTAAAAGATAAAAGGGTCAACCAGGAAATTAAGGAAGAATTAAAAAGATTCATGGAAACTAATGAGAATGAAGATACAACCGTTCAAAATCTTTGGGATGCAGCAAAAGCAGTCCTAAGGGGGAAATACATCGCAATACAAGCATCCATTCAAAAACTGGAAAGAACTCAAATACAAAAGCTAACCTTACACATAAAGGAGCTAGAGAAAAAACAGAAGATAGATCCTACACCCAAGAGAAGAAGGGAGTTAATAAAGATTCGAGCAGAACTCAACGTAATCGAGACCAGAAGAACTGTGGAACAGATCAACAAAACCAGGAGTTGGTTCTTTGAAAGAATTAATAAGATAGATAAACCATTAGCCAGCCTTATTAAAAAGAAGAGAGAGAAGACTCAAATTAATAAAATCATGAATGAGAAAGGAGAGATCACTACCAACACCAAGGAAATACAAACGATTTTAAAAACATATTATGAACAGCTATACGCCAATAAATTAGGCAATCTAGAAGAAATGGACGCATTCCTGGAAAGCCACAAACTACCAAAACTGGAACAGGAAGAAATAGAAAACCTGAACAGGCCAATAACCAGGGAGGAAATTGAAGCAGTCATCAAAAACCTCCCAAGACACAAGAGTCCAGGGCCAGATGGCTTCCCAGGGGAATTTTATCAAACGTTTAAAGAAGAAACCATACCTATTCTCTTAAAGCTGTTTGGAAAGATAGAAAGAGATGGAGTATTTCCAAATTCGTTCTATGAGGCCAGCATCACCTTAATTCCAAAACCAGACAAAGACCCCACCAAAAAGGAGAATTACAGACCAATATCCCTGATGAACATGGATGCAAAAATTCTCAACAAGATACTGGCCAATAGGATCCAACAATACATTAAGAAAATTATTCACCATGACCAAGTAGGATTTATCCCTGGGTCACAAGGCTGGTTCAACACCCGTAAAACAATCAATGTGATTCATCATATCAGCAAGAGAAAAACCAAGAACCATATGATCCTCTCATTGTATGCAGAGAAAGCATTTGACAAAATACAGCATCCATTCCTGATCAAAACTCTTCAGAGTGTAGGGATAGAGGGAACATTCCTCGACATCTTAAAAGCCATCTATGAAAAGCCCACAGCAAATATCATTCTCAATGGGGAAGCACTGGGAGCCTTTCCCCTAAGATCGGAACAAGACAGGGATGTCCACTCTCACCACTGCTGTTCAACATAGTACTGGAAGTCCTAGCCTCAGCAATCAGACAACAAAAAGACATTAAAGGCATTCAAATTGGCAAAGAAGAAGTCAAACTCTCCCTCTTCGCCAATGACATGATACTCTACATAGAAAACCCAAAAGTCTCCACCCCAAGATTGCTAGAACTCATACAGCAATTCGGTAGGGTGGCAGGATACAAAATCAATGCCCAGAAGTCAGTGGCATTTCTATACACTAACAATGAGACTGAAGAAAGAGAAATTAAGGAGTCAATCCCATTTACAATTGCACCCAAAAGCATAAGATACCTAGGAATAAACCTAACCAAAGATGTAAAGGATCTATACCCTCAAAACTATAGAACACTTCTGGAAGAAATTGCGGAAGACACAAAGAGATGGAAAAATATTCCATGCTCATGGATTGGCAGAATTAATATTGTGAAAATGTCAATGTTACCCAGGGCAATATACACGTTTAATGCAATCCCTATCAAAATACCATGGACTTTCTTCAGAGAGTTAGAACAAATTATTTTAAGATTTGTGTGGAATCAGAAAAGACCCCGAATAGCCAGGGGAATTTTAAAAAAGAAAACCATATCTGGGGGCATCACAATGCCAGATTTCAGGTTGTACTACAAAGCTGTGGTCATCAAGACAGTTGGTACTGGCACAAAAACAGACACATAGATCAGTGGAACAGAATAGAGAATCCAGAAGTGGACCCTGAACTTTATGGTCAACTAATATTCGATAAAGGAGGAAAGACTATCCATTGGAAGAAAGACAGTCTCTTCAATAAATGGTGCTGGGAAAATTGGACATCCACATGCAGAAGAATGAAACTAGACCACTCTCTTTCACCATACACAAAGATAAACTCAAAATGGATGAAAGATCTAAATGTGAGACAAGATTCCATCAAAATCCCAGAAGAGAACACAGGCAACACCCTTTTTGAACTCGGCCATAGTAACTTCTTGCAAGATACATCCACGAAGGCAAAAGAAACAAAAGCAAAAATGAACTATTGGGACTTCATCAAGATAAGAAGCTTTTGCACAGCAAAGGATACGGTCAACAAAACTCAAAGACAACCTACAGAATGGGAGAAGATATTTGCAAATGACATATCAGATAAAGGGCTAGTTTCCAAGATCTATAAAGAACTTGTTAAACTCAACACCAAAGAAACAAACAATCCAATCATGAAATGGGCAAAAGACATGAAGAGAAATCTCACAGAGGAAGACATAGACATGGCCAACATGCATATGAGAAAATGCTCTGCATCCCTTGCCATCAGGGAAATACAAATCAAAACCACAATGAGATACCACCTCACACCAGTGAGAATGGGGAAAATTAACAAGGCAGGAAACCACAAATGTTGGAGAGGATGCGGAGAAAAGGGAACCCTCTTACACTGTTGGTGGGAATGTGAACTGGTGCAGCCACTCTGGAAAACTGTGTGGAGGTTCCTCAAGCAGTTAAAAATATACCTGCCCTATGACCCAGCAATTGCACTGTTGGGGATTTACCCCAAAGATACAAATGCAATGAAACGCCAGGACACCTGCACCCCGATGTTTACAGCAGCAATGGCCACGATAGCCAAACTGTGGAAGGAGCCTCGGTGTCCAACGAAAGATGAATGGATAAAGAAGATGTGGTTTATGTATACAATGGAATATTACTCAGCTATTAGAAATGACAAATACCCACCATTTGCTTCAACGTGGATGGAACTGGAGGGTATTATGCTGAGTGAAGTAAGTCAGTCGGAGAAGGACAAACATTATATGTTCTCATTCATTTGGGGAATATAAATAATAGTGAAAGGGAATATAAGGGAAGGGAGAAGAAATGTGTGGGAAATATCAGAAAGGGAGACAGAACGTAAAGACTGCTAACTCTGGGAAACGAACTAGGGGTGGTAGAAGGGGAGGAGGGCGGGGGGTGGGAGTGAATGGGTGACGGGCACTGGGGGTTATTCTGTATGTTAGTAAATTGAACACCAATAAAAAATAAATTAAAAAAAAAGGACAGCATAAATCCCTTTACACACATCGAAACATAGCTTGCTGTTTTTTAAAAAAAGTGTTCTCAAAGTAAGCTTGCCTATTTCCATAATTTCTTATACAAAAATCTCTATCCCCAAGATGTAGGCATCCAAATAATTATCACATTATGAACCCCATCACCTGTCTTCCCCCCAAGAGTCACTGGGTAGGAAATCAACAAAATGAGTTAGTGGTTGAGATAGGAGCCCTTCTTATCTAATTAGTCACCATCACCACCAAACTTGTTGAAAAGGGGCGTGAACAGAAAAGGAGGGAGGGTGCAGCAAAAAGAGAATGCTGAAGTCTGCTCTCAAAAGCCATTATCTTGTCATCAGAAGTTTACTTATTGATCCCTCCCTCCTCTGAACTCCAGCACAACTTAAACACTGCACCACACTCCTAACATTTCTGTAGTAGAGTGCATTGTTCTTTGAAGATGTCAGGCATTTTCATGTTCTCTCTAGTGTAAAATTGCAAACTGCCAGAAAAGCATAGAGTGCTTCTCTACATTTTCCAATATCCTTTACACTGCCTGTTACATGAGAAGTGGGAAGTAAACACTTGGTAATGTCATATTCATCTTCTAGTATTTTTTAGATTAGAAACAAAGTTAATACTTTCATACTTGGTAAGAACTTTCTCAAATGCAGGTGACCCTGGCATACATGTAAGTTAGTCAATGGTTGACAAATTTTACAGAGTCCCTAAGATATTTTCCAGCACTAAAATTGAGTTTCAGTTCCAAGAAAATCCTCCCATTGTTGATTAGTGGTAACAGTGAGGGGTAGTGACAAGAACAATGAACTGTGAAACAGAAAATTTACCTTACAGTTGCAGCTATACCACTAACCAGCTGGTGCTTATGGTAAGTCACTTACCCTGGGTTTCCTCATCTTTATAATTGTGGTAGAAGAGGAGGGTGATTAATATCTGTTGTTTTGAAAATACCTATTGTTTTGAAAATCCAAATATAGGATATCACTTTTCCCTGTACTCCAACAGACGTTCACTGATCTAATATATGGTGTCACTAGAAGATCCTGGCTAGGAAAACTATCATTTTTAACATCCAACTGTGCCTTCTACCCCAATAGCAGTCATAAAACCTAAACAGCAGCTAATTAGCTTTTATAGATTAGATTGTGCAAATTAGACCCAATTATCATGACAAACATCATGAATAAACATTGACTATCTACTTTGAGTAGACTACAAACAGGCACACAATTTCTGCCTATATTTCACATACCTTTCACTATAACATTTATTTATTCAACAGTTACTTACTGACTACCTACTGTATTCCAGAAACTGTGCTATACATTGGTGATATATTAGTGAAGAGGACTGACATAGACCTCGACTGATGTCCTCCTGAAGTTAGAGGGCCTTATAGAGGGAACATACCATTTACTTCTCTCCCAACCTGAATTGCAAACAATAAAAAGCAAATCTATATATGAAAATAATGGCAGTCCACAGCCTGAGACACTCAATGAGCCTTAACACATGTGGCCTTAACAGCTGGAACAACAGAAATCCTCAGTGGCAAATCCCATCATGACCTTAGTTCCCCAGTTGGAAATGTGAGATGTAAAATATGACTTCCAATCATAAACCCCAACATTTAATGGGGTAGTGAGCTTTCAAATTTTAAAAAAATTTGACTAGGGGGATCCCAAAGTGGCTCAGCGGTTTAGTACCTGCCTTCAGCCCAGGGCGTGATCCTGGAGTCCCGGGATCGAGTCCCACATCGGGCTCCCTGCATGGAGCCTGCTTCTCCCTCTGCCTGTGTCTCTGCCTCTCTCTCTCTCTCTCTCTCTCTCTCTCTCATGAATAAATAAAATCTTTAAAAATTTTTTTGACTAGAAGAAATAATATGAAACTAGTTTAGTGACAGTTACTTTATAGTCTTGCTTCTCTTGGGTACTTAAAGCAAATTATCTTCACTGAGGGATGGAAACCAATTTAAAAGGTCCATGGTAGTTAAGAAAGTCCCTTAAGAATTTTCTTTCCTCTTTGCAGGAGTTTGCAGGTATCCTTTCAATAATTTATAATAAAATGAAGATTAAGCAAGCTGATAATTATGGCCAGGCCCCAAATCACCAATTTTATTCTAATAAGTCCAGGACTCTTCTCTTAACCTCCATAACTATCAGCCACTGCTACACTTTCCCTTTCCAGACCCATGATCTACTGTCTATGCCTTTTGATCTGTCTCTCCTATCACACCACTAAAAAACAGCTGTGAAAGTGCTCTAACAGCCATCAAATACAATAACAATGTTAGTAGTGTTTATTTATTCAACAAAACTGGTTGCCTTTTCCTCCCAGGTACCCAACTTCTAATCCATATCCCTTGTGTCTTGTTGTCATGTATAAGTTCAGGAAGGAGCAGTGATAATGCATGTGGCCCTCAAATTCCTCAGTGAAGAAGTATAAACATTCTTTTATTCCATTATCCACAGAGATTTCTAGTAAACAGATACCATTAAATTAGGAATAAGAAGCCCTAGTTCCTAGTTCCAGCTGTTCCAGCTGCCATGCACCTGGAGCTAGAGATTCTCCCTCCTGGCCCCAGATTCCTCTTTGCCATGTGAACTGATCTCTAAAGTCTATTCCAGCTCTCTGCTATTCCAAAGTTCTATGATATTTTATCTAATCCTATTTCTTTTTTTAAATTTTATTTATTCATGAGAGACACAGAAAGAGAGGCAGAGACACAGGCAGAGGGAGAAGAAGCAGGTTCCATGCAAGGAGCCTTATGCAGGACTCTATCCTGGGAATCTGGGATCAGGTCCTGAGCCAAAGGCAGACGCTCAACTGCTGAGCCACCCAGGCATCCCCATCTAATTCTATTTCACTGTGCATACTGGAAAAAAAATTCTAGAGCAATATTTCCTAACATAAATTGCTATGGTCTGAATGTTTCTGTTCCTCCAACATTTATATATAAAAATTCCAGTGCCCAATGTTATGGTATTAGAAAGTGGAGCCTTTGGGAGGTGATCAGGTGATGAGGCTGAAGTCTTTACGAATGGAAATAGTGTCTTTATAAAAGAGGCTTCAGAGAGATATCATGCCCCTTTTACCATG
Organism: Canis aureus; assembly: GCF_053574225.1. Lineage (NCBI taxonomy): Eukaryota > Metazoa > Chordata > Mammalia > Carnivora > Canidae > Canis > Canis aureus. The sequence continues at coordinate 45,808,274 of NC_135649.1, forward strand.
AGAGGACACAGCAAGAAGGTGCCAGCTATAAACCAGGAAAAGAGCTCAAAATACTACCATACTGGTACCTTGATGTTGGAGTTTCCAACTTCCAGAAGTGTAATAAATTTCTGTTGTTTATAAGCTATCCAGTCTTTAGTATTTTGTTATAGCAAATAAACCTCTTCTTGAACAGACTAAGACATATACTCTTAAAGAAGGTTAGTTCTATAGAATTTTAGAGGGATTACACCTACAAAAGCTGCTATGATAAACTAAGCATATTTATTTAGGATCCCAGGCTTGGAACTAAACTGCTTGTTGAAATCCCAGCTTTGTCCCATACTAGTTGCATAACTGAGCAAATTACTTTATTTTTCAGTGCCTTGCTTTCCCCCTCCCCCTCAAAAAATGGGGATGATGAAAACTTTCACAGTGTTTTCATGATGATTAAGCATCTCAGAATATATGAGGACTTACAATATTGCCTGTCATACATGCAGAGGATTCAATAAATGGAAACCACTATTATTGATATATCATCTCATCATCATTAGTTAATATATTTGAGAAACTTAAAAAAAAGCTGACAATGATTCTATACTGCAGGACTTATCACAGACTTCAATGTGCCTATGTCTTCACTAAACAGAGCTGCATTTCCCAAACTTTTTTAAAGATTTATTTTTTTTTATTTTAGAGAGAGAGAAAAAGAGAGAGAAAGCACAAACAGGGGGAGAGGCAGAAGGAGAGGGAGAGAAAGAGTCCTCAAACAGACTCTCCACTGAGCATGGAGCTCAACATGGGATTCAATCCCATGACTAAGATCAGGACCTAAGCTGAGATCAAAAGCTGGCTACTTAACCTACTGAGCCAGCTAGGTGCCCCTTTCCAAACTTATTTGAACTCAGGATCTTCTTTCCCATGTTCTCACTCCCACCCAGAATATGTTGAAAAACTTGGGTCAAATGGAATAGATTTTGGGAAACTCTACTCTAGACCAGGGGTTAAGAAATCTTGGTTCTATTTATGTCTCTTCTGTTAATTATATGTGAGACTGGGAAAAAGTCACTTTATACCTCTGTGCCCCAATCACTCTTGTAAAACTAAGAGACTTGAGCAATCTTACTGAACGTCCTTTGTGATATTGAAAACTCAAAAATACTATGATAAGCCCTCTTGCAGGATCACAATTGTCACCATTTGATAGTCTATTAAGTGATTCACCTATTTATCACCCAGTGTCTTTCACAAAACAATTTCTGGCAACACTAGGCAAGTTATAGGTTAAGCAGCCATGAGAGGTTACAAAAAATGAAAAATAGGAGATGTTCAGGAGAATATCCCAAAGTTAGAGTACTTAGTAGCTGCTTAAAAGTAGAAATACAGGCTCTTACAGCTCAAAAGGCCTTCACATTTAGTCTTTTAGAAAAGGAGAAAGTGAGACTCAGAAAGGGGAAATGATGAGCCTAAGATCATATAGAAAGTTATTCACATGTTCTGCTCTTTCATAAAAAGTGGTGAAAGAATGAGAGATTCAATTCTCTATCCAGTACTTGATTTATGAATATTTATATACCCACTCCAGTTTAATGCTGGATATGTGGGAGTTCCTCATGTGATGAAGATCATATTCTTCCAAATATTTGGACTGAGGAGCAAAAAGAGAACATGATATTCAGAGCTAAAAAGGGGTTACTCGTTCCAGGTGTGTGTGTGTGTGTGCGTGTGTGTGTTTGCACACATGCAAAAGTGAGTCTGTATCTGTATTTTTTTTCTTATTGGTTAATTTTGGCTAATGAAGTGCATCATTGAAGAGGAAGTTCTCTTTATTTAGTAATGAACAAAATGCCAGAACATCTTTTCTAAAACTCCTTAATTTGAAGATTCACAGAGGTTTGGGACTCCCCTGGTTCTTTGCTTACTCACTAGCTTCTTCCTTCTTCCTTCACTGGTTGTTTCTCTCTGAACATCACTATGAGAGAGAGAGAGAGAGAGAGAGAGAGAGAGAAGCTATTCTTTTCTCCTACACTAAGATCTAAATGAACATTCTGGTTCAACCTTATAACTAGCTGTGTAACCTTACTAAATCTCAGTTTCCCCAACTGTAAAATAGAAATGCTAATAATACCTATTGAATACAGTTATTATGGGGATTAAATGAGTCCATGTATATAAAAGGCTTAGAGCAATGGCTGGCACATGGTCATTATTCAATCACTGGTGACCACTGACTTCCTTTTGCACTTTTACACACTGGTACTACAATAGAAGTTAGCCCTCTCTTGTGAAGGGCCATTTTTATATAAGAGTCATAAGTTCTTGGGATACCTGTATGGCTCAGTGGTTGAGCGTCTGCCTTCAGCTCAGGGTGTGATCCAGGAATCCCGGAATCGAGTCCCACATTGGGCTCTTTGCGTGGAGCCTGCTTCTCCCTCTGCCTGTTCTTTGTCTCTCTCTGTCTCTCTGTCTCTCTCTCTCTGTGTGTGTGTGTGTGTGTCTGTCTCATGAATAAATAAACTCTTTTTTTTAAAAAAAGAATCACAAGTTCTTAAAATGGGAATTAAATTTTTAGAAATTTATTCTAATTCTAATGAAAATAAATGATTGTTTAAAGATTATAACAGAAGGAGATATATAAAAATGTTAACAGATATTATATCTGATACATGCAGAAAGGGATTGTAATAGGTCATTTTCACAGTTCTAGTCTTCTTTATAGCTTTCCTGTACTGTTTGAAGTTTCTAGAACAGAAAACAATAAAGCAGTTTTCCTCATGAAAAAACACTTGAAGAATTTTTCCATTCCTCAACTGATCTCTGTTCTAGTGATTTTCTTTTAACCATCCACCATTCTGGGGGCAAATGGCAGAATCTATTCCATAAGGTTGGCTCCTGTTTATTACAACAAAGTTCATGTAATGATTCTGGTTACCCTTTACTCATTTTGGTCTCTCTCTTAGCAGGAGGCATAGAGTATAAAGAAACACTAAATTGAAAAATGACTACACTAAACCACATGGCCAAATGATCAAAGCATTGCAAAAAAAAAAAGAAAGAAAGAAAGAAAAATAGTCATGCAGATAACACTCCTTCATGAATAGAGACTGTCTCCTAGCATCCATCCTTTTTTTCCCCTCACACAACCTGCTCCATGAGTAAGTTAATATCCTAGTGCCAGTAGTAATTCTCCTAGCTTTGGTCAGTTTGTGTCACAATCCTAGAATTATTTAAAAATAGGTTTTTTTAAATATTTATTATTGAATTACAGTCCGATGAAAGAGACCATCACATGCATGCAGCACCATAAAAATTCTGCAGAGTGCCAGCTACCCCAGCCTGTGTGTCCTTCAGCCAGCAGTGACAAATGGAACAGTCTGTAGTGAGCTCCTCCTGATGACCTGAGTTACCTTGCCAACTAGGGCTCATTACAAAACATGGACCATTGCATTGGGCTAGAACAGAGGGCAATTTTCAATTCATTTATAACTCATGCCACTCACTTGCTTAACCTCGGCTCTTAAGGGGATGGCTTTGCAAACAGAAGCCTCCTTGGCCATATAAATTAGTGACTATTAAAGATAAACTTATAGCCAAAGCATTTAGAGATTTTAGCTTTGTTTACTTGTTTGTTTTTCACTGCAATTAGAAAAGGTTACCTTTCTGACTTGAAATTTATATTCAGGTCTTAAAAATTATATTACCAGGGTCATATGTAAAAATCACATTGCAAATCACAAGCATATTTCTCCTTTATATTCCTGTTTAGGCATTTAGCACACAAAAGAAAAATACATCCTGAATCGTTACTTTTTTTCTCACATTTTATTCCAGAAATCAATAGTCTAGCTTGAAATTGGTATTCCCCCTTTCAAATACGTTCTACCACAGGCAAGTAACAAATGCATATATAATCTACAGACTAAAATTGTCCCATTGACAGGAAGTAACAATTAATAAACATATTAATTAGAATATTTCATACTCAATGAAAAAGAATTTTCACTGGCTACAATAAAATTAAGAAAGCATCTAAGAAGAGCTGGGTAAGTAGTCAACCTTTATTGATCTACCTAACATGTGCCATGTACATTTGCATACATTGTCTCATTTAGCCCCCACAGTGGTGTAAAGAAACTATTATTATCCTTCATTTACAGAGGAGGGGATTAAAATCCAAATGAATAAACTACTTTGGACAGAACGCTAATTATCAAGGGCCAGAAATCAAATGCAGGCTTGTCTAACATTAAAACACTAGGATCTTTCTAAGACTCTAAATGATGATGTTGTTGATGATGATGATGATGATATTAATAAAAATTATTGACCCATATATATGTCCCTTCCATTATTTAAGTAGAGCTTATAAGGTTTTTTTTGGAGGGAGTCTCACCTGTCTAGGGAAAAAACCCAAACAAAATGAAAGTTCATGGTAATTTTTATCTCTAAACCACAATGAGTCAATATATCACAAAACCTCAAATATTCAGAAAGCAATAACTGCTATTCTCCCCACTATGTAATTTTAGGAAAAAATAACTTTTCTCAGCAGGTAGGACAGAAACATTTTGCATATATTTGATGCCTAATAAATTGTTCTTACTTATAGCTATGTATACTATTAGGTCCAAAAACTCAGAAATGCTCTAGGAATTATCCACTATTTTTTTCTCAGAGGCAGGCCCATATTATAGAGGTTTGTCCAAATAACTTGTCCAAGTTCTCTCTTGGCAGAAATGGAGCTAGAGTCTTCATTTCCCAAGCACAAGGCTGATTGTACATCTAAGTGAAACAGACAATTCCTAACTTCCCTGATTTCAAATCTAACAAGCAAGGCTTTCATTTCATGCAAAAGCACTCCCAACTGCACACTGATGTCTAAAATTCTGCACAGACCCTAATTGGTAGAAGATTTTGATACATCTTTCATCCTTGTGTAAAACCCCTCCTTTTCCAAGCTCATCCAATTTGATTCCACCACACTCTCCCCCTTCTTGTCACAACCATCTATTGATTTCTGGTCACTTTCAAGATTTATTAAAAACTATTATACCTGGTTCATGGGCCTCTTCTCAACTCAATCCTGGCATAATCTTGTATGGTTTCAAAACCCACATGGGTCAAATATCTCACTTCCTAGTCCAGTGGTTTTATGCATCTAAATCTTCTGTAGAGCTTATTTAAAAACACAACTTTCCTGAAGGCTACTCAGACCTGATGAGTCAAAATTTCCTATGGTAAGATCCCATGACTCATTTTTAAAAGCACTCTAAGTGATTATAATAAGCAACCAAGTTTGAGAATTGCCCTCGCCTCACAGTTTGAGCTATTCAACTCAGTTGCCTTCCCCTCTACTCCACCTTGTCCCTCCTAGCCAAAAAGCCTCCATGAAATAATTTGAAATTGTCCAATCTCTTAAATCTTAAAATCTCCTATTCTCTGACCAGAATCTCCCAGCGCTCAAGCTCTCTCACTCCCTTAATTTACCCATCACCTGACCTTCATTCTTGATAACTGCAGATTCACTAACTTCAACCATGCCTTAGCCAATATTCCCCCAACCTTCTGGGGCTTTTTGTCTTTGTCTGATACAAAGAAAAGTAGGACATGGCCCATTACCTCCAGAAGTGCAGAATATCTAGGAGGAGCCAGAAATGTAAACAAATAATCACAGTACTACATGAGAAGTGTTACCCTCTCACAGAAGTCTTCCCTATAAAATAACATTTTCTATCATTCTCTACCTCATCATTCTGATTTATTTCCCTTTATATCACTTTCACCACCTGACACTTATTCTATATCCATCTATATATTGGTTTCTTGTTTGTCTACACACTATAAAGTGAAATCCAAGTGAGCAAGACTTTGCTTTGTTGATTGCTTGGTTCCCAGTGCCTAAAATAGAGCCTGGCACACAGAGTGGGTACTTAATACACTGTTATTAAATGAATGGATAAAATGAATAAATGCTATGACCAAGATATGCAAAAGAAGTACAAAGGGAAAAAGAAGGCCTATCTAGGGATGTAGGGTGTGTGTGTGTGTGTGTGTGTGTGAGAGAGAGAGAGAGAGAGAGAGAGATTGAATATTCTTACTCTGTGAGACAACATAGGTTAAATAACCTTCTCTACACTGGGTTAAGTACTCCACCTCTGGGTTTTCATAACACCATCTGTATGCCTCTAACATTTGATTTATCTCTCTCTCCACCCTAGCATATTCAATATGTAAAAAGTAGGCACTAAGTTTTTTATCTATATCACAAATGCCTAGCATAGTGACAGTTACAAAATAGTGTTCAATAAATGTTTGTTGCTTGAAAATAATGACAAAATAATTATTTTTTAAAATAGTGATAGTTCAGGAAGGGTTAAAACTTTAAGCTATTTTTAGCCCTAAATTCCACATTGCCTACCCATGTGACCTTGGGCAAGCTGCTTAATTTCTCAGACCCTAAATTTTTACTTTCCCTACAGTGGTTCTATAGGGATTAGGTGAGATTATATAATGTATACACAATATCTAGCTTAGCATCTGGCATATGATAGGTTTTAACTATACAATAGCATCTATATTAGGAGTCATTTTCTTTTCTTTTTCTCATTTTTAATTGAAGTTCGATTTGCCAATATATAGTATAACACACAGTGCTCATCCCATCAAGTGCCCCCTCAGTGCCCGTCACCCAGTTACCCCCTGCCCCCACCCACCTCCCCTTCTACTACCCTTTGTTCATTTCCCAGAAGTTAGGAGTCTTTCATGTTTTGTCTTCCTCTCTAAAGTTTCCCACTCATTTTCCCTCCTTTCCCTCATAATCCCTTTCACTATTTCTTATATTCCACATATGAGTGAAACCATATGATGATTGTCCTTCTCCAATTGACTTACTCCACTCAGCATAATACCCTCCAGTTCCATCCACATCGAAGCAAATGGTGGGTATTCGTCATATCTAATGGCTGAGTAATATTCCATTGTATATATAGACCATATCTTCTTTATCCATTCATCTTTCGATGGACACCGAGGCTCCTTCCACAGTTTGGCTATTGTGGACATTGCTGCTATAAACATTGGGGAGCAAGTGTCCCAGCATTTCACTGCATCTGTATCTTTGGGGTAAATCCCCAGTAGTGCAGTTGCTGGGTCATAGGGCAATTCATTTTTAACTCTTTGAGGAACCTCCACACAGTTTTGCAGAGTGGCTGTACCTTGCATCCCCACCAACAGTGCAAGAGGTTCCCCTTTCTCCACATCCTCTCTAACATTTGTTGTTTCTTGTCTTGTTAATTTTCGCCATTCTCATGGGTGTAAGGAGGTGGTATCTAATTGTGGTTTTGATTTTTGTATTTCCCTGATGGCAAGTGATGAAGAGCAGGAGTTATTTTCATTAATATATTTGGAAAACAAGAGAAGTAGCAAAGTGTGTAAGATCATTGGAGAGCTTAGTGAGGTACCTCTGTGAGTTGACAAATCCTGGGAGAACAATAGGTGTGGCCCTACCCCAATCTTTGCACCACAGTTACTGAGCAGAAAGGCTCTGTGGATTAGAAATAGGCAAGGACATAGAGTGACTGTCAAAAGTGAAAAGAAAAAAGAAAAGTGGCTTAGGGTTATCACTGCCCTTGAACCAGGCCATCTTATTGTGGATAAAAGAACTAAGAGAAAAGTATTTCATTGAAACCCTAACACATCAAGTGCAATATTAATGGGCTGCTTCCAAAGAGCAGATGTCAAAGTAAATGCTCTCTGCTCCTGGTGGGTTTGAAGTGGACAAATTGTAGTGCATTTTGATGAGGAGCTGAGCCAGTCAGGGCCTTATATAAAATGCTTGAGAATCCCAAGTGACAAATCATGCTCCCAGTGACAAGCAACATGGAGGCATGCATGACATTTGCTTCTGCCAACTAAGCAAAGCTCTCTCAGAGATAACATCAAGCCAGCTTCTGAGTAGTTTGTTTTGCCAGAGTTGCTGCTTAGGTTCATCTTGCTTTTTGAAAGAGATAAGAGGTAAGTGCTACAGTAGCTACAACAAGATAGAACTGCTGAGCTATAGGAATGGGTATCTTATAAAGTCAAAGGCATTCAAAATGCTAACAGTGGGGGTTGGCTCAGGGAAGAAAAAGGAGTAAGGACTATGAAACTAAAGGCAGATGCAAGGTCAGACACTGAGGGCAGAAGGAACAAGAATCTGAATAAGAAGGGAGAAAGATAGCACTCACATTCAAAGCCAACTATCTTACAGTAATTGAAATAACACAGCCAACTTTACACCGCAGGAAAAACACCAAATAGGCTAAATTAGTGCAGGGATAGCATACAACAGTTACAACTATAATGTAACTAGTCTATTTTAGGATTTGTTTTTATTTCACCCAGTAGCTATTATCTAATTTTTTTCAAGTCTAAAATATTTACCACTGCAAGAAAAGGAGACAATCCTTGAAGTTCCCAGTACCTTTCCACTTATGGTGCTAGACAATAAAAGAGATGTTCAGGAAACTGGTCATGTTGTCAACATTAATGTTGATTTTCCACTTTTGATCCTGTTCTTTTTTCTCACATTTTTTCCTTTTACTTCTGAGCTGATTACTGCTCAGCCCTTCTGGGGGGTCTTCAGGGAGAATAGATTTCAGAGTACGAGTCTAAGTTTTAGAGATGTCCACTATATAAAGATGTCAAAGAAGACATAAAAGGAAGTACCATAAAACTCAGAGTCAAGATGAGAAAACTTGATGCCTAGTACATGTACTAAAAGGAAAAGTACAGTATTCAGAGGACAGAGGAGAGAGATAAAGAGAGAGGAGAGCAAGAAGGAGAGCAAGAGAGAGGAGAGGAGAAAAAATCAGAAAATACATAGAGACATGTGTGGATAATCCATAGCTAGGTAGAGTCTATTTTCTCTTCAGAGGCTTTTAATATTGTTGTCCATATATTTAACATGTTTCACAATATTTATATTCACTTCATCATTACCTCAACTTTGCAAGCCAGGCATTATTATTGTCCCTTTTGTACAAAAAAGGGTAGTAGTAATATTCTCTGTCCCAGTATCTTGTTATTTTAAATTCACACTGCCTTAGGAGAGAAGAAGCAATGAGAATAATGAACTGGGTTTAATATCAGACATTACATACCTCAAAATGCAAGCTATAGAAAGAACACTGTCTTCTTCCCTATTTTTTTTAAAAGATTATATTTATTTATTCATGAGAGACACACAGAGAGAGAGGCAGAGACACAGGCAGAGGGAGAAGCAGGCTCCATGCAGGGAGCTTGATGCGGGACTCGATCCCAGGACCCCGGGATCATGCCCTGAGCCAAAGGCAGATGCTCAACCACTGAGCCACCCAGGTGTCCCATTTCCTCTTAATTTCAAATATGTCTCTCTACAGATAAAATCATTCAATAAATTCTGAATAACCCCATATAATACAGTCCACTGCTGCATGAATCCAAGAGTACACAACTGAAAACTCATTCTTTGAAATATAACCAATATAAGATTATGCAGTAAAGTTATCCCAGGAAATACATTTATATCTCTTTCATCATGAAATTCTATTATAAATAAAATTCACCTTTTAGTAACTAAAATGGAGATTACATTAGGCAAGATTCCTAGGAATTATTGGTATTTGGGGGAGGGGACAAATCAGTAAATAGAATAGGGTTAGAAATTGGATATCATGGTAATATTAAAGTATCAATCAGAGTTTGGTTTTTATAGAATTAACCTTTCAAAATCTTTTCAAAACTGGACAGATTTAGTTGGAATGTTTCTCAATGCAATTGTCTACTCTTGCCAAGAAATGTTCCTATTTAATGAAAGGGGATAAAATTTGCTGGTTGTAGCATGTTTTCTTCTGAGCAGATTAAGAGCTGTTCAATAGAAGTATAATAGAATGTGTAAATCTAGTATGACTTGGGAGCAGTGTATCTGACATTGAAGTTACATAGCTGTCATAGTGTAGATAACCTGTACACCGAGCAGTAGAATTCCAGTAGAGAAAATGCATCTTCTGTCAATAAAAACAGAATTAAGCCAAAATAAAACACCAAATGAAACACCTCATAAAAACAGCCATCAGTACTCACCTTTTCAGCATAAGTTAAAAATTCAATAGGGCTCATTGCCAATTAAACAGGCAGCCTTGACATTTAAGCTGTATTGTGATAAATAACAATGAATCTTGATATTGGTCTTGTGATGGGGAAGTATATAAGCAGAATACCTTCTGATCCCAAAGGTCTTAGAAAAGAATCAGCCAACTTTGGTTTATAGAGATAAATTGGATTGGCTTTTCCATCTAATGACTAATAATTTTGAGCAATCTGTTTCCAGAGAAAACACTTGTCATGGACTTTGAAGAAAGTGTAGAAAATTCTGGAAAGTTCTGGAAAATGAGAAGGATACTTGTCAAGCCCATCAACACCACATTTCTCCTCATATCAGATTATATAACTCATCTACCTGCCCACCCACTCACATTAACACTCAAATGAGAATTCACACAAGTATTTTCTACTACATCCAATGCTAATTTTGTCAGTTTTCTTACACAATCGTTTCTTGGAAGGCTTTTAAAAAATCTATTAAGGAAGTATTTGCATGTGTACCAAGTATTTCATTCCTAGACCTTAGAATGAAATTTTCCTGAAGGAAGCCCAGAACAGCTACTACTATTCCAAGAAACTTCATTATCACATACTCTTCTGTGAGGTGAAGAATAGCCATTTGTGAAATCATAGTCTCAGTGGCTTCTATGGAAGGGCATCTCTACATACCAGTCATACTTGGGACTCAAATAGGTCTGCTATAAACTATGGAACCTATTCTGACTCTTTACCTTAGCAACTACCAGCCTGTACACTTACACTGATACAGAAATAAAGCTAAGAATGATCATATCAAAAGCATTACCAATTTTCCAGGAGCCATGTTCTTTCCAACTGAGTAAGATGTTCAGAAAAAAATGTGGAGCTAATGCATATTTACAAGAATAAAAGTCTAACAAAAGAGATTAACTTGATGGTTTAGGTTGTCAATTATAATAGAGAAAAAATTTAAAAATTTACCAAAGACAGAGCAAAAGTCTGACTACTATATAAATGCTAAAACAATCAATACCCCCTAAACCAAACTTTTCAAGAAGAGCTGTAAAAATCAGTAAATATTAGCATGAATATATGTCAGTTGCAATATAAAACTCCTCATCCCTGAGTCTTTATATCTATAGTATCAAGGGTGTCTATCTTCTACTCTACACATAGTGAAAGGGAATATAAGGGAAGGGAGAAGAAATGTGTGGGAAATATCAGAAAGGGAGACAGAACGTAAAGACTGCTAACTCTGGGAAACGAACTAGGGGTGGTAGAAGGGGAGGAGGGCGGGGGGTGGGAGTGAATGGGTGACGGGCACTGGGGGTTATTCTGTATGTTAGTAAATTGAACACCAATAAAAAATAAATTTAAAAAAAAGATAATCTCCCATTGGTGCTGTCTTGGTCTATACAGGAGGGGGTGATGATGAATAGCATCAGGAAATAGTCTGTCAGAGCAGACTGCTGATTGCCCCATGAAATTTTTTCTTTCCTTATTCATTTCAGTAATAAAGCCCCTCCCCCATTCTAGCAAGACACATATCTGCCCAATCACAGACTACATTTCCCAGATTTCCTTACAAATAAGTGTACCTGAGTAGCTAAAAGATACAGGCAAAAGTGATACATGCATTTTCTGCTTCACTCTCTTAGAAATGAAAATACTTAACCTATACATCCTCTCTTTCCTCTTTCCTGTGGGCTGGAGTACAGATGTATTTGACTATGCAAATGAGGGGCATTCAAGTTCACTGTTCATTCATCTAATAAGATGAAAGGAATCTGGGTCCTTAAGGCAACCCATGGAGCAGAGCTACTCCAATTAGAGAGAACTCAAAGAGAAAGAAACTTCTACATTTTTTAACCACTGTATTTTGGGGGCTTTTTGTTACAGTATTTTAGCCTATATCCTAAGTAATACAGTGAACTGTTTAAAAATACCCACTCTAGAGTCAGGCAGGTTATGAATCTTAGCTTTAATATTACTTACTAGGTGTTGGCCTTTGGGAGTCTCTTAAACACTCTGAGCCTCAATTCTCTCATCTGTAAAATGGAACTAATAATGTACTGGGGTTTTTGTAAAGATAATGTATGCAAAGCACTTAACACTATGTCTGGGGATACCTGGGTGGCTCAGCGGTTGAATGTCTGCCTTCCACTCAGGGCATGCTCCCGGTCTGGGATCGAGTCCCACATCGGGCTCCCTGCAAGGAGCCTTCTTCTCCTTCTACCTATATCTCTGCCTCTCTCTGTGTGTCTCTCATGAATAAATAAATAAAATCTTAAAAAAAAACACTATGTCTCACTATAATTGGTTAGTAAGTGTCACATACGGCTATATGAAGAGTGGCTCAATGAGGTGGAAAAATGAAATATATTCTTTCAATTAAATTCACAAATAGGAGTTTCTATGATTAAAAAATATGTATAAGAAAACTAGAGAAAGGTTTGCCTTAAGATTTAACACTTTTGTGCCATTATTGGGTAATCCCAAGGAATTACATTTCATTGTAGCACACTGCAAATTATGTGGAAGTTCTAGTCTATAGAAATTTGCTAGGAAAAGAATTTCCAAGTGCATGGGTAATTCTGTTCCTACGAAGGAGGATTCCATAGCATATGCAATGAGAATAAGTCAGTGAAGAACTGACCTGTTTAGATGGCAAATGGTTAACACAGATAAATAGCTTCTAAAAAACATAGGAAATTTTTAAAAAATGCATCACAGGAGCAACCCAAGAAAAGTTTGCTTCTCCAAAGGTCAAGCCCTTGTCAGAATGCAAAATTCATGGCAAATGGAAAAAAATAGGGACACTTTATTCAGCTAGAATTGGAATGGTTGCATTTTTTTTTCTTTTTGCCAATTTCTAATGCTGGAGGAATGGAAAGAGGGAAAAATTATCAAGACCAAGTCTTAGAAATTAAATGCTATTAAGAGAAATACCATTACCAAGATATAAAACCATTGCCCAGTGAGACTTGTTGAAACATAGCAGCCCACAAAACCTAAATAGCATTATACCAACAGCATACCTGAAAAAGGTATCCTTTTCCTAGTTATTCTAGCAAGTTGTTTACTCAGTTTCTGCAAATGGCAACTTGTTGGGTTTTGTTTTGTTTTGTTTTTGTCACAGAGTGATATCAATGAAAAATTCTAGCTTGATCTCTGCCCTGTGATTACATAGGCACTAGCATTATCCCTGGATTTATCAATGTGGCAGTGACTTGTCAGAATTACAGAGGCTGTCACTGGCAATTGCTCAAACAGCTAGATAAACAGAAAATGGTTTAGGTATCCCTAGAAATAATATAAGGTAAGCAACCCTGGAATGCTCTAGGAAAGCATGAGCGAATATTGTTTTTCTTGAGATTTGTTTTATGTTCATATTTTTTATATCCATTTATAAGACCCTACCTGACCTTGTTTCCTGGTTACTACTACTCTTTACGTCTATTTAACCTATACTCATTAAAAAGAGAACATTTTTTACTACTATTTTGATATTAAAAATCCTATTTTATCATTTTCATTTAGTCATTGTTGATATTTAAGAAGATATAGGAGTCATTAAGATATCAGGTTCCAAATATTTTCTTCTAAGTGTCACTTTAACTGTCATCTAACTCTTTTCTCTCTCTACAAACTCTAGCTTTCTTTCTGGTACCATACTCCTGCCCTTACCTTTTCTCTCCCTTGTGAGAACACTTTTTTTTTTTTTTTGCCTTCACATTATTACCTATTTTTTTTACCCTCCACCAACGATTAAGCAAGCAAGCAAACAATCAAGCAGAAAGGAAGGAAGGAAGGAAGGAAGGAAGGAAGGAAGGAAGGAAGGAAGGCAAACACCAAAGTTGGGTTAGTAGCAAGAGTTATGGAGTCTGACATAACATACCTGGCCCGATCCTTAAGTTTTCCTGTATAATCTTGGGCAATTCACCTAACCTCTCTGTGCTTCATTCCTTCCTTTGCAAAATGAGGGTGATAATAATAGTACCTATATTACTGGGTCATTGAGAGGATTGAATGAGATATTATATGTATAGCACCAGATACTACATTTGGCTTCATTATTGTAGACATTTTGTTCTTCCTAAACATTCTGAGCAAGAAGCGTGCTCTGGACACTATACAAATGCCCAATCTCATCATTGGTATAACTCTACACTTTCCATCTTATGTACTTTTGTTTTATCCATTCCTTCCTTTCTTTCCAGTATCTTAGCCCTGCTAGTCCCAATTATATCTGATAGTGCCCTGAAGATGATGTAAACATCAGCCTACTCTGTGTGGAGATTTTGCTCTCAGTACATCTAAACTCATGTGCTAAGACCAACAAATGGTTCCTAGGAAAAAAGCTGAAAATTCCTCATAATTCTCTTCTTGACCTTCAAATTCTGTCAAAAAACACATTTCTAACTACTGCTTTGAGAAGAGGCCTAATAGCAAGTTGAAATTACAAGCTATAGGTCCAAGCCCAGTTCTGCCAACTAGTCCTTTAGATAGGTCAGTTGGGCAGTTTCATTCATTAAAAAGGAGGAGGAGAAAAATCAATAGAAATTAGAAGATTAAGCAGTTTGAGAAAAGGTATAGGAAAAAATGGAGGTAGGGTGAGATAGAATGGTGAAATATTATAATGATAATCTCTGGAAACAGTCACTGACATCCGTCTGTCCCCTGGGCTACCTGCCCCTGTTTCACAGGGACAAATTCCTCTTTCCTAAGACAAAATTTGGGCAATTTGAAGCTTGATCTGAAGGGATCTGGTCTTTTCTGTTTATGGAGAGGGGAAACATTTTAGGAAAGGTAGCAACAGGCTACCTGTTCAGTAAACAAAATTAATTTTAATTTACTAATATGAGAGTAATGTTTTAAAAGTACAAAATAAAAAAGACCAAGAAATATCTTGGGGATATTTTTTATGGATCTGAAGTATGTTGGATAGAAGCTACTATGAATTCATTTCACTTATTCTTTATTTTCTCTCGTTCCATTGCATTGCAATTCTTTTCTGAATCACACATCTCTGACTAACTTTAAGAGTGTGAGGGTAGGAGTCATTAAGAATAAGGTGATGAGCTTTAAATTCTGGCTAGAAAACTAAAATGTCAGATTAGTTGAGTATTTACATCAAAATAGTTTGCAAGTCTGTTTAAAATTTGCATTCTCAGGAAGCCTGGGTGACTCCGCAGTTGAGTGTCTGCCTTCAGCTCAGAGCATGATGCTGGAGTTCAGGGATGGGGTCCCACATGCTTCTCTCTCTGTTTATGTCTCTCCCTTCTCTGTATGTCTCTCATGAATAAATAAAATCTTTAAAAATAATTTGCAACACCCCATGGAATGGGAGAAAATATTTACAAATAATATAGTTAATAAGGGGTTAGTATCTGGATTAAATAAGGAACTCCTACAAATCAACAACAGGGGCAGCCCAGGTGGCTCAGCGGTTTAATGCCGCCTTGGGCCCAGGGCCTGATCCTGGGGACCCGGGATCGAGTCCCACGTTGGGCTCCCTGCATGGAGCCTGCTTCTCCCTCTGCTGTGTCTCTGCCTCTCTCTCTCTCTCTCTCTCTCTGTCTCTCATGAATAAATAAAATCTTAAAAAAACAATAACAACAAATAAACAACCTGATTATGAAATGGGCAAACAACATTGAATTTCTCTAAAGAAGATTGACATTGAATAGACATTTCTCTAAAGAAGATATACAAGATATACAAGGCCAACAAGCATATGAAAAGACACTTCACATCACTAATAATTAGAAAAATTCAAATCAAATATTACCTCACACCCATTAGGGTGGCTATCACATAAAATAATAAATATAATTTAAATATAATAATGATATTTTATTATTTATTATATAAATAAATAATAAATACCACATCAAAATAATAATTGTTGGCAAGGATGTGAGAGAAAGGAACCCTTGTACAGGGAATACAAAATAGTGCCGCCACTATGGTAAACAGTATGGAGGCACCTCAAAAAATTAAAAATAGAACTATAATATGATCCAGTAATTCTGCTTCTTGGTATATACCCAAATAATTAAAAGCAGAGGCTCAAAGAGACATTTGTATGCCTAAGTTTACACCAGCATTATTTATACCAGCTAAGGGTAGAAATAACTCAAATGTCCATTAACAGATGAATGAATAAGCAAAATGTGGTATATTTATACAGTGGGTTATTATTCCATTTTAAGAAAGGAAGAAATTCTGAAACATTCTACAACAGGGATAAACATTAAGAATATTATGTTAAATGAAATAAACCAGTCACAAAAGAATGAATACTGTATGATTTTGGTTTTATGAGATATGTAGAATAGCCAAATTCATAGAGACAGAAAGTAGAATGGTAGTTACTAGGGGCTGAAAGAGATGAGAATGGGATGTTAGTGTTAAATGAATATGGAGTTTCAGTTTTGCAAGATGAAAAGTGTTCTGGAGATGGATGGTAGTGATGGTTATACTTAAAAATGGCTAAGATGGTAAGTTTTATGTTATGCATATTTTACCACAAGTTAAAAAATGTCAAGTTCATCAAAAATAGGGAAGGTTTCCAGAAGCCAATATAGCAAGGGGAGCCTAAGTAGACACATAAGTAATATAATATCTTGGATATAGTATCTTGGAACAGAAAAGGGGCATTAGGTAAAAAGTAAGAAAATCTGATAACATACAGATTTTACTTAATAATAATGCATTTGTAAGTATTGATTCATCAATTAACTTTACAAATATACATACTAATATAAGATGTTAACAATAATGGAAATTGGGTGTAAGATATATGTGACCTCTCTATGCTATCTTAATTGTTCTGAAAATATGTCATAAAATACAGTTTATTTTTTTAATTCCACTTGCTCTTGGTTTTCACAAAGTGACCCATTTAAAATGAGCCCCAATTACAGTTCTAAAGCTGACATTTGAATTGTTATTTGTCCTGCTCACTTAGTACCCACCTCTGAGGAGCTTTAATGTGCTTCACATATCACTTTTTAAATCGAATTAATCCCAAATTCATCCATGTGAGGCTAGGGCAAGCAGAATTACAGAATTATTTTCTTTTTTAGACAAGGAGACCGAGGCACAGAAAGCTTAAGGGTTGGCCCAAGGTCAGTCAACTAACTTGAGGTCAAAGCCAAAAGAATAATCCTACTATCCCCATTTCTTAGTTTAGCATTCAAAGGCATTGTTCCCTAATGAGTCTTTCAGGAGGTAGAAGTACAATTGGAAGACATCAAGAATGTGGCAGAAGCTTAGCTCTCTCTTTCTACACAGCACAGATTTATTCATTCCTGATTCACTAATGCAAGGATTTCTCCAACTTGGTGACCTGATGTTTCATTTCCCCTCAATATTCTCCTTTCTTTTACCAATTTTTATATGCCTCCACATCATAATTCCTCATCACATACATGTCCACTGAATGAATAAAGGAATACACCTAAGAATGAATAAATGAGTTAGCAAGGGCAAGAGACATACCTGGACTCTAGTGAAAATAATTCCTGTTCCAAATATGCATGGTAGCCAAATAGTGCTACATTATTTTCTGATTTCTCTCTTTTCCTCCCATCCTCCTTCCTTCCTTCTCCTTCCTCCCCCCAACCTCACCAGCACCTCTCCTTCCTTATTTCCTCCTCCCTCCTCATAAACTTTTACTTGCACCATGTTTTTTTTAACTAACTGTGTAGGGTGATTACACTAGCATATTATGTCTTTTGCTATTACACATACCAGGATCCCTTTCTATGACCATCAAAACACTAGTGCTTCCTCATATGCAGATACTTTTCGAATTGTAAGTTGAATCTTTTTCTCCACTTATACATTATAACTGTAAGGATGGTCCATCTTAATTTTTCAATTAACATTAGCTTTAAATACTTGACCTTTGTTTCATTGCTATCCTTCTCACCAGAGTTCATAATCTATTAAAACCAACACTTAAAAGCAGCAGATGCATTTACATATTTTAGAAATACTCCATATATAAATCTTTCAGTAATGCTACTAATCACCCCATTCATTTTACTAAATTTGGATTTTTTTAGTGGGAGATTTTCCAAAATTTAGGCTATAGTCTGAGCTATAGCAAGCTATATTTCCCTACTACTATTTTTATGTTCCATTTAATTAAAACATCTTTAAATTCAAAATCACAGCTCCCCTGTGTGTTTTAACTGCCATATATCATGTGATCTTCTATAGCTATAAGCTGTGCTGAAGCACAATTGACCCTGACTGTAGACAGTTTGTATCTAAGTAAATGAGAATCTGAGTAGTATTACTATTAAGCTTTTGGAAAGTAACTTTAAGATAGTATCTTGAAATTTGCAAAACTTCACAATTGAGCATTAACCTATATTCTTAATTTAGAATGAATGCTCAGGCAGAGCTCTTTTTCCTCCAGGATACCTAGAAGAATGCTGACACTCAGTGCACTCAGTGCACATTATTTAGTAATACAGTGATGGAATAGGAAGACTGGCAGTTAAGGGTAGGGAGTGTGAATTTTCTAGCATGGATGGCAAAAATAAAAACAAAAACAAAAATCTGATCTTCTTCTATGGGAGGAAACATGGCATTCTTTAGTTCCTTGAAAAAAATATAGCACAGCCTAATAAGGGAGAGATCTAAAACATCAAATTTTATCAGAAGAGAAAGCTAACTATTATATTACACACTGAAAAATTTATAGACACTTTCCTTATTATATCTTTTATTTGTTTTCCATTCTTTACCTGTGACTTGCAAATGAGGTAAATATCTAGTCACATATCAATGAAATAAGTGAAATTAGCTCAATGAAATTTGTAATTTTGCTACCTCAATTCCATTCTTTCACTTCCTATCCAAATAGCTATCTCAAATTTTATCCTCCTTTGGGGCAGAGATCACATCTATGGTATAGTCTTTGTGCTGCACTGGAATCCCACTGGAGGCACACATATACATTCAAATAATGTGGCTTGGATTCTAGTGGGAAGCTAAATTCCCTCTATTATTCTGACCCAGATCTGTGCACTGGCATTATTTTTAAATAGGAGTATCAGCCCTTTAATTACTGTCTCAGGGACCCACGAACCACTAATTAGTCATGCACAAAACTTTCTTCCAATGTGAATCTGTATCACCATTGCCAGTAGCTACATAAGGCACTTAAAGCTCAGGAACTTCCAAAGAACATGCCTCATGTTATTCCCTTTGTTTGCAATGGCTTTTTCCACTTGGCTGCCTAATATTTACACTACAGAGCAGAGTTCAAGTTTCCTATCTTAGTTACATGTACTTTGAACATCCTTCCATTACAGTGGCAAGTAGTCCTTGTGTTGGAATCATTGGCTTACATACGTATCTTTTTGACTACATTGTCAACTCCAGAGTTACCTTTCAACTCTGAATGTCCAGGGCCTAGCACAGTGCCTTGTATAGTGGATCACCAAATAAATAAACAAATCACCATATAAAGGGGAAAATATGCCTCATTTTAACCTATTCTGCTAATCCAGGCCATTTCATATTCCTTCCCTCCCCCATCTCACTTTCTTTCTCCTTTCCTCTCTGTTCATGTTGAAAGATATGGGACTGTGGGTGGCTATATAAAGCCTAGGTCTTGCAGAGCACCTGGGTGGCTCAGTGGTTGAGCATCTGCCTTTGGCTCAGGTTGTGATCCCAGGGTCCTGGGACTGAGTCCTGCATCAGGCCCTTTGTCTATGTCTCTGCCTCTCTCTGTGTGTCTCTCATGAATAAATAAATTTAAAAATCTTAAAAATAAAAAAAAAATAAAGCCTATGTCTTGCCCTGGGATTGGGCAGGGATAAGTCAATTCGATTCTTTTAGTTGCAAGTGATGGAAGATAGAACTCTTAAGTGGCTTAAATAAAAAGGGAATTTATTAAATTATATAATGAAAACTTCTAGATAAACAGGTCTGTACCAATGGCTCAAGCAAGTATCCAAGATCCCATACTTCATAACTTGACTTTCACCTCTACTTCTTATTCATTTCAGATTTGTCTGCCATGGTCATAATGCTGTAGCAACTCCAGAACTTAATTCACACAACTCTAAGTCCATTAAAAAGATCATGAACCTCTTTCCCAGAAGTTTTTGTGAAACTGTCACTACATTTCTTTTGTTCTAGGTAGCTCATATGCCCATCACTGAACTAATAATTAATGCTTAGGGGAAGCTAAAGTTCTAATTAATTTAGATCTAGATCACATGCCTACCATAAGTACTTGGGCAGAGAATGGAAAGAAGTAATCTACAAAGGGTAAAAAGGTATGGTCTACAAAGATATGGTTTCAAAAAGAAGGGTGAATGAATTCTGAGTGAAAAAATAATCAATACCCAATTAATATACACAAATGAAAATTACCTAAGAATTCAATCAAGGAAATATGCAATTACAAAATAAAATATATGAATGGAAATATACAATAACATTATCATGTGAATATTAAAAGGAGAAGGCATACATATTAAGTCATTTTCTTTTTTTTTAAGCCTTCATTTATTTATCTGAGAGAGAGAGAATGCAAATGGGGGAGGGAAAAGAACAAGCACACTCCTTCCTGAGTGTGGAGCCGGATGCAAGGCTCAATCTCAGGATCATGAGATTATGACCTGAGCCTAAATCAAGAGTCAGATGCTCAACCAACTGAGTCACTCAGCTGCCCCACATTAAGTCATTTTCTTGATTCCATAAAGATATATTCTTTCACTCTTCAAAGACTAGAGAATTGTACCTCTCATGGTACACTGAAGTATTTTCACAATACCTTCATACTGGACATGTGAAGGGCAGAAATCGATCTCACCAACTCAAAAGACTAGTAAAAAGTAATTTGTTATTTTACTCAATAACATAAATGAATAAACTTGGTTTGAATACTGAAACATGCATAATATTATCCATTTCTCTATAGTTGAGAGGGCATGGTATTTGTCTTTAGGATAATTTAATATGTATGTAGGATTTCACATTTCATAGATAAAGTAAATCATATTTCTCTGTACTTTAAACATGTGGAAATGACAGCAAACATGAATCTTAGAAACAGGTCTATAAAAGCCCAGATTACTTTTAACAAGTCAGGTTTTTTTTTTACCCAATAACCACTTAACCAAGTAATTGACAGCTTTATTTTTTTTTAATTTTGGTAGTCTTTCATATAAGGGCTTTAGTCTGAACAAAATAAATTTCCACTGTTACAAGCCACTGTATCAGTGAGTATCTCTAAATGACTTAACAAAGAACACAGAAGAGATTGAGTGAAAATAAAGAAAACACATGGGGGAAAATTATGTTACTACCTTAACTTAGTAATTGTATTTTAGTCATACTAAAATAATCAGGTAAATAAATATGCATGTGCAAATGTTATTGCAGGACTTCTAATTGGAACAAACAATGTGGTTCTCATTCTTCAGTAATAATCTGACTCAAAATGTCACCAAAGCAGCAACTTAAATCTCATCCTGAAAGAATGGATAAAGCCTGTGGGAATACCTTAGGAAAAAAATTCAGATAAGCATAAAATGAAACCTGAAACTACATTTTAGTTAGTACATCTTTCTCCTATCACATATGGAGAACTGAGGTCCAGAACATCTAAGAGACTTGCCTAGGTCACATAAAATATAACTCCTAAACCAGTGGTTTTCAAAGTATGATGCATAAACTTGGCAGTTATAAAGAGATCTACAGGGTAAAGGAAAAAATATGAAATGTACATAATATTGTGATACACACACACACACACACACACACACACACACTGGCAGAGGCATGTAGATACAAATTTTTTTTTCTGACCATTATGTTCAGTCAAAACCACTTATATACCACTGCCTTAAAACTGTAACCCAGGGGCACCTACGTGGTTCAGTTGGTTAAGCATCTCAGGGTCCTGGGATCAAGCCCCACATCAGGCTCCCTGCTCAGCAGGGAGTCTGCTTCTCTCTCTGCTGCTCCCCCTCTTGTATGCTTTCTCTTCCTCTTTCTCAAATTAATAAATAAAATCTTTTAAAAAAAACAAAGGAAAAAAAAACCCTGTAACCCAGACCTGGACCAGACTTTCCCTTATTACCCCTCTGACTGTTCTTCTAATCCAGCCATACGTGCTACTGAGCAGGGCTGCTCTGCTAACCAGCTGAACACACATTCTCTCTCAGCTAGAGGCTGAAAATCAAAATTATTTCAGCCAGAACTTTAAAATTCTTATTTCCTTATCTATTTCAAAATATCATCATTATTTTGTGGAACATGCAAATTAAAAAGAAGAAACCCAACTATCAAGGCAACACTGCTTCTTCTGCTGAGAATAGTCAAAGGAAATAAGAACTTTTAATAAAATATAAACAACAACAACAACAAAAAGAACCACCTCTCACACCTTATCTAATACTAAATAAAAATTACCTTTGAGGATTTTTTGAAAGAGTCATATAGTCAGTATCTGACATGCTAATTATCAGTCTTCAAAGGCTAATGAAGAGTCAATCAATTATCACATATACTTTATTCTGCAGCCTATACACTGATAAATAACACTGGGGCTAACCTCTATTGGGCTTCTGTCCAACATCTCTGGCACTGACATTCTGCTGGAGGGGAGATATGGTTGGTAAAATCAAAAGTAAACATCCTACAGCTCAGAGTTCCTCAAGAATGTGGCATTTTCAATTAAAGAAAAAATCCTCAAGACATGGTAGAAAAAGGGATCATGGGGGTATTATATTTTCCTCCCTAGGTACTTTTTTAAAAATTGTTTTTATTTATTCATGAGAGACATGGAGAGAGAGGCAGAGACATAGGCAGAGGGAGAAGCAGGCTCCATGCGGGGAGCCTGACACAGGACTCAATCCCAGGACCCCAGGAATACAACCAGAGCCAAAGGCAGACACCCAACCACTGAGCCACTCAGGTGCCCCTCTCCCTCAGTTTTTAAAGAAGCTCAAAAATAGATGAGCCTCTATACAATACTTTCCATGGAATTTACAGTTCAGGACAATCTTCCAATGGGCATT
The DNA here is from genome assembly GCF_053574225.1 of Canis aureus. Classification (NCBI taxonomy): domain Eukaryota; kingdom Metazoa; phylum Chordata; class Mammalia; order Carnivora; family Canidae; genus Canis; species Canis aureus. The sequence continues at coordinate 45,831,415 of NC_135649.1, forward strand.
TGAAAAGTCTACACTCCTTTTTATGGTAATCAAAATTGGTCTCTTCAGTTCATTTCTCTCTATATCAGAATGCACCTTGAATAATACTTAAGGCACAGGTTCTAGACTCAGACTCTCTGGCTATGAATCATGGTTCTGATAATTAATAGTTGTATGGCCATAGGTAAGTTACCTAAGTTTTCTGAACCTCAGTTAAACCTCCACCAAAAGGAGATTATAACAGAACCTAACTGTACCGTTGCTGTAATAACTAAATGATATTATGAATGGTACCCAATAAAGAGTGCTTAATAAATGTTAGTTGCTATGGTGATGGTGGTGGTGGTTGGAGATGATGAGTGTTACATCAAGCTTTCTGAGGATTTAAGTTGCTATCTAAAATATAGGTTGACCAAGGTCTATCATTTTGGTTATTTTAATATTATGGTTCCTTATTATTCACTGAGTATAACATGTAGGGACCTGTACACAGAATCACGTCAAGCTAGACTCCTGCTTTCAAAGAAATAAGTACCTTTAGGTTTCTTATTGGACATCCATGATTAGAAATGCAGTGCTCTCACTTCATATCTTCCACAGTACTGACTAAACTTAAAATAGTTGACGATGTGTGGAACAACTTACCATTCAAAACAAGTAAGACAATCTTTTCTCACTCCCAATCTACCACTGATATATACAGAATTGGTGAGGATTGTGTTCTATAGGATAATATTGGGTGATTTTGTTGAGTCCAAGGACCAGGAATATCATGAAAACTAGTTAAAACAGAGTTCCAGATGCAATGGGGCCTCCTAAAATGTTTGGCTTTATTAAAAGCCTTCTTTGCTTCTTGGCCTTCACATTGGAGACAACATTTTGAATTTAAGTTATCTTCTCATCACATAGATTCTCACCTTTGCACCTCTTATCTTGAGATGGGATGGTAACAATGAGAGACTCCTAACTCTGGGAAACAAAGGGTTGTAGAAGGGGAGGTGGGTGGGTGGATGGGGTAACTGGGTGAGTGGCACTAAGGAAGGCACATGACAAGATGAGCCCTGGGTGTTATATGCTGGTAAACTGAATTTAAATAAAAATGTAAAAAAAGAAACATGGGAATAAAACAAGTGGCCATTTCTTCCAGAAAGAAAGAAAAAGAAAGAGAAAGAAAGAAAGAAAGAAGAAAGAAAGAAAGAAAGAAAGAAAGAAAGAAAGAAAGAAAGAAAGAGAAATGGGATGGTAACAGAGTTAACAGAATGATTCCCAACACAAATAAGGAAAGGATATGAGTTCCCATAATGTATGTAACAAACATAATTTACTACACGCGGATGGCAGTTACATAGAGCAAGACTCAGCACTCTTCCCAGTTGGAAGGGTCAGCTTCCTGGGTCTTCAAGTTCCCTGAAATTACCCTACTATGAATGATACCAACTGTTCAAAATGAAGAACTCATTTAGTCCTTCATGCAAGGCATCCTCTGCCATTTTGCCATTTTTAATATCTTGGACCTTCCTAACCAGTTAACTCTAGAGACTCTGGCTACTTATCTGCTTTCTCATTCATAAGGTTGCAAATAACTGAAAGCAATTCAGTACATACCTGCATGTTTTCTACAAAGATGAATAAATAAAGGACTGATTTCCAAGAATCAGATTTCCACAAACATTCCCGTCAGAGCAGGCCTAGCTTTAAGGCCTCATTAAAGTCTGTATACCTGTTAATAGTTTTTCACATTTTTAGCAAAAGAATTTTTTCTTCAACCAACAACTCAAACTAAAATCTAATATATATAAAAGATAAAAGTGGATGTGCTGTGGTTGAAATAGATTGAGAGGACAGGAGTGTTGCCTTCCTGAACAACTGTTTTATAGCCCCTACCTCCTAATTTCAGTTACTCTAGTTTAGATTGGGAGTCAAGAGCACAGACTCTGAAGGCAGACTGCCTAGATTTGATTCTTGAATTAGTATTTTATTTCTAAAACATGGTCCAAACTGTGCAGGAAGCACTGAGTGCTCTGGGAGTAGATAGACATGGAGAAAACAGGAGCCCCAGAAATTCAAAAGGTCACAATTAAACCTGGGATAGGAGAAGGGGTACTCAAAGAATAACTCACCTCAAGGTAGATTGGCCTTGGGCAAAAAAATAATCCTGGATGTCATAAAAATTAGGTAATACATTTATATGACTTATTAAAAGAAGAAAAAAAGAAAGATGTTGGGCAGCAGTGAGTCAGTATGTGTCCAAATCTTTTAATGAAAGTGGCAACACTAGAGAAATGCCCTGATGGATCCATCAAGTTTATAGCTGAGACAGTTCTTAGATTCAAACAGAAGCCAAGCCGTAATGCTCAGGTTTAGTGACATCTTTTAGAAAGCCTTAAGAAAAATCCTGCATCTGGGGAAGATAATGCAAACTAGGTACTTTGCATTATGCTCATACATCAAAATGCAGACTCACAGCTGTGAAAGTACATCTAGATAGCATGGATGTGATTCTAGCCAGTCTCTAAGGGAACTTTTATATCAAGGCAAGTGCCGATTGAACACGTTTGAAGCCTACAAAACTTCTAATTTTAAGACAACCAGCCTGTTTCAGACCACAGGATTATAAATCTGTGTGATATATCTTTTATAATTATCACTACTTTGTCAGAGAAGACTTTTCCACATATTGCAAAAACAATACCTAACACATTTTCTTGCATCCATTAAATGTGTGTGATCTTTTCTACATAGGTTTAGTAATGGTAATAATTACCCAACAAAATTATTACTGGACATGGCTCTTCCCTTTTTAAAGAAAATTTTATTTATTTATTCATGAGAGAAACACAGAGAGAGAGGCAGAGACATAGGCAGAGAGAGAAGCAGGCTCCATGCAGGGAGCTCAATGTGGGACTCGATCCCGGGACTCCAGGATCACACCCTGGGCCAAAGACAGATGCTCAACCACTGAGCCACCCAGGCATCTGGGCTCTTCCCTGTCTTAAGTGATCTCCAACAACTGGCCCTTGCTCTTTTCTTAGTCCACACATACATATTTCCTGGATTTAGTACAACATATTTATACAGCCAATAGCCAGTGTCACCTTCAACAAAAGGCAGGGAATATAAACTCCTCTGGAATGGTCCAGTCAAGAACTATTTGAGGCACATGATATGCAAGGTGCTACACTGAGGGATATAAAGATCTGTCATTAAAATGAGATATGCGATAAGGGGCACATAGAAAGTTAGCAGTGGAAGGGACCTTAGGGAATGTCTAATTCAGTCCCCTCATTTTTTTCAATTTCCTAATTTTATGGATGAATAAACTACAGCCCAGATAATACAAATCTTTTCCTCATGTCATACACTTGGCTAATGGCAGTACCATTGCAAAGATTTGGGTCTCCTGACTTTCATAATAATATTTTTCTATTATATCACAGAATTTTCAGCAACTCTGGGAGGATGGAGGTAGAGCGTAGTTCTCAGTGGAGATCTGGAAAGAATGCAATGGAAAAGCTATCCAATGAAGATTATTCAGATGATGACAGGCAAAACAAAATAAAGAGGCAAACACAGAAAGGAGAAGGAAGAACAGAAGCAAAGCTGCATTACTAATAAATCGTGAGTCATTTCTAGAGACCTGAAAATAGTTCAGCTTAGCTAGAAACTTGAAGTGTCTTGCCAAGGGTGCTATTGGCATTTTTTGCGGAACAATTCTACGATGGTGAGGGTCTATTTCACTCAATACAGCATGCTTAGTATCCCTTGCTCCAGATCATTAAATACCCATATCATCCTCACTCATTATGACAACCCAAAACACCCCAACAGTTTTCCAAATGCCACCCTTCCCAGTTTGGAGCCACTGAGCATAGATATGAGGGGTCTAAGGATAGGAATAGTATTTGAGAAGGGTGAAAATAGGTTGGGTACAGATAGTGAAAAATCTTAAACATTTTTCAAAAGACTATAGGGAAACATTGAGTATAATCAGGGAGAGACATCATCTGATATGTTCTTCAGGAAGAATTCTGGTAGCAGTGTAGAAAATAATTAAGCTGGGTAAAAAATGAAGGCAGGGAAAATAGTTAGATGGCTCAGATGACAATGTATGTTTTTCCTTTTTCTTTTTGCCACTCTTACCACTGTGTCTACCTAGGCTTTGATATCTACTCTAGATTCTGACTCCTGGACTCTCTTTGAATTGTGGAATATAAATTTTTCCTCTTTATACGATTTAATCATAGTATACATCTTTGTCACTTACTTTATTCTTACTAGCCATCATTGGTTTTATTGGTGTTTGTAATTTGATTTTGGGGTTCAGTATGCTTACAAAATGATTTTCAAATATAAATGCCTTGTTTCAAACTTTTTTTACCTGTATTAAGTTGCACTTGTTCCTAGGTACATTCAGCTGAACTGAAAAGAAAAACCAAAGGTGTTAAATATACTCATTGCAAGAAGATGTTTTGTATTTTACAGGACACAAAAATACTACTTCATTGGATGGCAGAATGTCCAAAACCCTAGAGATATTGAGATTGTGTTAGCCTTTTCATTAGAAACTCCTATTTTCACCTACCATTCGCTTCGACGTGGATGGAACTGGAGGGTATCATGCTGAGTGAAATAATCAGAGAAGGACAAACATTATATGGTCTCATTCATTTGGGGACTATAAAAAATAGTGAAAGGGAATAAAGGGGAAAGGAGAAAAAAATAGTGGGAAATATCAGAAAAGGAGACAGAATATGAGAGACTCCTAACTCTGGGAAACGAACTAGGGGTGGTGGAAGGGAAGGTGGGCGGGGGGTGGGGGTGACTTGGTGACGGGCACTGAGGGGGGCACTTGATGGAATGAGCACTGGGTGTTATTCTATATGTTGGCAAATTGAACACCAATAAAAAATAAATTTATATAAAAAAAGAAACTCCTATTTTCCTAGACACATGTATTTTCAGGTTTGGAGATAAGTTGGAAAATATCAGATCAGTTGTTTCTAAATTAAAGCATAAGCATTAGAAAAAATATCCCTTTTACTCAAAGGCATTATTCCAAGGTGATATGTAAAAGAAATCACAAGGAAAACAGGAATCAATTTTCAGGGACACTCTAAACACACAGACAAAAAAAAATGTTTGGAGTCCTCTCATACTTTCAAATGGCAAAGCAAGGAGCCTGCTTGTTAGTGACAAATCAGCTTCTGATGTTGCTGCTGATGGATGACCCCCAGAAACTCACTGGTTCTAATTTTCTAAAATGCACCAGTATTTAGGAAAAAAGGAAAATATATCTCACCCAAAGGAAACTTCTAGATGAATCCTGGAAAAGGAAAAAAAACCACCATGGTACATCTAGCAAGCAAATATTCTCTGTCCAACAATCACCTGCCAAGGTCACTGACTTCAGGTCCAGCTGTAAAAGTTGCAAGATAGCAGACCACAATCCAAGCACTGGTTAGTTGTTTCACAAAGGTGTAACCTGGGTCAACTAAATGCCATCTGAGAGATTGTTGATTCCTTAGTGCAAAATCAGCCCTATTACTAAAAACAAAATAATAATAAAAGTGGACTTTGACCTGGCAATAATGGTTAATTTGTGTCATCTTTTTATATGTATCACTTGAGGTTGATATTATGGTGGATAACATGATGGATTCTGGAGCAAGATTTCTTAGATTTGAATCTCAGCTACACCATTTACAACTCTGATGCCTTGGGCATGTTGTATCTCTGTCCTCAGTGAGAAAAATAATAACCTACCTCATGGGGTTGTAAGAATTATCCAATACATGCAAAGCACTTAGAATAGTGCGTAGGATATAATAAGTATCCAATAATGTTAATCATGAGGATGATTATGATGTCACACTATGGGAAAGGTACCTAAAATCAATCAAGATAGAATCTGGAAAGTCAAGTTCTATGTTTGATATGAATTAGCAGCAAGCAGGAGGGGAGAGTAAAAGGGAGGGGGTTTTGAAATATTCCCAGGGGACATCAGAGGATTTCTACACTTTTCCTTAAGTCCACTGAAATTTTTTAAAATATTATTTTATTGGAGTGCGATCTGCCAACATATAGTATAACACCAAGTGCTCATCTCATCAACTGCCCCCTCAGTGCCTGTCACCCAGTCGCCCCATCCCCCCTATCTACCTTTCCACCACCCCTTCTTCGTTTCCTAGAGTTAGGGGTCTCTCATGTTCTGTCACCCTCTCTGATTTTTCCCACTCATTTTCTCCCCTTTCCCCAATGTTCTCTTTCACTATTTTTTATATTCCCCATATGAGTGAAACCATGTAATGATTGTCCTACTCCAACTGACTTATGTCACTCAGCATAATACCCTCAAGTTCCATCCATATCGAATCAAATGGTGGGTATTCATCATTTATAATGGCTGAGTAATATTCCATTGTATACATATACCACATATTTTTTATTCATTCATCTTTCGATGGACACCAAGGCTCCTTCCACAGTTTAGCCATTGTGGACATTGCTGCTATAAACATTGGGGTGCAGGTGTTCCGGTGTTTCACTGCATCTGTATCTTTGGGGTAAATCCCCAGCAGTGCAATTGCTGGGTCATAGGGTAGCTCTACTTTGAACTCTGAGGAACCACCACACAGCTTTCTAGAGTGGCTGTACCATTTCACATTCCCACCAACAGTGCAAGAAGGTCCCTCTTTCTCCACATCCTCTCTAACATTTGTTGTTTCCTGCCTTATTAATTTTCAACATTCTCACTGGTGTGAGGTGGTATCTCATTGTGGTTTTGATTTGTATTTCCCTGATGGCAAGTGACGTGGATCATATTCTCATGTGCTTCTTGGCCATGTATATCTTTTCTTTGGTGAAATTTCTGTTCATATCTTTTGACCATTTCATGATTGGATTGTTTGTCTCTTTGCTGAGTTCAATAAGTTCTTTATAAATCTTGGATACTAGCTCATTATCTGATATGGCATTTGCAAATATCTTCTCCCATTCTGTAGGTTGTCTTGCAGTTTTGCTGTTTCTTTTGCTGTGCAGAAGCTTTTTATCTTCATTAAGTCCCAATAGATCATTTTTGCCTTTGTTTCCCTTGCCTTCATAGATGTATCTTGCAAGAAGGTGCTGTGGCCAATTTCAAGAAGGGCGTTGCCTATGTTCTTCTCTAGGATTTTGATGTATTCTTGTCTCTCATTTAGACCTTTCATCCATTTTGAGTTTATCTTTGTGTATGGTGTAAGAGAATGGTCTAGTTTCATTCTTCAGCACATGGATATCCGATTTTCCCAGCACCATTTCTTGAAGAGACTATCCTTTTTTCCAGTGGATAGTCTTTCCTGCTTTGTCGAATATTAGTTGACCATAGAGTTGAGGGCCCATTTCTGGGTTCTCCATTCTGTTCCATTGATCTATGTGTCTCTCTTTGTGCCAGTACCATATTGTCTTGATCCCACAGCTTTGTAGTACAACTTGAAATCTGGCATTGTGATGCCCCTGATTCTGGTTTTCTTTTTCAATATTCCCCTGGCTATTTGGGATCGTTCTGATTCCATACACATCTAAAGATGATTTGTTCCAACACTGTGAAGAAAGTCCATGGTATTTTGATGGGGATTCCATTGAATGTGTAAATTGCCCTGGGAGACATGGACATTTTCATAATATTTATTCTTCCAAAACATGAGCTTGGGATGTTTTTCCATCTCATTCCGTCTTCCTCAATTTCTTTTTAGAAGTGTTCTGTACTTTTTAGAGTACAGATCCTTTACCTCTTAGGTTTGGTTTATTCCTAGGTATCTTATGTTTTTTGGTGCAACTGTAAATGGGATTGACTCCTTAATTTCTCTTTCTTTAGTCTCATTGTTAGTGTATAGAAATACCACTGATTTCTGGGCATTGGTTTTGTATCCTGCCACACTGCCGAATTGCTGTATGAGTTCTAGCAATCTTGGGGTGGAGTCTTTTGGGTTTCCTATGTACAGTATCATGTCATTTGTAAAGAGGGAGAGGTTGACTTTTTGCCAAATTGAATGCCTTTTACTTCTTTTTGTTGTCTGATTGCTGAGGCTAGGACTGCTAGTACTACATTGAATAGCAGTGGTGAGAGTGGACATCCCTGTCTTGTTCCTGATCTTAAGGGAAAGGCTCCCAGTGTTTCCCCATTGAGAATATTTCCTGTTTGATTTCCATAGATGGCTTTTAAGATACAAAAGAATGTTCCCTCTATCCCTAAACTCTGAAGAGTTTTAAAGGAATGAATGCTCTATTTTGTCAAATGCTTTCTCTGCATCTATTGAGAGGATCATATGGCTCTTGTTTTTTCTCCTGTTGATGTGATCTATTAGGCTGATTGTTTTAGGAGTGTTGAATTAACCTTGCATTCTGGAGATAAATCCCACTTGGTCATGGTGAAGAATCTTCTTATTGTCCTCTTGGATCCTATTGGCTAGTCTCTTGTTGAGAATTTTTGCATCCATGTTGATCAGGGATATTGGTCTATAATTTTCCTTTTTGGTGGGGTCTTTGTCTGGTTTTGGAATTAATGTGATGCTGGCCTCATAGAACGAGTTTGGAAGTATTCCATCCCTTTCTATTGTATGGAACAGCTTTAGTAGAATAGGTATTATTTCTTCTTTAAATGTTTGATAGAATTCCCCCAGGAAGCCATCTGGCCCTGGACTTTTGTGTCTTGGGAGGTTTTTGGTGACTGCTTCAATTTCCTCCCTGGTTATTATTGGCCTATTCAGTTTTTCTATTTCTTCCTGTCCAATTTTGGTAATTTGTGGTTTTTCAGAAATGCGTCCATTTCTTCTAGATTGCCTAATTTATTGGCATATAGCTGCTCACAATACGTTTTTAAAATCGTTTGTATTTCGTTGGTATTGTTTGCAATCTCTCCTCTTTCATTCATGGATTTATTAATTTGAGTCTTTTCTCTTTTGTTTTTTTAATAATGCTGGCTATTGGTTTATCTATATTATTAATCCTTTCAGAGAATCAACTCCTGGTTTTGTTTCTACAGTTTTTCTGGTCTCTATTTCACTGAGTTCTGCTCAAATATTTATTATCTCTCTTCTTCAGCTTGGTGTAGGTTTTATTTGCTGTTCTTTCTCCAGCTCCTTTAGGTGTGAGGTTAGCTTGTGTATTGGTTTTTTTTCGAATTTTTTGAGGGATGCTTGTTTTGCGATGTATTTCCCTTTTAGGACTGCTTTTGCTGTATTCCAAATATTTGGAGTGTTTGTATCTTCATTTTCATTAGTTTCCATAAATCTTTTTAATTCTTCTCTAATTTCCTGGTTGACCCATTCATCTTTTAGTAGGATCTTTAAACTCCATGTGTTTGCGTTTTTTTTCAAATTTCTTCCTGTGATTGAGTTCTAGTTTTAAAGCATTGTTGTCTGACGATCTGAGGGGACAAACCCAATCTCCTGTTATTGGTTGAGACCTGATTGGTGACCCAGTATGTCGTCTATTCTGGAGAAAGTTCCAGGTGCACTTGAGAAGAATGTGTATTCAGTTGTGTTCAGATGGAAAGTTCTGTATATATCTGTGAAATCCATCTGGTTCAGTGTATCATTTAAAGCCCTTGTTTCTTCGGTGATGTTATGCTTAGAATATCTGTCATTTGCAGAAAGTGTCGTTTTGAAGTCTTCTACTATTAGTGTATTATTATCTAAGTATCTTTTATTTTGGTTATTAATTGATTGCTATACTTGGCAGCTCCCGCATTCAGGGCATAAATATTCATGATTGTTAGGTCTTCTTGTTGGATAGACCCTGTAAGTATGATATAGTGTCCCTCTTCATCTCTTATTACACTCTTTGGGATAAACTTTATCTGATATGAGAATTGCTACCCCAGATTTCTTTTGAGGACCATTTGCATGGTAAATGGTTCTCCACCCTTTCATTTTCAGGCTGGAGGTGTCTTTAGGTCTAAAATGAGTCTCTTGTAGACAGCAAATAGATGGGTCTTGCTTTTTTATCCAGTCTGAATGAAAACCTGCATCTTTTAATGGGATCATTTAGCACATTTATGTTCAGAAGAACTATTGAAAGATATGAATTTTGTGTCATCATACCTATTCAGTCCATGTTCTTGTGGCTTATTTATTTGGGCTTCCTCTTTCTTTTACAGGTTGCCCCTTAATATTTCTTGCAGAGCTGATTTGGTGGTCACATATTCTTTCAGTTTCTGCCTATCTTGGAAGCACCTTATCTCTCCTTCTATTCTGAATGAGAGCCTTGGTGGATATAGTATTCTTGGCTGCATGTTCTTCTCATTTAGGACCCTGAATATATTCTGCCAGCCCTTTTCTGGCCTTCCAGGTCTTTGTGGAGAGGTCTTCAGTTAATCTGATAATTCTCCCTATATAAGTTACGAATCTTTTGTCTCTCGCTGCTTTAAAGATTTTCTATTTTTGGAATTTGCAAGTTTCACTATTAAATGTCAAGGTGTTGAGGGTTTTATTGATTTTAGTGGGGGGGCTCTCTATCTCCTGGATCTGACTGCTTGTTTCCCTCCTCAAATTAGGGAAGTTCTCTGCTTTGATTTGTTCAAATGTGATTTCTGGCCCTCTGGCCCTCTTGGCTCTCTCTGGAACCCCAATTATATGTAGATTCTTCCTGCTGAGGCTATCATTTATTTCCCTTAACCTTTCCTCATGGTCTTTTCATTGTTTTTCCCTTTTTTTCCTCAACTTCCTTCCTTGCCATCAGCTTGTCTTCTATGTCACTCACTCCTTCTTCCACTTCATTAGCCCTCATCGTTAAGACCTCCAGTTTGGATTGCATCTCATTTAATTGATTTTTAATTTTGGCCTGATTAAATCTAAATTCTGCAGTCATGAAGTCTTTTGAATTCTTTATACTTTTTTTCCAGAGCTACCATTAGCTTTATAATTGTCCTTCTGAATTGGCTTTCTGACACCGAATTGTAATCCAAATTCTATAACTCCATGTGCTCCAGCCCTTTACTGAGATTGGTCCACGGTTTGTGGTGCACTTTCCCCCAGGTGCTCTTCCTCTATTGGTGACTCTAGGAAACTGGAGGCTTCACTGACCCTCCTGTGATTCAACCCGATTTCCCTGCTGAGCCTTTTTCCATCAGGGAAGATTCTGGTGCAGATTTTTAAAGTTCCTGCTTCTGCGGGGCTGGGCTTTCCTGTCCTGGTTGCTTCCTCCTGGCCTTAGCGTGGCTCCTCGCGGTGCCCCTCTCCCACTTGATTATGTTTTATTTATTTTTTCTTCTTTCCTACCTTGCTAGAAGCAAAAACCCTTTTCTCTGTAGCGTTCTGGCTGTTATCTCTTAAATCTCAGGTCAAATTGGTAGTGTTCAGGGTGATCCTAAAGTTACCTAGGCAAGTTGGTGGGACCAGGTGAGTTGAGGACCCTTACTCTTCCGCCATCTTACCCCACCCTTCATTTGAACTTTTAAATGAGGACTTAGAATTCTTGATATTTAGGAAGAGGTCCTCTCTGAATGGATTACCCCATGTATCTCTGTAGAAAATTGCTTTTTCTTAACTTCTTCCCTTCAATGAAATGTTGACTTACTTGCAGGGTGTGGTACATATACTTCAAAAAGTGCTGTATTGTTTTGATTTTAAGTTAACTGATTAATATATGCTGAGCTAAGATCCCTCTGACCACACCAATGCATAGTGTCTTTTCTCACTGTATACGCTCCCCAACTAATATCAAGAAAACAAGTCCTAGGTGAAAATCTTAAATGATCTTTAAAAAAAGAAGATTTAAAAAAAATCTCAAAAGCTTAAATGATCCCAGTAGTTCACTATATACTTGAAAAATACTTTGATAGAGCTTTGAAATAACTTATCAAGATGGTATGCCATGAATGGGCAGCACTCTTCAGGATATAGCCCTGCCTGCCATTCAGAAACAGAGGACAAATATTTTCATGAAGCCACAGGGGAATAGAGGTCTCCACTGATGCAAGTACTTTCAATTTTCAGTTTTATTCACAACTTGGAAGACATGTTACTTTGACTGCAACTGCAACAATCCACAAACAAAGTACAGTGTCTTGTTCTCATTATTGAAAGTAAGTGGTCTTTCTCAAACTATTTTTCACGGAGAGTCTTGTGGTTATCCCACATAGACCAGAGAAAATCTGAAATATAAGTTATAAAAATAAATGCAGTGTCAATGTGTATGTTTCTTATGTGTTAACAGTGGCCCCAACGGGCAGTAGGAGTCAGTGGCCTTTATTTGCGTGTGTTTACCACTATAAACTTTTATCTGTACCAAGAAAAGCACAAAGTAGAACATCATAGAAATATTACTGTATTAATAGTTATTCAAGCAAAAGCTAAACATGATTCTTCTTTTAAAATCCAGACCAATTCAGAAGACTCAAAGGTCTTTTGATGGTGTTTTGTTTTTCCCAGCATGCCTAAAGACCTTATCTATTCTTCTATGAATATAAGAAAAGGTAAGGATAATCTAGTTTCACACAACATACACACACAAACACATGCACTCAAATGGCAATCCACTAAATATATACGCTCTGTACAAATTGGTTATTGACTTTAAAGGTGAAATATTTGCTAAGCTAATGGGGGGCATGAGGAATGTCCTTTGACATTATGCAGAGCCTACAAATCAACTCTTTTAAAAATATCTTTAATTTTATTTGATCAATGTTGACATAGGACTTACTGTGTGATAGAAACTGCTCAAAGCACTTTGCCATAGTTAACTCACTTTAATCATCACAACTCTATGTAGCAGGCAATATTATTATCATCCCCATTTTACAAATGAAGAGAAATTAAGTGCCTTTCTTAAGGTCATGTTGCTAGTAAGTAGCAAAGTTAGACTGGAGCCAGGCCATCTGGATCCAAAGTCCAGGCTGTTAACCATTAAGCTATCCATCCTGCTCATAGTACATAAAATGAAGACAAAATGAGTAAATGACTGTGAGATATTTAGGCTTTTTGTAGAAACAGAACCAAGTTACTATCATTTTTTTTGATGTACAATGTCTTGCCTTTTGCCTCAAGAGAAATTTTAGTTGTGACTTCACTCCCATTTTCTCAGTGGCAAAATAGAATATTTTGTCCTTTACTTCTGACACAAGCTTCCAAAATTTTTTTAATTGCTCTACAAATGATGGCAATTCTTCTAAGGTCTCTCTCAAATTTTTCTTCTAGTTTATGGCAGTTTAAGTCACAACTGTTATTTAACTTGTGGCTTGACTTATAAATCCAATCTTTCCCCCCCCCACCCCGATATAGGCTGGTTTTAACTTAGTGCAAGCCTCCTGATTATCACAGGTAAGAGAATACTTATACTACAAAGTAGTAGGGCAATAGCAACAACAATAGATAAAAATTTTATATATACTATATGTCCCAAACACTGGTTCTAGATACATGTAAACATTTTCTTGTTTAATCTTCACAAAGTCCCTGAAAAAGTAGATATTATTCCAATACCATAAGCACGGAAACAGAGGGTAATACAATAAGTGATTTTACTTGTCCAACTAATAGATTTAAATCTAGGTCTAGGTCTATCTGACTTCAGTGCCCATCATAATAGTTACCAGCAAAACCAGTATTATACTGCTTTATAGTTAAATAAGTGCTTAAGTGGTTTCCTGATGGTTACTCAGCTAATATGTGGCAGATGTAGGATGTACAATAAGGTCTCCAAAACTTCAAGCTTTGTATTCATTCTATAAGATCCCAAGTCTGCTGTTAGGCAAAAAGTTTATAACCTGATGCCTTGGAGTACACTGTTGATCCAAATTCAATAATGTGTGGATCCTCCAGAGACTCAATCTCTGTAATTAATAATGGAAAGTAAAGGTAGAAATATGTGTGAAGGGAGATATGTATATCAGAGCAGGAGACTGGGATGAATGTAAATTACATTCTCTGTATTCTAAGGTTTTTTTTTCTTATTATTTTTAACTGTTATTCTAAGTTTGATGAAAATTGCCAAAATTAATAGAATGCTGGAGGCAGACTGGTTTGATTTTTGGAATCTAGAAAATCAAGTAACATGTCTCATTTATTTAAAGAAACTTTTAGAGTTGGCCACAGCACTTTTAGGAAGAGGAAGAAATAAAGTAGATCACCAGATCATCAGGGAGAAGATTAATAATTAATGGAAGCTCAGACATATGCAAAAATATATCTCTGTACTAATTTTCTAACTTTCTACTTAAAAAATCATACCATGCAGGTATACACTTTAATAAAGTGCCACCACTCACGGTAACAAACGCTACAGCTCAAAATGGAAATGTATTTTCCATTACAACTCCTTTTTTAGTCACTCATAACTGCATCAACTATCCTGCATTTTACTAAAATATTCTCTGTTTGACCTCAGGCCAAACACAGACTTTCTTCTCCCTTTCCAAAGGAAATGTGAGAAAAGCCCCCTTTAGCTATGTCTGAGTCACTACCAGAAAAGGTGGGGAGAAGAATCCTTATCATAATCAAATGAGGAGAGGAAGAGAATGCAAAAGTGAACTGTTAAGAATGTCAGTACCTAAAAGAAAAAAAATAGGGAGTATCTGAACTTTAAAACTCAAGGTGATAAGATGACATTTTTTCCTATGTGTGAAAAATTGGCCATAATAAGCTAGCTTGCTGAACCAGCAGATACCCTGTTCCCTGAGTGGGAACTGCTAGAGGAAGAAGGCAAAAGGCCTTCAGGGAAAAGAATGTCACAAGAGAATGGAACAAGGATTCAATTAATTCTCTTTTCCCAATGGATGTGATTTTGACTCAGCCGCAAGGGTCCCAATCTATTCTGGTTGGATGTAGTCCTGTTGGTTTTAGCTATCCCCAGGTCATTATATTCTCTACTGTCCAGGAACATATGTATCAGTTGTATTAATTTAACTCTATGTAAGGACAGAAGCATTTGATGGCAAGCCCCAATCATGTCATGTATACTTTGATTCAAATAACTTTTTTATCAGCATGTTTTCTCTGTAGGTATATGTATATGTGAGGGCCCTTATAACAAATAAAATATTTTACTTTAGACATTAGAGAACAACTCTAGATAAAAGTCTTAATAGTGTTTATCTTTCTATTCTGCTTTCTAGTTATAAAACTAATCGTTTTCCAATTAAGAAAATATGGGAAATATAGAAAAACATAAAAGAATAAAATGAGAATCACCAATATGCTTAGTACCAAAGATGACTTTGGTAACCTTTTCATTCTTCTTTCTATAACCATTTACTTTCCCAAGAAAAGAGACTATTCTATGCATACTATTTTGTAATGTTTTCTCATGTCATCAGATCTGATTTTTTTCCTTTGTGTAAAAATTCCTTATGCAAACTCATTCATTCACACAGCTTTAAATACAATTTATTAGCTGATGATTTCCAAATTTATATATCCAACCATAATGTCTCTCCCAAATCCAGAGTCATACATCCACAATCCATACATTTCCCTTAGCTATTTAATAGACAGCTTAAGTCACACATGCTCAAAACTGAGATTTGATGTTTGCTACCCTCCCCAGCCAGATTCCTGCAGTTTCCCCATCTCATTAACACATAAACATCATCTTTCCAGTTATTCAGCCCAAAAAACTTTGATTCCTTTCTTTCTCTCATACCCCAGATATGATCTATCAGAAAATCTATCACCACCTGAAACTGTCATCATCTCTCACCAGGATTATTGCAATAGCCTTCTAACTGGCCTGTTTCTGTCCTTATCCTTTTTATCTTTTGCAATTATTGTAACCAAAATGTTCTTGCTAAAACATAAGTTAGATCTATGCATGCTGTATTCCTTTCTCTTTCTTGAATAAGAAGTCTTTACTAGGACCAATAGGCCCCCATCCAATCTGGACCTCTGTTAACTCTCTGACCCATTCTGTTCTACCTGTCTATATACATTCTCCTCTGAACACACTGATTTCATAACTATTCCTCAAACACCCCAAGCATGCAAACACGTCAGGGCCTTTACACTTGCTGTTCCTTCTGCTTGGAATATTCTTCTTCTAGGTATCTTCATGGTTTACTCCCTTACTTCCTTTAGGTGAGGCTTTCCCTGGACTGTTTATTCAAAATTTCACCCATAGTGTTATGCTATATGTTGGCAAATTGAACTCCAATTTAAAAAAATATGTAAAAAAATAAAATATTTAACAATTAAAAAAACAAAATTTCACCCATACACTTCATATTCCACTTCCTTGAATTTTTCTCTTTAGCTTTAAAAATTTGTATTATGTATTTTACTTATTTTGATAATGGTCTGCTCCTGCCCCCACTGAAATGTGAGCTCTGTGAGGGCAGGGTTTTTTTTTCCATTTTTAACAACTGTTATATATCAAGCATCTACAACAATACCTGTCATTTGATGGATGCTCAGTAAATATCTATAGAATAAATAAATAAAGGCTTACTCTATTTTCAAAAAAAATTGTTAACTAGGCATTTTCTGGACTAGGCTATTAAAGTGTGGACTAGGCTATTAAATAGCCTGTGGCTATTAAAGTGATTCTGTATCCTTCAGGATCAGTGTAAATGTCAACTGTTTCATGAGAGGGTCTTTCCATTGTGTTGTGTAATATTTATGGCTTTCTTTGGATAAGACCTAAATAAATTTATCATGAACTAGGAATGAGTTAGGTAAAAAGCACTAGAAAGTATCTCTTTTCGTTACCTGGCACCTCACATCTCATTTCTTTTAAGCAATACATTTTCTTGTACACTCCAATACAAATATACATGAGTAAATCTATTTGATGTTGTTTTGATATGAAAATTCACAATCATTTGTCATCATGTAGATGCCAAATGTGTCAATGTGTGAATATTAGGGAAGAGTGTTATATCATTTTAGATGTGCAAAAATCACACAAGAAGGTGTTGAGATTTAGTTTGAACAACAATTTCATTTCCTACTTTGGCCCTACTATTGGGTAGTATAGGTGACCTTTGTTTTGAATAATAGGTGTATTTCACTCAAAGCTGCTAGAAATATTTTTATAATTTGTTTTAAAACATACAAGTGAAACTCCCTATTTAAAGCAACTCTTTGGCATATTACCTAGGTTAAACATTTGGGTTTTATTATATTTCATTTACTTAAATCAAGGCCTACTTGCTCTGGTTTTAATACAAAGTAATTCCAGTAAAATCTACTCGTGTAGTTTCTCTTCATAATATTCCTATTGGCTGAGGGCGCTAAGGGTGACATACATCATTTTTTCAAACTATGCATTTTTCATACAGTTGAAAGCAGAAATCTAAAACTCTAAATTGAGGTTGTAACAGAACTTTGAGAATTTTAACTACAATTGTGTAATCCATGTTAAGTCATGTGTCATAGGGGAAAAAACGACCTGGGGGCAGAATATTCAGGTTCACATTTTGACTTTGTTATCTACTTAAAGCTTCTTGGTACCTCAATATCCTAACCTATGAAATGGAGATAATAGACCTTGCCTTCATCCCAGGGCTGCCATTAAGGTAAATTTTTAAAAAAGCAACCTCTGGGAAAGTTGTCTGTAACATTCCCTTGCTATTCCACACAGCATATAGAAGAAATTTCTGTGATAAGCCCTGCTCACACTGTGGTATCTGTTCCACAATACTCTGAGTGTGATGCTGTTGTTCATTTTAAAGTTTGGTTAGGTTTGTAATAAACACATAAATTGTGAGAGGGGAAAAATCAAATAGTAGGTGAGCTTTTAGCAAATATGCTTTAAACAATTTGTTGCAGGCTCTAGATTATGTCCTATTTTTTTAACCCTTGTGACCTCTCAGGTTCTACAATGAAGTATGCTCAATACTGCTTTGACCTAGTGATTTCTACATCATAGTCTGGCTCTCACATCCTCAGGGAAACAAGCATGTTACAGTACCAATTAGCTAATGAAACTCATGTTTGACACTCTACAATTGTTTCATTTGAAAGTAATCCTTTTTGTATTACTTATCCAACTTGGTCTACTGGCTAACATTTACAATTCATATAAAATGCCATTGCATATGGGCATCTTATTAAAATAACACATTATAAGTGCTAAACTATTTCCATAGCAAAAAGATCTAACTTCCATAATAATATAACCAGGTACAATAATAAATACCATATTATAATATCCATTGACCTACCAGTTTCATTGTAATGCAAGCAATCATTTGTGATACTGCCATTCGTGAATTCTCCAGCCCTTTGGTTTCAGTAATGAGATTTCCTCGGCTAGCCCAGAAATTTCTGCAACTGCCCCCACTTTCTATGCCCAATTTTATACATGGCCTCTTTCCAATCAGTTCATCATTTAATCAACATTAATTTTTAAGCACTATGAACTTCTCAAAACAGGCACAAATTTTAACAAGCTTTTTGATTGCCAAATTTTAAAAATTTTATTTCAATATCCAGTAGACACATTTTCATTTAACAGGAGTGGTGCCAATCAGATTTAATTTGTAAAAATCATCTCTTTGATCTATATACTCAAAATACATTTTTGGGGAAAATGTAAAAGTGATGGACATTTTCTAAACCACCACGACCATTTCCTTTATTTGATGACTTACTTGCTACTTCCAAACACTGGAAGACTGCTGTATTTCAGATTCATTAGTGGAGAGAATCTGAGAGACAACTGGTAAAATGGATAGGAGTCTTAGCTCAGTCCCACTGCTCACTTTCTTCTGGACCTTACCTGAATTATTTAACTTTCCATTTATCTACTGCTATCAAAGCCATCCACAACGACTTTGAAATTAGTATTTTCCTTAACCTAGGGGGGCAGGCAGGGCAAGAAGGCAGAGGAGTAGGGTCCCCAAGTCACCTGTCCCCATCAATTTACCTAGATAACTTTAAAATCATTCTGAAAACCTACGAATTCAACCTGAGATTTAAAAAGAGAACAGCTGGAATGCTACAAAGAGAAGAGTTTGTGCTTCTAACAAGATAGGAAGGCAGAAAAAAAAATTAAAAAGATTCAAGTAGGGGAGGGGCCCTGCGAGGAGACAGGATAAAGCCGGGCAGCGAGAGCCTCCCAGGACAGGAAAGCCCAGCCCTGGAGAAGCAGGAACTTTAAAAATCTGTACCGGATTATTCCTGGATGAAAAGGCGCTTCACAGGGAAACCGGGCAGGATCCCAGGAGGGGCAGTGGAGCCTCCAGGTTCCCCGAGTCACTAACAGAGGAAGAGCGCCCCCGAGGGAGAGCCCGCCACAGACTGTGGGCCAAACTTGTAAAGGGCTGGAGCCTGCGCACCGCAGGGCCTTGGAAGAAGCTCAGGCTGCAGCTCTGGGCAGAGGGGGCTGCGCCCTACTGCCTTCAGGAGCCGCAGCCCCAGGCGCGATTCCAGCAGCGCAGGCCCCGATCCCAGGGTGCCGGGGGACACAGCCCAGGATCCTACACTCCTTCCCGGACAAGTGGAGGTGGGGAGGGCACAGGACAGCACGGACCCTCCTGCCACCAGGCTACCCCGAGCTGTGCAGATCAGTACCTGCCGGCTGCCGGAGCATCCCAGCCAGTGTGGACTGGGAGAATGCAGTAGTTACTGTGGGAGCGGACTCCAGAGCTGGAGAGCTGGCTGCCGCCCATATTGTTGTTCCTCCTGGCATCACCCTGTGCCTGGGATGGAGCAGGGCTGTGAGGGAACAGGGGCCTCAGAGGATAAACAGCTCCCACTGAACTGGGCACACACCTGAGAGTCAGCACAGTAGGCCCCTCCCCCAGAAGACCAGCTGGAAGGACAGCAGAAGAGCAAGTTCTTGGCGGAGCAGCTCTGGAAAGCTCCAGAGGAAGTTGAGGGATTTACCCTATATAGAACCAGAGGATAT
Organism: Canis aureus; assembly: GCF_053574225.1. NCBI lineage: Eukaryota > Metazoa > Chordata > Mammalia > Carnivora > Canidae > Canis > Canis aureus. The sequence goes on from NC_135649.1 coordinate 45,851,218, forward strand.
TCATCCTAGTTTTTGTTTTTGTTTTTGTTTTTTCTTTTTCATATTTTTCTTTTTCTTCCTTTTTCCAATACAACTTGTTTTTAGCCACTCTGCCCTGAGCAAAATGTCTAGAAACAAGAACTCACCACAAGAGAAAGAAACAGAAACAGTACTCTCTGCCACAGAGTTACAGAATTTGGATTACAATTCAAGGTCATAAAGCCAGTTCAGAAACACAATTACCAAGATACTGGTGGCTCTGGAAAAAAGCATAAAGCATTCAAGAGACTTCATGACGGGAGAATTTAGATACAATCAGGCCAAAATTAAAAATCAATTAAATGAGATGCAATCCAAACTGAAGGTCCTAATGATGAGGGTTAATGAGGTGGAAGAAAGTGCGTGACATAGAAGACAAGGTGATGGCAAGGAAGGAAGCTGAGGAAAAAGAGAAAAACAATTAAAAGACCATGAGGAAAGGTTAAGGGAAATAAATGACAGCCTCAGAAGGAAAAATCTACATTTAATTGGTGTTCCAGAGGGCGCCAAAAGGGACAGAGGGCCAGAAAGCATATTTGAACAAATCATAGCTGAGAACATCCCCAGTTTGGGGAGGGAAACAGGCATTCAGATCGAGGAGATACAGAGATCCCCCCCTTAAAAGCAATAACAACTGTTCAACACCTTAACATCTAATGTTGAAACTTGCAAATTCCAAAGATAAAGAGAAAATCCTTAAAGCAGCGAGACAAGGGATCCCTAACTTACATGGGGAGAACTATTAGATTAATAGCAGACCTCTCCACAGAGATCTGGCAGACCAGAAAGGGCTGGCAGCATATATTCAGGGTCCTAAATGAGAAGAACATGCAGCCAAGAATACTCTATCTAGCAAGGCTCTCATTCAGAACAGAAGGAGAGATAAAGAGCTTCCAAGATAGGCAGGAATTGAAAAAATAGGTGACCACCAAACCAGCTCGGCAAGAAATGTAAGGGGGACTGTGTAGAAGAAAGAGGACGCCCAAATAAACAATCCACAAAAACAGGGACTGAGTACGTATTATGATGACACTAAATTCTTATGTTTCAATAGTAACTCTGAACATAAAAGGGCTAAATGATCCCATTAAAAGTTGCAGGGTTTCAGACTGGATAAATAAGCAAGACCCATCTATTTGCTGTCTACAAGAGACTAATTTTAGACCTAAGGACACCTCCAGCCTGAAAATGAAAGGGTGGAGAACCATTTACCATGCAAATGGTCCTCAAAAGACAGCAGGGGTAGCAATCCTCATATCAGATAAATTACAGTTTATCCCAAAGTCTGTAGTAAGAGATGAAGAAGGACACTATATCAAAGTTAAAGGATCTATCCAACAAGAGGACCAAACAATCATGAATATTCATGCACCAAATGTGGGAGCTGCCAAGTATATCAATTAATAACCAAAGTAAAGACATACTTAGATAATAATACACTAATACTGGGAGACTTCAACGCGGCACTTTCTGCAAATGACAGATTTTCTAAGCACAACATCTCCAAAGAAACAAGAGCATTGAATGATACACTGAATGAGATGGATTTCACAGATATTCACAGAACTTTACATCCAATCGCAACTAAATACACATTCCTCTTAAGTGCACATGGAACTTTCTCCAGAATAGACGACATACTGGGTCACAAATCAAGTCTCAACCGAGACCAAAAGATTGGGATTGCACCCTACATATTTTCAGACCATAATGCTTTGAATCTTGAACCTAATCACAAGAAGAAATTTGGAAGAAGTTCAAACATGTTGAGGTTAAAGACCATCATGCTAAAAGATGAAAGGGTCAACTAGGAAATAAGAGAATAATTAAAAAGATTCATAGAAACTAATGAGAATGAAGATACATCCATTCAAAATCTTTGGGATAAAGGAAAAGCAGACCTGAGAAGGAAATACATCATAATACAAGCATCCCTCAAAAAATTGGAAAAAAAATAAAATATACAAGCTAACCTTGCACCTAAAGGAACTGGAGAAAGAACAGCAAATAAAACCTACACCAAGAAGAAGAAGAGAATTCATAAAGATTTGAGCAGAACTCAATGAAATAGAGACCAGAAGAAATGTGGAACAGATCAACAAAACCAGGAGTTGGTTCTTTGAAAGAATTAATAAGAGAGATAAACCACTAGCCAGCCTTATTAAAAACAAAAGAGAAAAGACTCTAATAAAATCACGAATGAAAAAGGAGAGATCACAAACAATACCAATGAAATACAACCGATTTTAAATACATATTATGAGCAGCTATATGCCAATAAATTAGGCAATCTAGAAGAAATGGACGCATTTCTGGAAAACCACAAACTACCAAAACTGGAACAGGAAGAAATAGAAAACCTGAACAGGAAAATAACCAGGGAGGAATTTGAAGCAGTCATCAAAAACCTCCCAAGACACAAAAGTCCAGGGCCAGATGGCTTCCCGGGGGAATTCTATCAAAAGTTTAAAGACGCAACAATACCTCTTCTACTAAAGCTGTTCGGAAAGATAGAAAGGAATGGAATAATTCCAAACTCATTCCATGAGGCCAGCATCACCTAATCCCAAAACCAGACAAAGACCCCACCAAAGAGGAGAATTTTAGACCAATATCCCTGATGAACACAGATGCAAAAATTCTCAACGAGAGACTAGCCAATAGCATCCAAGAGTACATTAAGAAGATTATTCACCATGACCAAGTGGGATTTATCCTTGGGATGCAAGGCTGGTTCAACACTCGTAAAGCAATCAATGTGATTGATCATATCAACAAGAGAAAATTCAAGAACCATATGACCCTCTCAATAGATGCAGAGAAAACATTTGACAAAATACAGCATCCATTCCTGATCAAAACTCTTCAGAGTGTAGGAATAGAGGGATCTATTCCTCCTACATTCCTCAGCATCTTAAAAGCCATCTATGAAAAGCAAACAGCAAATATCATTCTCAATGGGGAAACATTGGGAGCCTTTCCCCTAAGATCAGGAACATGACAGGGATGTCCACTCTCACCTCACCACTGCTATTCAACATAGTATTAGAAGTCCTAGCCTCAGCAGTTAGGCAACAAAAAGAAATAAAAGGCATTCAAATTGGCAAAGAAGTCAAAATCTCCCTCTTTGCAGATGACATGATATTGTACATAGAAAACCCAAAACTCCACCCCCAGATTGCTAGAACTCATACAGCAATTTGGCAGTATGGCAGGATACAAAATCAATGCCCAGAAATCAGTGGCATTTCTATACACTAACAATGAGACTGAAGAAAGAAATTAAGGAGTCAATCCCATTTAAATTGCACTCAAAGCATAAGATACTTAGGAATAAACCTAACCTAAGGGTAAGGGATCTATACTCTAAAAACTACAGAACACTTCTAAAAGAAAATGAGGAAGACACAAAGAGATGGAAACATATTCCATGCTCATGGATTGGAATATTGTGAAAATGTCAATGCTACTCAGGGCAATTTGCACATTTAATGCAATCCAAATCAAGATACCATGGACTTTCTTCACAGAGCTGGAACAAATAATCTTAAGATTTCTGTGGAATCAGAAAAGACCCAAATAGCCAGGGGAATTTTGAAATGAAAACCAGAGCTGGGGGCATCACAATGCCAGATTTCAGGTTTTACTACAATGCTGTGATCATCACAACAGTGTGGCAATGGCAGAAAAACAGACACATATAGAAATGGAACAGAATGCAGAACCCAGAAATGGGCCCTCAACTCTGTGGCCACCTAATATTCGACAAAGCAGAAAAGACTATCCATCGGAAAAAAGACAGTCTCTTCAATAAATGGTGCTGGGAAAATTGGACAGCCACATGCAGAAGAATGAAACTAGACCATTCTCTTACACCATTCACAAAGATAAACCAAAATGGATGAAGGATCTAAATGGGAGACAAGAATCGATAAAATCCTAGAAGAGAACACATGCGACACCCGTTTTGAACTTGGCCATAGCAACTTCTTGCAAGATACATCTATGAAGGCAAGGGAAACAAAAGCCAAAATGAATTATTGGGACTTAATCAAGAGAAAAAGCTTCTGCACAGCAAAAGAAACCGTCATCAAAACTAAAAGGCAACCTTCAGAATGGGAGAAGATATTTGCAAAAGCCATATCAGATAAAGGGCTAGTACCCAAGATCTATAAAGAACTTATTAAACTCAACAGCAAAGAGACAAACAATCCAATCATGAAATGGGCAAAAGACCTGAACAGAGATTTCACCAAAGAAGGGATACATGTGGCCAAAAAGAGCATGAAAATTCTCTGCACCCCTTGCCATCAGGGAAATACAAATCAAAATTATAATGAGATACCACCTCACATGAGTGAGAATGTTGAAAATTAACAAGACAGGAAACAAAAAAATTTGGAGAGGATGTGGAGAAAGGGGAACCCTCTTGCACTGTTGGTGGGAATGTGAACTGGTTCAGCCACTCTGGAAAACTCTCCGGAGGTTCCTCAAAGCGTTAAAAATAGATCTGCCCTACAACCCCGCAATTGCACTGCTGGGGATTTACCCCAACCATACAGATGAGTGAAATGCCAGGACACCTGCACCCCAATGTTTATAGCAGCAATGTCCACAATAGCCAAACTGTGGAAGGAGTCTCAGCGTCCATCGAAATATGAATGGATAAAGAAGATGTGGTCTATGTATACAATGGAATATTATTCAGCCTTTAGAAACGACAAATACCCACCATTTGCTTCGACATGGATGGAAGTGGAGGGTATTATGCTGAGTGAATAAGTCAATCAGAGAAGGACAAACATTATATGGTCTCATTCATTTTGGGAAATTTAAAAAATAGTGAAATGGAATAAAGGGGAAAGGAGAGAAAATGAGTGGGAAATATCAGAGAGGATGACAGAGCATGAGAGACTCCTAACACTGGGAAATGAACAAGGGGTGGTGGAAAGGGAGGTGTGTGGGGGGATGGGGTGACTGGGTGATGGGCACTGATGGGGCATTTGATGGGATGAGCACTGGGTGTTATGCTATATGTTTGCATATCAAACTCCAATAAAAAATATACACAAAAAAGAAAAAAATTTAAAAAGGAAAAATATTTTCCTTAACCTAAAATAAAATATAATTTGGGGAAATAAATATCTTAAAATCCAGACAAAACAATACCAAGAAGAAAAAGTAATGTTAGGTTTTAGAAATTGAAAAGGAATTGGATAGACTTGCTAACAGGTTAAATTCTCTAGAAAATATGCTGCAAATACATGCCTATGAATCATTGCAATATCCCACAGCTGAATGTGTTTTGTATTCAAGTGCCTCTAATCTGACAAAAGGAAATGAAACTATATCCTATATTAACACATTAGAGCCACTTCTAGTGGTTTCAAAACATACACAACTTATACAATCATGTTGTTTATGCCCCTAACCAAGACTTTAGGTCAAGGAACACAGAATTGGTAGGAAAACACCATACAAACTGTTGTCCTCAAATTCACAAAAATATAAGTTCACTGAACAGCAAAATTAAACCTATTTTTCTGGCCTTCTGATTCATCAGTGTATAAACTATCCCCAAATCATGAGGCATGTTAACCAAAGAAAAAGACTCAGATGCTCTAAATTCTATTTGCCCTATCCCCATAACCTTAGAATATCACAAACCCAGATGTTTAAGGGTACATACTTGCCTTAGACCAGAAGAAAGTGACAGATCTCTCTTTATATGGCTAGGAGAGATTTCAAATGTGTTCATGTCCCTCTTTCCAAATGCATATAATTGTGAAAAGATTATGTACTTTGCTCTGTGCATATTGTTTCCTCTTTTCCATTGAGTCCTCTCATGTTTCACTTTTTCAAAGGACAGGATTCAAGTCATTATATATTTATTGAGCATCTCCCTGGAGCATAGTTATGTGCTAGGTCTGGAGGCCAAGGGGCTCTTCAAAAATGGTAGATGTTATGGGGCCTTAAATTCTTATATTCTATTAGGAACTTATAAGTAGAAAAGTTCAGTGTGGCCTAGCAATAGTTGATAGGAACTTTGAGCAGGAGAACAACTTTATCGATGGGATAGAATTATCTAGGCTAGAAGGGTTTAGGAAATCATTCCATGCATGTAGGGCACAGGAGCAAAGGTATGGATGACAGTGAGTATGATCATGACCCGTGTGGAAAGACCATGACTTTAGCAACAGATATGTGTTGGCAAAAAAAGAGGCATAAATCTGAAATACTGGGGCACTAGTACCAAAGGAAAGATCTCTCTGAGTTTCAGAGTGGAATACAGGACATGTTCGATCAGCATCGAAGAGAAGCATTTTGGTAGCAAAGACAAAGATACAAAGATTATTGCTCACCTACAAATTAAAAAGAAATGCATCCACACCTGCTTTGAGTGGGAGAAAACTCAATTAAGTTCTGCCTAGGGGCACTGGGGTGGCTCAGTCAGTTAAGCATCTGCCTTTGGCTCAGGTCATGATCTCAGGGTCCTGGGATCAAGCCCTGCATCTGGATCCCTGCTCAGTGGGGAGCCTGCTTCTCCATCTCCCTCTGCTGCTCCCTCTGCTCATGCTCTCTCTGTCAAATATACAAATCTTTTAAAAAAGAAAATACTTTTCAAAAAATTAAGTTCTGCCTATTTACCTCATAGCATGCCTAACAGAGAACCAGAGACCCAGAGACCCATGGCATATCTAGCAAGAACCACACCAAGACAAATGCTAAATATTTTCTTGGATAGTAACAATCACCATTAAGCCATATAACGTGATTCAAATAGATCATTATTCTCATTGTAAGTTATTTTATAAAATGAGAATGTGATATGTACAGAGCTTGTACTAGGGCATTTAAATTATAGCCATGTATTCAAGGAAAGCTATCAGGTCCCTGTCATAAGTGAACCCAATTTTAAGCAACTTCAAGAAATGAAAATTCAAAAATATTTAGGAAGGTCAAATAGAGCCTGCCCCTTCCATGAAGTCACTCTAAACCCCATTCCTATTTAGGCTAGGTTCACCCTTCTTAATTCTCCTTCTTAGCATTTAACCTCAGTTATAAGTATATAATTATAGTATTTAATACTTGTGATTTTTCAACTAGTCTTTACATTCCCCAAGCAAGGACCATCTATGTTTGGCTTACTGTGGTATTTCCAGCACCTTGCACAGTGCCTGGTATATAGTTTATAATTAACGAATATTTATTGAGAGAATATGTCTCCAAGCAGTGATATACATGCAATATATTCCCTCTGGCTTATCGACAAGTGATCATTCTGCTGATTTTTAAGGAGCTCTACATTTTTCCCCTTTTCATTAGTGGTGAGAGACAGAGAGAAAATTTATAAATATTGGCCTCTCTGGCTCATGATTTTATAGTTTGGTCCAAATGAATCATTGACTCTAGTGTTGGAATTGATTGAACATACCATCTAGTTTATTTTCTTTCTCTTATATATGAGGAGAGTGAGCCTAGAGAGATGATGGACTTACAACTGCTCAATGATTTAAAATGCCACATATTTCTAACTATTCAGATTTTTAAAACACGTGATAAGTACAGAAAAAAGCATGTTGAAAAAAATAGAAGCCAAACCAAACTAAAACATTACCACAATAACAGCAAGTTGTCACAAGATTAGTTACAGTGCCAGACAGTTTTCATGCAATGTTCAAGAGATTAATTAGTGACTATATCTGTCTGAAGTTACTTTAGGAACTTGGAACTCTGAAATTTGTAGGTCTATTTTTAGGCAGGTGCACGCCCAAATCAGGCTCTCTCATCTTTGTTCTGAACTCGCTTCCTTTCCGGTCTCTCTCATTGAATGCCCGGGAATAGTTTCCCAGAATGGGCTCCTCTCTTCTCAAACATCTGCTTGTTGTTTCTCCTCCTGCCAGCAACACTGCACCATCTTTGGCAATCTTCTGAAAACTCCTTTAAATCTGACTTGTGGGAGTTTTCTGGAACTCCTCAAATGGAAACTCATCCAAAATGCAGTAGTGTTCAAATTAGCTTCTGCTTTTTTTTTTTATAAGTTCCCAAAATGGGAACACATAAATGACTTCAAGGAATCTGTTATTCAAATGACCTCATGGCCCTCCAATTGCCCTTTGGCTTTATTGCAAATGAAAGACTGAATAGGACCATTAATAACATCTATCCCAGTAAGTATCAGGTTCATGACATCATAGCTACTAAAAGAACTGGAATCACAAATAGTACAAAGCCTGGACTATCAATAAGTCATTCATCATCTGGATAAAATGAATGTGGCATATGTCTGGAATCTTTAAAGCACTTCATTCATAATAGTACCCACACTGATGAGAAAGCCTCAGAAATGCATAAATTTCATTCACTTCTCAGGAGTATCAATTGTTCCAAAACACTCTCAAAAATCGTACCTTTCATTGCCTTTTCCTAGCCAGGCAGCTATTTTACCTTTAGGCTATTACTAAGCTTTCCTGAACTAATGACAAATAAAGTGATTGCATTCCCCAAGGCCTAACTTAATTAAACATGAAACTTCAGCCATTAAATATGAAACTATTTTTGTTCATAGTTATGCATTTATACACTGTGCATTTATTAATTGTCTTAATGTATTCCATGTAGTCACCTGTTACGATGAATAGGTTCACTCTCAGGCAGGAATTACTTGGTACTGAACATGATAGACATTATTATTTAATCCATCCTTTTAGCCATGACAATTTGACCCAAGAACTCCTAAAGGAACATATACCTCAGCTTTATTACATATAAATGAAGGTAAATTATATGCATATATAAGTAAACCCCACTTTCAAACTCTAGTTCCATTTTTGACATGAAATTTTGAAATATATCAACTCTATTATCTATCTTATTATATTTTGAGCTCAGATACATGGACTGCAAATACCCACCATTTGCTTCGATGTGGATGGAACTGGAGGGTATTATGCTGAGTGAAATAAGTCAATCCGAGACTGAAAGGGATATTAACCTGTTTGTGCAAGCTGAAACCTCTAGTGCCCCCAGGGTGCTTGAAATAATGTGTGTAAAGACCCTGTAGGGAAGCAGATGGGCTAGGCATGCAGGGGCTAAACTCTGAGCCAGAGTCAAGATGAGGAAGAGACACTACCAAGGTGCCACCAGATATTCAAGGACCTCAGACACATCTCTGCTGGTGATCTGGCATTTAGCTCTATTTATCCTATTTTAACCTATGTTCTTAAATGGGTCATTTGCCTTCTCACATAGTTCAAACTTTACTCTCTTGGAATCCAAACATTGCTCTCTAGTTTTTCTGTATCTTCTACCCACTCACCCTAAATCAAATTTTTACTGCTACATTTCCCCCAGGACCCCATAATTGCTCCCTGTGATTGATGGATTTGTTTTGGTGTTCATTCTTTCAATTTAGCAGGTTGTTCTTGGCTTCCTCAATTTGCCTTCAACCTCTAAAATTGAAGGGCCTTTTATAAAACCTGAGATATTTCTAACTTGTCCAGTGTTCAGCAGGTCTCAAAGATATTCCTAATTGTATTGATTATTAATTACTAAAAATTATCCACAACTTATTTGCTTCAAACAATAATCATTTACTTGGCTCATAAATCTGCAATTTTTGGCAGGTCTTAGCAGGAACAGCTTATCTCTGATCTATGAAGTATCAGCTGGAGTGGCTCAACTGGGGACTGTAGGATCTACATTGAGGATGGTTCATTCACATTGCTGGTAGATAGGAGCTGGAAGCTTACCCAGGGTTGTGAGCCAGAGGCCTTGTTTTTTTTTCTCCATGTGGTTTCACCATGACCTGCTTGGCTTCCTCACAGCATGATGGCTAGGTTGTAAAAGTAAGCTTCCTAAGAGAGAGGAAGTAGAAGCTGCCAGTTTCATAAAGTCTAGACCCAGAAACTGGCCTAGTGTCACCTTCACTGCATTCTACTCGTCAAACCATCACAGAACCCAGATTCAAGGAGAAGAGACATAAGCCCACACTCATCCATGGTTAGAATGTCAAAGAATTTTAGGACCATGGTTTAAAACTGTCACACCAATAAAGTCCCAACCAGATTACTATTTAACTTTTTTTGGTATATTTTTATTGGAGTTTGATTTGCCAACATATAGTAGAACACCCAGTGCTCATCCCATCAAGTGCCCCCCTCAGTGCCCATTACCCAGTCACATGCCATTCCCCTGCCAACCTCTCCTTCCACTACCCCTTGTTCATTTCCTAGAGTTAGGAGTCTCTCCTGTTTTGTTTATCTTTTTATCTTTCAATCCTAAAATATTCTTTGGAACAGCGTTAAATCCAAGATTTTCTGAACTATCATTACAGTGTCCTTCATCTCTTCTTTCACACAAATTTTCTTCAAAGATTGAGTTTTTATCCTATGTATCCCAAAGCATGGTTATCATGATCCTTTACAAACATATATATCCTCCCTAACATGTGCTTCTTTGCAATGAACATGAGTTATACTTTTCTCTATAAAATTCTTCCATATAATGAAACACGTTTCAATTCTACATCTTCTTGCTCTCACCTGTTCTACAGATGATCACACAGTCACCAACTGTAAATGAAAGCATTTCTCAACCATCTCCCACATGCAGAGGCTTATTCCAGAGATGCACTACTTACAAAGTTACAAAAAACAATTTCAATGAAAGAACACTGGACATAGGAGGAATTATACAGGAGACCTATGTCTCTATGCATATGAGTTTCAGCAAACCATTGAACCTTTCAGGACCTATTGGGGTTTGGACTCAAAGATCATTGTGATCCTTTCAAAAAATTAAGTAAAAATAATCCTTGTCCAAAAGTATCATATGATATATTTGAAGAGGGAACATGAGCCAAAAAAAAGTCATATAAGTACATTCCAAGCACAGTGGCATTCTTCTTTACCTTGAACTTGTCCCACTCCTCTCACCATAATACTGCCCATATGCAATTTGCATGTCTGTAATGCTCTTCCCAGGCTTTACCCCTCAGCCTGATTAATGACTACACAGATTAATGATTAATGACTGATTAATGACTAACTTTAGAGTTCAGTTTAGTAATCAGTTCTTCAGGAGGCATTCCTTGTACACCTCTCTGGTCAGTTTTCTTGGTCTATGTCATCCTTTTGTCATCTACTTTTTAAAGCCATGTTTTTTTTTTTCTCATTTGATTTTTTTTTATATTGGTGTTCAATTTACCAACATACAGAATAACCCCCAGTGCCCGTCACCCAATCACTCCCACCCCCTGCCCTCCTCCCCTTCTACCACCCCTAGTTCGTTTCCCAGAGTTAGCAGTCTTTACGTTATGTCTCCCTTTCTGATATTTCCCACACATTTCTTCTCCCTTCCCTTATATTCCCTTTCATGTGGGGAATATAAATAATAGTAAAGGCATGTTCTTTTGCTTCAGAACAGCCATACATTATTTCTTTGATTAGTAGTTGTCAGCTCCATTTAAGTGTGACCTCCATAAAAGTAAGGACTGTGTCTGTTTGAGACAATTATTGTGTTCCTAGAAACAAGTATGTAATGCTTTGCAGATATTCAGCAAGAAAATGTTGAAGAAAAAGAAGGAAACGAGGGAGGAAGGTAGAGAGAGGAGGAGGGAGAAGGAGAAAGTTAGGAATAGAGAAAGGGAATGAGGGAGAATAAGGAAGAAGAAGAAAGTAGGGAGGGAGAAAAAGAAAGAAGAAGCGGGAGAGAAAGGAGGGGAGGTAGAAGGCATAGGTAATTAGAAAATATTACAGGAATACAAAGAAAGACTGCTTTGAGCTGAAGTTTCAAGCAAGTTTTTGTGGAGATGAGATATGAGTTGGATCTTGAAAGAAAATATTTGTATCTGGTTGGAATGAAGAATGGAAAGAGTATGAGGCAGGGCATTCCAGAAAAGGGCAAAAAAGTCACAAGCAGAGAAGGAAAGTTTCAGAACAAGGTAAGTACATTGATATGTTTAGGGAGAGTTAATTAGTCATAAAGACTAACTAAACCTTGAATTTACCCTGAAGGAGCATATTGAAGCCGGATCATTTTGAGCTTTGCATGCCTAAATAAGGAGTAAGGCTCAAGTACTAGAAGCCTGTGTTTTTGTGATAAAGAGTGACAGAAAGAAGTATAGAAGAGGAAAGATTTTGTCTTCCAAATTGCCTGAATCACAATGGTTTACAGAATAACTTAATTCTGGCTCCCTCACTTTCTTTCCACTTTAGTCAACTGTTTATATCAATGTATGAAAGCCACATCCATCAGACCTAACCCCAGAAATTATTCCCTTTACCACTCTTCCCTTCCCCTAAAAACAGACAAGGATGGGGCAGGAGTACTTGCTCTCTACCTTTCAACAATACAGAAAACTTGTAACATTAAATTATACCTTTAGCTTTCAGGATTGCCATGAATGAAGATGTTATCATGTTCAATATTAAAGAACAAGATTCAGAAATAAGGTTCTGACTCATTCCATACAACCACAAATAGTGAGAGACAGAGATTTATAAACAGACTTTTTAGCATCTCTCTTACCCAGTGGTACTCAGATCACTATCCTGAAGACCAAAGTAAAATATAATATTAAGAGAAACACATTGGCAGCAGTCTTCCATAACAGTATCTCCTCTACATTTGGAAGCTCATACTCTAGTGCATATTTTAGTGACAAAGATTTGTGGGGTATTGATTTAGAATCTTAGGTTCTGGGGATCCCTGGGTGGCGCAGCGGTTTAGCGCCTGACTTTGGCCCAGGGTGCGATCCTGGAGACCCGGGATCGAATCCCACGTCGGGCTCCCGGTGCATGGAGCCTGCTTCTCCCTCTGCCTATGTCTCTGCCTCTCTCTCTCTCTCTCTCTGTGACTATCATAAATAAATAAAAAATTTTAAAAAAAGAATCTTAGGTTCTCAGATAAATTTGATACTGGTTGTCAAAAGTAACACAATTGGCCTCTTGGAAGGACCCACAAGTATTCTTTAAGATACTGAATGGAATAATATGAATTGTTATTCAGAGGAAAGACCAGGACCTTGGAGTGAAACTATACAAATTGTGGACATGTAGTCAACTTAGTTTCAGTGTAAATTAGGCTCCGTTTCTTTGTCTCTAAAAGTAGGCTATTACTTCATGAGTTGTTAAAATAATAAAAGAATGTATGTAAAGTGTCCAGCACTGATCCTAGCATTTAATAAAAATTATTGTTCTTTTCTGTACCATTGTAAAATATAAAGTTTTTCTTTACTTGGAAGTTGAATACTATTCCTTTTATGATATTTAAATTACTTATTAAATTAATCAACATTAATTAATGAATAATTTTAACAAACATTTTTTGGGTATCTATTATGTGCTGGCATCATTCTAGCTGTTAGCTATCTACTTCATGCTTAAAGCTCTTGTCTGAGAATGTAACAAAATTCTCAATAAAGACCTCCTCTTAGTTTATATATTTCAAACAATTCAGTCACACCTTGATTATTAAGTCAACCAAGTCATTTAGCTGAATCGTTCTTTAGCTGTATTTTCCTAATGCCAGCCAGTAACTAAAGAACTTTCTTGTTTGGGATTTCCTTTAAATTTTTTTTTGTTTAGACTGAAAACACCAAAATTATTAATCCACTAAAGCTCTCTTTCCAATATTTTACAAACCTCAAACAGCTGTGATTTTGTTAAAAATTTATTCTTTTCATTAATATTTGTACCTGATTAAACTTCAATACAGGTGCACATGGCTTGGAATCATATTTTTATATTTTGCTTGCAGATTAGTGGCATGGGAATTTGCATAAATTTGTTATGCACCACTGCAAAAATGAATGCTCAAGCAACTTTTATTTTTCTCTAATCAAATCACTGCTTAATGAAAGCTACTGACTGCTTTCAGAGTTACACTGAGGTGTCCTCTGGGGATGGGAGCATTTACAATTCAGTGTAGACTCCCTGCAAGCCTGGGACTCCAGTACTGCTAAAGCACTGGTGAAAATTCAGCCCTACAAAACTAATCTGATCTACTCTATTCATGGGGAGAGAGTAAGATGGATTTTTAAAAATTCTTTTACAGAATGAAACATTTAAAAGAAAGTCAGAGGGGGGTCTGTAGCAGCAGCATCAATAGTCACAGTTAAAAGCATACTTGTAACCCACAGGGAGGCTTAACAATCATACTCTGTCCCAAAGCAGATCAGCTTTCCTAAAACAGAATGAGACTAGAGGGAAGAGAAAGCCAGCTGTTGCTATGCCACTTTCTGGGGGAGAGAGGGGATACAGTCATTCTATGCTTCTATATGAGCTATTCATCTTTGTCCCATCATGGGTGATAAGCAAGCACAAATAATAGCAACATCACCCTGCATTCATACATGGCTTTATACTTTTAAAAGTGATTCCAGGGGCATCTGGGTAGTTCTATCAGTTAAGTATCCCACTCTTGATTTCAGCTCAGGTCATGACCTCATGGCTGTGAGATTGAGTCCCTAATAGGGCTCCACACTCAGTAGGGGGTCTGCTTGAGATTCTCTTACTCTCCCCCTCCTCTCGTGCTCATTCTTTCTCTCTAAAAAATAGTGTTCCCATACATATTGTCTCATTTATTTATGTATAATTGATAACTTGCCTACATCCAAGGAGTTTTGAAATTAATTATAATTAATTATAATGGCTAAATCTAGATAAAGAATTTAAAGTAAAATTTTGTAAGGCAGAGAAAGATACATTTGAAAAAAAAGAAATATTTTCATACTATTTACTGGTTTTAACAGTACAGAGTAGTGCTCAATAAACATTCTGCATGAATAAATTGTACTATGAAATGCCTGGCACACATATTAGGATCTCAGTAAATATTTGCTGAGTGAATGAATAAGTAACTAAACAAAAGGATAAACAAACAGCTTATGCTGTTTAGTCTCATAACTAGTCTAAGAATAGTAGATCTGGGATCCCTGGGTGGCTCAGCGGTTTGGCGCCTGCCTTTGGCCCAGGGTGCGATCCTGGAGACCCGGGATCGAATCCCATGTCGGGCTCCCGGTGCATGGAGCCTGCTTCTCCCTCTGCCTGTGTCTCTGCCTCTCTCTCTCTCTCTGTGTGCGACTATCATAAATAAATAAAAATTAAAAAAAAAAAGAATAGTAGATCTGCAGTTGAAAACACACACAAAAAAGATTAGTTATTTGATGAAAGTCACATGGGAGAATTAACCCACTATGCTTGAAACGCCTGTCAATGCTGTTTGTGTGGCCAAATTCTTCCAAGAGAAATTTGCATAAATAAATAGATATACAGATTTACACATAAACAAAGTCTGAGACCATTCCTTTGACTTCCTGAATGGTACTGAAAAAAATAGTCTAAATGAAAATATATGTATAAATATTTAAATGCCTTTAAAATCAGCAATAGCTTCCTTCCCAAAGTGAGAGTCATTCTTAGTATTTTCTTCCCAAAATGATAAAGACTGTTCAAAACATATTAAGCCTATATTTCCCCTATCCATATTTACCAATGTCTCACCCTCTCCTTCCTCTTGACTACATCTCCACCTCAGCCACTGATCCTTTTTTGTAGAGAAAACACATTCATTTAGTATACCACATTCTGGTTCTCAACATAGAGCCTCCTCCAGCCCAAAAACATGTACTTGCCCTATGATTAGGTTAGCTTATCTGCTTATATATAGTCATTGATGAGGCCAAAACTGTTCACTTGCTTCTTGCTTAGGGTTGGATTCCTTTTCTCAGCTCTCCAATCTGTATCTATTACCTTTGAACCTCTGTCATCAACCACCTTAAAAATTTGTGCTCTGGGTCTAAAGAGACCGCAGGCAAGAGGGTGCCACTGGTTCAGCACAATTTATCTGACTACTGGGAAAAAAAGAACACTTTCTAGCAAAAGGAAGACTATAAAGTTATTTGTATATTAAAGAGTTTGCACACTGTGTTTGCACAATATTTTCTTTTGCCTACTATTTTCAAGCCCAATGAAGCATGCAGCAGGATCCTTTTGCACCTCAGGCTAAAGAAAGCTCAGAGGCTATTAAGCTTCCAGAAGACACAGGGAAGTAGCAGATGATGGTAGAAACTCTCTTGCAATCCTAAAATTTTATGCTGTGTGACCAGAGAGCTTTTGAAGTTTCTTTGAATTAGCAGTAATTTTTAAATATTTAAAAAGATAATTATTACTATATAAGCCAAAATGTTTACTTTCCTGTCATTGCTCTACTGCAGTTTTCAATCAGAGGGAGGTAAACTATGAGCTTGAAAAGTGTTCCTTAAAAGGCTCTCTAAACCAATTTCAATTATCTTTGTATGAGAATAATAAAAATGTTTAGAAAAAGAATTTTGAAACCAAAATCAGAAGAGGTAAAAAAATTCTGAAGCAAGAAAATGGCCTCAAAGAATATAAGAACAGGAATAACTTTGAAAAATGTATTACTATATATTTACGAACACTGAAAAGTCACCTAAAGTAAACACAACCCCTCAAACTGAGAGTAAATACACATAACTCAGTGCATTTCAAGGTCAATTAACTCCTCTAATGAACAATGCCAGCTACTCCTCAACTTTTTAGACTGGTCTCAATAGAATTCTAAGCAGAAAGTAGTTTGTCTACATCTCTATAAAATCTATAAGCAGAAAAACAGACCTCATTTAAATTGGTATATTCTAAGCAGGTCAACTGGATTCAGAATAGACACTTAGAATTGGCACTGAAATGTGTTAAACTGAAGCCACATTTCTTTTTCTTTTTTTTTTTTTTTTTTTTTTTTGGAAATTCAACTGTGATTTCCACATTCTTTACTTGCCTTTAAAATCTAAGACATAGACATGGCCAACATGCATATGAGAAAATGCTCTGCATCACTTGCCATCAGGGAAATACAAATCAAAACCACAATGAGATACCACCTCACACCGGTGAGAATGGGGAAAATTAACAAGGCAGGAAACAACAAATGTTGGAGGGGATGCGGAGAAAAGGGAACCCTCTTACACTGTTGGTGGGAATGTGAACTGGTGCAGCCACTCTGGAAAACTGTGTGGAGGTTCCTCAAACAGTTAAAAATATACCTGCCCTACGACCCAGCAATTGCACTGTTGGGGATTTACCCCAAAGATACAAATGCAATGAAACGCCGGGACACCTGCACCCCGATGTTTATAGCAGCAATGGCCACGATAGCCAAACTGTGGAAGGAGCCTCGGTGTCCAACGAAAGATGAATGGATAAAGAAGATGTGGTTTATGTATACAATGGAATATTACTCAGCTATTAGAAATGACAAATACCCACCATTTGCTCCAACGTGGATGGAACTGGAGAGTATTATGCTGAGTGAAGTAAGTCAGTTCGAGAAGGACAAACATTATATGTTCTCATTCATTTGGGGAATATAAATAATAGTGAAAGGGAATATAAGGGAAGGGAGAAGAAATGTGTGGGAAATATCAGAAAGGGAGACAGAACGTAAAGACTGCTAACTCTGGGAAACGAACTAGGGGTGGTAGAAGGGGAGGAGGGGGGGTGGGAGTGAATGGGTGACGGGCACTGGGGGTTATTCTGTATGTTAGTAAATTGAACACCAATAAAAAATAAATTAAAAAAAATAAAAAAATAAAATCTAAGAGTGATTCGTCCTGCCAGATTCTGTAGTCATATCAAAAGGAGTTTTTCCCTTCTTTCAGGGATGTTCCATTGTCCTGGGTCAAAGATCTTCCTTGGGAATTAGAAAAAGTTAAGCATTATCAATTTGGGGTTAAAATGCCAGCTGCATCTTCTGAAGTGGTGAGCAGTTAACCTGAATACATGCCATTTTAATGTTTATAGCCAACTCAAATCACAAAGCACTGAAAGGCTTGGTTTACAGTATGAGTCCTTTCTGACTATAGACTTGGAACTGTCTAGACACTATGTGGCTTATTTTCTTGATGTTTTTAGACACTGAGTGCCTACTATGACCTAGCTTACCATTACTGTGAAATTCCAAATAAATTAAAAAACAAGATCCTCACCTTTGAAGCATTTATAATTTGCCAAAGAAATAGAATTAAGTTGCATGTGTACAAACATGCTCAACTTTTAGGGAAATGAAAATATTGTCTAAGAGGCCTCACGCTTTCTCTCCTTTAAGCCATCAAAACCTCCTGCAACTATTTACTTCAAAAAACTATCCCAAATGTAAGTTCAGTGATAGCCCTGAGGAAATAGCAAGTATTACCAAATGCTTATAAAACAAGAAAAATGTTTTTTTAAATAGTTGACCCTTCTTTTGTCTCATTGAATAAAACGAACATAAGTCCTCACTGCCAAGATTATGCTGGAAATAACCAGATTTTGCATTTATCAGACTCAGGAGTGTTGCTTCAGTTTTTAATCATACAAAATTGTCATTAAATTTCTTGGCCTCTTCATCCAACAGGAATATTACCCTGTGCCTATAATACAGTTCAGAGATCTGTATTTAGTGATAGAGAGAATGGAAAACCTCTGGACATAATAAGAAAATTGCCTTTTACTGTGTCTTACCAATTGACTCAGTAGATCAAAATAGCTGTGCAATGAATCACAGGTTTTCAGGAATCTTGCTATTTATCTGCCATAATATTTCATTATGCAAAAGCATTTTTTCCTGCACTGAATTTCAAAATTGATCATCCTTACTGTGGTACTTGAAGGTCACTCTCATAGCTGAATAATTTAGTGATCAGTCCATGGATGTTAAGCCATTTTGCTGATCCTCACTGGTCAAACAAAAAAACCCAAGAAATTCCCCTGAAGTTTATTTCTTTGTCCCTTGGTTGACATCTCACATAAGTTGTTTGACATCAGAATGTGAAACTTTTATAAATATTACAGATAAAAATTTATAGATATTATTGCAAATGAAGGTGAAGGCTAAAGATAGTAGGTCCACTTAATTTCCTGCTACATACACTTTTAAAATAAAGTTATTTAGAGAGCTAAAGGAGGTAGCCTTTTGTTTTAAAATGAAGAGATCACTAATCCAAATACAAATATTTATCACCTTGTGCAATAAATGTGTTCCAAAAATTTGAGTATAAACTAAATTTCTGTAAATGGAATCATTTCTACATTGGCTTATAATACAGTATTAGAGATTATTTGCTTCAATTTTTAGACTTTGATAGCAGTATTTTATAGCATTTTATCCTATTTTTCTTATCCCCTCCATTTTACATCAATTATAGATTTATAAACAGATGCTTAAATGCACCAGGGGAACTCCAATTTAAAGAAATTCCATAGAAAATTACTTCTAGCAAAGTGAAAAAGATTTTAGTAATGTAATCACCTGCACCACAGGTTAATCTGTTCGGTAAGTTTGGGTCTTGTGACAATGAGTTCTTCAAGGAAGCTACCCCACTTGAAAGATAGCTGCATGTAAGGTATATATAAGCACCCTTCCCATGCAATGAAATCTGCGTTGGGGCACATTAGTATCAAAGCAGGAAATGAGATCTTTTCATGCAGTTTGCTTTCTAAAGAGTTATGCCCAAGGGTACTCAACTGGACACTGCAGTTTAATAACCCTGGAGTTACCACTGAAGGTGTCTACATTAACACAAGGTTTGAAAGAAAAGCAGATGGCTAGAAAACCCTTACTGAGATTCTCTAAAAATTTCCAAAGGTAGAACAGCAAGAAGCTTTTCTGTATAAATGATGTTTGCCATATGGTAAATCATGATTGAATATTTTATTAAAAATCAAATTATTATAGTTAGATTGAATAAGGCCAAGGCCAATTAAAAGTAGAGCTGAGATTCCCTGATAAATAATTGACTAGATTTGGAGCAGTAACTCTAACCTAAGCTGTAAAAGATTTTAAAAATGGGGTGGGGAGGAAGAGGAAAAATAGATAGAATAAATGAGTTTTCATAATATCAAAGCCTTTAATTTCTCAAATAGAATCTCAATTCCATTAAAGCTCAGGTTATTGCTTTGAAACTATACTTAAAGGAGATAAATCTGATACCTTTCTAGGCAGATTAAGGATAATGTAAAATAGGCACTAATATAACAGACAGTACTTTTCTGGTCTAATGTTTGAGATACCATAGAAGTTGAAAAATCATCATAATATAACTCCAGTGGATATTTTGCATGAAGTAAGTAATGACTTTTGAAACCAGAATTCCTAGATCCTGGCCTGCAAATCAAATACATTGTCTACCAAATGACATCTCTACCTGACAAGTGACCAAACCACTCAAATCATAGGTTGCTGATAATCTGCAGCCATATACCAGGACCCTACAAAAAGGATGTTTATGTCACTGTTGTAGGCAATAATAAATAAGCAATAGATAACATAAGTAGTGACTGGTCTTATTGATCAAGAGAGGAGAAAAATATACGTGCCTAGAACAGATAGTTTACAATCTGCTTCCTCCTATTAGTTTCTAGTAAAATAGTACTTTTACCCACTTCCTAAGACTCTTCTAACAAATAGGTGAAACAGGAATGTACAGTGTTCCTCACCACCTCACCTAGCCATGCTTCATTATTATCCACAAGACCATAAAACATGTATTATATTACTTGACCTAAGTAGATATATAATGTTCTAAAACAACAAGTAGAATTTGACCTGAAAAAAAAAATATCCCAACTTACAAGATGAAAAAAATTGAAGTGTATTATCATGACAAAAATAATTAAACATTTATTCAGTTTTTTATTATTTATGGATCGCAGGGAATAGAACAACAGACACAAGTTATTAGAAATAGTGCTGTAGTTTAAATTCTGGTCCACAGAACAAAATTTCATACAATTCTCTTTTTCCCTAGCCTTTCTCTCACAGAAACAGAAATACCCTCTCTATGCATCCAACTCTCTCTTCTACAGAGAAGTTCATTTGTAGTGTCATTGGGAGCTATCCTTATGGTCAAGAGCTCCTTTGAATTGAAGATCTATCAACATCTCAAGAGTGACACCAGTGGTTCTTAAACTTTAGAATCATATGGGAAGGTTTTTAAAATCTGATGCCTAGGCCATACCCCATACCCAATTAAATCGGAACCTCTGGAGGTAGGCCCCAGGCACCATTATTTTTTAAAACTACCCAGATGATTACAGTGTGAAGCCAAGTTTGAGAATCATTGGGTTAGATCTTAGGAAAATAGAGCCAACTTTTAAAAAAATAATTAAAATCCACATTTTCTTGTTAGAAATACCCTCCATGTAAAGCAAAGAAACAATGAGAGCCAGGATTTCCTGGGGGATATTCAATGAGATGTTTCTACCCTTATCACCTGTTATGCCAACTGCTACTTCTGAAGTAAACAAACCAAAAGGTCTCCTTCCCGAAGATATATGCTTCATAGAGGCCTGGCCTCTGTGTAGCCTAGCTTGGTGCTATATAAATAGTGCTACACTGGAAGCTAATGTAACAACTTCTATTTGGTCCTCTTCCCTAAACATATCTTTGCTCCCTCCTATGACCCATTTTAAAATGTAATAACTGTCAGTTTTGGAAGAATGGTGATGTTAAACCCAGATTCCTAATCCTAGATCTTAAATTAATCTATTAGTTTATATCATGCCCATCTACCTAGCTACATTTCTTCCTATTCCCTCCTTTTCATACCTCTTTCTACTCATGCTTTTCTTTTTGAGATCAATTCTGTAACAACTCTGAACTAGAAAGACCATATATCTTGGTTTATGCATTTTTGTCCCAGCATAGTTGTATTTTTCCAATATTTTCTTATGAAATCTTTTAAAGATACAGAAAAGTTGAAGTGATTTTACAATGATCACCACCTAAAATCTGCCATTAACATTTGACTTTATTATTTATTTATCTATTCTCTTCCCTCTACCTATCTAACAAACCACCCTATTATGGGGCACATTTCAAAGGAAGAATTATAATGGCACCCTTTTGACTCTCAAAAGTTCCTGGTTTGGACTGTGACCCCATTCTGAAACAAATGTGGTGTGTGTATATGATGTAGCTACGTACCCAGAATAGTGCTAGATACTGTGGAAACATCAAGACAAATAAACAAGTAAGTTTTGACATTCAATTTAAAGTCTATTTGAATGAAATAAGTTAAGAAACAAAAAAACAATAACTGAATGTTGATGGATATTTTACTGTTAAAGGAAACTAGAATATCAGAGCAAGTAGAACTCAGTGTATATGGGAATAATGAAATGGTACTTTCTGAGTAGGTCAGTCTTGTGCTGAGCCTTGAAGGATGCATAGAACTTGCAATGTTAGACAGGAAGTGAGAGAGCATTTGGAGTGATGTGAGAACAACATGAGCAATGATAGTGGCAGAAGAGCAAGAAGACTAGCAAGACCAAACCAAAAGATTCATGAAATCACAAATTTTGCCTGATATTCAGTAATAGAAACTTCTCATCCTTACGTTAAGAGTTAATAGTCATTTCACTAACTAAAAGGCCAAGGGACTGACAGGTCTTGAGAGTCTACCTTGCTAGGCACTACAAGCATAACATCATGTACAATAACTATCATCTATTCACCCCTCCTAACATGACTTTAGCCCTCAGATGTCCCACTTTTTTATTCTGAAAGAAATGCTAGTACAGAATAAGTCCTCATGCCAAAACAATAGCTTTATAAGCTATAATGATTCTTGGTTATTTAAAGCAGAGTTTGCCTTTCTCCTTTTTCTGGCTTATTGGAAGCTAATCAATTAGGCTGTGAATTGTACCAGACAGAACCTGTATGCATGAATAATTTCTTATTTCAGCAGTATCAAAATCAATAGTCATTGGATTTGCTACAAAGCAGAACTTCTGCGTTCCAATTTACGATATATTTTGACACATTTCAAATAAATCCTGTATGTACATATTGCTTGCTTCAGTCTCTTCTTATTCCATTATTAAAATGCTCTTTTGCTAGAATGTAAGGACCATCTTTTTGTCTGTGGCTTAACATCCCTTACTCAAAGCAGATTGAAATACTCACCCTGGCTTTACCTGACCTTGAGCTGGTTTGAACTCTGATTGGCTTTTGCCCAAATGAGAAGTAAAAGAAATAGTTCTAAATGAAGTAAATATTAACTCAACTTAAAGCTCTCCTTATTGCTTTTTGAGTACTTCTGTGATTTCTTCTACACCTGAGCCACCAGATTTTATGCATTTGCCTGAATCTTGAATGCTTAGATACATTGACCCAAACCTTTGCATGGACGTCTGAGTTCAACTAAACCCTTAATTCTCCAAGTTCTGACCTCTTGTCCTGCCTCAATCACTGATCACCATCCACTGCTTTTGCATGCCACAAAGTTCATATTCCATGTCTACAGTGACATATTATTTAGACTAAGATTGCTAACATCACAATCACCACCAACAGTGGCATGATTACTAGGCTACTACTCTCCAAAAAGCTTTAAGTTCTCAGCAAAAATTTGGTCGATCATGAACTTAATTTCTTGTTTTTGAGCACAGGTTGAACTATCTTAGAAAGCAAAATAGTTATTTTATTTCCGTAGGACATTACCCTTGCTTTTGGTATTGTGACATTCTTACAAGATACAGAACAGCACTAGAATACTCAGAGGCCTGGAATTGTATAATAGCTTCATGGTAGATATACTGTTTTGATACTATATTGTTAAAATATTCTTGATGATTGACTGAAGACTGAAAGACACAGAAAAGTTCTGGGAATAACTGATGATAAGAGTGATCAACTTCTGGTTGTTTAAAACAGTGAAGTAAAATTTTAAATGAGTATTCCAGTCAATCAGAAAGATTTAATGATCACCTATTATGTTCCACAAGGAGAAAAGAGGCATAAGACAGGAGCACTGCCCTGCCAAAAGCCTACGTAGAGAATAGTAATTCATGTGAAGCAATAGCTACCAATAGAAAATGTCATTACTCTAAATTCTATAATCACAATTATAAGTGCTGTATAGTCAGAGGAGATTATTGAGGGTTGATCTAGTCAAGGATGACTTCATGGGCCATTGAGGCCTATATTGGGTCTTGCGGAATTTATATTAGTGTAGAAGAGAGAATAGACATTCCATATAAGAAAAGCAAGGAAAGAAAAATTCAGTATGTATCTGAGGCAATGCGGAAGCTAGCATAACTACAGCAAATGGTGCACAATAGGAAACAATGGCAACTGAGCTTGTATAGATATGGTGGGCCACAATATGGAGGGTCTTGGATACCAAGCTAAGGAAGTTTGACTTATTACAGGGGGAACAAATCGCTGAAGATGTTGAGGATGAAATCTAGACACAATGAACACACTGAGAAAGATGTCAGAGTTACAGTTATGAAAAGTCCTACCCTGAACAACATACACCTACTGACTCCATCATGTTTAAAACTGGAGACATGTAAAAGTGGAAGTCTTCACACTTTTGGCAAAATTGTCATTTCAAGTACAAGAGGTCAGTAAATGCAAAAAATGACTATAAGCCATGTTAGCTGCAATAATATGTGTACTCCGTATTTATGCAGAAGATACAGAATAAAGAATGAATCAGTCAAGGGTAATGAAGCACAACATGCTTGGCATTAAATGGAAAAAAGGAGCAGTGTTAGGGGGTGGGAAGCAAATTATTTAAATCAGATTGGGCAGATGGAGGAAGTAGGTTGTAGACTTGGGTTTTCACCTTAACTCCTAATTCAACCCAGTGTTACTGCAATTGTTACTAAAAGATACAGTTTCAGCCAGAAAGGATAAATTATCTCATTAATTAATTAAAGATAAAAACAATAAAAATTAACTTATGGGAAAATAAGCAATAGCAGCAATTTAACAAACAGAATAAACTTGGAGAAAAATTAAAACTCTAAAATAGATTTTGTTAAAAAACCAAACACATAGATACAGAGAATAGATTGGTGGTTGCCAGAGGTGAGGAGAGGGGAGCAGACAAAATAGATGAAAATAGGTGGTCAAAAAGTTGAAAATTCCAATTATAAAGTAAATAAGTTCTGGGGATATAATAATGTACAGCATGGTGAATATAGGTGATAAAACTGTATTATATATTTGAAAGTTGCTAAAAGAGTAGATCTTGAAAATTCTCATCGTAAGAAAAAATTGTAGTTGTGTGTGGTGATAGATGTTAACTAGGCTTATTGTAGTGATTATTTTGCAATACATAAAAATATTGAATAATGTTGTACCCTTGAAACTAATGTAATGTTACATGTAGTTGTATCTCAATAAAAATAAAATAGATTTTATTTCATAAATGGAATAGGACATTGAAAGGAAGTTATTAGCATGAATTGTTTTATTTATCTAGTTGGTCCAGAATTGAGCATTTCTTCCCATTAAGCCAACATTATAAGGAGAGAAAGAAATGCTATACTATAGCAACAATGTTTTTCTAATGTACAAAGAAGTAGAATTGACATAGAAAGTATCAAATAACTTTAATAAGATACTAGCAAACTGAATCTAGCAACATATAAAAAGAATTATATATCATGACCCCATGGGATTTATTCCACAGATGGAAGGTTGGTTTAACATCTGAAAATCAATTATTTTAGTACATCGTATAAATAGAATAAAAAACAAAAATCACACAATCATCTCAATATACTTAGAAAAAGTATCTGACAAAATCTAACATCCTTTCATAATTAAAAAACTCAAACAAACAATAAATAGAATTAAGCTTCTTCAATCTGATAAAGAGCATCTATAAAAAACCCACAGTTAAAAAAAAACCCACAGTTAACATCATACTTGATGGTAAAATACTGGATGCTTTCTCACTAAGATCAGGAGCAAGGCAATATTTTGTTCTCTCCACTTCAATATTGTACTGAAGGTTCTAGACAGAGCAATTAAACAAGAAAAAAAAAGATATTCAGATTGAAAAGGAAGAAGTAAAATTTTCTCTTATCACAGATGTAATTGTCTATGGAAAATACTAAAGAATCCAGTAAGGAACTATAATTACTAACAAATGAGTAAAAGAAAGGTGCAGGATATAAGATTAATACACAAAAATTAACTGCATTTCTATATACTGGCAATGAAAAGTCCAAAGAATAAAAATTAAAAAAACAATTCCAGGCCTGCTCAATGCATAGGGCTCTGTCCTCAACAAGGAGCCTGCTTCTTCCTCTCTCTCTGCCCTACCTCCTCCTGCTTGTGCTACCTCTCCCTCAAATGAATAAATAAAAAAAATCTGAAAAAAATTCCATTCACAGCAGCATCAAAAAGAATAAAATACTTCAGAAAATATTTAACAGAAAAAATGCAAAATTTATATACTGAAAACTACAAAACATTACTGAAAGAAATTTATGAAGATCTAAATGAATGGAAAAACATACCATATTCATGGACTGAAGATAACATCATTAAGATAGCAACACTCCCAAAACTTATCTACAATTTAAATGCAATCCCTATCAGAATCCCTACCGGCCTCTGTAGAAATTGACAATCACATTCTAAAGTTCATATAGAATTGCAGGGGACCCAAACAGCCAAAACTATCTTGGAAAAAAAATAAATAAATTATGACTTAACACCAATTTCAAAATTTATGACAAGAAAAGGTAATCAACATATGTGCTAATTCACACAAAGATATATGTATAGATCAGTGGGATAGAACATACAATCCAGAAACTAATATATATGTACATGATCAGTTGATTTTTTTAAAATTTTATTTATTTATGATAGTCACAGAGAGAGAGAGAGGCAGAGACACAGGCAGAGGGAGAAACAGGCTCCATGCGCTGGGAGCCCGACGTGGGATTCGATTCCGGGTCTCCAGGATCGCGCCCTGGGCCAAAGGCAGGCGCTAAACCGCTGCACCACCCAGGGATCCCCTGATCAGTTGATTTATGACAAGGGTGCCAAGACCATTCAACAGGTAGAGAATAGTCTTTTCAACAAGTTGTCCTGGAGAACTGGATAGCCACATGAAAAAGAATGAAATTGGATATTTACTTCATACCATATACAAAAACTAACTCAAAATGGATCAAAGATCTAAATATATTTGCAAAAACCATAAAACTTTTGGATGATAACATAAGGGGAAATCTTCATGATGGAAAAAGTATGGGCAATAAAAGAAAAAAATAGATAAATGAAAAACAAGCTTCTGTGATTCCAAGGCCACCATCAATAAAGTAAAAAGACAGCTTATAGATTGACAAAACATATTTGCAAATTATATATATGACAAGAGACTTACATATAGAATATACAAATAATTTTACAAGTCAAAAATAAAAAGACAAATAATCCAATTAGACATGTACAGAAGATTTGAATAGACATTTTTCCAAAAAATATGCACAAATGATCAATTAAGCACATGCAAAGATGTTCAATGTCATTAGTCATCAGGTAAATGCAAATCAAAACACAGTAAAATGCCACTTCAAATCCATTAGGATCACTAGAATAAAAAAGTCAGGTAATAACAAATGTTGGTGAGGATGTTAAGAAAATTGGAGCCCTCACACTGCTGATGGGAATGTAAAATGGTATAGCCACTTTGGAAAACAGTCTGACAATTTCTTGTATAATTAAACTTAGAGTTACTATGACAAAATATTCTATTCCTAGGCATATGCACAAGTAATTTGAAAACATACATCTGCACAGAAACTTATACACAAATGTTTATAGCAAGATTATTCACAATTGCCAAAAGATAGAAACAACCCAAATGTTCATCAATATACAAATGGATAAACCAAGTGTGGCATATCCACATTATGGAATATTATTCAGTCAGAGAAAAGAATGAAATACTAATATATGCTACAATATAGATGAACATTTAAAACATTATGCTAAGTATAAGAAGCTATCCACAAAACCTGATATTATAAGATTTCATTCATATGAAAGTACAGAATAGGGAAATCTATACAGACAGAAAGTAAATCAGTGGTTGCTTAGGGATAGGGTGGGGGATGAAGAGATAGGAGGTGATAGCTAAAGGGTACAAGGTTTCTTTTGTAAGGTGATGGAGCTGCTCTAAAATCAACTGGAGTGATGGCTGCACATACACACAAATATACTAAAACCCCACTGAACTGTAGACTTTAAATGGGTGAATTGTATGGTATATAAATTATACCTCAATGAAGGAATTTTTGGGAAAAGGGAGCAAAATAAAAAAAAAAGAAACAATGAGTACTCAAATGAGAGCCATATCTATTTTTCAGAGGAAGTGGGGTTGAGGGTAAGGATGCTGATGGTCTCTGACAATATTTTTACATAAGGGGCAAAGACCTCGTTGCATTGCCCTGACTAATGTGGGAACATCAAAATAAATCTTAGTTCTATAAAAAATTCATGTTTAAAGGAGTTCTGCAAATGGATTGGAGAAAATATTATGTACTTCAAATTATCATATAAGAAATTCATTTACTTAAACTCTGTGTCTTCTTCCAGTCAAAGGCAAATAGCAAATCACATTAGCACACTGAGTCACTCTTCAAAGGAGAAATTCACTCCAAGATGCACTTGATGCTAATGACATGCTTTTTTCCTTCCCATTAAAAGCAGTATGTGACAATAACATATTCTAGTCTTTGGGTAGCTACTGTGTCTGTAATTTTCATCTCTGCATTAGGGTAATAGTGGTTCCCCTACTCAGGATAGCTATTGTTCATATAATTGCCAAGCAGAGTCTTCTTTAACAAATGCCATCCATGGGTATCAGAATGGAGTAGTTTCAGTCAGAATAGTCAGATGATAGGTGACATTAGTGCCTACCATTTCACTTTTCAACAACCTGAGAGGACCAACATTTCCAATCATTCACTTGCCTTAGGAATTGATCAGCTCTTTAAGCTTTTATTTAAATTTGTTAACATACAGTATAATATTAGTTTCAGGTGTACAATATAGTGATTCAACAATTCCATACATCACCCTGTGCTCATCATGACAAAAACACTCCTTAATCCCCATCACCTATTTAACCCATCCCCCTACTCTCCTCCCTTCTGGTAACCATTAGTTTATTCTCTATAGTTGAAAGTCTGTTTCTTGGATTAAAAAAAAAAAAAGAATTGATCAAGTTCTATCACGAATATGATCTGTTAATTGTAAATTACTTTCTTTTTTTCTTTCCATTGAGAGCCACCTTATATTTATTCAATTTTTAATTTTGTCATATTTAATTTGGCTAAAGTCCCTATTCCTTACTTCTCTGTCTCTAGATGAAAATGTATATTCCAGCAAGTTCTGTGTTTCTATAATTAAATGGTAAACAAGCAATATATCCTTTTATATTGCTTTGCAAGCTTTAAAATGAAAACAAATGTCCTGTTTAGGGCAACTGTATAATGTACTATTTAAGCCAGACATTTTGAGAGTGACACTATTAATAATTATATGAGGGCAAAGGCATGAATTGGAGCTGTTCCAGGCCAACTGGGATGTATGATCATCCTTCTGGTACTGCACGTGTACTTTTTTATAAAGTAATTTTTAAATTTCTAAATTTTATTTTCTAAGTTAACATACAGCGAAATTAACCTTTTTTGCTGTGTAGTTATATAAATTTTAATACATGTATAGATGTAACCAACACTACAATCAGGGTACAAACACTACAATCATGAAGTGATTATCCCTTTGTAATCGCATTCTCACTCCACTCCTAAACCCTGGCAACAACTCTGTTACTATAGTTTTGTCTTTCTGAGAATGTCATATAAATGAAATCATAAAGTATTCAACCTTTTTCAGACTGGCTGCCTTTGTAATTCATCCAAGTTGACACATGTATCAAAAGTGCATTTTTTTTCTTATTACTGAGTAGTATTCCATTATGTGAATATACCACAATATGTAATATCCATTCATGTGTTGTTGGACATTTGGGTTGTTTCCAATTTAGGTTTATTAGAAATAAAGCTCTCTACACATTCATGTACAGGTTTGTTGGTAAACATGACTTTTCATTTCTCTGGGATAAATGCCCAGAGGTGCAATTGCAGGGTTGTATGGGAATTACATGTTTAGTTTTACTTTAAGAAGTGCCAAACTGTTTTCCAGAGTAGCTTAAATTCTCATTGGCAATGTATGCAAGTTTTAGTTACTTTGCATTCTCACTGTCACTGATACGGTATTTTAAAAAAAAATTATTCTAGCCAACCTGATAGGTTTGTATCTCATGGTATCTCATTGTGGTTTTAATTTACATACCTATAAGGTTTATAGTAATATGTTTTGTATTTGCCAGAAATTTTGCTGAGTTATTTTTAGTTTGAACAGTTTACCTAAAGGTTATTTAAATTTTATTCTTCTATAAAGATATTTTGGCGTTTTTTGTTTTTTTCTTTCTATAAATTTATTTTTTATTGGTGTTCAATTTGCCAACATATAGAATAACACCCAGTGCTCATCCCATCAAGTGCCCCCCTCAGTGCCCATCATCCAGTCACCCCCACCTCCCGCCCACCTCCCCTTCCACCACCCCTAGTTCGTTTCGCAGAGTTAGGAGTCTCTCATGTTCTGTCTCCCTTTCTGATATTTCCCACTCATTTTTTTCTCCTTTCCCTTTTATTCCAAACTGCGGTATAAAGATATTTTGATATCAAGGTATTAAAATATAAAGATAATCATTTTCTCAACAGTTTTGGTTTGTTTTCTTTTCCATCACATAACTTTTACTTATTTTTCTTTTTTATTGTCTGTTACATTGAGGTAATGAGAGTAGGCAGCATTGTTTTATTCCAAATATTCCTTGGTCAATAACATTTATCCAATTTTAAAAATCCTATTGTATTCCTAGTTTGCTAGTTTTTAAATAATAAAATTATATTGAATTATAATAATTGCTTTTTTAATCTTTTGAAATGGTTATATAAATTTTCTTTAAGGTGATCAAAGACATTAACAGATTCTTTTTATTTAAAGATTTTATTTATTTATTCATGAGAGACACAGAAAGAGAGAGAGAGAGAGGCAGAGACACAGGCAGAGGGAGGAGGCTCTATGCAGGGAGCCCGACATGGGACTTGATCCCAGGTCTCCAGGATTAGGCCCTGGGCTGAAGGCGGCACTAAACCACTGAGCCACCCGGGCTGCCCGACATTAACAGATTTTTTTTTTTTCATTAACAGATTCTTAAAGTTAAACTACTCTTTAATATTTCTGGTATAAATCCAAATTGGCATGAAGTGATAGCTCACTAATCAAATCCATTCATGGATTTAATTTCCTGATACACTTAACGACTTTTTGCTATCATGTACATAAGTGAGGTAATCTTGTGATTTATCTTTCTCAAAGTATATCTGTCTAGTTTGGGTGACAAGACTATGCTAGACTCTAAAAATTAGCTGAGGGAAGGCTTCCTTCTTCTTCTTTTGAAAGAGTTGATATACAATAGAGATTATCAATTCCTTGAAAATTTGGTAAACTGACAAAGAGGCCACTAGATCTGGTGATATTTTTCGTACTAGATTTTTTACTATCAATAGAATTTATTTAATGGCCATTGGTTTATACAGGTCACTTATTCCTCCTTGATACAGTTTAGTAAGTTTTATTTTTGCACAGTGTCCACTATGTAATCCTCAGATTTATTTACAAAGTTATTCAAAGTATTGTAGTGTGCTTTTAAACTCAACCTGTATCTGTGATGTCTCCTTTTTCATTCCCAATATCGATCATTTGTAAATTTTCTTTGTAAAATTAGTTTATTTATTTTGTTAGCTTGTCTACTAATCATTTCAAGAATCAGATTTTGTTCTTGCTGATTTTTTTTTGTTGTTCTTGCTGATTTTTTTGGTTGACTTTCTTTTCTAATTTCTTTTTTTTTTATTGGTGTTCAATTTACTAACATACAGAATAACCCCCAGTGCCCGTCACCCATTCACTCCCACCCCCCGCCCTCCTCCCCTTCTACCACCCCTAGTTCGTTTCCCAGAGTTAGGAGTCTTTATGTTCTGTCTCCCTTTCTGATATTTCCCACACATTTCTTCTCCCTTCCCTTATATTCCCTTTCACTATTATTTATATTCCCCAAATGAATGAGAACATATAATGTTTGTCCTTCTCCGACTGACTTACTTCACTCAGCATAATACCCTCCAGTTCCATCCACGTTGAAGCAAATGGTGGGTATTTGTCATTTCTAATAGCTGAGTAATATTCCATTGTATACATAAACCACATCTTCTTTATCCATTCATCTTTCGTTGGACACCGAAGCTCCTTCCACAGTTTGGCTATCGTGGCCATTGCTGCTATAAACATCGGGGTGCAGGTGTCCCGGCGTTT
The DNA here is from genome assembly GCF_053574225.1 of Canis aureus. Lineage (NCBI taxonomy): Eukaryota > Metazoa > Chordata > Mammalia > Carnivora > Canidae > Canis > Canis aureus. Next base: position 45,883,495 of record NC_135649.1, read on the forward strand.
CATTGCATTTGTATCTTTGGGGTAAATCCCCAGTAGTGCAATTGCTGGGTCATAGGGCAGGTCTATTTTTAACTCTTTGAGGAACCTCCACACAGTTTTCCAGAGTGGATGCACCAGTTCACATTCCCACCAACAGTGTAAGAGGGTTCCCTTTTCTCCGCATCCCCTCCAACATTTGTTGTTTCCTGCCTTGTTAATTTTCCCCATTCTCACCGGTGTGAGGTGGTATCTCATTGTGGTTTTGATTTGTATTTCCCTGATGGCAAGTGATGCAGAGCATTTTCTCATATGCATGTTGGCCATGTCTATGTCTTCCTCTGTGAGATTTCTCTTCATGTCTTTTGCCCATTTCATGATTGGATTGTTTGTTTCTTTGGTGTTGAGTTTAATAAGTTCTATCCATTGGAAGAAAGACAGTCTCTTCAATAAATGGTGCTGGGAAAATTGGACATCCACATGCAGAAGAATGAAACTAGACCACTCTCTTTCACCATACACAAAGATAAACTCAAAATGGATGAAAGATCTAAATGTGAGACAAGATTCCATCAAAATCCTAGAGAAGAACACAGGCAACACCCTTTTTGAACTCGGCCACAGTAACTTCTTGCAAGATACATCCACGAAGGCAAAAGAAACAAAAGCAAAAATGAACTATTGGGACTTCATCAAGGTAAGAAGCTTTTGCACAGCAAAGGATACAGTCAACAAAACTCAAAGACAACCTACAGAATGGGAGAAGATATTTGCAAATGACATATCAGATAAAGGGCTAGTTTCCAAGATCTATAAAGAACTTATTAAACTCTTTTCTAATTTCTTAAACTGAACACAGTTCATTCATGCTAGTTGTCCTTCTTTTCTTACACATTTATCTGAAGCTCACAATTTCTGTCCAAATGATTTTTTAAGAGTATCCCACAAGTTTTGGTAAGTAGTGTCATCATCGTTGTTCAATTCTCAATGTTTTTAATTTCCCATGTGACATTTTTTAACTAATAGATTATATTAAGGAGTTTTTTTTTTTAATTTTAAAATGCAGAAGGTTTTTTGCCACTTTAAATTGATTTATAACTTTATTGCAGTGTTATCAGAGAAAGTGATTTTTATATAAACTTGGAGATTTTTTAAAGATTTTTCTTATACACTACTACACAATTTTTAGAAATATTTCATAATTAATTGAAAGAAAAAGAATTGTACCTAATTAGTGGACTCGGATTTCTATTTATGTCTATTAGATCAAATTTGTTCCATAAATCCACTTAGTGTTTTCCTGCATCTTCTATCAATTATTGTGGAGTGTGTTAAAATCCTCAAATATGAATATAAATACATAAATGTTTCCCTGTATTTTTTCAAATCTTGCTTTATATATTTGAGGTTAGGTAATTTTAAAATATGTCTTCATATTTCATATGGAGTTTTGTTCCTTATCATTGAGAGGTGACCCTTCTTATCACTAAAATGGCTTTTTGCCTTAGTTTTTCTTTTATTTCTATTATTTTTTGAAGTACAATTGACATACAATTTTATAGTAGTTTCAAGTGAATCAACATATTGATTCAACAATTCTATACATTACTCAATGCTCACTATGAAAAGTACAGCATAGAGAATAATTTTTCTTATATCACTATTGCACTGCCAGTTTTGTTTTAGTTACTGTTTGCCACAACTGTCCTTTATACCTATTTTCTTTTTTTTTTAAGATTTTATTTATTATTTATTTATTCGTGAGAGCCACAGAGAGACAGGCAGAGACATAGGCAGAGGGAGAAGCAGGCACCTTGCAGGGAGCCTGTTACAGAACTTGATCCCAGGACCCTGGGATCATGCCCTGAGCTAAAGATAGATGTTCAACCGCTGAGTCACCCAGGTGTCCTCCTTCATTCCTATTTTCAACTCTTCTGTGTTACGTTTTACATTCATCCCTTCTCTTGTATATAGATAATTTTTTAATATTATTTTCTATGTCCTTAATAGATGAGCTCCAGTCTTTTGCATTCATTGTACTTATACTGTTTTTGCTATAAATATTCAATTTAAATTATTTTGTTGATTATCCTTAAAATTTTAACATGAATACTCTACTTAAAATCTAAAGTTGATCAATATTTCCACTCTTCCTCTCAAGCTAAAAGAGACTTATAAAAATGCAATTCTGATTACACTTATTATTATATACTTCTATCTACTGCTAATCTTTTCAAGTGTTTTAATCTATTTTATAATTTATATCAGTATACTAGGGTTTTCATTACAAAGGCCTACAAACAGTGGTTTAAGCAACAGAAATTTGTCTAAGATCAAGGTATTGGTAGACCGTGGTTCTTCTGAAGGCACCAGGGGAGGATCTATGCCAAGATCTTGCTCTTAACTTCTGGTATTTCCTTGGCTGTGGCAGCATAACTCCATTCTTCACATAATGAAGTGTTTGTGTGATCCAAATTTCTCTTTTTTATAAAGACACCACTCATATTATATTAGGCACCCACTCTATTCCAGTATGATCTCAATTTAACAAGTTACATCTATAACAACTCTGTTTCCGATGAAGTCGCATGCTGAAGTACTGAGAATTAGGACTACACACATGTATTTTGGGGAGGAGGACACACAACTAAACCCATAATATATGACCTTATAATTTATCATTTAATCATGAATGTTATTGTTTTATTTAATCAGCACTTCTCTATACTTACCTATATTTACCAATTCGTTGGTCACACTTGCTTCATGTATCTTCTTTCTGGATTCAATTTTCTTTCTTCTGGTATTTTTTTTTTTTTTTAGTTCTTTCACTGAATATATAAAAGTAGTAAGTGTACTTAGTCTTAAGCTAAATTTGCATTTCTTTTATCCACACTCTTTTATGATATTTACTGGGTATAGAAGTTTTAAATAGTTATTTTCCTTAGCACTTTGTTTTCTTTATTTTTTTTTAATTTTTTATTTTTTTATTTATGATAGTCACACAGAGAGAGAAAGAGAGAGGCAGAGACACAGGCAGAGGGAGAAGCAGACTCCATGCACCGGGAGCCTGACGTAGGATTCGATCCCGGGTCTCCAGGATCGCGTCCTGGGCCAAAGGCAGGCACTCTAAACTGCTGCGCCACCCAGGGATCCCTTCCTTAGCACTTTGAAGATGCTATTCCTTTCTCTTTTGGCCTCAGTTATTTTTGTTTTGAAGTTTGTAGTTGGTCCATTTGCTGTTCCTCTATAAATAATCTGTCTTTTCTTTTTGGTGGATTTTAACATTTTCTATTCTCCTTTGAGGTCCTCCATTTCATTATGAGATTACAACCTGCAGAGTTCTTTTTTACTTATCCTGCTTGGTGCTTACTGAGTTTCTTAAATCTGTATCATGTCTTTCTTTTGAAAAATGATCAGCCATTATCTCTTTGGGTTTTTATTTTTTTAATTACAGTTTATTCTTTTTTAAAAGAAATATTTATTTACTCATGAGAGACACACAGAGAGAGGCAGAGACACAGGCAGAGGAAAAAGCAGGCTCCCTGCTGGGAGCCTGATTTGGGACTCAAACCCAGGACCCAGGGATCACCACCTGAGCCAAAGGCAGATGCTTAACCACTAAGCCACCCAGACGTCCCAGCCATTGTATCTTTGAATATTGCTTCTCATTCATGTTTCTTAATTATTCTTTTTTAGAGCCCCTTTTAGATATATGTTGAATCTTCTCATTCTCATGTCTCTTATCTTCTCATGTTTAGTAATCCCTTTATCTCTCTGCTGCGTTATGAGTGATTGCCTCAGCCAATTTTACAGCCTACTGGAAGTCCCTCTACATTTAAATCATCTGATGATTAGTCCACAAATAATAATTTTTATTTCTAAAAGTTTGTTTTCTTGTTTTGTAAATCCACCAGTCATGCTTTCATAGTCGCTTACTCAATTTTTAGAGTTTTGAGTTTTTAATTCTTTCTTATATCTCTATTCTACTACATTTCTTGGGGATATAATCCTGTTGTTTGTTATGCCTACTGACTTTCATTATGATAGACCATTTCCTCATGTGTTTGGTAATATTTTGTTATAAATTCATGTTTTAAAGGAATACTATTTTTCTCTAAGAATATATTAGAGCCTGTGTTGCATGTTTCTTAAGAGGTGTTTTGATTTTGCTTCTGCCTAGAATCCCAGGAGAACCACAGCTCAGAACCAATTTTCATGTTATTTTCTAGGTTTGGGATGAATTTCAAGCCATTGGTTACAAATGTTTGTGGAAGATTATTTTTCCATTAAATTTGAGGCAAGGAGTAAGTTTCTTACTTTGTTGATAAGATTTTTTTCTTCACATTTTTACTAAAGGTGATAAATTCAAGGGTACCAGCTATCCTCAGGGGACTATAATACTAAAATCTCACTTTGCAAGGACTCAAGGCCTCATCTTCTTGACGACATGGCCATTAAAATCACATTTCTAGTTTACACAGTCTGATCATACTGTACTCTACTCCTAGAAGTTATAGGTTTTCTTTTTTTTCTGGAAAGTTGGAATTTCTTGCTGGATTATAAGATGTTATTTTAACAGGATTTCTAGGGGTTAATAATAGGATGTTTTTCTTCAACATTTCTGAAAATTCAACATAATTGTATTTTATCCTCCAAACTATTGGAAATTGGTCATTAATTTTTTATTGCTTCTATAACTGGTTGATGACACTTCACACTTTAGCTTTGTTTTTATGCTCCTTCTCAAGACTCAATCTAGTAGTTCTAATTAACACATATTTAAACCCAAGGGTAAATCATAGGCACCCACCATTCAGAATGGGCACTGGGCCATAGTTTGGCTACTGTTGATAATGCTGCTACAACCATCAGGGTGCACATACCCCTTTGAATCTGTATTTTTGTCATCTGCTATTAGTGAAAGTTAGACTTCTTTCTTGCTGGTTTGGATGCCTCTTATTTTTTGTTGTTGTCTGATTGCTGAAGCTAAGACTTCCAATACTGTGTTAAATAGTAACGGTGAGAGTGGACACCTCTGCCTGGTTCCTTACCATAGAGGAAAAGTTCTCAATTTTTCCCCATTGAGGATGACATTAGCTATGAGTCTTTCGTGTATGGCCTTTGAAGCAATATTGAGGTATATTCCATTTATCCCTACTTTGTTGAGGGTTTTTTTTTTTTATCAAGAATGGATGCTGTATTTTGTCAAATGCTTTTTCTGCATCTATTTATTGCATCTATTGAATATGGCTCTTATTCTTTTATTAATGTGTATCATGATGAGTTTTTTGTGAGTATTAAACTAGCTTTGCAGCCCAGGAATAAATCCCACTCAATCGTGGTGAATAATTATTTTAACATACTGTTGGATTTGATTAACCTTGTTGAGAATTTTTGCATTCATGTTCATCAGGGATATTGGACTGTAATTTTCCTTCTTAGTGGGCTCTTTGGTTTTGGAATCAAGGTAATGGCCTCATAGAATGAGTTTGGAAGTTCTCCTTCGATTTCTATTTTTTGGAACATCTTCAGAAGAATAGGTATTAACTCCTCTTTAAATGGCTGGTAGAGGGGCACCTGGGTGGCTCAGTCACTTAAGTGGCTGCTTTTGGCTCTAGTCATGATCCCGGGGTCCTGTGAGGCTCCCTGCTTGGTGGGGGGTTTGCTTCTCCCTCTCCCTCTGCCCCTCCCCCTGCTTGTGCTCTCTTTCTCTCTCAGATAAATAAACATCTTTAAAAAACAATAACTAGCTGTAGAATTACCCTGGGAAGCCATCTGATTCTGGACCTTTGGGGGGAGGATTTTTAAAAACGATTTTATTTATTTATTCATGAGAGACACAGAGAGAGAGGCAGAGACACAGGCAGAGGGAGAATAAGGGTTCCTACAGGAAGCTCAATGTGTGAGACTTGATCCTGAGACTCCAGGATCACACCCCAAGCCAAAGGCAGATGCTTAACCACTGAGCCATCCAGGCATCCCTGTTGGGAGATTTTTGATTACTGATTCAATTTCTTTGCTGGTTATGGGCCTGCTCAAATTTTCTATTTCTTCCTCTTTCAGTTTTGGTAGTTTGCATGTTTCTAGGAATTTTTCCATTTCTTCCAGATTACCCAGTTTGTTGGCATACAATTTTTCATAGGGCTATCAATTTTATTAATTCTTTCAAAGAGCCATCCCTTAGTTTCATTGATCTGTTCCACTGGGATTTTTTCTTTATTTGTTTCTATATCATTTATTTCTGCTCTAATCTTTATTATTTCCACATCCTTCCGGTTTTAGGTTTTATTTGCTGTTCCTTTTCTAGCTCCTTTAGATGTAAGGTTAGGCTGTATATTTCAGACTTATCTTGCTTCTTGAGGTAGTCCTGTATTGAAATATACTTCCCTCTTAGAACCACTCCCGCTGCATCCCAAAGATTTTGGACTGTCATTTTTCATTTTCATTTGCTTCCATGTACTTTTTATTTCTTTAATTGGTTAACTCATTCATTCTCCAGTAGGATGTTGTTTAACCTCCATGTATTTGCAATCTTTCCAAATTTTTTTCTTGTGGTTAACTTCAAGTTTCATATCATTGTGGTCTGAAAATATGCATAGTATAATATCAACCTTTTTGTACTGGTTGAGACCTGATTTGTGACCCAGTATGTGATCTATTCTGGAGAATGTTCCATGTGCACTCAAAAAGAATATGTATTGTGCTGCTTCAGGATGAAATACTCTGAATATATCTGTTAAGTCCATTTGGTCCAGTGTGTCACTCAAATAGTAGTGTCATTCTCTACTATTATTGTATTATTATCAGTGAGTTTATGTTTGTTATTAATTAATTTATATATTGGAGCTCCCAAGTTGGCAGTATAAATATTCACAATTGTTAGATCTTCTTGGTGGATAGACCCTTTAATAATGACATAATACTCCTCATCATCTCTTGTATAGTCTTCGGTTTAAAATCTAGTTTGTCCAATATAAGTATTGTTACTGTGGTTTTCTTTTGATGTCCATTTGCATGATAAATATCCCCCCATTCCCTCACTTTCAATCTGTAGATGTCTTTAGGTCCAAAATGAGTCTCTTATAGGAAGCATACAGATGGGTCTTTTTAACCACTCTGACATCCTATATCTTTTGATTGGGTTGTTTAGTCCACTTACATTATTAGTTATTATTGATAGATATGTATTTAATGCCATTTTATTACTTGTTTTGTTGTTGTTTCTCGAGATTTTCTCCATTTCCTTTTAGTCGTTGTCATTTTGGGTTTTTCTTTCCCACTTAAAGCGTCCCCTTTAATATTTCTTGCATGGTTGGTTTAGTGATCACAAACTCCTTTCATTTTTGTTTGAGAAACTCTATCTCTCCTTCTATTCTTAATGATTGCTTGATAGAGTATTCTTGGCTGCAGACTTTTCCAATTCAGCACTTTGAATGTATCATGCCACTGTCATCTGGCTTGCCAAGTTTCTGTGGAGAGATCTGCTACTAACTTATTGGTTTTGTAAGTTAGGAACTTCTTTTGTCTTGCTGCTTCTGGAATTTTTTTCTTTATATTTTGCAAACTTAAGTACAATATGTTTTGGTGTTGTTTCACTTTTGTTGATTTTGACAGGAGTTCTCTGTGCCTCCTGGATTTGGATGTCTGTTTCCTTCCCAAGATTTGGGAAGTTTTCAGCTAAAATTTCCTCAAATAAACCCCTGCCTCCTTCTCTCTCTTCTTCTTCTGGGACTCCTATGATACAGTTGTTATTGTGTTTGATGAAGTCCCTGAGTTCTCTAAGTCTGCTTCTGCGAGCCAAGATTCTTCTTTCCCTCTTTTGTTCAGTTTCATTATTTTCCACAATTCTATTCCCTCTTCTGTTCAACTTCATTATTTCCCATAGTTCTATCTTATACATCACTTATTCACACCTATAATTCTTCTATCCTTGTGGTCATTACATCCAGTTGGTTTTGCATCTTGGTTATTACATTTTTCATTTTGGCCTAATTAGTTTTTACCTCTTTTATCTCTGCAGTGAGGGTCTCATTGATGTCTTCTTTGGTTTTCTGAAGCCTAGCTAGTATCCTTAGGATTTTTGCTTTAAATTCTGGATCAAGCATATTACATCTGTTTGGGTTAGATCTCTAGTGATTACCTTTTCTTGTTCTTTCTTTTGGGATGAATTCTTCAATTTTGGCATTTTGTCTAGGTCTCTTCCTCTGTGTGTAGGAAAGCCTGTTAGGCTTCCTGCTCTTGAGAGTAGTGGCTTTATGAAGCAGAGGTCATATAATATTCAGGGCCTGATACTTTAGGAAGTGTCTCTAGAGCATTTTTCATACATTCTGCTGCTGTGTTTGGCTGCTCTATTGTTCAGGTCAGTCCTTTACAGCTTTTTTTCTTGCCTAGAGTGGGGAGTTTGGACCTCGGTGAGCTTTAACCAGGTGTGCTCTGCCTGCCTGCTAAAAGAGATCTGATGCTATTTCCACTAGAACTGAAGCCTTGCAGAACTGAATGGTCAGTAGACATGGTGTGTAAGGGGTTTGTGCTGGTCTTCTGGAGGAAGGGCACTGCACTGGTCCTAATGCATACTTGCCCAAGAAAAGCAATACCAGTAGAGCACAGTGGGGACAGGACTTAGTGTAAGCAGTTTAGGCAGTCAGTGTTGGCACGATGCTGTTTACAGAAGTTGGTTTATACTGGGCATTGGGGGGCAGGAAATGGTGCCAAAGCACTCCTTTGTCCATGGAGAGGGGAGTATGTGCTTGCTGCTCTCAGGGAAGCACTTTCAGAGGAGTAAATAATTTCCCTTCATGCACCACAGGAATTTTTCAGATTGCTGATTTCACATTGTCTGTGTCTGGGTCGCATGCCTGCTTTGAGCTGTACAGCTCTGGCTCTACCCTAGCCAGGCCTGCTGACTTTCAAAATTCCAAACTTCAGGGACCTGGTATGATGAAGGCCTGCACTAGTCTTCTGGGAAAAGGTTTCGCCATGCAGGGACTGATGCAGGTTTGAGCCAGAAGGGCAATCACACCAGAGAGCAGGGGCATGGGATTTGGAGCAAATCAGGCAAAACAGCCTGTATAGTGTCCAAATTAGGCACCCTCAGCAGGTGTCTCTGTGCTTATGCTAAGGAGCAGGGGAGGAAAATGGTGCCTGCTGGCTCTTTGGTCCCAGGAAAGACAGGCCATCTCTTACAAATGCGCTCCAATAAGAGGCACCAGTCTGCCTCATGCACTGTAAGCAATCCTCAGATTGTACCATTTGCTCCTTGGTTACCTGCCTGCCTTCTCTGTAGGAGTAGAGCAGTGCCTTCAGGGCTCTACTGGAGCCATGTTGTGGACCTCCAAAATTCTAAAAGTCTTTGAGCCACACTGCTTATAAAAAGTCATGACTATCAGCCCCTCTCATTTTCCCAGCCAATGGCTTTGAGGAAGTGTTCTCCTTGTGCAATCCCCGGTGCACTTCTCTCTCTCTCATTTTTCTTCATGACCAGGTCTCCCTCCACAGTACCCATGATCCATTTCTCTCCCAAACCATATCTCCACACTTCCTACCTTCCTCAAAGTGGCCTCTTCTCTCCCTCTAGTTATGCAGTTTGTTCTATCAGTTCTCAGGTCAGTTTCTTAAGTATTCAAAATAATTAGATAGTTATCTAGCTGTGTTTGAGGGACAAGGCAAGCCTAGGGTCCTCCTACTATGCTGCTATCTTAGTCACCCACCCATCTTGGATCTTTCTAAATTACACTAAAACTTTTGGGTTACTGCTACATCACTGACCATAATAAAAATCCCATGATGTGGATTTGTCTCTTACTCTGGATTTTGTGACAGATGTGCCTATATTCTAATTTTATGCACATTCTTTGATGCATTTCTTGAGATATGGCAACCAAATATGAGTCTTACATTCTGGGGTATAAAAATAAAATAATGGGGTGCTTGGGCGACTCAGTCAGTTGAGCATGTGCCCTTCTTTGGCTCAGGTCATGATCCCAGGGTCCTGGAATGGAGCCCCACATGGGGCTCCCTGCTCAGCAGGGAGCCTGCTTCTCCCTCTCCCTCTGCCTGACTCTCCCCCTGCTCATGCTCTCTGTCAAATAAATAAAGTCGTTTAAAAATAAATAAATAAATAAATAAATAAATAAATAAATAAATAAATAAATACTTACATGCATACATACTGTAAGAAGGGGCTCAGATATAGATCTCTTGATGTAGCATGAGATGTCAGCTTACCTTTCTCTGTTTAGTTCTCTGAAAACAAATTTATTTCTCTGTAGTTCCTATACACATTAATTATGCTCAGTTTGCCTATCTGCAGGAATCACACAGCAATAATCAGTGACCTCTGTGACCCCCATCCCCACCAGTAAGAAATCTGATCTTCCCTAAAGCAACTGAAGGGTATCTTGCAGTATCTAAATGGCTTTCAGCAAAATTGCAACATGGTACTCACATTTAAAGATCTCTAGGTTGAAGTTCTTGCTAAAATATAAATTATGTGGTGCCCCATCTCTTTCCATACATAGGCTAACAATAAGTTGCAACAGAATGAAGGTGTGAGTAAAAATGACTCTGTGTGAAAGGTAATGGGGTTGCTTCTTCAACATTCATTCAGTCTTTCTGTTGGGTGAGCTTGATTCTATCCTTAGCTTAAGCAATGCACCATTATTGATCTGAGCCAGAATAATTCTTTGTTTGCCATATTAATTGGTTTAAGCATAGGAAAAATAGAGGAATCTCAGTGTTTGGTTCAATGGCTAAATGAAATATAATCATTCTCTCTCTAACATGTGAATATGAGAGCAGGTAGCCCCAATTAATGCTAGAAACTACTATGTGATCATGAGAATGCCCAGCCAGGGGACAAAGGGACAAAGGTGATATTAACAAAAAGGCAGAATCAAGAGACTGAAGCAGAAATAGGAATGGGACTATGATGAAACTACACCTAGAGACTATTCTGAATTTTTTAATCATATAGGCCAATAAATTTATATTCATACATAGGCCAGTTTGAGTTTTTTTCTATTCTTTGTGACCAAAAGCATCCTAACTGATAGGTTCAGGTATAATGATACAAATATCAGTCATTTGTGAAAAATGATAAATTAATCAAACCCTATTTCCCGTGGACTTACCATCTTAGAGCAATACTGTCTTTGATTCTAATGAACCATCACTGGCTTAGTTTTGAAATTTCTTTGCCCTTGCTAATAATAAAAAAGTGTCTTTGAACTTTCTAATTCACTAGGGAGTACCACTATTTAAAGTGGAAGTCAGAATTTACAGCTCACTATTTTTGTAAATAAAGTTTTATTGGAACATAAGGATGCTTATTGATTTATTTATTTTCAGTAGCTTCTTTCATACTATAATGAAGCAGTTGAGTAGTTGTGACAGAGACCGTATTGCTCACAAAGCTAAAATATGCATTAGCTGGCCCTTTAACGAAAGTTTGCTACCCTTTGAATTAAAAATACCTGTAGTAAGTCATTTTTCAAAAATTGGACTGCATATACCATGGACATTCCAAATATACATGTTGATTGAGTGTCTAATCAAATATATACCACATGGTTTATTTACTTTGTATGTTTGGATTTTTTTGTATTGATTTTGCTTAAAGTATACTTTACAAATAGTGGATCTAAGCTCCTTTTACTAAGTTGAGCATACTTCTCAGCTACTTCTCTCTAGTACTCCCAACTAGCTTGGCTCAATTCATTTTAAAAACTCACAAATAAATAGGCCTGCCTTTCCACTTTGTCCAAACCCTTTGATCAAGATTATTAGGAAGAAGTCAACATTTCATTAAGCAGATCCACTTAATATAAATTGTTATATACGTTTCTTATATTTGCCTATATCCAGTTTTCTTCCCCTTTTGGAAACATGGAAAAATATATTTCTCAGGTTTTCTCTGACCCCCTTAAAGTTGGGCAGGGCCAGGCAATTAGTTCTGGTCAATGGCCTGTGAGAGGAAGTGAATGTATGTCACCTTGAGGATGAAACTGAAATTATCAAAGGATTCTGAAGTCACAGTATGAAGTCAGATACCCTGGAAAGTCACCTGCATTCATAGAAGAACTCTGCAAGAACTTCTATTGTGTTAAAACACTGAAATTTAAGGGTTGTTTTTTTTTTTAAGGGTTGTTTGTTACTGCAGCTTAATCCAGCCTAGCTTAACTAACACACTATTCAACTGAAATAACTCTTTATACATCTACTTCTTCCTCAAGAAGTTAAAAACTGAGCTACCCTATGACCCACCAATTGCACTACTAGGTATTTACCCAAAAGATACTGATGTAGTGAAACACCGGGACACCTGCACCTCAATGTTCATAGCAGCAATGCCCACAATAACCAAACTGTGGAAGGAGCCATGATGTCCTTTGACAGATGAATGGATAAAGAATATGTGGTATATATAGACAGTGGAATATTAGCCATCAGAAAGGACAAATACCCACCATTTGCTTCAACATGGATGGAACTGAAGGGTATTATGCTGAGTGAAATAAGTCAATTGGAGAAGGACAATCATCATACAGTTTCACTCATACATGGAATATAAGAGATAGTGAAAGAGATTATAAGGGAAAGGAGGGGAACTGAGTGGGAAAAATTAGAAAGGAAGACAAACCATGAGAGACTCCTAACTCTGGGAAACAAACAAAGGGTTGTAGAAGGGGAGATGGGTGGAGGGATGGGGTAACTGGGTGACAGGGGCTGAGGAGGGCACTTGATGTGTTGAGCCCTGGGTATTATACTATATGTTGGCAAATTTAATTTAAATAAAAAATTAAATTTAATTAAAAATACTTACTTCTGGATATCTCTATATATGCAATGGTATACCCCCAAAATAGATTATTTAAACTTGAAATAAATCAAACCCCATTTTGGCTTTGAATATAGAAATAAAAGAGTTCCTGAATTTCAGAAACAAATTATCTATTCCCATTATTGTGGGTTAAGTGACAATGAAGAGTAATGTGGAAGGAATTATACTTTAAATCTTTTTCAAATGATGTAATTTGAGCTCATATTCTTGGTGTATGTAGGTGGCTTGTTAGGGAAGCTGATCACAAATTGCTTAAATTGGTTTGTATTTCTCTCATTTCCAGTGGGGAAGAGGAGGTAGAGAAGTATCAGGAAAGCTAGGTGATGTAATTGCTAAAATGGAAGTGACTGTGGAGACTCATTCAGTCTAAGTTAGAGGCATCTTAATCAGAACAGAAAAAGAACATAGTTGAAAGATTCCTCAGCTTTCTTCCATGACTAATTAGGATATTAAAAATATTCCAGCAGGTGTTTGAGCACCTTCGGTGAAGGTGTTTTACGCCAGCAGGAGACGATGGGCTGGGCTGCCTCTTCCCATGGGTCTTCTTCATTTCCTTGTAGGCAGCTCACTCTCCTAAGAGTTGGGAGTTACTTTCCTTTCAGTTGTTTTGGAAAGTTTGCTTTTTACTGATCTATACAAGATGTCAGGGGAGCGGAGGGTGCGGGGGACAAGCTCTGTAAGAGCTGCTTTTGCGATGGCCCGCCTACTCACCACAGGGCTGCTTTAGGGACCCATACTTAGCCAACAGTACTCTTCCTTTTCATGGTCCTAAACTAGATCAAGTCGTTACTGATCTTGGATGACCCAGATGCAATTTTGAAAAACCTTTTTTTTTTTTTTTTAACTGATTGGAAACTACAAATAAAAATGATTGGAATCTGCTGACACAGCTAATTTGAAAAACTATGTCTGCTTTTGCTGTTGCTAGAGTTTTTTTGTTTTTTCTTTTATTTTTTTTTTCTTTTCTTTTATTTTTTTTGCTCACTTGAAAAAAGAGAAATAAACACTTCTAAAAGCAAAAAAAAAAAAAAAAAAAAAAAAAAAAAAAAAAAAAAAAAAAAAAAATATTCCAGAGCCTATCTAGTCCATAATTTGTTCTCCAATACTGACGACAGAAGCAAATCTGCAGAAAAGTAAGATGTGTGTTCTATAACACCAGCACTGAAAGCTTAGGGAACCAGCCCTAACATACCTAATTTGTGTTAACAAACTGTTGTGAAGCTTTTGCCTATGAATCTGTTTTTATCATTGATCCAGAAAAATAAAAATTTCCTTGCAATAAAATTCCTTGTAATAACTATTATCTTACCAAAATGCTTCTGCTTCAGCCAGTGACTATCTTTCCTTGTCTATTCTCAGGGGAAAATGAAAATAGCTGTTGAAGGAAGGGGACTTGTAGAGATGCCCATGGGCAGGGGTGCTGCTACAAAGGCTAGGAGACTAAAGTTTTGTCAATAAAATGTATAGTTTATTATAGGCAGTACAAATCTGGGATGGTGGGGTTATTACTCTCAGTGATACAATAAAACACTGATATTGTTAATGTTCACTCAGTGAGAATAAAAAAATCACAGTCTACTCTCAGCCCTCTATTACATTAAATCTATATTGTTGTATTTTCTCTCCTTATTTGGTTGCATATTTATTTAAGGGCTAGGTATTTGAAAAGACCATAAGAGGGAAATATATATCTCAGAAAGGCAGAGAGTAATTTTCCCATTTTTGTCCCTATAGATATATAGGTCTAAAGGACATGCCAGCCAGCAGAAATGAATCATTTGCAGAGGCTCACAAGATTTCACTTAGATCCTAGTCTTAACTCTTCACTCTTTTCTTTCCATTCTCTCTCTTTTCTAACCTTGGAGGCAAAAATACACTGGGCATCAATTTATTCCTTGTGGTAAACCTTTGCCCCTCAACCCTATCGATCTATTAAATAAACCCTAGTTAAATTGGTCCTCATTTCACAGAAATAGCAGGCTGCCCCAGGGAAAAGGTTGGATTTATAATACTGCCAGGGACAATCAAACTATAATGACAACTCAGGGATAAGGGGGGAACTTTCTGGATTACTCTTCCTTACTTGTGACCACATTATATGGTCTTGTGAGCCCATCTTCCAGCAGTTTTGATTATTTATACCTTCAAAGATAATCTTTCTCAAAATTCATATTCTTTTTGTGGTAAGACTACAGTCCATGGCTCAAGCAGGGGGAGCCTGTAAATAAACCTACTTACTACACATTCAAAGCTTGCAAGATGTCCTTCAGTCTTCTACCAATCCCATAGGTCCCTCTAATGGTCACCTGGCATGCTTCTGCTGCTCCTCAGAAAATATTTTTCATAGTGAAGTACTGAAGTGGAAATTTGAATTCTAGAGATTTTATAACTATGTTTACTCTGGAGATTAATTTGAATACAAACACATCCACATTTACTCTTTCTCCCTCTCCTAGCATCTCTCCTCCCACCTCATAAATCCCTATTATACATGGTTAAAATGCAGAATATTCACCAAAAACCTTTTGTTTTACTTTGTTTTGTTTTGTTTTCAGCAGGCCAGGTCAGTGCCCACAGGCCTGTTTATACATTTTCCTCTTATTCCCATTTTTGCTTTTTGAAGACAGACATTATTTCATGCCACTGTGTTCTATCTCATCTCACAGCACACAGATAAACTTTTTGAACTGATCTTATTTTGCCAAATTTGTCTTTATTTTTCCGTGCCATATATACATTAATCATTTTAGATTTCCTTATATTGGTGAAAGGTATAGGTGGGTGTTACTTTGACTTTATCCCTCAGATTTTATAAATTATCTTGGGGCTGAAGTTTTCTTCTACTAGATGCTACTGAACTGCTTATTCCCAACCCCACTTATACATATTCTCTCTCTCTCTCTCTCTCTGTCTCTCTCTCTCTCACACACACACACACACACACACTTCAGTGAGGATCATAAGAAAATAAAATGCAACTTATTGTCAGTAGTTTTAAGGGGTAAGTGTATATAGTGTGCTGGTGCATTTGAGAAATATCAGAGTTTAGGTATGATTTTTATTTTATTTTATTAAAGATTTATTTATTTATTTATTTATTTATTTAGGAATGAGAGACACACGGAGAGAGGCAGAGGCATAGGCAGAGGGAGAAGCAGGCTTCATGCAGGAAGGCTGATGTGGAACTCGATCCCAGGACCCCGGGAATCACGACCTGAGCCAAAGGCAGATGCGCAACCACTGAGCCATCCAGGTGCCCCAAGGTACATGACTTTTTAAAAAAATATTTTATTTATTCATGACAGAGAGGGAGAGAGAGAGAGGCAGAGACACAGGCAGAGGGAGAGGCAGGCTCCACGCAGGGAGCCCGACGTGGGACTCGATCCCGGGACTCCAGGATCCTGCCCTGGGCTGAAGGTGGTGCTAAACCGCTGAGCTACCCAAGCTGTTCGGTACATGATTTTTAAATTAGAGTCTGAGACAAATTTAGAAAGTATAAGATACATAAATAGATATACATACAGATGAAATTTATTAAAATGAAATTCACATAACATAAAATTAGCCAGTTTAAATTGAACAATTCACTTAGCATAATACTTTCTAGGCCCATCCATGTTGTCACAAATGGCAAGATGGTATCCTTTTTATGGCTAATATTCCATGATATACATATCACATCTTTAACCACTCCCTCTATCAATGGACACTAGGGCTGCTTCCATATGTTGGCTATTGTAAATAATGTTGGAATAAACATAGAGGTACATATATCTTTTCAAATTAATGTTTTCATTTTCTTTGGATAAATACTGAATGGTGTAATGGTATTGTAATAGTGCTGCATGGTGACAGATGTTAGCTACGCTTGTGGTAAACACAGCATAACATATAGAGTTAATTGATCATTATGTTGTATACTTGCAACTAGTGTAACATCCTGTGTCAACTATGTTCAAATAAATAAAATAATAAAGTCAACAATTCAGTAACATTTAGCATTTTCACAATGTTGTGCAGCCACTACCTCTACCTAGTTCCAAAACATTTCCATCACCCCCAAAACAAAAACCCATAGCCATTAAGCATTTTCCCCCATTTCCCCCTTACCTCAGGCCCTGGTAACTACTAATATGGATTCTCTCTCCATGGATTTGCTATTTTTTCATATAAACGGATCACAAAATATGAAGCTTTTTATGTCTGGTTTGTTTTACATAGCATAACACTTTCAGTGTCCATCTACATTGAATGGATCAGTACTTTATTGCTTTCCAAAGCTAAATAGTATTCCATTGTATGGATATGGAATCCATCTTTCTATTCATTCACTGATGGATGATTGGACACTTTCCATCTTTGGCTGTTGTGAAGAGTGGTACCAAGAACATACTTGTGCATATATTTGTTGGAATCTCTGCTTTCAATTGTTTTGGTCATATATCTAATAGTGGAATTGCCGAGTTATATGGTAATTCTGCAAACATGTTTTCCACAGTGGCTGAACCAGTTTCCATTCTGACCAGCAGCGGAGGAGGATTCCAATTTCCCCACATCTTTGCCAATACTTGTTATTCTTTTATCATAGCCATCTTAGTGGGTGTGAAATGGTAACCTCATCAAAACTTTTTCCCATTTTCTGTTTTTTACTTGGTAATCAGCATTGGAGCCTCAGCAACCTATTAGCACCATTATCTGAAACATCAGTGAATTTGGCATAATTCAGACCTTCTTAACATTTCAGAGTGCCTTCTCTGAATGGGAGAGCCCCAGTAGCACACCTTGGGCAAAACTGCTTTCTGAGCTGACACAGCAGTATTGAAAGCAACAAGTTACTTGCCCATGGTCATACGACCAGAATGTAGATCAGGTTTAAATTCATTCTGACTCCAGAACCATACTCAAGCATTATGACACAGGTCTGCTCTTTAACATGTAAATCTCTTGCATATATTTAATATGAAAGAGTAGAAAATCCAAAACTTCTCATGTGTTTTATGATTTTTTAAGATTGATTGATTGATTGATTGATTTATTTATTTATTTATTTATTTATTTATTATAGACATAGAGAGGAGAGAGAGATATAGAGACACAGGCAGAGGGAGAAGCAGGCTTCATGCCGGGAGGCCGATGCGGGACTCGATCCCAAGACTCCAGGATCACGCCCTGGGCCAAAGGCAGGCACTTAACCACTGAGCCACCCAGGGATCCCCGCTTGATGATTTTTTAAAAATTTTTTCAACAACAGACATTTCTTCTCAATTAAATTTGGCAGGTTAGTATCAAAATTAGTTTGGATTTCCTAAGCATCCACCAATTGGGAAGAAAGACCAGGCATGTGCTAGAAACCAAAGAGAAAGTAACTTGGATTTGAAAATTTGCCATGGACAATCTATGGAGTGGTTGAGGTTGATTACTTTAAGGTCAATGTTCCCCAATTCCCTGCTCAGATAGTAACAATCCCTTAATCTCTGTGTTCTACAGCATTTTCCTTGCTTTCTACTCTCTAGGTTCATTGGGCTCTCTACCTCAGCTATTCCACAACCCAATAGGCAAGGAGCAAATTGATGCAGTATCTAGTAAATAAATATATTTACTACTCACAGATCAAACTTTGATGTTTTTGTTCTGGATTTTAAATATTATTTATTTATTTATTCATGAGAAACACACAGAGAGAGAGGCAGAGACATAGGCAGAGAGAGAAGCAGGCTCCATGCAGGGAGCCCAGTGTGGAACTAGATCCCGGGAATCCAGGATCACACTCTGAGTCGAAGGGAGACGTTCAACCACTGAGCCACCCAAGCATCCCTCTTTCTAATTTTAAAATTAGGTTAACTTTTATTAATATATTGCCCTCAATTTATTTTCTATTCTGTGAGTCACTGATTCTTTTTTTTTTTTTTTTTTTTTGAGTCACTGATTCTTAACAGATAAAAAGGGTCTTCCCATTACAGACATAAGAGGCTAGAAAGAACTGCCATCAAACAAGGGCCCCAGTGCAAATTCTAGAAGAAGACAGGCAACTCAGCTGTCCTATATAAATAAACAAAAGGCATAAGGAGAGATAAAAAATGTGAATCAGTCCTAAGGGTAAAAGGACTACAAGACCAAGATTAAGACAGCCAGATAGAGGGATCCCTGGGTGGCGCAGCAGTTTGGCGCCTGCCTTTGGCCCAGGGCGCGATCCTGGAGACCCGGGATCGAATCCCACATCGGGCTCCCGGTGCATGGAGCCTGCTTCTCCCTCTGCCTGTGTCTCTGCCTCTCTCTCTCTCTCTCTCTGTGACTATCATAAATAAAAATTAAAAAAAAAAAAAGCCAGATAGAAAGAAAAAGACCAAAGGAAGGTATCAGCAATTGTGTGATGACATGAATGCTAATAGATAAAGAAATAGAAATGTTAAACTGAATTAGATAGGGAGTTCATGGATGAAGAAGCCAAAGTCCAAAGAAGCTCTAACTTTGCCAAAATCAAAGAGCAAGCAAGGATACTTATAAGGCTGAGAGTGGAAAAAGCACTAATCCATACCATTCCTCATCAGTTGTTTATTCTTGACTGCTGTCTTACTGCTGTCTTACGATGACTAGAACTATCCTACTCCTTTTTTGTTCAGGAATAAAGGACTAAAAAGCTTCCAAATAGACATTTGCCCAAATAGTGGGAGGATAGCAAATGATTATAAGAAGCAAAACAACATTGTTAATGTTAGCACTATTGTGGGATGAAATCCATATAAAAAAAATAGGTCTGAAACAGTTCAATTAATAGCAAGCTTACGATAAATCTAGTTGAAGTCACGTTATATGGCAAAGAAAGAACATGGTTACTTTGAAAGAACACCTCCATGCAATGTTTGTATTACCTGGTTTATTTATTCCAGGTTATAATTCTTCTAAACGTCATCCAAAAGTGTAAGAAATATTGTTAGCATACTAGAAGTTCAATTCTGGAATCAGCAGTAGTATAATCAGTTAATACCTATAAACATCTTCATTCATGATGAACAAGGTTAAATAATAAATTAATAAAGTATTTAATGTACAATAAAATGATCTTGTTGGCAATACCTAAATTGGTTATTAAAAGGAACCAGAAATTTAGAGCAGGCTCTTTCATTTAAAAGAAGGGGGTGAGGAAATACCTTCTGCCTATACCTCAATTACTCATTCAGTATACTTATTTATATAATGCTTACCACTGGAACTCTTTCATACCAGGTTTCCTGGCCGAATATATTTGAAGAGGTGGTAAATATTAAAAACCACCCATCAGGACCTAATACATTTAATTAGTTGATTGTAGGTGTCATGTATCCTTTCCCTTTTGATAAATGGCCCCCAAAGAGTAAGCTAACAACCCCAATTTGCAGACTAATTTAATTTTGATATATTCTCCAAACTTGTTTTTTCCCCTAATTGAACTTACAAGCAGTTAAATCTGACAGGTTCAGTAATATCTGCCAAAGTCCCTTCATACTCCATTAAATTATGAAAACCTAGCCAGTGTGTCATGTCCTGGGGAAATATATACATTTGAGGAGTCATTCCCAAGAGGGGTGAAGTTTAAGGGAAATATTATTGGGCAGCCCAAGTGGCTCGTCAGTTTAGTGATGCCTTCAGCCCAGGGCATGATCCTGGAGACCTGGGATTGAGTCCCGCGTCAGGCTCCCTGCAAGGAGCCTGCTTCTCCTTCTGCCTGTGTCTCTGCCTCTGTGTGTGTGTGTGTCTCTCATGAATAAACAAATAAGATCTTTTTTAAAAAATTTAAAAATAAAGAAAATATTATTTATCATAATATATGTTAAAATGACCAGTAGTAGATTTAATATCTCGTCATTAGCAGCAATGGCATCAAATAATTTTCAAAGTATTCTAAATGGGTATATGTACAGTTTTCTTTATCCATAATGTCATATCTACACTAATAATATGAACCCACATTAAAGCAAAGGCAGGTGTACTTTCTATTGTTAGCCATAAAAGAGATGGCTTAATTAGAGCATAGATTCCATTTCTAGATAAGCTAAAAGGTACAAACCCTCATAACGTGCAGAAGCTTCCAGCAGGGCAAATACATTTTCTTCACCAAAAAGCCAAGGCTCATTGCAAAAGAATAAAGGAAAGCCTCATTAATTAAGACCTCAAGAATGTGAAATTCCTAATAAGTTAACTTTCACTGATTTGACATTTAGAAATGAATTTGCTGAGTAAATTAACAATCAAATACAACTGGAAGAGAGATGTTTGAGGACTTAAAGGAACAAATGATTTTTCAAGCATGTTGGAAGCATTATTAAACTACAGGTAATTACTATATGGAAAGAGCTGTGGTACCTGGAAAGAGGATTGGATTTGAGTCAAAAGACTTATTTAGCAGTAGTACAAATTACTTCCTTAATCTGAGCCTTTGTTTATTCATCTGTGAAACTGAGATAATAATATTTACTTTAGAACATTGTGGGAGGCTTCAGTGAGATAATATACATGAGTCCTTATGAACTGTCAGGACCTAAATAAATATTGGCTATTTTCATTATATGCATAAAATAATGAACTCATATAAATAAAACCATTTTAGGGGATCCCTGGGTGGCGCAGCAGTTTAGCGCCTGCCTTTGGCCCAGGGCACGATCCTGGAGACCTGGGATCGAATCCCACGTCAGGCTCCCGGTGCATGGAGCCTGCTTCTCCCTCTGCCTATGTCTCTGCCTCTCTCTCTCTCTCTCTCTCTCTCTCTCTCTGTGACTATCATAAATAAATAAAAATTAAAAAAAATAAAACCATTTTAGAAACATTCTACACTGTGCATTTTACAGATGAGGTAACAGGATCACAGAATAGTTGAGTGACTTATTCATGGGCACATACCTAGCTAATGGCAGGGATGGAACTATTGTCAATATTCCTCATCTGTTACTCAGAGCACTTCCACCAAAGGGTGACTATACTTCCTTGACTTTGTTCTTGTAGTGTGAATTATTTAAAACTATTAGCCAAAAAAATGTTTCAAGTATTCATATTTTTTAGAACTTTACACTTGAATGTTTAATAAATATTCATTGAGTACCTACTATATATGCAAGTCACTGTGTTAGGTGCTGGAAACAAAAAACAAGATATAATCTCTGCCTTTAAATAATTCATATTCTTAGCGGAATTCCCTCTCCCTATCACCACACCACCACCACCCCACAAAGACCCATTGCCTTTATTCTGGCATTAGGCTGCCAAAGGTAGCCCTCATTGTTGTACTTTACACAAGCTTGAACTAACCATCCATATTCAAAAAAGACTTCTGTCTCCCCTTCAATCTATTTAGGGTTCTCAGATTATCAAGAAACCTGATTAAAGTACTTTATTTTTGGTTCATGATATACAATTAATCCTGAATTCAACTTCCAGAAATTATTTTGGGAGGTCAATTTCCTACAGCTAAAGAGAAATGAAAGGGGAGGTTATAATGTGGTGGTATCAGGCAGAAAACAGGGGCAGTGGGAGGTGTGGGGTGGAGCGTGCAAAAATAACCATAAATTTATTCAACTGGTGAGATTTTCATTTTGCACAACTAGAAATGCTAGATGGCCAACAAATACGAATTTCAGTCTTCCTCCCTATTAGGTCCTGATTTCCAAATAAAGGAGCCATTCTCTGGTGAAAACCTGAGAGGTAGAGAGAAGACAGCTATTAGGAAAACCAGGAAGCAGGCAAAGGGGAAGCTGGAAGGGCACAACTTTACAAGTAGACAAAATTGCACAGTACTTGATTCCCTGCTCCACAACTTAAGTAGCTGTATGATCTTGGGCAAGCCACCTAACTTATCTGAGTTCCATTCTCCTCAACTCTAAAGTGGTAATTAATAACATCTACCTCAAACAGTTGTGCTAAATATATGAGGTAACAAATGTAAGATGCCTGACTCATGATAGGCATTCAGTGAATGTTAATTCCTTGCCTTTGTTGCCAGGTCACTTCCTAACACACCCCCCTCCTCTAAATCTACTGCTTCTATGGAGAAAACTACAAAACATGGAGACCTTCCCACCACCCCCAGAAAAGTAAGGAGTCCAGCTTCCTGGGGCCCTGGACTTTCTTGAGTTTCAAGAATCCTGGAGCATTTCAAGAATAATTTCATTCAAACCTCAGACTATCTCATTGGAGTCTAACCAGGGAGGCAGATGATTAACCATTAGATGAATAATTTGTTATGTAAATTATAGATCTAAAAGGAAAGGAGTAGGTATGGGAATTAAGTTGTTATTTCATTAAGTTGTAATTAGTGACTAAAATTTTCAACATACCCAGTAATTCTATTAGAGGATTTCATTTTATTTAATTATCTGTATTTGTATCTCTAAGCTATCTATACATTTATCTGTATATTGGCCCAAAGTCCCTACTCCTGAATTTTTCATAGACACTGTCTTCTTAGGGAACATATTCTGAGTATAATCAAGGTCCTGCCTGCATTCTAGAATTTCCTTAGAAAACAATTCTATCATAGCAGAGAATTCAACAAAAGGCCATCTTCAGTGTTTTCAAGGGGTTTACCTCACTGAAGTAGAAGAGAATCTCACCTATTATTGTTTCTTCATTCATAACACTGTCTCACCACACTCATCTTGAGTTCTATGGAGGTTCTGAATTAGTTAATCCCCCTCTCAGGCTCATCTAGTTTCTCTGCCACTCAGTCCCTATGTTCCAGCCACACTAGCCACTTTTTTACTCCTTGAATATGCCAAGCTCCTTCCCACATCAAGACTTTCATAAGTGATACTCTCTCTGCCAGGAACACATATGACCCATTCTTAGTGATCTGAATCCCTTACATTATGAAGATAGGTCAAAGAGGAAGCACACAGAGTCCAATAAGTGAGAATCACAAAGAAACTGTTTGAACCAAATACCACAATGCCACAGAATTCTCCTCTAGCACTATCATCTTCATCCCAAAATAAGAGTAGTCTCTGCCTGTTCTGGAAAAAAATTTCTTTCTTTCTTTTTTTTTTTTGAAAATTTCATGTTACCAGTAAATTCTCAGGTTTCTAGGATAATCTGGATTATAATTTGTTCTATCAGAGGGTGGGGCAAGATGGCGGAGGAGTAGGGTCCCCATGTCACCTGTCCCCACCAACTTACCTAGATAACTTCCAAATCATACTGAACACCTATGAATTCGACCTGAGATTTAAAGAGAGAACAGCCAGAACACTACAGAGAGAAGAGTTTTCACTTCTAACAAGGTAGGAAGGCGGAAACAAATAAATAAATAAAAAAGAATAAAGTGGGGGAGGCGCACCGCGAGGAGCTGGGCTAAAGCGGAGCAGTGACAGCCTCCAGGACAGGAGAGCCCAGCCCTGGAGAAGTGGGAACTTTAAAAATCCACACCAGATTCTTCCCTGATGGAAAAGTGCTTAGCAGGGAAATCAGGCAGAATTACAGGAGGGTCAGTGAAGCCTCCAGTCTCCCCGGAGTCACTAATAGAGGGTGCGCGGTGGGGAGGGGGGAGCGCACCGCAAACTACAGACCAATCTCCATAAAGGGCTTGAGCATGCAGTCCTCGGGGCATTTGGGAGAAGCCAGTGGGTTAGGCCAGTTCTGGATGGAGGAATCTGTGCCTTGCTGCCTCTTGGAGCCGTAGCCCTGGGAGCATGGTTCCAGCAGCACAGGGCCTGGATCCCAGGGTGCCAGAGGACACAGCCGAGGATCCTGTGCTCCCCTCCCCCCGACAGGCGGAGGCTGTGAGGGCCCAGGACAGTGAGGACCCTCCTGCCACCGGGAGCCCCCCGAGATGTGCAGATGAATGGATAAAGAAGATGTGGTCTATGTATACAATGGAATATTGCTCAGCCATTAGAAACAACGAATACCCACCATTTGCTTCAACGTGGGTGGAACTCGGGGGTATTATGCTGAGTGAAGTAAGTCAATAGGAGAAGGACAAACATTATATGGTTTCACTCATACGGGGAATATAAGAAATAGTGAGAGGGATTATAGGGGAAAGGAGGGAAAATGAGTGGGAAAAATCAGAGTGGGTGACAAAACATGAGAGACTCCTAATTGGGAAATGAACAAGGGGTAGTGGAAGGGGAGGAGGGTGGTGGGATGTGGTGACTGGGTGATGGGCACTGAGGAGGGCACCTGATGGGATGAGCACTGGGTATTATATGTTGGCAAATCGAATGTCAATTTATATTTATATATATAAATCGAATGTCAATGTTTATTTATATATATAAATTTTTTCTATCATGAAGCTAGATTGGGCCCAGAAACTTGAAGTCACTCTGAGCTCCCCACCCAGAAGCCAAGCTTATTTGGGTCTCACAAGTTCCACATTGTAGCGGGAAATGTAGTGGTAGAAATTTAGAGACTGATGTGCCTTGGTTTGAATCCTTACTCTGACATTTAGTAGCTGTGTGACTTTTGGCAAATAAATTAACCTCTCTGGGCCTCAGTGTCCTCATTTATAAATGTGGGTAGCCTCCCATAGGTAGTTGTGAATATTAAATGATATAATTCATTTCAGTGCTCAAAACAATGTCTGGTACATAGTAAATGCTCAATAAAAGCCAACTATTATAATTTTCATTAGTGTGATTATTTTCACCTTGGTTCTGAGCCAAGCCATAATTCAGGCTCATTCATTCATAGAACATTTATAAATCACTTACTTTTTGTTAGATGTTGGTGATAAGGAGAAGAATAAGATATGATCTTGTACTTTGTTCACAGTTTGGTGAGGGAAACAGCCATATAAATAACTAACTCTATTATTACTAGTTGCATTTAATAAAAGTATTACCAAGTAACATGGAACACATTCTATGGTGGAGGAAACACACATAGAGCTGTGCATATAGAACAAGGCACTGAGCTGTACTGGTCAAAAGAGTCCAAGAGAGAAAGGACAGAAGGTCAAAAATACCCAGACGTTCAGACAGCTAAACTATACAAATCTCTGTCCTACTGACAGCAAATTAATTAGTGTGCCAACATGCTTAAAAGACAGCAATGGATACTTTGATTTAAACTAGTCTTAAGAGAAAAAGAATGGGCCAGAGCAAAACAGACTCCTTAGGACATTCCTAAGTGAGGCCAGCTTCCTTTTAACTAGAAAATCGTTGGGTCAATTATTTGGATGCAGCTGAGACCAGGGATTCATAGGAGAACTGTGATCACCAGGACATTGCCCCCAAAGCTTCTAGAGTTGGAGAATACTTGCCCA
Source organism: Canis aureus (assembly GCF_053574225.1). Classification (NCBI taxonomy): domain Eukaryota; kingdom Metazoa; phylum Chordata; class Mammalia; order Carnivora; family Canidae; genus Canis; species Canis aureus. The sequence goes on from NC_135649.1 coordinate 45,909,546, forward strand.
CATGTTTTCTATTAAATGCCCCAAATTTTATTGATGTTTTCTAAAATACTTCATCATACCAAACTCAGGCTTGTCAACCTTCCTTTATAATTTAGGAGTTCAAGCAAATATTGAGCTCATAATCCCTTGCTTCAATTCCAAGGCTTTACTTTCTCTTATATAGACAAACTCTTGTTATATCTTTTGCTGATAAATCAGGAGTCTCACAAATCTCACAGAAAGGGTTCAGTGTTACTAGAGAAGACCACACAACGCAGACACACACTTCACACACTCCTCTACCTGACTACTGCAGTAAGTGTATAGTGTACCACTATCTTCTACAAAGCATTATGGCAACTTACGTAGGGATCAAACACATTGAAATATCCGTATATTTTTAAGAAATGAATGTAGGCTGACTTTACCTTTATTTACAAAATACTCTTGGAATAATTTTAATTGTTAGGTTGAAGCAATCAGAGTAGGCCTGGAGAAAATCAAATAGTGAAGGCTTTTTGGTTTGTTTGTTTTATGCTTGTTTTGTTTTATGCTGTTATAAAAGCTATAAGTGCTTTCTTCCCTTCTTCCTAGCAGGTCTTTGTGATTAAGGAAAGGTGTATTCATTAGGAATTCTGAGTCTTGACCTGCAGTAAGCAGATGTGTGTGTTCTTTAAATGTAATCAGTCAACATCATTTACTGCTCACTTTCTGTTTGCAAAAGCCCTTCCTGACACCGTGAAGACATTTCAGTCCATATAATGTGAGGGAAAAAGAAAACGTACATGAGGTGACTTAAGACCAGTTACAAAAAACATGTCAGCAAAAGCAAATGTATGTATGAAATGTGTCTAGAAGTCCTGAGAGCACATAGAGCATTTTGAATCAGGTGTTAAAGGAAAGGTTGAACATGATTTAATGAAGAGAAGCAGAATAAAGGGAGGGTAAATAAGGACTAGGACGTGCAAATCTTGCAGACCAGCAGTTACATCTGTAGCCTAAATATTTTCTTAAACTTTTTGTTAGCATTCCTTTCCCACAAAAGACCATTCTGGCGTTAGTCATATACCAATGTCACACTACATACCACTATAAAACTTAATATAGTTTAAAAAGACTTAAAATTTAAAAAAGACTTAAAATCAGGGCATCTGGGTGGCTCAGTGGTTGAGCATCTGACTTTGGCTCAGGGCATGATCCCGAGGTCCTGGGATCAAGTCCTACATCAGGCTCCCCTCAAGGAACCTGCTTCTCCCTCTACCTATGTCTCTCACTCTCTGTGTCGCTCATGAATAAAGTAATAAAATATTTTTAAAAATAAAAATAAAAAGACTTAAAATATGTCTACTCATACTACTCACACAGTATACATTACTAACTGGAATTATTTGTGGCTATACAATTAACCCATACTAAGAAAAATTAACTCTCTGGACTTATCAAGATAATGCAGACTGTTTATGCTAGATACTAAATATTTATTTGGACAACTCTATAAACACATTCATTTATCCAATCCACCTTCTTTTAAAATTTTTTTTATTTAGAATCCAGTTAGTTAACATACAGTATAAAATTAGTTTCAGGTATACAATATGGTAAGTCAATACTTCCATAAAACACCTGGTGCTCAGCACAACAAATGCACTCCTTAATTCCCATCACCTATTTAACCCATCCCCCTACCCACCTCCCCTCTGGCAACCATCAGTTGTTTTTTGTTTTGTTTTGTTTTGTTTTAACCATCAGTTTTTTAAAAAACATTTTATTTATTCATGAGAGACACACACACACACAGAGACAAATGCAGAGGGAGAAGCAGACTCCCTGTGGGGAGCCCAATGTGGAACTCAATCTCAGGATCCCGGGATCACACCCTGAGCCAAAGGCAGACGCTCAACCACTGAGCCACCCAGGCATCCCAACCATCAGTTTGTTATAAATCCTTAAGGTAAATTTCTTGGTTTGCCTCTCTTCTTGCTCCCTTTCCTCATTTGTTTTGTTTCTTAAATTTCATGTATAAGTGAAATCATATGGTATTTGTCTTTCTCTGCTGACTTATTTCACTAGCATAATATTCTCTAGCTCCATCCATGTCATTGTAAATGGCAAGATTTCATTCTTTTTTTATGGTTAATATACAATATTCAATTGTATGTCACTACCATATATTCCTTATTCATTCATCAGTCTATCAACATTTGGGTTGTTTCCATAGTTTGACTAGTATACATAATGTCACTATAATCACGGGGGTGCGTGTATCCCTTAAAACAGTGTAGTACTGGCACAAAAACTGACACGATCAATGGAATAGTAGAGAAAACTCAGAAATGAACCCATAACTATATGGTTAATTTTCAACAAAGCAGGAAAAATCATCCAGTGGGAGAAAGACAGTCTCTTCAACAAATGGTGTTGGGAAAACTGGATAGCAACATGCAAAAGAATGAAACTGGACCACTTTCTTATACCATACACAAAAATAAATTCAAAATGGATTAAAGACCTAAATGTGAAACGTGAAACCATAAAAACCCTAGAGGAGAACATAGGCAGTAACCTCTTTGACACTGGATGTAGCAACTTCTTTATAGATATGCCTCCTGAGGCAAGCAAAACAAGCAAAAATGAACTATTGGTACTTCAAGAAAATCAAAACTGTCTGTACAGCAAAGGAAACAATAAACAAAACTACACAGTGGCCTACAGAATGAAGGAAGATATTTGCAAATGACATATCTGATAAAGGGTTAGTATCCAATATATATAAAGAACTTACAAAACTCAACACCTGAAAAAAATAATTCAATTTTAAAAATGGGCAGAAGACATGAATAGACTTTTCTCCAAAGAAGACATACAGATGGGCATTGGAGACATTAAAAGATGCTCAACATCACAGATCATCAGGGAAATACAAATCTCATTGATCACCAGGGAAATACGAATCAAAACTACAATGAAATATCACCTCACACCTATCAGAACGGCTAGAGCCAACAACACAAGAAACAACAGATGTTGGTGAGGATGTAGGCAAAGGGGAACCCTCGTGCCCTGATGGTAGGACTACAATCTGGTGCAGCCATTGTGGAAAACAGTATGGGGCTTTCTCAAAAAGTTAAAAATACAACTCTACAATCCAGCAATTGCACTACTAGGATTTACCCATAGGATACAAAAATATGCGATGTACTTTCCTGACTTCATATGAAAATTTTAAATTCATCATTAAAATGTATCACTAAATATTTTTACACATATATAGTTTACTTGTTGGACTCTGACAGTTTTCCCAGAGATATCAGTAACTGGCATACAGAGCTTGAAAGTAGTTCCTGAGGAAAAAGGGCACAGAAAACAGAATTATACCCTCTGTCACTGCAGAACTTTGCATACAGAGTACTTAAAAGTTTGAACTATAGGAATGTAGTACCTCATTTTGGAATCAAACCTCCTGAGCTAGAATTCTGGCTTTGCCACTTATTAGCTATATGACTTAGGGAAAATCACTCGACCTCTGTGCCTCATTTTCTTCCACTGCAAAATGAAGCTAATACAGTAATCCTCCTTTATCCAAGTGGGATATGTTCCAAGACCCCAGTGAATGCCTGAAACCACAAATAGTACCAAACCCACATAACTACAATAAAGTTTAATTTATAAATAAGATACAGTAAGATATTAACAATAATAATAAAATAGAACAATCATAACATAACAAGAGGTAATATAAATCATAACAGTATACTGTAAGAAAAGGTATGTGAATGTGGTCTCTCTCAAAATGTCTCATTCTGTACTCTCCTTTTTAAAGTTTTTTATTTTTATTTATTTTTTAAAGATTTGTTATTTATGTATTTATGAGAGACACAAAGAGAGAGAAGCAGAGACACAGGCAGAGGGAGAAGAAGTGCTCCATGCAGGGAGCCCGACATGGGACTCAATCCTGGGTCTCCAGGATCATGCCCCGGGCTGAAGGCAGCGCTAAACTGCTGAGCCACCCAGGCTTCCCATAAATTTTTTTAATTTTTTAATTTTTTGTTCTCACTTCCTTGTGATGATATGAGATCATAAAATGCCTACATGGTGAGGTGAAATGAGGTAAATGACATAGGCATTGTGATGTAGTGTTAGGCAATTTACTGACCTTCTGACGATAGGTAAGAAGGAGAATCATCTGCTTCGCACTGTAGTTAACTGCAGGTAATTGAAACCACAGAAAGAAAAACTATAGATAAGGGGGACTACTATGCTGGTACCTACATTGCAGCATTGGTGTGAGGATTAAATAAATATATGCATCCAGCACAATGTCTGCCGCACAATAAGCATTCGTTCCTACAATGGAGGAGAACTTTGAGGTGAATACTCCTGCTGTGGGGAGAGAAAAGATAAACATAATGAAATGAGAAATTATAAGCCCAACTTTCTTGAATTCCTAAGAAAGATATTGTTTTTATACTCAGTCGCCTGATTACAGCTAAATCTATCAACAGGTCTATCTATATTCATCAACAAATTGTAATTACCAAGTGCTATCTATACCAGGGGAATTCATACTTCAAAGGATTTAAAAAAAATAAATAATGAGAAGCATTGATTATATTTGGCTCATATACAGTAAAACCAGGCTGACAAGTTTCATTTATAACAGACAGAAAGATTTACATAAAGGCTTGGAACAGTATAGTATTAGGTGTCAAGAGGAGCTGTGGATTTGATGACTATGGTGTTATGGTAAGCCTGTCAGCTATCTATCCCCATTCCTTTGTTCAAGGGAAAACCCTAGAAAGCCATCTTTTACACCAAGTGATCCCATCCTAAACAATCCCTGATGTGAAAAACAAGGGCAATAACTGATCCTATGTCAGCCATCCCCAGTATGTCCAGAAACTCTAATGACAAACAATCTGGACTCATCTAATTCTCCCTTTTAGAAATGTGAAAGAGGTAATATAAAGAGAATCTTGAAAGGTGAAACTGAAAAAATAATTTTAAAAATGGCATGAAGCAAAACTAAAGTCATGAGGAAATTATGGTCAAGAGAGAATTGTAACGATGAAAAAACATGAATAAGTAGAGGGTGGAATGGAGAAAAAAATACAGACATACATACATGCATACACACACACACACACACACTGAGTAAAAGAATAGAAAGCCAGTTTACAAGAGGAGAGAAAGAAAAGAGATCTGAAAATTACCTACTCTGATATACAGATCTCTGAAGCTTCTTTGGATTCTGAATTCTCTAAGTAGCCCAACACTACTACTGCTTTTTCTGCTAGCAGCTCAGCACCACTGCTGATGTCAGAAAATAGTTCTCACAAACTCTGTGGCCTTAACGAAGTAAATTCATCTCATTGTGCCTTAGGTTATCTAATTGAAAAATGAGAAGAATATTTGTAGCAATTATCCTCTTACCTTGAGTATTATCTAAACACAAAGCCACTCAAAAGAGACTCTTTTTCCCAGCCACACTTCCTGCCAGGTGTGGGTACATGGCTAAGTTCTCATCAATGGCTTGTGAGCAAAAGTGATGTATACAACTTTCTCATCAATTTCTTGAAATAAAATGTGTTACTCTGAACTCACTCTTTTCTCTTCTCATAATCTTGAATTAAAACATGGCAGAAACCATGCACACAAGGACGATGCCCTAGAGTAGGGGCAGGCAAACATTTTGTGTAATGTGCCATATAGCAAAAAGTTAGGGTTTTGCAGTCTACAAGGTCTCTGTCAATTTTGCTGTTGTAGAGCTAAAGCAGCCATAAATGATATATAACAGAATGGTGGTAGCTGCATTCAAGTAAAACTTTATTTATAAAAGCAAGTAGCAAGCTAGATTTGGCCTGCCAGACATTATTTATCAATCCCTGCTCCAGAGAATGCTGAAACAAGGCACCTGGATTCTTGAACTACCTCATGGAGCACAAGTACACAACCTGCTGATACCAGCTATACTAAAATGAAAGAAAAAATAAGGGAGGAGGGAAGGAGATAAAGGGAAGTGGTGACAGAGGGTGGAAGAAGGAGAGTGAGACAGAGAGAGAAATTGAGAGATTTCCATCTTAATTAAATCATTCTATTTTGGGGTCTCTTATAGTGGCATATACCTTTCCTTATCAAATATAGCACTCCTCCTGAGACCTGGTTTTCAAGCATTTTCTGGGTCAACCAACAGAGATATTTGTTATAAATTATCCATTACCTAAGGTACCTTGAATGAGCCATTCACAACCAAAAGAAACTAATCAGTTACTTTAGTCCTGTGAAAAATGCAGTTGGTATTTTGATAGGGATTGCATTGAATCTGTAGATTGCTTTGGGTGGTATGGGTATTTTAACAATATTAATTATTCCAATCTAGGAGTATGAAATATCTTTACATTTGTTGTGTTGTCTTTAATTTCTTTCATCAATGTTTGCAGAGTATAGTTCTTTTACCTCCTTGGTTAAGTTTATTCATAGGTATTTTACTCTTTCTTGGTGGAACAGTTAAATGGGATTGTTTTCTTAATTTGCTATTCCATTATTCATGTACACAAATGCAGCAAGTTTCTATATATTATTTTGTATCCTGAAATTACTGAACTCATTTATCAGTTCTAATAGTTTTGGGTGAAGTCTTTAGGGTTTTCTATATACACTATCATGTCATTTGCAAATGCTGACAATTTTACTACTTGCTCAATAATTTGGATGCCTTTTATTTCTTCTTTTTGTCTGACTGCTACAGCTAGGACTTCCAGTAGGCAGTTCCAGTGGAATGAAAAATGGACATCCTAGTCTTGTCTCTGATCTTATAGAAAAAAAAAAAAAGCTGTTTTTCCTTATTGAGTATGAGGTTAGTTGTGGATGCTTTACATATGGCCTTTATTAGGTTGAGGAAAGTTCCTTCTACACCTACTTTGTTGAGAGTTTTTATCATAAATAGATATTGTATTTTGTAAAGAATACTAAAATTTGTATGAAACCACAAACGATCAGGCAGTCTTGAGAAAGAACAAAGCTGGATGTATCACAATCTCAGATTTTAAGATAAATTACAAAGCCATAGTAATCAAAACAGTATGATACTGGCACAAAAACGGACAAAAAGAAATCATCAGGGGCAGCCCGGGTGGCTCAACGGTTTAGCGCCACCTTTGGCCCAGGGCGTGATCCTGGAGACCCGGGATAGAGTCCCACATTGGGCTACCTGCGTGGGGCCTGCTTCTCCCTCTGCCTGTGTCTCTGCCTCTTTCTCGTGCACTCTCTCTCATGAATAAATAATCTTTAAAAAAAAAAGAAATCATCAATAAAATGAAAAGGCAGGCCTACTGAATGGGAGAAGATATTTGCAAACGATATATCCAGTAAGGGGTTGATATTCAAAATACATAAAAAACTTATACAACTCAACACCCAAAAATCTAAGTCTGGGTCAAAAATAGGCAGAGGATCATTTTTACAAAGAAGATATACAGGTTGCCAACAGACTCATGAAAAGATGCTCACATCACCAATCGTTAAGGAAATGCAAATCAAAACCACAATGAGATTTCAGTTTACACCTGTCAAATAACTAGAATCAAAAAGACAAGAAATAGCAAGCGTAGGCAAGGAAGTGGAGAAAAAGGAACCCTTGTGCACTGATGGGAATGTAAATTGGTGCAGCCATTGTAGAAAACAGCATGGAGGTTGCTCAGAAAATTAAAAATAGAAATACCATGATTAAGTAATTCCACTACTGGGTATTTATCCAAAGAAAATGATAACATTAATTTGAAAAGTTACATGCACTCCTATGTTTATTGCAGCATTATTTAGCATAGCCAAGGTATGGAAGCAACCCATGTCCACTGATAGATAAATGGATAAAGAAGATATGTGTATATACATATATACAATTGGCCATTACTCAGCCATAAAAAGAATGAGATCTTGACATCTGCAACAGCATAGATGGACTAGAGGATATTAAGTGAAAGAAGTCAGTCAGAGAAAAGCAAATACCATATGATTTCACTTATACATGGAATCTAAAAAAAAACAAATGAATAAAAAAAGTAAACAAAAAAGACTATTACATATAAGAGAACTGACAGTTGCCAGAGGAGAGGTAGGGTGAAACAGATAAAGGGGATTAAGAGGTACAAACTTGTAGTTATAAAAAAATAAATTACAAAGATGGAAAGTACAGCATAGTGAATACAGTCAATAATAGTATAATAACATTGGTTGGTGACAGATGGTGACTACACTTATCATGGTGAGCACTGGGTAACGTACCGAATTGTTGAATTGATAGGTCATATACCTGAAACTAATATAACAATGTATGTTAATTATACTTCAATTTTAAAAAAGAATCTAATTAGAACAGGTGTCTGAGGAAAGAGGCCTACCAGGAATCTTGGACAACCACTACAAAACCTGGGACTTTGCACTTGCTCATATATTTTTCTTCTTTCTGAAACCTTTTTATGGCCTAACTATTATGACTGAGATGATGGAAGAGAGGGATGCCTGGGTGGCTCGGTGGTTTAGCGCCCGCCTTCGGCCCAGAGCATGATTCTAGAGTCCGAGGATCGAGTCCCAGGATCGAATCCCAGGATCGGGTCCCCTGCATGGGGCCTACTTTTCCCTCTTCCTGTGTCTCTGCCTCTCTCTCTCTCTCTCTCTCTCTCTCATAAATAAATAAAATCTTTTGAAAAAAAGAGATGATGGAAGAGAGAGGACTTCACAACCAGAGTAGTTTTGTGTTGTTGTTTTGTTTTGTGTTTTGTTGTGGGGTTTTTGTCAATCCAGATAAGCCTATGATAATATACCATGGACTGGAGGCAGAGGAATCTTGTGAAAAATTTTGAGTTGTAAAAATGAGACCAAAAATAGCACAATAGAACCATTAAGCAGCTGTGACTCACATCTTCACACCATGACATTTCTATGGTAAGCAGCTTCTAAAATGGCCCCCAATGATCCTTGCATCTATCCTCTCCCCTTTGGGTCTGGGCTGCTTTCTTTCTTTTTTTTTTTTAATTTTTATTTATTTATGATAGTCACAGAGAGAGAGAGAGAGGCAGAGACATAGGCAGAGGGAGAAGCAGGCTCCATGCACCAGGAGCCCGACGTGGGATTCGATCCCGGGTCTCCAGGATCGCGTCTGGGCTGCTTTCTTTGAGCACATATGGACATAGTAAATTGTTTCTAAGGATAAGTATATGGCAAAACTGATTAGACATTGTTTCTGGGATTAGTTTACAAAAAACTATGATTCTGTCTTGTTGTCACTCTCTTTTTCCATTGTTTTCTCACTTTGATGAAGCCAACTGCCATACTGTAAGCTTCCCTAGAGAAAATCCAATATGGCATGTAATTGAGGGTGAACTGAGGTCAACAAAAAGCAAGGAACTGATTGATGCCCACAGTAAAAAACCCATTAGGAACTGAATTCTGCCAACAATTACGAGTGAGCTTTGAAGTGAATCATTCCCCAGTTAAGCATTGAGATGACTGGAATCCTGGACAATACCTGGATTGCAGCCAATGAGAAACCCTGAAGCAGAGTATCCAGCTAAATCATAACCCAGTGCCTAGTCCACAGAAACTGTAAAATAATAAGTGTTCACTGTTTAAAATTTTTTGGAGTAAAATCTTATGTACCAATAGATGGTCTATATAATATCTATGAATTGCAGCTGGTTTGAGTCATAAACACCTTTTCTCTGTTTCCATGACATCCTACAGTTCAATTGTTCCAGTTGATAATGACACTACTGGCAACTAACTGCCTGGTTAACCTGGCTGCATCTCACAATAGACTATAAGGTTCAAAATGATAGGAACTGTATCTGTCTTGTCAGCTGTTGTGTCTCTAGCCCTAACAAAGTTAGGAATATGGACAATATTGGCTTGAATTAATGAATTAGTGGTTAGATGAGTGGGTAGATGGATGAACAAATGAAACCACAAAGGCAACTGGCACAATGTGGTTTGTGAAATATTGCTTAGGAAGTCTTGTACAAAAATAACAGAACAGTCTCATTTTACTTTCCTCCCTCAAATTCCAATAAATCTCAGTTCAGTGAACCTCTTTAAGTTACAAGTTCAGTTCAATGAACCATGAAGACTAAAACTCTGAAACAGTGGAACTGAAGGAAGCCTAAAATCAAAAGTGGTATGTTCTCCATAAAGCAGCTCTATTGTCTTTTAAAGGGTACATATACCAAAACCTTATTTATCTAACTCTGTAAACATTCAAATCACTTTATGCAGCTGTTTAGGCAAATGATCCTAGCTCATGGAGGTACACCTCACATATACTGTGTACCTTCCTACAAGGTTGCATTATTAATAGTTCTGAAAATTGAATTCTGCCTTAAATGTGTTAGCAGAGCTCATTATTGAAAGGAAACATGTGATGTATCCTCTAATACAACAAATAATTCAGTTACATGGTCCACAAATTTAGATTTTCACAACTGTAACTTTTGCTTATTATGTATCCAGATTTTCATATATCAGGTTTACTTAAAGAAGTGAAATATGTGATTCTTCTAGGACAGAGAGGCCAAAAGGTCAAGTAGAGGGTATGCCAAATCCATCCTGCAAGCCTCCCTTCTGAAATCACTGCAAGTCAGACATTCAGAACCAGCTCTACCGACAGCAAGTAAATAAAAAGATCTCTAGGAGGTCGAGCTGCTGGTCCAGACCTGACTACATACTTCAGTTCCTCCTTTGTAAAGAAGTTACTGCACAGAACTTCAGTTCCTATACAGTCTCATTTACATAACTCTGAACTCCAAGGCTGGTCAACTATTTAAACCCGTCTTTCCTGCTATTTGAAACCACCAAATTCCCAAATCCACCCTTTCTTAGATGGATAGTAGGCATGTTGTTTCTATCTTTAGCTAATGGTACTTGAACCTATCTGTCCCATGAACCAGTATCAGTGAAGTATAGCCCATTGTTTCTCAAACTTTAATGTTCATACAAATACAGATTTAGATTTAGCAGATTTTAGAAGTGTCCTGAGAGTCTGCATTTCTAATAAGCTCCCTAGTGATATCAGTATTGCTGATACTTTGAGTACCAAGGGTATAGTAACAAAACAATATTTTACTGACAGAAAATCTAGGTTCCTAAAAAATTTAATTCCACTACCTATTTAACTTTGAACAACATACTAAATCTATGTTTTAAAAACAGAGATGAAAATTAAAAAAATAATAAAAACAGAGATGATAATTCCTTACCGTCATCACAATTAACTGCTTGAGTTTGAAATCTTGCTCTCTTATGAAATAGCTCTGTAACCCTAAGGAAGTTACTTAAACTCCCTACTCCTCAGTGGATAAAAGCAGTACCTATTTCACAGGGCTCTCGTGAAGTTTAAATGAATTAATACAGATAAAGTAATGAGAATGTAATGAGAAAAGTGCCTTAAACACAGCAATTCCCTAATTATTATTATCTTAAACACAGCAATTCCCTAATTATTATTATTATTATTATTATTATTATTATTATTATCCCTACATGCCTGTCCTTCAGATACCTCAGTTTCATATTATTCCTTTATTTATATATCAGAACTTATATATATCAGAACTGATTACTGCTACCAACACAATGAATTTGATGCTAGGCCAAACATTAGATCTATCACAAATTCCCTGGTCACAAAGTCTACCACTTTTTCATCTCAAAGTCTTCCCTTAGTCATATGTACACTCATTTCATATAGACCATTAGCCACACATGAACACATTTCTGTTATGATAGAAGATTCTAGTTTCTCAGCTAACAGCATTCATAGAACTATAAAGGAAACACACACACACACACACACACACACACGGTGCAAGGGAATCCAGACTTAAGAAAGAAAATAGGGGGATCCCCGGGTTGCTCAGCGGTTGAGTTGCCTGCCTTTGGCTTAGAGTGTGATTCCAGATTCCCAGGTAAGAGTCCCGCATCGGGCTCTTTGTGTGGAGCCTGCTTCTCCCTCTTCCTGCGCCTCTGCCTCTGTCTCTGTCTGTTTCTCATGAATAAATAAATAAAAATCTTTTTTTTTAAAAGAGAAAATCTTCTGTTCTCTTGAGTTAAATGAACTAAGATGAAAAGCAGAAAATATATTTTCTTTCTTTTTTTTAGGGATATAGGGGTCTTTCAGTTGCGTCTTTCTCTCTCTCTCTTTTTTAAAGATTTTATTAAAGTCCACCCTTTCATTTTCAGGCTGTAGGTGTCCTTAGGTCTAAAACGAGTCTCTTGTAGACAGCAAATATATGGGTCCTGCTTGTTTATCCAGTCTGAAACCCTGCATCTTTTGATGGGATCATTTAACCCATTCACGTTCAGAGTTACTCTTGAAAGATATGAATTTATTGTCATCATAATACCAATGCCACTCAGACATCCCAGAAGATTTTCTTCAAATGGGACTTTAGATTATCTTCCCTCAGAAGCTCCAGAAAATAAAGAAAGACTCATGCTTTTTTGTCAATTAGCATTAAAAAAATACTTGATGGTCACATAAGATAGGTCTTGCCATGGCCTCCAAGCAAAAGTATCTTCTCACCACCAACCTTCAGGTCCAAATATTACAACCTAACATACTTCTTAGGGTCAGAAGCCACACATAATGGCAGAGGTAGTGGATCAAAAAGCCAGTCAAGACAGATTATGGGCAAGATGGCAAAAGAGTAGGGTCCCCAAGTCACCTGTCCCCACCTATTTACCTATAACATTCAAATCATCCTGAACACCTACAAATTCAACCTGAGATTTAAAGAGAGAACAGCTCGAATGATAGAGAGAGAAGAATTTGCGCTTCTAACAAGTACAACTGTTTTTTAGCCACTCTGCACTGAACAAAATGACTAGAAAGAAGAACTCACCACAAAACAAAGAATGAAAAACAGTACTCTCTCCCACAGAGTTACAGAATTTGGATTACAATTCGATGGCAGAGAGCTAATTCAGAAGCACAATTATAAAGCTACTGGTGGCTCTGGAAAAAAGCATAGAGGATTTAAGAGACTTCATGACTGCAGAATTTAGACACAATCAGGCTGAAATTAAAAATCAATTAAATGAGATGCAATCCAAACTGGAGGTCCTAACAATGAGGGCTAATGAGGTAGAAGAACGAGTGAGTGACATAGAAGACAAGTTGATGGCAAGAAAACAAGCTGAGGTAAAAAGATAAAAACAATTAAAAGACCATGAGGAAAGGTTAAGGAAAATAAATGACAGCCTCAGAAGGAAAAATCTATGTTTCATTGGGGTTTGGGAGGACGCCGAAAGGGACAGAGGACCAGAGGGTGTATTTGAACAAATCAAAGCTGAGAACTTCCCTAACTTGGGGAGGGAAACAGTCATTCAGATCCAGGAGATAGAGAGATCCCCCCTAAAATGAATAAAAACCATTAAACACCTTGACAGTTAATAGTGAGACTTGCAAATGCTCAAGATAAAGAGAAAATCCTTAAAGCAGCAAAAGACAAGAGATCCCTAACTTAAATGGGGAGAAATATCAGATTAACAGCAGACCTCTCCACAGAGACCTGGCAGACAAGAAAGGGCTGGCAGGATATATTCAGGCTAATAAATGAGAAGAACCTGCAGCCAAGAATACTTTATCCAGCAAGGCTCTCATTCAGAATAGAAAGAGAGATAAAGAGCTTACAAGATAAGCAGAAACTGAAAGAATGTGTGACCACCAAACCAGCTCTGCGAGAAATATTAAGGGGGAACTCTTTAAAAGAAAGAGGTCACACAAATAAATAATCCACAAAAACAGGGACTGAATTGGCATTATGAGGACAATAAATTCATATCTTTCAAGAGTAACTCTGAACATGAATGGGCTGAGTGATCCCATCAAAAGATGCAGGGTTTCAGACTGGATAAACAAGCAAGACCCATCTATTTGCTGTCTACAAGAGACTCATTTTAGACCTAAGAACACCTACAGCCTCAAAATGAAAGGGTGGAGAACCCTTTACCATTCAAATGGTCCTCAAAAGAAAGCAGAGATAGAAATCCTCATATCAGATAAATTAAAGTTTTTCCCAAAGACTGTAGTAAGAGAAGAAGAGGGACACTGTACCATACTTAAAGGATCTATCCAACAACAGGACCTAACAATCATGAATATTTATGCCCCTAATGTGGGAGCTGCCAAGTATATCAATCAATTAATAACCAAAGTTAAGATGTACTTAGATAATAATAATACACTAATACTGGAAGACTTCAACATGGAACTTTCTGCAAATGACAGATTTTCTAAGCACAACATCTCCAAAGAAACAAGAGCTTTAAATGATACACTGGACCAGATGGATTTCACAGATATCTATAGAACTTTACATCCAAACGCAACTGAATACACATTCTTCTCAAGTGCACATAGAACTCTCTCCAGAATAGACCACATACTGGGTCACAAATCAGTTCTCAACTGATACCAAAAGATTGGGATTGTCCCCTGCATATTTTCAGACCATAATGCTTTGAAACTTGAACTCAATCGCAAGAAGAAATTTGGAAGAGATTCAAACACGTGGAGGTTAAAGACCATCCTGCTAAAGGTGAAAGGGTCTACCAGGAAATTAGAGAAGAATTAAAAAGATTCATGGAAACTAATGAGAAGGAAGATACAACTGTTCAAAATCTTTGGGATACAGCAAAAGAAGTCCTAAGAGGGAAATACATTGCAATACAAGCATTCCTCAAAAAACTGGATAAAATTAAAATACACAAGCTAACTTCGCACCTAAAGGAGCTGGAAAAGAAGAGCAAATAAACCTACACCAAGCAGAAGAAGAGAGTTAATAAAGATTTGAGCAGAATTCAATGAAATAGAGACCAGAAGAACTGTAGAACAGGTCAACAACACTAGGAGTTGGCTCTTTGAAAGAATTATTAAGATAGATAAACTATTATCCATCCTTATTAAAAATGAAAGGTAAAAACTCTAATTAATAAAATCACAAATGAAAAAGGAGAGATCACATCCAATACCAAGGAAATACAAATGATTTTAAAAACATATTATGAGCAGCTATACGCCAATAAATTAGGCAATCTAGAAGAAATTGATGTATTTCTGGAAAACCACAAACTACCAAAACTGGAACAGGAAGAAATAGAAAACTTGAACAGGCCAAAAACCAGGGAGGAAATTGAAGCAGTCATCAAAAACCTCTCAAGACACAAAAGTCTAGGGCCAGATGGCTTTCCAGGGGAATTCTATCAAACGTTTAAAGAAGAAACAATACCTATTCTACTAAAGCTTCTCCAAAAGATAGGAAAGTATGGAATACTTCCAAACTCATTTTAAGAGGCCAGCATCACCTTAATTCCAAAACCAGACAAAGACCCCACCAAAAGGAGAATTCTAGACCAATATCCCTGATGAACATGGATGCAAAAATTCTCAACAAGATACTAGCCAATGAGATCCAACAGTACATTTACCCTATACCCTAAAAACTACAGGGCACTTCTGAGAGAAATTGAGGAAGACACAAAGAGATGGAAAAATATCCCATGCTCATGGATTGGAAGAATTAATACTGTGAAAATGTCTATGCTACCCAGGGTGATTTACACATTCAATGCAATCCCTATCAAAATACCATGGACTTTCTTCTGAGAGTTGGGAAAAATAATCTTAAGATTTGTGTGGAATAAGAAAAGACCCCAAATAGCAAGGAGAATATTGAAAAAGAAAACCAGAGCCAGGGGCATCACAATGCTGGATTTCAAGTTGTACTACAAAACTGTGATCATCGGGCAGGGTGGTACTGTCACAAAAACACACATAGATCAATGGAACAGAATAGAGAACCCAGAAATGGGCCCTCAACTCTATGGTCAACTAATATTCGACAAAGCAGAAAAGACTATCCATTGGAAAAAGGACAATCTCTTCAATAAATGGTGCTGGGAAAATTGGACAGCCACGGGCAGAAGAATGAAACTAGACGATTCTCTTATATCATACACAAAGATAAACTCAAAATGGATGACAAATCCAAATGTGAGAGAAGAATCCATCAAAATCCCAGAGAAGGAAAAAAAAAATCCTAGAGAAGAACACAGGCAACACCCTTTTTGAACTCGGCCACAGTAACTTCTTGCAATATATCCGTGAAGGCAAGAGAAACAAAAGCAAAAAGGAACTCTTGGGACTTCATCAGGATAAAAAGCTCCTGCCCAGCAAAAGAAACAGTCAACAAAACTAAAAGACAACCTACAGAATGGGAGAAGATATTTGCAAATGGCGTATCAGATAAAAGGCTGGTATGCAAGATTTATAAAGAACTTATTAAACTCAACAGCAAAGAAACAAACAATCCAATCATGAAATGAGCAAAGACATGAACAGAAATTTCACAGAGGAAGACAGACATGGCCAACAAGCACATCAGGAAATGCGCTGTATCACTGCCATCAAGGAAATACAAATCAAAACCACAGTGAGATACCACGTCACACCAGTGAGAATGGTAAACATTAACAAGACAGGAAACAACAAATGTTGGAAATGATGTGGAGAAAGGGGAACCCTCTTGCATTGTTGGTGGGAATGTGAACTGGTACAGCCACTCTGGCAACTGTGTGGAGGTTCCTCAAAGAGTTAAAAATAGAACTGCCCTATGACCCAGCAATTGCATGCTGGGGGTTTACCCCAAAGATACAGATGCAGTGAAATGCCTGGACACCTGCACCCCAATGTTTATAGCAGGAATGTCCACAATAGCCAAACTATGGAAGGAGCCTTGCTGTCCACCGAAAGGTGAATGGATAAAGAAGCTGTGGTATATGTATACAATGGAATATTACTCAACCATTAGAAATGACAACTACCCACCATTTGCTTTAATGTGGATGGAACTGGAGGGTATTTTGCTGAGTGAAGTAAGTCAATTGGCGAAGGACAAACATTATATGGTCTCTTTCATTGGGGGAATATAAAAAATAGTGAAAGGGAATAAAGGGGATAGGAGAGAAAATGAGTGGGAAGGATCAGTGAGGGTGACAGAACATGAGAGACACCTAACTCTGGGAACCGTACAAGGGGTGGTAGAAAGGAAGGTGGGCGTGGGGTAGGGGTGACTGGGTGACAGGCACTGAGGGGGGCACTTGACGGGATGAGCACTGGGTGTTATGCTATATGTTGGCAAATCAAACTCCAATAAAAAAATATATTTAAAAAGCCAGTCAAGGGATTGCTGGATGACATTGAGAGCTCAGCCTAGGCTAGACACTATCTGTTTGTAATAGTACCAACTGATATTTTTGATGGATCAGGGTTGCAGAGAGCTGCTCATTAAAGCAATTTACTAATTAAGTTTTCAAACTTTTCAATATGGTTACTCTCTGACAGAAACATTTCTGATTAGCTGGTCTAGTCCCTGCTGATAGGGACAATTGGTGTAGGGAAAGAGGATGTGTATGCAGGTTCTATTCCAAATTTTAGCTACTTTCTCAAGCTCTGTTCTTCCATTTCTCCTTTTCTCTCAGCTGACTAACCTTACGTCCAATTTAAATTACAAAATGGAAGCCACTTTGATTTCCAGTTGCCAAAACTAACTAAAACTGTGTCTGTCCTCAACTTTTTCTCCTTCCCTACTCTTACAATAAAAAAAAAATATGTCTCTACTCTTTTAGCACTTCCTTCTGAGCTCTGGATCCCAATCACTTCTGCCTTCACAGGGTCCTTACTTTATTCTTTATCCCTCTCATTCCTGGATATTCAAAATCTCCCCTCCATTTTCAAAATGCTTTCCAGGTATGAGCAGAAGCGAAACATGGCTGACAAGAAGGAAACTGAACTGGGTTGGTCCCACAGGCCAAGAAAGTTTCAGAAGGTATCTTAGGTCTAGAAAGGTAACGAGAAAAATCAAGTTGAACTGATAATAAAAAACAGTACAGAATAGCAAAATACTTAAATTCCAGGTCAGAGCATTTGATCAATCTTAGTAGCACTAGCAAACAGGAATAGTGACTGGTCAGGCTATTGGCTATGTGCCCTTTTTTCTACTACGTGCTGGGGGTTGGTGGCTTTAAGTCCACAAGTGTTAATCACAATCTGAAGAGATCATAAAGACCTGAAAATGAATTCTGCTTCCAAAATAGGAGTGAGGAGAGGCAGGAGTTTTCACCAATTTCTTATTGACAAATTCTGAGGATCAAAAAGAAGGCTTGCAAGAATGTTGGCCCCGACAAGTGTGTGTGCATATGTGTCTTTCATATGCATTGTTTAGCTACATATGGTTTATAGAATCATACAGAGTAGTGTTATCTTTTCCACAGAGCTTCATATGAGGTTCCTCCCAAATGTAAATATGTTTAATATCCCCAACAGTGTGAGAACAGTTGGGGAAATAAAAAATGAAACACAATTTTGGTTTTGGCAAGATTGGCTAGACAGTTCTTTCTGAGTCATTATGAGCTATTAACTGCCTGCATTAAAGAAACAATCCACAGAAGCCAAACTTTGGCTACTTAATTAGAACATATGGAAGCTACTCCCATATTGAGCATCAATACTATCAAGGCAGAACTAAATCAGAAAAAAAAGGTGCCCATGTTACAACCCTAAAAACTAGATGGTTCAATGTTCTTTCTCATAACAAAAGTGAATCCTCTGAATATAGGAAATTTAAATATGTGATTAAAGAACAGCTCACACATCTGTGTGCCTCATTCTTGCCAAGGTATCATTATGTGTCAGCCCCTTTCTACAAATTTTCCTCAACGAAGGTCACCCAACATGCTGAAAACCTCTGACTAACATCCAGTACTTGACAAGTGACTTTAGAATGAGGGTTAGTTGCTTAAGTATCTTATTTCCTGTGCACACTGCAGACCCTCTACAGATACCCTAAATGCAAACCTATCAGCCCCTCAAGTGTGGCATTGAATTATAAACCTGGTGTGTATAGAAAAAAGAGGGTTCTAAGTAGGAGTGACACAAAGAGGAAAGGTACAGACAGAGCAACGAGATACTAAAAAGCATCTAGACAATCTTGTCTATTTTTTCAGTGGTTCAGTTGTTCTTTACACAACACATTCATGCTCAGTATTGTATGATGGTAACATAGAAATAGAAAAGCTGTATGCTTATATGCAATTTTCAAAAAGTTTTAGGATATATAGATACATAAGATCCCTATGTATTCTTCAAAAGGCTCAAGAGTCTGGCAAAGAATGCTTCTTCTGTAACAATACAATATTCACACAGAATTTTGTTCTAAACTCTGTTATAGCTATATCTGAATTTTATTGTAATTGTTATGTGTATCTCTCCCTATAGAAAAAGATAGTGCATATCTCCAGATATGGGCTACATCTTTTTTTTTTTTAATCTCTATCTTTTTAGTGCCTAGATTATTTCTACTGAGAGATTTAGTGAATAAATTAATGTCATTTGCCCCATCTTTATAAAAGGGAAATGGAGCAACCATTCATTTAAGAGACTTCCCTATAACAAGGAATAAGATAATATTAATAGATTGTCGGGATAGTAATGTTCTAACCAGTAATACACAAGAAAAGGGAGCAAAATTCTACTGAATACTTGTGGAATGAGGCCCTTGCCCAGCTGTTTTGCCTAACTAACTAGGCATTGGTTTCTTCTTCTGCAAAATAGGGCCATCTGGTATTAGAGAAGACCCAACTGTTCAGTTTCTTGTTCTGTCTGGATGAATGGTTCTGGATCCTCAATGTTATTATTACCATTCAGACATAGGTGACTCACACAGACAACCATTAAAAAACACAAAGATAGAGGTCAAGACCCAATCTTGTCTTATCTATTTTGGGACAGAATTCAGGGTCTCAGAACCAAGCAGAGATATCCTTGTTTCAACTCTTACTAGCAAACCTAATTCCTTTCTAGAAGCCCAATACAAATGTTTACAACTCATTTTGGTTTTGAGAGAAAATACTTATGATATTTCTCTGTCTATAAAAGCTAAAACAAAGTGCATGAACTAATTTATTGTATGAAGGTCTCTATTGTCTTATTATGGTCAAAATTTAATAGAGAGAAATGTTACCAAAATCTGTAAATTTGGCCAGAGATTATATTTATTTGTCTTGTCTGTCATCTAACAATAATCCAGCAAAATTCCAAAAAATAGTCTAAGGCCCCTGGAGTTTAACCAAAAGGCCATATGTCCGAGGTACAAATGAGCCTATTTTTGCCATTGAGGTGACATGGAGCATCCAACATGGTAGAGCTTTAAAAAAATCCCAAAGCCTAATCAGGATTTTTTTAATACTGATTAGGCTCTGGTAGAGGCAATAAAGAAAAAAAAAACTAACAGGGAAGGTATTAAGGGAAGAAGGCTTCATGAAGAAGCTAGGCCCTGAGGTAGCAAAAGGCAGCATCTGCTTTAAGAAATGTGGTGTACATGGAGACTATTGTAGAGGTCTGCTAAAATGGCTTATTAATTAAAATTTAGTGAATATCTTAGACCACTATAATTTCAAATCTTACAATCTACCAATCTTGGTAGGGCAAATATGCAAAAGAGACAACTACTATTCTTGCACTTTGCTTTCCAGCATTTTAAATTCCTCTACCTCTGGACCTTAACCTATTACAAATGACCTAGGGCCATTGTATTGTCACACCACCATTCTTCTGAGCAAACAGCATAGAAAACAGGCTGTTGGATGTCTTCCTGTCAGTGCTTGACTCTACTCCAAGACACATTTCCTACTTCTGTTAGGGACAGAGAGCTATGAGCAAATGTTGCACTTTACCAAACAGGAAGTAAAGGTCTTCCTTTGAGGGAGCTTTCTATATAATAAAATTAAAAGGGTCCCTAGGAGTTCATCTGGCTGCTTTCACTGAAGATGTCAGAACCAGGCATTTCTGAGAAGGAAGATGAAGAAGAAAAAGAAATCTTAAAACATGGGCAAGGTGAAAAAAAGACATGAGTATATGATGTCATTAAAACACATTGCAGAGGAGGGGCAAGATGGCGGAAGAGTAGGGTCCCCAAATCACCTGTCCCCACCAAATTACCTAGATAACCTTCAAATCATCCTGAAAATCTATGAATTCGGCCTGAGATTTAAAGAGAGAAGAGCTGGAATGCTACAGTGAGAAGAGTTCCCACTTCTATCAAGGTAGGAAGACAGGGAAAAAAGAAATAAAGAAAAGGCATCCAAGGGAGAGGGGCCCCCCGAGGAGCTGGGCTAAGGCCGGGGTGAGTGTCCCCAGGACAGGAGAGCCCCGCCCTGAGAAGCAGGAGCTTCACCAATCTTCCCGGCAGAAAGGGGCTCACAGGGAGTTGGAGCAGGACCCCAGGAGGGCGGGGATGCCCTCAGGCTCCCTGGGACACTAACAGACACCTGCGACCCGGGAGAGTGCGCCGAGCTCCCTAAAGGGATGCAGCACGCCCCGAGGCCAGGGAGCAGCTTGGAGGGGCTCCGGCGGCGGCTCCCTCGGAGGGGGCTGCGTGGCCGGGAGCGCGAATCCAACAGCGCAGAACGGGAGCACAGGGCGCCGGGACAGAGCCCAGGATCCGGCCTCCCCCCGGGACAGGCAGAGGCCGGGAGGGCCCAGGACAGCTCGAGCTGAGCAGATCAGCGGCCCCGCCCCGGAGCCTCCAGGCCCTGCAGTCGGAGACCTCTGTAGTTACTGCGGGGGCTGAATCCAGGACTCCAGAGCTGCCCCCACACCCACTGCGGTTGTTCCTCCTGGGGCCTCAGGGGGTAAACAACCCCCACTGAACCCTGCACCAGGCAGGGGGCAGAGAAGCTCCCCCAAGTACTAACACCTGAAAATCAGCACAACAGGCCCCTCCCCAGAAGACCAACTAGACGAACAAGTTCCAGGGGAAGTCAAGGGATTTAAAGTATACAGCATCAGAAGATACTCCCCTGTGGTTTTTTTTTTTTTCTTTTTGATTTCTGTTTGCTTCCCCCACCCGTTTTTTTCCTTTCTTTCTTTTTCATTCTCTTTTTCTTCTCTTTTTTCTTTTTTTCTTCCTTTTTTTATTTTTCTCTTTTCTTCCCTTCTTTCTCACATCTCTTTCTCCTTTGCCCAATACAACTTGTTTTTGGCCACTCTGCACTGAGCAAAATTACTAGAAGGAAAACCTCACCTCAAAAGAAAGAATCAGAAACAGTCCTCTCTCCCACAGAGTTACAAAATGTGGATCACAATTCAATGTCAGAAAGCCAATTCAGAAGCACTATTATAAAGCTACTGGTGGCTCTAGAAAAAGAGCGTAAAGGACTCAAGAGACTTCACGACTGCAGAATTTAGATCTAATCAGGCAGAAATTAAAAATCAATTGAATGAGATGCAATCCAAACTAGAAGTCCTAACGAGGAGGGTTAACGAGGTAGAAGAACGAGTGAGTGACATAGAAGACAAGTGGATGGCAAAGAGGGAAACTGAGGAAAAAAGAGACAAACAATTAAAAGATCATGAGGATAGATTCAGGGAAATAAACAACAGCCTGAGGAAGAAAAACCTACGTTTAATTGGGGTTCCCGAGGGCGCCGAAAGGGACAAAGAGCCAGAATATGTATTTGAAAAAATCATAGCTGAAAACTTTCCTAATCTGGGAAGGGAAACAGGCATTCAGATCCAGGAAATAGAGAGATTCCCCCCTAAAATCAATAAAAACTGTTCAACACCTCGACATTTAATAGTTAAGCTAGCAAATTCCAAAGATAAAGAGGAGATCCTTAAAGCAGCAAGAGAAAAGAAATCCCTGACTTTTATGGGGAGGAGTATTAGGGTAACAGCAGACCTCTCCACAGAGACCTGGCAGGCCAGAAAGGGCTGGCAGGATATATTCAGGGTCCTAAATGAGAAGAACATGCAACCAAGAATACTTTATCCAGCAAGGCTCTCATTCAGAATGGAAGGAGAGATAAAGAGCTTCCAAGACAGGCAGCAACTGAAAGAATATGTGACCTCCAAACCAGCTCTGCAAGAAATTTTAAGGGGGGACCTGTAAAAGAAAGAGGAAGCCCAAATAAATAAGCCACAAGAACATGGACTGAATAGATATGATGATGACACTAAACTCATATCTTTCAATAGTAACTCTGAACGTGAACGGGCTTAATGACCCCATCAAAAGGCGCAGGGTTTCAGACTGGATAAAAAAGCAGGACCCATCTATTTGCTGTCTACAAGAGACTCATTTTAGACAGAAGGACACCTACAGCCTGAAAATAAAAGGTTGGAGAACCATTTACCATTCAAATGGTCCTCAAAAGAAAGCAGGGGTAGCCATCTTTATACCAGATAAACTAACATTTACCCCAAAGACTGTAGTGAGAGATGAAGAGGTACACTATCTCATACTTAAAGGATCTATCCAACAAGAGGACTTAACTATCCTCAATATATATGCCCCAAATGTGGGAGCTGCCAAATATATCAATCAATTAATAACCAAATTGAAGACATACTTAGATGATAATACACTTATATTTGGTGACTTCAATCTAGCACCCGATAGGCCTTCTAAACAAAACATCTTCAAAGAAAGGAGAGCTTTAAATGATACACGCGACCAGATGGATTTCACAGATATCTACAGAACTTTACACCCAAACGCAACTGAATACACATTCTTCCCAAGTGCACATGGAACTTTCTCCAGAATAGACCACATATTGGGTCACAAATCGGGTCTGAACTGATACCAAAAGATTGGGATCGTCCCCTGCATATTCTCAGACCATAATGCCTTGAAATTAGAACTAAATCACAACAAGAAGTTTGGAAGGAACTCAAACACGTGGAGGTTAAGGACCTTCCTGCTAAAAGATGAAAGGGTCAACCAGGAAATTAAGGAAGAATTAAAAAGATTCATGGAAACTAATGAGAATGAAGATACAACCGTTCAAAATCTTTGGGATGCAGCAAAAGCAGTCCTAAGGGGGAAATACATTGCAATACAAGCATCCATTCAAAAACTGGAAAGAACTCAAATACAAAAGCTAACCTTACACATAAAGGAGCTAGAGAAAAAACAGCAAATAGATCCTACACCCAAGAGAAGAAGGGAGTTAATAAAGATTCGAGCAGAACTCAACGAAATTGAGACCAGAAGAACTGTGGAACAGATCAACAGAACCAGGAGTTGGTTCTTTGAAAGAATTAATAAGATAGATAAACCATTAGCCAACCTTATTAAAAAGAAGAGAGAAGACTCAAATTAATAAAATCATGAATGAGAAAGGAGAGATCACTACCAACACCAAGGAAATACAAATGATTTTAAAAACATATTATGAACAGCTATACGCCAATAAATTAGGCAATCTAGAAGAAATGGATGCATTCCTGGAAAGCCACAAACTACCAAAACTGGAACAGGAAGAAATAGAAAACCTGAATAGGCCAATAACCAGGGAGGAAATTGAAGCAGTCATCAAAAACCTCCCAAGACACAAGAGTCCAGGGCCAGATGGCTTCCCAGGGGAATTTTATCAAACGTTTAAAGAAGAAACCATATCTATTCTCCTAAAGCTGTTTGGAAAGATAGAAAGAGATGGAGTACTTCCACATTCATTCTATGAGGCCAGCATCACCTTAATTCCAAAACCAGACAAAGACCCCACCAAAAAGGAGAATTACAGACCAATATCCCTGATGAACATGGATGCAAAAATTCTCAACAAGATACTGGCCAATAGGATCCAACAATACATTAAGAAAATTATTCACCATGACCAAGTAGGATTTATCCCTGGGACACAAGGCTGGTTCAACACCCGTAAAACAATCAATGTGATTCATCATATCAGCAAGAGAACAACCAAGAACCATATGATCCTCTCATTAGATGCAGAGAAAGCATTTGACAAAATACAGCAACCATTCCTGATCAAAACTCTTCAGAGTGTAGGGATAGATGGAACATTCCTCAACATCTTAAAAGCCATCTACGAAAAACCCACAGCAAATATCATTCTCAATGGGGAAACACTGGGAGCCTTTCCCCTAAGATCAGGAACAAGACAGGGATGTCCACTCTCACCACTGCTATTCAACATAGTACTAGAAGTCCTAGCCTCAGCAATCAGACAACAAAAAGACATTAAAGGCATTCAAATTGGCAAAGAAGAAGTCAAACTTTCCATCTTTGCCGATGACATGATAGTCTACATAGAAAACCCAAAAGCCTCCACCCCAAGATTGCTAGAACTCATACAGCAATTTGGCAGTGTGGCAGGATACAAAATCAATGCCAAGAAGTCAGTGACATTTCTCTATACTAACAATGAGACTGAAGAAAGAGAAATTAAGGAGTCAATCCCATTTACAATTGCACTGAAAAGCATAAGACACCTAGGAATAAACCTAACCAAAGAGGTAAAGGATCTATACCCTAAAAACTATAAAACACTTCTGAAAGAAATTGAGGAAGACACAAAGAGATGGAAAATATTCCATGCTCATGGATTGGAAGAATTAATATTGTGAAAATGTCAATGCTACCTGGGGCAATTTACATGTTTAATGCACTCCCTATCAAAATACTATGGACTTTCTTCAGAGAGTTGGAACAAATTATTTTATGATTTGTGTGGAATCAGAAAAGACCCCCAATAGCCAGTGGAATATTAAAAAAGAAAACCATAGCTGGGGTCACCACAATGCCAGATTTCAGGTTGTAATACAAAGCTGTGGTCATCAAGACAGGGTGGTAGTGGCACAAAAACAGACACATAGATCAATGGAACAGAATAGAGAACCCAGAAGTGGACTCTCAACTTTATGGTCAACTAATATTTGACAAAGGAGGAAAGACTATCCATTGGAAGAAAGACAGTCTCTTTAATAAATGGTGCTGGGAAAATTGAACATCCACATGCAGAAGAATGAAACTAGACCACTCTCTTGCACCATACACGAAGATAAACTCAAAATGGATGAAAGATCTAAATGAGAGAAAAGATTCCATCAAAATCCTAAAGGAGAACACAGGCAACACCCTTTTTGAACTTGGCCACAGTAACTTCTTGCAAGATACATCCATGAAGGCAAGTGAAACAAAAGCAAAATGGAACTATTGGGACTTCATCAAGATAAGAAGCTCTTGCACAGCAAAAGATACAGTCAACAAAACTAAAAGACAACCTACAGAATGGGAGAAGATATTTGCAAATGACGTATCAGTTAAAGGGCTAGTATCCAAGATCTATAAAGAACTTATTATACTCAACAGCAAAGAAACAAACAATCCAATCATGAAACGGGCAAATGACATGAAGAGAAATCTTACAGAGGAAGACATAGACATGGCCAACAAGCTCATGAGAAAATGCTCTGCATCACTTGCCATCAGGGAAATACAAATCAAAACCACAATGAGATACCACCTCACACCAGTGAGAATGGGGAAAATTAACAAGGCAGGAAACAACAAATGTTGGAGAGGATGCAGAGAAAGGGGAACCCTCTTGAACTTTTGGTGGGAATGTGAACTGGTGCAGCCACTCTGGAAAACTTTGTGGAGGTTCCTCAAAGAGTTAAAAATAGATCTGCCCTATGACTCAGCAATTGCACAGTTGGGGATTTACCCCAAAGATACAGATGCAATGAAACGCCAGGACACCTGCACCCCAATGTTTCTAGCAGCCATGTTCACAATAGCTAAACTGTGAAAGGAGCCCCGGTGTCCATCAAAAGATGAATGGATAAAGAAGATGTGGTTTATGTATACAATGGAATACTACTGAGCCATTAGAAACGACAAATACCCACCATTTGCTTCGATGTGGATGGAACTGGAGGGTATTATGCTTAGTGAAATAAGTCAATTGGAGAAGGACAAACATTATATGGTCTCATTCATTTGGGGGAATATAAAAAATAGTGACAGGGATTAAGGAGAAAAATGAGTGGGAAATATCAGAAAGGGAGACAGAACATGAGAGATTCCTAACTCTGGGAAACGAACTAGGAGTGGTGGAAGGGGAGTTGGGCAGGCGGTGGGAGTGACTGGGTGACGGACACTGAGGGGGGCACTTGATGGGATTAGCACTGGGTGTTATTCTATATGTTGGCAAATTGAACAGCAATAAAAAATAAATTTACAAAGAAAAAGGAATATAATAGCAGCAGCAACAGCAAATAAACAACTCCCATCTATTGAGTATCAAGTGTAATATGTACACTTGATACTCAATAGCCTTGTATATGTGCTCTTCTACATATTTTCTACAATTCTTACAGTCATTCTTAAACAATAGATTATTTTAGTTTACAGATAAAGTACTGGTGATTTGTTAATGTACTTGAGGTTCCATAGATAGTTACCTATGGCATGTGTTGAATTTAAACCCAGATCGGTATGGTTCCAGAGCAAGGCCTCTTTCTAATACCTCTTCCTGAGTAGTTATCTAATTTGGCTGAATAGGCACCTACATTACAAAGAAATAACACACGTATATTGCATAGGTCCAAATGAATAAAAGTGTATCTTACAGAAGAAGAGAACACGTTTTAACAATTAAGCTGGCATAAAGCAGTAATAATTTCCTACTGTTCACTTAATCATGGAAGGCTTCTTGAAAGCAGAAGATTGGGGGAAATGTCTAAGTGGATATTCAAGGTTACTCCATTTCTGTCAGTTAAAGGAATCAGAAGGGAATACTCTTTTACCTCTTGTATATGTCTGGAAATAAAGTGACTGTTTAATTCATATTGAACAAATAAGCCTAAAAGTTTGAATTCCACATATCAGTTACTAACCTTATATATAATTATTTTCTATGTTTGCCTTCCTTCCTCTCTCTCATTCTGTTCACTTTAAAATGGTTTTAAATGTTTTTGATCCAAAAAAAAATGCTGATCTTTGAGCTGAAGAGGAAAGTAGGAGCTATTTTGGCTGATAATAGCTGATAATCCATAACTCCAAAAACAGTGCTGCCCTCGCTTTTTGGGAAAATCAGAGTGTGGAAGCTGCATTGTCAGGTGATCTTTAAATGCAATCCATCCCTACAGGCAACCCAAGATGAAATTCATTAAAACAAAGCAAAATAAAGCAATTTTTGGTGAGTTTTCTACCATGCCTAGAAACCTAACTTTTGATGGTTTATAAATGTAAATGTCACAACACCTGCACTGTCAATCATCTCCTCCTACAAGTTTTCAACAAGAATCCTGAAGCATTTGCAGCTTTGTTCCCATAAGGTTAAGCCACAGAAAAAGCTGTTCAGATGACCCTAAAGTTCAGAGCAAAGCCCCAGCCACAGTTTGGCATTTTCTAGCAAAGGCCTCCAACTAGCTTAGTGGAAGGTTTATTAGTAATGTACGGTGTTCTTGCAGGAGGAGATTGGAACCAATGATGGGATATAGGTGAGGGCTTGTGGAAATTTGATGCCAGTAACCTTAACCTCCACCATCAATTTACCATATGACCCTGGGCCAACTCTCTAGTTCCTCCTTGTACCTCTGGCTCCTCATCTGTGAAACGAGAATGAGAGTAGTGACCATTCACATGACCCCTAAACTACTAGTCAAATGAAAATGCTACACAAATCAGTACTAAATAGTAATAAAATCTAAGAAAAAAACAGATCATTTCCACTGAAAACCCATCACACTTTGAACCACAGATCAGTGCGTACCTGAAAATGAAACACATATTTCAGATCACAATGTATTTTCCCCTTTCCTGGTCATCTCTAGAGTAGTATATGTCTTCTTACCAACCTATTAGGAGCACTAATCATGCTTCCTATAGTGAAGGATCGATCGGGTTTGAAAGGATGAGAGCTAATAAAATGATAAAACGTACATTTTAGGAATGACTCTGTTACTTGGATCAATTTAGCTTTCAGCATATAGGCACGCAATCATCTATAGGAAGTCCAACTCTAGGCCTTAGGATGGGGCTGGGGAGGGGAGGA
This sequence comes from Canis aureus, assembly GCF_053574225.1. Classification (NCBI taxonomy): domain Eukaryota; kingdom Metazoa; phylum Chordata; class Mammalia; order Carnivora; family Canidae; genus Canis; species Canis aureus. Next base: position 45,938,439 of record NC_135649.1, read on the forward strand.
GGGTATGTTAACAGAACTCCATGTAGTGCTGCCCAATACCCTATATCACCTACAACAATCTCCACAAGAAAGAAAAACAGCCTCTTCTACTACCAGTCGCATAATTTACACTCCTTAACCTAAAGCTACTGCTGAGTTGATCCAAGTAGAGGCAGCCAGGTGGCCAACTAGATAGACCCTTACAACAGTTGATCAGATTATCCTGTGGTCCATTCGATTCAATCAGCAACACCAAAAGCCAACAATACTGAACTATGAAACTGTAGATAGAATAATTTCAACTACCTTAACAACTAAACTGCATCTACCATGAACTTTCACCATGTCAGTGAATATATTTTTCAAAGAAATCTTTCAAAGAAGTATATCATACCAAACAAAAGTGAGGACTCTATGGTTGAAGTGGGGTGGGTGAACCCAGAGTCTCCTGCTTCTGCCTCTCTCTCTGATCCCTGCATTAGCCCCCAGCATTTCCAACAAATCTCTGGAAATGCACAGAACATGTTTTTGAGAAGAATTTGGACCTAGCCCAAGCCCCTCATTATTTTTTATATGAGAACACTGAGGCCCAGAGAGAAAAAACAATGACTTAGCCACAGTGTCAAAGATTGTAACACTGCCAGGACTAGAATCAACATGTCCAGATTCCTTGTTTTAGAACTTGCCCTACATGGATTCTTCATGTGTAGTCAAATCAAGTCTCTGTCTAATGGCTATAGCTATGCTGGGAAAAGAAGAAAGTGGGATGGATTGTGCACTGGGCCAGCATATGGGAAGTACAGATCCCAAAGACTGAAGTGCATATCAAGTGAAAGCTAGATATTCAGCAGAGAATTTCTTTTCCATCAATCTGATCTCTTCTTAGCAGAACATGGTTAGCTCCCTACAGGCAATACCAGGCCAAACAATTCCATATGACACCTGGCAGTTGGCAGTTACAAGAGCAAGAAGCAGTCACATTTGAATTTGGTCAAATTGCAAAGACAGTCTTAAAAAAAAAAAAAAGCCCTTTTTAATATTTGAGGAGATAGGACAATCTTCATATATTTATTTATACAAAACTCTCACTTAACTGGAATACCAATCAGAATGCACCAATAATCAGATTACTTCCCCTCCTCTACTCTACAGGTTTGTATAATCATTAACATGATAATAACTTTAAGACACTGTAACTTCTGGCAGGTTCTTCCGAACTCCTAAATATATTCATGTACTTATTAATTCAATGAATATTTATTAAGTACCTACTATTTCTTAAGCCCTGACCAAGCACTAGGGAAACTAAGCTCTTCTTGGGCGTCCAGTGACAGTCCAGTGATAGCCTTCTTTGAATGAGATTTCAGCTGAAATATGAACATGAGAATGATAAAGGTAGGGGTGAGGGCACTAGACAAAAGGATCTCTAGGGATTTCAAGAGCTAATATTCCATGATTTTATGACTCTATTTTGTTAATTGACTACACATGTGTGATATTATAATGAGACTATTTTGAATCCAAGTCAATGAACAAATTAATCTAAATAACAAGACAATTGAATTTAAAATCTGAATATTTTCCTTTAGTCACTGAAGTACTGACCAACCTTCTATTTTACCCACTAGCACTATTTTAGGCCCTACCATAATGTAAAATGTTTTCTCTTAATTGTGCCTCTAAATCCAGTTTATTGCTTTACAATTATAACATGATTTTTGCTGAAGATGCACTACTTCACTCATCTAAATAATAAAATAAGTAACTAGATATGATGCAAATGTATGTTAGCTATTTTAAAGAAGCAAATTACTCTTAAAGGCTAGGTCAAAACTGTATTTATATCATGCTATGGGTTCTGAAGGGAATTTTCAAATAGTAGATGAAAAAATGTTTTGGATAGTGACAACAAAATTGAAATAACTACATAGCCTCACAGATGACAAAGTTGAAAATGACAATGCCCACACAGATATTTAAGGATGGTCATTCTGGTCACTTAACAAGGGACTCCTTTCCTTCTATCTTCATTCTTCCCCAAGAGGGACATATGCCCAACACATAATTAATAGTGGAAATGAAAAATACAAGATAAAAGGCAAATCAGCAGAAAAGCACATGCCAGTGTTGGTGTACCACAGAAGCATGATTTTAAGCCCAAGGGTGGAAACTTAGAATTTGAAGCAAATTTTGTCTTAGAGAAATGAATCTCTATCCTACACAGAACATGATTCTTTTAATTTAAAAAGAAGCTTCTTCAAATGTAAGCTAAGTCTTAAATCATCTATTCCTCTTTGAATACAGAAGACAACTCTTCTTCGTCAAAAATACCTCATTTCTTCCAACTCAGCCAATCTTTAGACTTCTTTATCCCAAGGTAAAACAATCACTGTTCCTTTAGCATTGCAATCCTAGAACCTATTTTTCCCCCTTTCATCACCTTTAGAAGATTAGACCTACTCTCAGCTGACCAATATAGATTTGTCTCAAATCGCACTCGCATGTTCCAGGGTGTGTGATCTTCCTTTCTGCACAACAAAAGCCAAGGTCACCAAGGAACAATAGCATATTTGTCCAGTGAACCTGAGGAGGGCCTGCGCTTGGTGTACTTCAGTAAAATTACTGATGTGTTATGAACATAATTTTAATAATATGCCTAAACAAAATATGCTATTAAAATTTCAAATTAAATGTTTCTAAGTTTAATGTTATAAAATAAATATATAATTTGGTATGAGAATATATATAATATGCTATATTAAATTTATTAAGAGTATTATATATGAGGGGGAAAGACCCTGATGAATCAAAAATAAAAAAGGTAAACTTAAAAGCTTTCATATAGAGCAAGATAGAAGTTAATAAAATTAAATTAAATACATCTGAACTAATTTAAGGATTTTTTTTGCTTTGACAGAACTCACTGTGCTTAAATTCCAGATATCCAAGGAGAAAAAAGAACTCTCCTAGTGTTAATGAAAGTTGTTAATTTTCTCCAGTTAAATTCAATCTGCCTTTGTGCTTAAGTTGCTTTCAAGGTTTGAAATATTATATAGATAAATTAGATAAGTTCCAAAATGACAATGAATTTTAGGTTAAAAGACTTGGAATAGAGCAGGCAAGAAACTGAAGAGAACTTAAAAGAGGAAGCAGAGATTGCTCTCATTTAATCCCTAATTAAGAAGATAAACTATTTGGAAATACAAGAAGAGTCAGAGGCTAAACAGAAGGATGATATAAGGCTCTCTGAAAGAATTACCCAAAATCTCATATTCTAGGAGTTTTTAGTGATTTGTTTGAACTTCATGCTATTTAGGTAGTTTCTTCTAATTTGAGCGTCCCAGTATAAAATGAAATTCACAGTCATTTGTTAAAAAAAATATTAAGAATTTAAAGATGTCGGGATGCCTGGGTGGCTCAATGGTTGAGTGTCTGCTTTTGGCTACAGGCGTGATCCTGGGATCCTATTCTGAAAGTATAGCTGTTAATTAGATTATCACCTGTGTGGTATGCTCTAGAAAGGATTCCCATCCCCATGGATTAGATAACCTCTCTAGTTCCTTACTACATGAAGATTTTGTAAGTACAGTGTAAGAAGTTTCTGCCTTACAGATCTTTGTCTACCCTATTTTCTGATAGCTTGAAAATAGTTGGGTTCACCTATCTTGACTTATTTCATTTTCTTTGACAAGGTCTTTACCTTCCTGAAAGCCAGGTTTATGTAAATTAACCCATAACCTGTGAGTGTATATAAAATCAACATGTTAATTTATGCAAAATAATGCAAAAGATCCATCCTCCAGTTTCTTAAAAGAAAAAAAAATCTGATCACCTTCCCAAATGGACATTCAAAGCAGCATAAATAATCAGAATGTGAAAATGGCAGAGAAAGCTTTTAAAGAGCAACAAAAAGGCACCAACTAATGCAAGGGGGGACATCTAAGAAGAGTGATGATACAAGTCTTTTCTATAATAAAACTCTTGCAAAGTCAGGAGGTATGACAAGTCCCATCTTATAATTCAAGGAATAAAAGTACAAAAAGAAAAATCCTAAAACCACATTAGAAAAGAGAAAGGTTCAATTACTGAGAACATGATGCTGCTCATTCTCTTCCCTATTCTTATGTGTGAGAGAGGTAAACCTAACATCCTGGGCCTCAAAACACTGGAGTCAGAGTTCAAGCCTCCTAAGAGGAAATGGAAAGGCCCTCTTCAGACTGAAAAACAAATGTCATTTGGGCAACAAATTGTCAAAGCCTCTAAAGATGGTTTTGCTCTAACTTCCTGACCATGACATTCTCCATAAATGACATGTTTCCTGTTCACTTTTCTAATCAGCAAGATGAGTTGGTGAACCACGTTTTCATGCCATTCAGGGGGCTCTGCTCGAGAATTAAAAGTAACAAATTAGGGATCCCTGGGTGGCGCAGCAGTTTGGCGCCTGCCTTTGGCCCAGGGCGCGATCCTGGAGACCCGGGATCGAATCCCACATCGGGCTCCCGGTGCATGGAGCCTGCTTCTCCCTCTGCCTGTGTCTCTGCCTCTCTCTCTCTCTCTCTCTGTGACTATCATGAATAAATAAATAAAAATCTTAAAAAAAAAATAAAAATAACAAACTAGAAAAGGAAGGGGCAAAGGCATATGACTGGGTAGTGAATTTGTTTTTAAATTATGTTCCAAGGGATCGTTTGCTGTATAGTTTTCATTTTTATGGCATTTAAATTGTAATTTGGATCTAAGGTAGATTTCTTCAATTCAAGATCAAATTTTAGCTATCTGCTCACTAATTGGTCAGCTCTTTAAAAACATAGAATTAATTATAAGTAAAAAGCAAGCTAAAATCAGTAGCAACAGCTTTGACCAAACAGCAGTTATGTGAAACCCAAAGGATTTAAGAATGTCACCTAGGGATTGAATAAAATGAAAAGAAGTACAAGAGGTCTGGGGTCTGATATCAAAGGAGAAATTAAGAGAGTGACTGAGGAAGAGCTCAAAAGAACTAGAAAACTTTGCTTTGAACAAAAATAAAAAGGGAGGATGAAATGCAGAGGTTCAATAAAAGGTTAACTTAGACCAGTTGATATAGCAGCATACTGATAAAATCAGGCCCTCCTACTCTCTTGACAACTGGGGATCTAGTTCCTTTATATTGTCATTCCACTGGGTATGCTGGATAAGGAGGAAAAAACGCTGTCAAAAGTATTAGCACTACAGGGTTTAAAACCTGCTTATTCCCAGTTCTGCCATTACTGCTGTTTTGTCTATTATTTTGCAGGAAAAGCATACATTTTAACATGGGATCCCATGGCCTATATTGCAGAAAAAGACTTTTACTCTTCATTTACACAGCATTTTTTTTGGGGGGGGGGCTCTTTGTAATTCCAGGTCTTATGGATGGTATTTTCTTTTAAGAAAAATAAAACAATTGGCCAGCCCTCCCCAGATTTTGCTCTCCAATGTTCTGTCTTTAGTTAGTTCACACCATGTCAGTCATAAATAGGCCATCACCCAACAGTAAGGAGATTAAGCTGAAATGGGTGGTGTTTGTACATTGAAAGATTATAGACTATAAAGTCTATGCAAATGTGGGCTGGACAGATGAGGATAGAGCTGCAGAGGGCTCCAACAGCACTGGTAAATCCTCCTCATCAAACAGCAGAACTTAAGGGTACACAGGCTGTGCTCTGGCCATAATCCCCATCTGTGAGAGGTAGAATACTTAGTAATTCAAGATTGCTCAGTGATTTCCTATCTCAATCATTCTGCTCCTCAAGCCTACTAGTGTGCCTGCAATTCTTAAGCATTTATTCAGTCATCTAACAAATATTTGAAGATCAAGTACTTTGTGCAAGGCAGTCTTCCAGTATAGAGAATTAAAAAAAAAAAAAACAGTTCTTGCCTTTGAAGAGTTCATAAGTGTAGTGGAAAAGATAGACATACAAATAACTAAATCACAATATGACCAGTTCTAATATATAGGTATAAACAAAATGCTACAGAGCACAGAAGAGGCAAAATTAATTCTGCCTGGAAGACCAGGGTGGACAGAGACAATCCAGGAAAAGCTTCACAGAGAAAATGACATTTGAAATAGTTCTTCAAAGATGAATAGGATTATCAAAAGGCAAAGAAGGTGGGAAGTGATTTACAAGTGAAGAAAAGCATAAGATCAAGTGCTCAGAGCTGGGAAAGTGAACAATTTTGTTTGTTTGGGGGGGGATTTCTTTGGAATGATGAATAACACAGAATGGCTTGTGTGTGGAGGGGCATGTGGCCTGTTTAATTATTGAATGAATGAACGAACTAAGAAATAAAGTAAGAAGGATCTTATATACCACAGATTGTATGTCACAAGGCTTTTAAGCTTTATCTTGTATGCAGTAGGAAGTCAGAGTTTTTATGTTATAGGAGAAAGCCATGATCATATCCATAATTAAAAACAAACAAACTAGTAAAACCCCATCTGCAAGTATTATTAAAAAAATGGGCGAGAGTGTAGATGGGACTGAAGGTAGGAAGACCAGGGAGGAGCATTGTGGAATCTTTAGGAAAGAAATGATAAAAGGCTGAACTAGGTCAGTAGCAGGTATGATAAAAAAAAAGAGTGGGGTGGATTTGGAAGATATTTTACAAGTAGAATTAGTAGAATTTGGTAGTTGCTAGATATGGAAAATTATGAAAGACTTGGAGATTACACTATATATTCTGGCTCAAAAAGAATGAGCCATTTTAACTAAGATATGGTACACAAGAGGAAGGATGGAATTTGAAGGAAGGAGATTGAAAGTTCAGTTTTGAATGAGTTCAAAGTACCTGGGTGGGACAGCCAAATAAAGGTGTCTAACAGGAAGATACTTCATGTAACTCAGAAGATACATAAAAAAACTGGACTGCTAGATCTAGGCCTCAAAAAGGTAGGGAGTTTTACCCATGGCTGTAATTAGAATCGCCTCAAAGTTAAAATAAAATTTAACTTACTGAAGTCCAAGCCTTTCTCCAGCCTAAATAAATCAGTATCTTTGGGGGATGAGATTTGTACAAGGGTATCTTTTAAAAGCTCCCCAGGTGATTTCAATATGTAACCAATGTTGAGAAACACTTAACAGCGGAGAGTTAATACCAAAGGAATGAAAACTCAAGAAAAACAGAGAGTATTAAGGAGAAAATACTTGTGGAAAACCTTTTTAAGGATAGTCAGAAGAAAATGAGGCAAAGATGGAGACTAAATAAGATATGGACAGATCCAAGATAAAGTGGTGTCACTTGAGCAAGAAGAGAAGAGAGTTAAAAACAGAAGGCATGGCCAACTGTCACAAAGTACCAATCTCAATTGGTCTAAAGATGGACTAGCTGTCATCTATTAAAGAACAAGACAGTTCTGGGTACAGGGAAAAGGGAGAGATAGTTCAAGAAAATTGTGGATCTTCTGAATATTATTCAGACTTAACGATGCCTATATGCCCAAGAAAGAAGCAAGGACATTAAAGCAGAGTGGCTGGGGGGAGTGCCAAAGGTAAAATCTGCCAGCCTTGTAACTTTGTTCTGCCTTCAGCCTCCACATGGAATGACTTGACAAGCAACTAGAGCTATGCTTCAGCATCACCTTCTTTGGGAAAAATTCAAGGATCCAGAGGTGGTTCTGCGATCATCTAAGCATGTATCTCTCACAAACTAGAGAATCATGGAGAGGGAACTTAATGCATATATACAAAGATCAGCCCAATCACCAGTACAGTAACTATAAAAGCTGTTAATCTTTCTCATGTTGGCCTCAAGACAGCCACATGATGGTAAAACGCTAATTCAGAGCTATAGAAGGAATGTATTACAGTGCCACCTGCTGGTAATGTGAAGACCAGAAACAAGTTCCTTTACTTTTTAAAATCCTTAATGCCCTGAGGCTGAAGATCGAAGAACACAAATAAACTTCATTTTGATTTATAATTGAAGGTGACGCCTTACTCAGCAATTTCTTTATTTTCATAATTGAAAGTATAGCTTTGATTGAACCTTCTTATTATAGCAAATAGAAAGTGTGTGAACAGAAACACTAGAGCCCAAGACTAGAATGTCCCCTCAAACCTTGCCTCTTGGTTCCAAATTGAAGCAATTCAATCTATATTTCCTTTCTAGATTCTCAATATATTTCCTATAATTTTTAAAACTGGATATACTCAAAACTCAAGACACCATCTGTCCAGCTACATGTTTCTGTGCAAAGATGTCTCTTCAACCAGTTGAATCATACTATCCTCCAGCCAAACTGGGCTATTTAGTACTCAAAAAATAGCCTGCACTTTAAGCATCCATACATTTGCTCCTGCTGTTCCCTCTGCTAAAAATATCACCCCCATCCCTATCCCTAATCCAGCTGTCATAGTCAATTTCAAATGATACCTCTGCCATGAAGCCTTCCCTAATTATCCTCTTCCCTAGCTGGAAATAATTTTTCTTTCAGCTGAACTATATCAGTACCTCTTTTGTGACTTATTATTTCGTACCTTTTATAAGAGTTGTAAATAAGACATATCCATAGTGTAGCAAAAAAGCATGAACTTTGGAATCAGTCCATGATCCAAAACCTGGATTTGCCATTTAATAGCTAGGGACCTTAGATAAACTTACCCTCTCTGAGTTTCAGGTTTCTCATCTATAAAATGAGGACAACGGTGCCCACACAAAGGGACAGTATGGCAGAGAATTTAAAAAGAAGGACTCTGAAGCCAGATAAATTTGGGTTTAAATCCTGGTTCTTCCCTTCACTGGCTACATAAGAGTGGTCAGTTAGCGGCTCTAAGCCTCAATTTCCTAATCTGTAAAACAAGACAAGAGTGGGACCTACTACCTCAGTGTTTTGTATGAGGAAACAATGTAAAGGGCCTGGCATATGGCAGCGCTCACTGCATGTTAATTTCTTCCTTCTCCTATGATTTACTCAATTACTTAAGGACAAAGAGCATGCCTTAACCATTTCTGATCACCTCAAGGTGCTCAGCACAGGGCTTTTTTTTTTTTTTAACAGTCTGCTTGTATGTTTGGTGAATTAACAAATGCCACGTTTCTATGACATTCCTTAGAAGAATTTAGGTCCAGGCAACCATTGTCTCATTTCTCCACAGAGCAGTAATGCCAAAAATACATCAAGGGTTTAATGGGTGCCTCTTAAAACCATGTGTTTCTTGTCTGTAACCATTTAGGGAGACACACTTACAATACAGATCTCCTAAGTCACACCCACAGAGAGAAGCAGGATTTGACTTTTCTTAGCCTGGGGGAAGGACATTGAAATTCAACATTTCTTTTAGACAGAACAGTTCTGGTGCAATCCTCACAAAGTATCGTACTTTTCTCTGATAGTTTCAGATAAATATATGGAAGCAAAAATAGGGCAAGAATCAGAATATGGACTAAAGTTTAAACCTGTCTATTCAGTATTCCTCTAATGGACTAGGGGTGTCATGCATATTTTAAGAAATCTCTGGATGTCAGCTTTCCCCAGGGACCAAACTACAATAGGTAGTAATGGTGTACTTTTACAGAATACATATTTCGTTTAGGGAAAATTATACCTGCAGAAGTCAACAGAGACACAAGGGATGCACTTTACCTGACATGCCTACATGAGCTGCGTTATGAAAGAAACCAACCTAGCAGAAATTATAGGCATTCAAAGCTTTTCTCCACTCTGGCAGATATATTATCCGTTCATTCCAAAACAACAGGGTAGAAAAAAAGCCCATTCACTGCAGTTCTTGGCTGTTCTTGTGGATGGGCTAAATCCCAACATCAAAACTAATAGAATGCTCAATTTATTCTTACTTCTCTCTCATTCTTCCCCTTTATAGACAGTAACAAATCTAACACAATACCAAGCTTGGTAACTTCTGTATTTGGATGATACTACAGAGCTGGATAAGACCCCACATGGAACTGTTTTCAGACTTTCTAGCATTTAAATTTATTCAATATTTTAATTAGCTTAATTGTCCACACATTTTCATTTACAAAGGATCACTGTCACAAAGGACTTCGATATTTCAATCATATCAGATGTTGCTAATGTTGTACCCCAACCCAAATAATCAATTTAGGTCTTAACTCACATTTTATCCTGTTCCTTTATCATCCTTTGTTGCCCAACTTAATAGAAAGGTCAGAGATCTAACCATATGGATTGCTTTGCTGCTGATTTTAATCTCAATCTTTCTCTCTCTCTCTCTCACTCACACACACATACACACACTTCTAGGAACATACACATATAGTCAATATGGGGGTTTTAGGAAACAATATAACTTTTTTTCATTTGGATTTAGACTGGCTAAAATTATTTAATTGACAATTACCATTAGTAATTATATAATGAGATAGGAACTCTGATATTCTGTTGATGGAACTATAGGTTTGGTAAAATGATATTGGTGGGCAATTTGTCAGCATCTTTTAAAATTTTAAATTAAACTTTTATGCAATATTTCCACTTCTAGTGATCTATCCTACAAAACAGTTGGTTTTCTAGTGTACTATGATGTATGTAATAGGACACTTCTTGCAGCACTGTTCTGGAATAGCAAAAACCTAAAGATAAAATCAAGCACAGGCTTAAATTTATAACAAGTCTATACAATGGAAAATTGCACCATATTTAAAAGTTTGAGTTACATAGGAACTGCCAAGGATAAGAGGTTATAGATATAAATCATGTTAAGTGACAAATCAAATTGGAGAATACTATACGCAGTATGACCCTAAGATTGAAAATTACATTTTGTAATCATCTACCTGTCTGTCTATCTACCTATCTACCTAAACCCAAAGAAACTATCTGGAAGAATCTATATGAGATGCAATGAGTTATCTCTGAAAATAAAATCATAAGAGAATTTTCCATTTTGATATTGTTTCAACTTTTATTAAGTATAATATGTTATTATAATAAGAAAAATATTAAAACAATCCTACTACTTGATTTCCAAGATATAGTAAGTAAAAAAAAAAAAACAAGGAGCAAAGAAAGAAATAAATAGTTATGTTTTACTATATTTTAAGTATGAAACAAGGGGAAACAAAATTCACATATTGATTTGTGAAAAAGAGGAAATACCAAAAACTAAAGAATTTGATTATAAATAGTGACTATGTGAGACCAGATGGAAGAAAAAGTTATATGTACAAGATTTCTTTGATTAATTTCTTTCTATAATCTTGAATTTTAAATTATATAAACGTTTTATGCTTTGAAAATGATTTAACCAAAAAGTATAATAAAGCAAATAAAGCACATACAAAAAATTATTCATTGAATTAATAACATAACCACAGAGAAAATTAATTCAAGTAAATTTTGAACACAACACTCTGACTATACGGATTTAGTAGGATGAGTTTGAAGGACAAAAAAAATTGTAAGATATCTCATAATTTTTAGTAGGGTTGTTGTTGATAGTAGTTTTGGTATAATAGTTCTGAAACTATTTTGTGTGGATTATAGGATAAAATAATTAAATATACTGATGTTGATGGGAATGAGGTTTCCACTATGGGAAAAAGAAGATTAAAAAAAAAAACAAAACAGGGAATGGGTAAAGGTGAAGAACCCTGTCATGTTGCATTTGAATCAGATGTATCCAAATTAAAACACATTTTTAAAGACTTTATTTATTTATTTGTTTGAGAAAGAGAGAAAGAAATCACAAGGGAGAGGGGGAGGAGCAGAGGAGAGTGAGAGATAGAAGCAGACTCAGACTCTTCCCTGAGCAGGTTGCCCTTTGTGGGGCTTAAACCCAGGACCCCGAGATCATGACCTGAGCCGAAGTCAGATGCTTAACCAACAGAGCCATTCAGGCACCCTATTAAATCACATTTTTAAGAAATTATTTCTAAATAACATTTTCCACTAAAAGGAGTCAGGAGAAATGGCTATTTCTAGTGCTGGGATGGAGAAAGTATGAAAGTAAGCATGGAGCATCTTTATGCAGAAAGCAAGGAAGTGCGTGAAGAATGATGGGGTATCAAAAGGTAACAAGATAATTTTCACCTCAGGCTACGAAGAAATAACTGGAACCAGACGAGCTCTCCTACAGAAAGCAATGATAAAAGTGGATAAAATATATGAAGCAACTGTTTTCAGGTGGTGTAAGACTGTGATATCCAAAAAAAAAAAAAAAAAGGAAATTCATGCACTGAGACCCATAGTCAATCCAGTTCTCCACTTGAAGACAATTCCCCAACTATGTCACAGTGAATGGAAATCCTAACAGAGCCTAGCTATCCTGCTAAGCTGAAGTTACAGAGATTGGAGCAGCTAAAATGACTGGAACCTTCAGTTAAAGGAGAAAGCTTCACAAAGGGGAGTCCATGAAATCTGTATGGAGGTTCTCTATGAGCTCCGGGCTGAAGATTGAGCTGAACAAGCACAGGACATGACTGCCAAAAGTTTATCATCAGAGAGTGATCATTATACAGTTAATAATAGAACAATGACATTAGAGTACAAACAGCCCTAAAAGACACTTTATTAATACCTGGTCATTCAGCTAAGACACCAGCAAGGTCCTGCTTTATAAGAAAGAATTATGTCATAAAACATAGGCTACTCTAGATTCTCCCTAGTAAAGCCTAAAATCAAGCTCTGACAAGATCCACAAGGGAGAAAAAGATTAGAGGTTGAATCTTGCTAAGTTAAAGATGATTGAGACACACCTTGGGTTTTCCACAGATCTATTCTAACAAAGGATAAAACCTCACACAAAAAGTTCAAGATTAATAACTGAACAGTTGCTAGAACACAATACCCTTTAGAGGAACATCACAGAAGCTAGTAACCCTACAATGTATTATCAACAAAGTTCAGTACTCAGTAAAAATAATAATAATAATAATAATAATTAATAATAATAATAACAACTTGACATGGAAAAAAAGTAACCCACATCAATGAGAAAAAATTTCTTTTTTTTAATTTTTTTTAATTTTTATTTATTTATGATAGTCACAGAGAGAGAGAGAGAGAGAGAGAGGCAGAGGGAGAAGCAGGCTCCATGCACCGGGAGCCCGACGTGGGATTCGATCCCGGGTCTCCAGGATCGCGCCCTGGGCCAAAGGCAGGCGCTAAACCGCTGCGCCACCCAGGGATCCCGAGAAAAAATTTCTTAAGCAATTTGAGATGGCCCAGAGATTGGATGTAGTAGACAAAGGCTTTAAGGTAACTATAATAAATATGTCCAACGAACCAAATAAAATATTTTCAAAGAAATAAAGAAACATATGGCCTCAATGAGTCACCAGATGGTAAGTATCAACAGAGAAATGGAACCTATAAAAGGATGCAAAGGGAAATTTCTAAAGCTGAAAAGTATAGTAATTGAAATAAAAATTTCACTGGATGGGTTTTAGCAGAAAGCAGAATAAAGAATCTGTGAGTCTTAAAAAAAAAAGAATCTGTGAGTCTTGAAGACAGTTCAATAAAATTTTCCAATCTGATAAGCATAGGAAAAATAATTGAAGTAATACGAATAGACTCTCAGAACCTGAGAAATAATTATAAAGCTGTCAAGCATTCTCGTAATAGGAGTTTCAGAGGGAGAGGAAATTGAGAATGGGACAGAAAATAACTAAAAATAATAAACATTCCTCAAATTTGATAGGAAACTTTAATTTAAAAGTTTAAGAGTTTTAGTTATACCTAACCATGATCAATACAAAGAAAACAACTAAACACATGATAATCAAGGATCTGAAAACCAAAGAGAGAGCCTTAAAAGCAGCCAGAAAAAAAAAAAAAGACATTACATACAAGGGAACAATGATAAAATTTTTCACTTGGCTTCTCATCAGAAACTATAGAGACTGGAAAACAATGGAATGACATTTCTAAATAATGAAACTTTCAACATAGCATTCTATATCTGGGGCAAATAACTCTCAAAGAGGAGGTGAAACAAATACATTTTTATATAAACAAAAGCTGAATTTGTCTCCAGCATACTTGTGCTATGACAAAAGATAAAAAATGTCCAACAAACTGGAAAGGAATGACTAGAAGGAAAGAAGATCACTAGAAATAATAAATACATGGAGAAATGTATAAGCTGTTTTTAAGTTATCATAATTACTTAGAAAATTAAAACTGTTTAAAGCAAATAATTGCAGTTTAAGAAAGTATTTATAATATATGTAGAAATAAACTCTATGACAACAAGGGGATCCCTGGGTGACTCAGCAGTTTAGCACCTGCCTTCAGCCTGAGGCGTGATCCAGGAGTACAGAGATCTAGTCCCATATCAGGCTCCCTGCATGGATCCTGCTTCTCCCTTTGCCTGTGTCTCTGCCTCTCTCTCTCTCTCTCTCTCTCTCTCTCTCTCTATCTCTCATGAATAAATAAATAAAATCTTTAAAAAATATATATGACAATGTTAACTTGAAGGTTGAAGAATTGCATAAATAGAACTATACTGTTGTAAAGTTGTTACATTTTTGAACTGGGAAGTAAAAAGTGTGAGTGTGAAATATGATGTATAAGTAGCAAGGGAGGAGTGTAAAACATGAAGTGATAAGCAAGAAGAGGAAAGTAACAAATATGATGGTTCATGTGTGAAATATGTAGTGGTACAATATTAACTCTAAAAAGACATTGTAAAGTTAAGCATGCTCACTGTAAGCCAAGAGCAGGAGACAGCAGATGTTTTTCTGTAGATGGACAAATAGTAAATATTTCAAGCACTATTGGCCACACAGTCTTTGTAGTAGCTGTTCAACTCTGCTATTATAGCACAAAAGCAGCCATAGACAATATGCAAATAAATGTGTGTGACTGTGTTCCATTATTTTTTTTTTTTATAAAAATAGGAAATGGGTAGGTTTGGCCCACAAGCCACAGTTTGTGACTCCCAGACTTAAGTACTCATTAAAATTATTTAAAAGGTATAGTTATAAAGCCAGTAGAGGACATAAAATAGAATACTAAAAATTATTAAGTTAACCCCAAATAAAAATAAAATGGAGCAACAGGTAAAAACAATAACAAAAACTAGAAGAGACAAATAAAAAATAGTGACTTAAACATATCAAAAATTATATTCACTGTAAATAGACTAATAACTTTATCTAAAAGACAGACATTGTTAGACTGGATAAAAAGACTCAATAATACGCAGTCTATAAAATATGTACTTCACATTTAAAGCAACAAATAGGAAGAGAGAAAAGGATAAGAAAAATATATACCATAAAAACAGTAAGCATAAGTCAGCACAGCTCTATTAACATAAACAAAGCAAAATTCAAGACAAATAGCATTATAAGAGATAAAGAATGCAATTCTTCAGGAAGACAAAATAATTATAAATATGTGTGCAACTAATAAGAGCATCAAAATTCATGAGGTAAAGTTGACAAAGGTAAAGGGAGAATGAGGCAAATCCACAATTATAGCTGGATATATTAGTAACACTCTCTCACTAATTGATAAAACAAACATCCAATAAAATCAGTAAAGACATAAAAGAAGAAACTGTCAAAAAAGAAAAGAAAGAAAAGAAAAGAGAAAAGAAAGGAAAAGAAGAAAAGAAAAGAAAGAAAAGAAAAGAAAAGAAAGGAAAAAAAGAAAAGAAAAGAAAAAAAGAAAAGAAAAGAAAAGAACAACACTGTCAGCCATCTCGACCTGATTGAAATTTACCAAATACTGCAAGTGGTATGGAATATTTATCAATAGAGGCCATATGTTGTGACATGGAATAAATCTCAGTAAGTATCAAGAGATTGAAATATTATAGAATACATTCTCTGAGTGGAATTAAATTAGAAATAATGCAAAGAAGATATTTATAATATCCTTTAATATTTGGAGATTAAATAACACACTTTTAAATAACTCCAGTTCAAAGAAGAAATCAGAAGGGAAATTAGAAAATATTTTGAACTACATAATAATGAAAACACAATCAAAATTTCGGGTTCAAAGGTAAGGCATATTTAGAGGGTCATTTTCAGTTTTAAATATCTTTATTAGAAAAAAATAAAGGTTTATGATCTGTGATCTAAATTTCAACTTCAAGGAAACCAGAAAAAAAGGGGCACCTGGGTAACTCAGTGGTTGAGTATCTGGCTTCAGTTCAAGTCATGATCCCAGAATCCTGGGATTGAGTCCCACATCAGCCTCCCCACAGGGAGCCTGCCTCTCCTTCTGCCTATGTCTCTGCCTCTCTCTCATGAATAAATAAATAAAATCTTAAAAAAAGAAACTAGAAAAAGAATAAATTAAACACAAATTAAGAAAAAAGAATAAAGAATGGTGAAGGAACAATTAAGTAAGCAACAAAGAAAATTAACAAAATCAAAAACCGGTTCTTTCAAATTATAAATTAACTTATTAATAAACCCTTAGAGAGCAAGACTAATCAAAAGAAAAAGGAAGGAAGGAAGGAAGGAAGGAAGGAAGGAAGGAAGGAAGGAAGGAAGGAAGGAAGGAAGGAAAGGGACGGAAGGAGGGTAGGAAGGAAGGATAGAACTGAAAGCAGGGATAATATTACAGATCTTACAGACATTAGAAAGATATTAAATGAGGGGTGCCTGAGGGGCTCAGTCTGTCTTTGGTTCAGGCCATGATCCCAGGACCCTGGAATCTAGCCCCACAACAGGCTCCCTGCTCAGTGGGGAGCTTGCTTCTCCCTCTGCCTGCTGCTCCCCCTACTTGTGCTCTCTCTCTCTGTCAAACAAGTAAATAAAATCTTTAAAAAAGCATATTAAAAGAATATTATTAATGACTCTGTGTCAATATTAAAACTTAAATGAATAAATCCTTTACAAAACACAAATTATCAAAACTGACTTAAGAAGGAAGAGAAAATCTAAGTAGCTTTGCACCTACTGAAGAAATCAAAGCATCAATAAACAAACAAAAACTTTCCACAAATAAACTTCAAGTCCAGATAATATCAATGGTTAATACAAACTTTTGAGAGAGCAATAATGGCATTCAGGAAAACAGAAGAGGCAACAATATTTTCTAAGATGTGGCCTGCACAATCCTAACATCAAAACCTAATGAAAACATTGTCAAAAATTACAGACAATATCATTCATAAATACAGATGCAAAAGTCCTCAAAAATTTTAAAATAAATCCAGCAATATATAAGATGAATAATACATCATGACTAACTGGGTCTTATCTCTTGTAGCAAGACTGGTTCAATATTTGAAAATCAATTCATTTAATTCACCACATTAACACAATAAAGAAGAAAATCATCACCATCTCAATAGATACAGAAAAAGCATGTGACAAAATTCAATACCAATGCATAATAAAAAAAATCTCAGCAAACTAGGAAAGAAGGGAAAGTCCTCAATCTCTTAAAGAACACCTATAAAAACTCATAGCTAATATCATACTTAATCGTGAAAAAATATCAACAGGGAGCAAGACATGGAGGAGAGAAAACATGCAACAGAATGTTAATAAGGTGAATACAGGTCAAGAGTATATGGGCAGCCATTGTGCTATTCTTGTAACTTTCCTATAGGTTTAAAATGCTTCAAGATTACAAAAACAAAAAAAGAAACTAATTCCTGTCTCACAGTAAAATTCCCAAGTCAAGTTCTGGTTTCCCTCATGGGATCATTTTAGAATGCTCTTTCACCTGGCTACCCTTTGCAGTCATTACTGTAGATTACTGCAAACGAGATCATTCATCACTATTTTTCTGAAAAAATTAAATCTACTACTAATGTATCCTACTGGAATCAGAACTCTAGAACTTATCTTTTAGCTTAACGTGTCTTGCTTAGCCAACTTCAACTGTTTCCCATTTGCTGACTTACATCTCTCCCCAGATACACGTGCCAATACTCACTGCCATCTCTATCTGTTCACTCACACTATGCTCCTTACCTTGAATGTCCCTCTCTCTTATTCCAGCTCACTCTTGGTCCACCTGCTGTCTGGGCTTCCCTCAAGCCTCTCATCTTCTACAGAATGTCCAATATTGATCCTGCCCTTCTCTGACTCACCTAGCTTAGGAGGCCTTGCTGCACAAATTTAATACTGAATCAAATTCTCTCGTGTTATTCTGAGTCTCATATGTGAAGCATCTCCCAATAACAGGTTTTCTTCCAGTTAAACAGATCTCTTATTTTTATGATGCATTTAAATGACTTTGCAGAAAAAAATCATTTATAAATATATCTATATTTGCCCTGCAATTTCTTTAATAAGGGTGTTTCATCCAACTCCATTCTGCCTATACATGGTTTCTGACCGATCTCTCTCATCTCTGACTACTCCTTACTTGCTGTAAACTTGGTCTCATACTCCCAGCTTTAATACCACTCCTATCCCAGCTCCAAATGACTAAGCCAATCCTTTTGTACCATTCTCCCTTCCTTCCAAGGTCCAGTTTCCTCCATGGAACTCATCCTAATTAAAGAGATAAAAGTATCACATCTCAGATTATCCATTTCAGGTAAAGAAGAGATCATGGGGAGGTATTTTTCTCCTTGATCTTAGCTCATTAGAATAAATTTAGAAGATGAGATTTCAGTAACAACTGTTGATCTTCTAACTTCTAATCTAGTGTTCTTGTACTCCACAACTAAAGGCACAATGTGAAAATCCTCAGAGCAAAATTACTTCTAACCACTATTTTAAAATAAAACATTTTGTCTCCCTTTTCAAAATTCAAAGCATGATATATCATTTTAGCTTTAATTATATATCAATTTCACAAGGAAAGTTATTTTGTTTACACTTAGAAGCTGTCTGAAATATTCTTTCTGGCTTGCACTAGAATTGTAAACTCACATAACCTCTATTTCTGCCTTAAGATCTTCCTCATATGATGAAAAATTCTAAAATCATATAATTTTTAATGAAAACAAACTGCTACTCTCTCATCAACAATCAGAAAACTCCATAATTCTATAAATCTATAAGCCAAAGCCTCATGTAAAGCCATTCTCTTATTACATGAAAGTGGATGTTCAAGCCAATTCAAAATTTATCTATATAAGTACCCAATATGTGCCATCAGGCCTTCACATCCTCTTTACCCTTAGGGACTACATTTCCCTAATTTATTAAGATAATTTGGTAGCTCTGCATTTTTCCTTCAAATACCAGATCACTGAGATGTTGCTTTGTTATACTCATCCCCCAAATGTGTTAATTGCAAAATGACCCAATCTGGATTCAGAATTAAACATACCTTCTCATCAAACTGGTTACCTTATTCCTTTCTTCCCTGATATGGAGATCCAGGGTTGGGGAGGCTAATGCCAACAATTGCCTAACACAGCTCACATTTTTATGTAGCAACAGCAGCAAAAGTCAGAGAAAAGCAAAGGAGACAGTTTAATGCCCCACCCCAATAAAAACCATGTATACTCTGGGAAAATAATTTTGAGGTAAAAAGAAATAGCTATATAGAAGCCCTTGGATGTCCTCTTCCTGAGAGAGAGTTTTTCTCCCACCCATCCTATTGAAAATTAGTTTTAGGTACATATATACTCTACTATGCATTTCTGCTATTAGCCTTTGTCAAGATATTAGCCAATTCCCTGCCATAAAGAATGGCACCTTTAAGTAAAGTAAACCTATTTTTAATAGACTATCTGAATAACCTCATCTAGTTTTAAATTTAGAGAATGACAATGGTAAAGGACCTCATGAGTACTCTGTGAAAATGACAAGCTCACATTTGGCCAATCAGCTACAGTCCTTAAAATTAGATGCTATGCATTTTAGGATGTTCTAATGCAATATCAGAGCCATTTTTGCTGTTTTTCTATGCAGGACTGCTAGTCAGGCCTGCCCAGTATGAATGGGTATTACCTAGAAACAAACTATGCTGCAGCTTTAAAAAATGTATATTACCAGAAACTAGAAGGTTCATTTAATATGTGCCCAAACTAAAGTTTTAAAGAAGTTGAGTCTTTTATTCTTTTTCTTGGTTGACAAGCACAGAAGAAGCTTCTATCCCTTGGTCCTGTGTCTTGTATGTAAAAGAAGCCTTTGGCATTAGTAGTTATAGAGATCTTAGCTAAAGAGATCCCTGCCTATAATAAACTGCACAAAAATCATTATAACTGCCTTCATATCTCACACTAAACAGTTATAAATGTTAGTGAGTAAAGGGCACAATCATTCATTTTTCACTTGGGGAAAGGGAAGTAGGGGAATAAAATAAAAGTTCTGAGTTCCATTGGTGATTCCAAGAAAAACAATGATGCAAGCCTAAATCCAGAACTCCTTAATTGGTAAAGGCAAAAGACCTCACAGATTTCATGAAACAGAATTTTGTACTACAAATTTGCCAAAGCAGTCTTTAATGTTCTTCAAAAGATAAGGTCAACTCAAATAAAACCATCATAATGAGAGTGCAAATAATTCTATTTTTTTACATAAAATAATATTAACATGAGTATAGGGCCTGGGAAGAGGGTTATGATAGAAGTACCTAAATAGAAAAGAAGAATGAAAAGAACTGCTCCAAAGTACCCCCATTCTCATCACCTATGGGTGAATTAGGATGTCTTTTATTTATACAATACTTGATTTTTGTTTCTGTATTTTGAAATAAGCACCATGAACAGAGACACGTACAAACCAACAACATCAACACATTACTCTTCCCTGCCCACTCCATATACACCATAAATAAGAGCAAGAAGGCATCAGAAAAAGACTAACTGCAATCAAACCATCTCCACTGTCCAGATCTGTAAGAAAAGTTTGTTCCAATATTATAATTGCCATTATTGTCCTAGGAGGTTGCTAAGGGTAAACAGATGGCGGAGAAGAGATTGAAACTAACAAATACATTCATTCTAAGGGGAATAGCTTTTGAGGTAATGCTTCTTCCAAAAAAAGCTCACTGCAAACATGGTACTACTTAGCTACACCAAGAAAATAAAGCTAAGAACCCCTCATAAGCCAAAAATGGCCTCATACTTGATAAGAATAAAGGAGCAAAGCATTAAAAAGTTGATCTTTAAAGGACACCTGTGCACCAATGATAACTTCCTCTATGTATACATATTTTTAACACCCTCTCTCCTCATAAATAATAAGCAAGCAAAGGAAAGAAGACAGATACATGCATACATAGCAACTTGTTTTTGTTTCTTAGTTTGGATTTTACCCGAATTAAACTACCATGACATAAACATCTTTTTAAACTCTTGATCCCTTTTTTCCATTCAAACTCTACTGCAGACATGATGACATAACCAAGTGAGGAAAATGAGATCTGGTCCAACAGGTTACATTTGCTATCTCCAAGCATTTTTTTTCAGCAATAATCAATCTGAATCAAGACTTAAAGTAAAAATGTAAACCTCAAAAGTGAGGCAAGGAAAGGCAGCCACATAAAATATGTTAAGTTGGAGATATCATAGGCAAAATGTTACAAACACAGCTGATAAAGAGTCACAATATATATACATAAGTCTTTTTTTTTATATATACATAAGTCTTAAGGGGAGAAAAAAACAATATATTGTCCTACCCTTACCATTCCAGAATCCTTTGGACTTCAGCAGTGTTGTTCTGTTTTACAACCTGTGACCCATTTTTGTGAAAGATTTATTTCTATGTTATCAATTGAAGAACAATATTATTCTTTAGTTATTTCAATTAGCAAGTATTCTCACCTCAGAAAACAAACATTAACCAAACTCCAAGCACTAACCAGCATTTATTGCATTGAAAAATAGTCATGCACTTTATTGCCTGGGTTTTATACTTAATGGGAAAGTAAAAAGCGTACATTTAATTCTAGGAAATAATGTAATTAGAAGCTAGCAGAAAGCCCTATGGTAGTCTTTTGTTTCCATGCAATAATACATTTTCCAGTGTTTTACTGGAATGATCGTAGACAGAAAATCAATTATTAAAATCTCATGCATGGTTTGTAATTATAGCTAGACTATATAATCAAAACTGAAAGACATATATATTCAAGTGTTATTAAACAATGTTTAAGCTTTGATTGGGATACCTACTGGCTACAGCTAATCTTTCAGTACAATCATGGCTGCCTGCCAGGCCACCATGTTCTAGGAATAGATATTTCTCCTCAAGAAATTCCTCTTCAGGCAATTAGCTAATATTTCTGAATTTGGAGGCTTTCGGCCTCTGCCTGTTAGAGATTTGGTACAAGTGTGAACATGTGCCAAAAAGTGTACCAAAAAATAAAGCTCACTAATACTTGTCAAAAGTTTTAATTTAAACAGCAATGCTGCACACTCAATTGAGAGGCAAAGGATATATATTTTTAAAGGTTTCCTATCTTTTCATTTGCAAATGTTTGCTCCCAGGTGTAAAGTCACTAGCAAATGTAACTAACCCTAAGTAGGCTCTTAACATTTCATTGTCCACTGAAAGTATACTGCAATTGAAATTGAACAAAATTCCACCAGTTCCCCAACAATTTCCCAGGGGTAGGCTAAAATCTCATTCTTATCTTGGCTACTATCCAACATAGCTGGAATTCAAGTACTTCTGTTTAAAGATATTCATAGTTAAGGGCACAAATGCTCTCTGGATGCTCACAAAAACTACATATTTTGATCAAGTAGAATTTGCCAGCAACTTACCAGAATTTCTCTTTGACACCATCCTTAAATTTTTGCTGACTACAGAACAGATCACAAGGACTAAAAGAAATGGTGGCTTCATTGTTCACTTTCCTTGGCAGCTGAAAAGTCAAAAAAGAATATGAAGTTGAATCACAGATCTTGGCCTCAACAAAATAGGAGCTAAAATTTCACATACCTCAAAGACACATTACAGAAACAATGACATTCTGGTGACTTCTGGCTTTCTTTTTATGTAAATGGAAGAAAACATGAAAGTGCACAGTTCAATCATGCCCTCAGTCACACAAAAACACCTTTTCCAACTACCTAATCTTTTTTTTTAAAGATTTTATTTATTTATTCATGAGAGGCACAGAGAGAGAGAGAGAGAAAGGCACAGGCACAGGCAGAGGGAGAAGCAGGCTCCATGCAGGGAGCCCAACGTGGGGCCTGATCCAGGATCAGGCCCTGGGCTGAAGGCGGCGCTAAACCACCGAGACATCTGGGCTGCCTCCAACTATCTAATCTTAAAGTCTAACTCTGTCATTCTTTAGCTCATCTCCTTGCTGTTTTATTCATAAGACTGATGAGCACTTAAGGTTTTTTTATTTATGTCACAAGAAGAGTTTTTACTCAATTTTGACACTGATGTTTTAAAATTAACACTGGGGGGAGGGGGGTAGATGGCGGAAGAGTAGGGTCCCCAAGTCACCTGTCCCCATCAAATTACCTAGATAACTTTTAAATCATCTTGAAAACCTACGAGTTCAGCTTGAGATTTAAAGAGAGAACAGCTGGAATGCTACAGTGAGAAGAGTTCGCACTTCTATCAAGGTAGGAAGACGGGGAAAAAAGAAATAAAGAAACAAAAGGCAACCAAGGGGGAGGGGCCCGTGAGGAACCGGGCTAAGGCCAGGGCGAGTGCCCCCAGGACAGGAGAGCTCCCTCCTGGAGAAGCAGGAGCTGCACCAAACTTCCCGGGGGGGGGGGGTAAGGCCTCGCAGGGAGTTGGAGCAGGATCCCAGGAGGGAAGGGGATGCCCTCAGGCTCCCTGGGACACTAACAGAGGACCAGCGCCACACCCCATTGGCCAAGCTCCCTAAAGAGCTGCAGCACACGCCCAGCTGGACCCCAGAGCAGCTCGGAGGCGGCTCAGGCAGAGGCTCCCCACAGAGGGAGCTGCGTGACCCAGGAGCGAGATTCCAGCAGCGCAAGCCCAGGAGCTCCCCCCGGGACAGGCAGAGGCCAGGAGGGCACAGGACAGCAAGGACACTCCGGCCGCTGGGCGGCCCCAAGCTGTGGAGATCAGGGGCCCCCGCCAGCGCCCAGAGCATCCAGGCCCCTGGAGACTGAGACCTCCCTAGTTACAGCAGGAACTGACTCCAGGGCTCCAGAGCTGGCCGCTGACACTGTTGTTGTTCCTTCTGGGGCCTCACAGGATAAACAACTCACAAGGAGACTCACAGTGGCCTCACAGGATAAACAGGATAAACAACGCCCACTGAGCCCTGCACCAGGCAGGAGGCTGAGCAGCTCCCCCGAGTGCTGACACCTGAGAACCAGCACAGCAGGCCCCTCCCCCAGAAGACCAGCTAGACGGACAGGGGAAAAGCAAATACTGACCAAGCAGCACTGGAAAGCTCCAGGGTAAGTCTAGGTATTTACACTATACAGAATCAGAGGATACTCCCCCTAGTTTTTTTTTTTCTGTTTGCCCCCCCTTTTTTTCATTTCTTCTCTTTTTTTTCCTTCCTCTTTTTTCTTTTTTTCTTTTCTTCTTTCTCTTCTCTCTTTTTCTGCTTTTCCCAATACAACTTGTTTTTGGCCGCTCTGCACTGAGCAAAATGACTAGAAGGAAAACCTCACCTCAAAAGAAAGAATCAGAAACAGTCCTGTCTCCCACAGAGTTACAAAATGTGGATTACAATTCAATGTCAGAAAGCCAATTCTGAGCACTATTATAAAGCTACTGATGGCTCTAGAAAAAAGCATAAAGGACTCAAGAGACTTCATGACTGCAGAATTTAGATCTAATCAGGCAGAAATTAAAAATCAATTGAATGAGATGCAATCCAAACTAGAGGTCCTAACGACGAGGGTTAACAAGGTAGAAGAACGAGTGAGTGACACAGAAGACAAGTTGATGGCAAACAGGGAAACTGAGGAAAAAAGAGACAAACAATTAAAAGATCATGAGGATAGATAAAGGGAAATAAATGAGAGCCAGAGGAAGAAACATTTACCTTTCATTGGGGTTCCAAAGGGCACCGAAAAGGACAGAGGTCCAGAATATGTATTTGAACAAATCATAGATGAAGGGAAGGGAAACAGGCATTCAGATCCAGGAAATAGAGAGATCCTCCCCTAAAATCAATAAGAACCGCTCAACACCTTGACATTTCATAGTGAAGCTTGCAAATTCTAAGGATAAAGAGAGGATCCTTAAAGCAGCAAGAGACAAGAAATGTCTAACTTTTATGGGGAGAAATATTAGATTAACAGCAGACCTCTCCACAGAGACCTGGCAGGCCAGAAAGGGCTGGCAGGATATATTCAGGGTCCTAAATGAGAAGAACATGCAGCCAAGAATACTTTACCCAGCAAGGCTCTGATTCAGAATAGAAGGAGAGATGAAGAGCTTCCAAGATAGGCAGAAACTGAAAGAATATGTGACCACCAAACCAGCTCTGCAGGAAATATTAAGGGGTACCCTGTAAAAGAAAGAGGAAGTCCAAGGAAACAATCCACAAAACAGGGACTGAATAGGTATCATGATGACACTAAACTCATATCCTTCAATAGTAACTGTGAATGTGAATGGGCTTAATGACCCCATCAAAAGGCGCAGGGTTTCAAACTGGATAAAAGCAAGACCCATCTATTTGCTGTCTACAAGAGACTCATTTTAGACATAAGAACACCTACAGCCTGCAAATAAGAGGTTGGAGAACCATGTACCATTCAAATGGCCCTCAAAAAATTGTAGGGGTAGCCATCCTTATATAAGATAAACTAAAGTTTATCCCAAAGACTGTAGTGAGAGGTGAAGAGGGACACTATTTCATACTTAAAGGATCTATCCAACAAGAGGACTTAAGAATCATCAATATATATGCCTCGATGTGGGAGCTGCCAAATACATCAATCAATTAATAACCAAAGTGAAGACATACTGAGATAATAATACACTTATACTTGGCGACTTCAATGTAGTGCTTTCTACAGTCGATAGGTTTTCTAAGCAAACATCGCCAAAGAAACAAGAGCTCTAAATGATACACTGGACCAGTGGGATTTCACAGATATTTACAGAATTTTACATGCAAATGCAACTGAATATACATTCTTCTCAAGTGCACATGGAATGTTTTCCAGAATAGACCACATACTGGGTCACAAATCAGGTCTGAAACATTACCAAAGATGGGGATTATCTCCTGTGTATTCTCAGACCATAATGCTTTGAAATTAGAACTAAATCACAAGAAGACGTTTGGAAGGACTTCAAACACATGGAGGTTAAAAACCCTCCTGCTAAAAGACGAAACGGTCAACCAGAAAATTAGAGAAGAATTAAAAAGATTCATGGAAACTAATGAGAATGAAGATACAACCATTCAAAATCTTTGGGATGCAGCAAAAGCAGTCCTCAGGGGGAAATACATGGCAATACAAGCATCCCTCCAAAAACTGGAAAGAACTCAAATACAAAAGCTAACATTGCACCTAAAGGAACTAGAGAAAAAACAGCAAATAGATCCTACACCCAGCAAAAGAAGAGAGTTAATAAAGATTTAAGCAGAACTCAATGAAATAGAGACCAAGAGAACTGTGGAACAGATCAACAAAACCAGGAGTTGGTTCTTTGAAAGAATTAAGAAGATAGATAAACCATTAGCCAGCCTTATTAAAAAGAAGAGAGAGAAGACTCAAATTAATAAAATCATGAATGAGAAAGGAGAGATCACTACCAACACCAAGGAAATACAAACGATTTTAAAAACATATTATAAGCAGCTATATGCCAATAAATTCGGCAATCTAGAAGCAATGGACACATTTCTGGAAAACCACAAACTACCAAAACTGGAACAGGAAGAAATAGAAAACCTGAACAGGTCAATAATCAGGGAGGAAATTGAAGCAGTCCTCAAAAACCTCCCAGGACACAAAAGTCCAGGGCCAGATGGCTTCCCTGGAGAATTCTATCAAATGTTTAAAGAAGAAACCATACCTATTCTACTAAAGCTGTTTGGAAAGATAGAAGGAGATAGAATACTTCCAAACTCGGTCTATGAGGCCAGCATCACCTTAATTCCAAAACCAGACAAAGACCCCACCAGAAAGTAAGATTATAGAAAAATGTCCCTGATGAACATGGATGCAAAAATTCTCAAAAAGATACTAGCCAATAGGATACAACCATATATTAAGAAGATTATTCCCCATAACCAAGTAGGATTTATCCCCACGATGCAAGGCTAGTTCAACACTTGCAAAACAATCAATGTGATTCATCATATCAGCAAGAGAAAAACCAAGAACCATATGATCCTCTCAATAGATGCAGAGAAAGCATTTGATAAAACACAGCATAAATTCCTGATCAAAACTCTTTAGAGTGTAAGGATAGAGGGAACATTCCTCAGCATCTTAAAAGCCATCTACAAAAAGCCCACAGCAAATATCATTCTTAATGGGGAAACACTGGACGCTTTTCCCCTAAGATCAGCAACATGACAGGGATGTCCACTCTCACCACTGCTATTCAACATAGTACTAGAAGTCCTAGCCACAGCAATCAGGCGACAACAAGAAATAAAAGGCATTAAAATTGGCAAATAAGAAGTCAAACTCTCCGTCTTTGTAGATGACATTATACTGTACATAGAAAACCCAAAAGACTCCACCCCAGGATTGCTAGAACTCATACAGCAATTTGGTAGCGTGGCAGGATACAAAATCAATGCCCAGAAATCAGTGGCATTTCTATGCACTAACAATGAGACTGAAGAAAGAGAAATTAAGGAGTTAATCCTATTTATAATTGCATCCAAAAGCATAAGATACCTAGGAATAAACCTAACTAAAGAGGTAAAGGATCTATACCCTAAAAACTATAGAACACTTCTGAAAGAAATTGAGGAAGA
Organism: Canis aureus; assembly: GCF_053574225.1. NCBI lineage: Eukaryota > Metazoa > Chordata > Mammalia > Carnivora > Canidae > Canis > Canis aureus. The sequence continues at coordinate 45,966,145 of NC_135649.1, forward strand.
CACAAAGAGATGGAAAAATATTCCATGCTCTTGGATTGGAAGAATTAATATTGTGAAAATGTCAATGTTACCCAGGGCAATGTACACGTTTAATGCAATCCCTATCAAAATACCATGGACTTTCTTCAGAGAGCTGGAGCAAATTATTTTAAGATTTGTGTGGAATCAGAAAAGACCCCTAATAGCCAGGGGAATTTTAAAAAAGAAAACCATAGCTGGGGGCATCAAAATACCAGATTTCAGGTTGTACTACAAAGCCGTATTCATCAAGACAATGTGGTACTGGCACAAAAACAGACACACAGATCAATGGAACAGAATAGAGAATCCAGAAGTGGACCCTCAACTTTATGGTCAACTAATATTCGACCAAAGAGGAAAGAATATCCACTGGAAAAAAGATAGTCTCTTCAATAAATGGTGCTGGGAAAATTGGACATCCACATGCAGAAGAATGAAACTAGACCACTCTCTTGCACCATACACGAAGATAAACTCAAAATGGATGAAAGATCTAAATGAGAGAAAAGATTCCATCAAAATCCTAGAGGAGAACACAGGCAACACCCTTTTTGAACTTGGCCACAGTAACTTCTTGTAAGATACATCCATGAAGGCAAGAGAAACAAAAGCAAAAAGGAACTATTGGGACTTCATCAAGATAAGAAGCTCTTGCACAACAATAGAAACAGTCAACAAAACTCAAAGACAACCTACAGAATGGGAGAAGATATTTGCAAATGACATATCAGATAAAGGGCTAGTATCCAAGATCTATAAAGAACTTATTCAACTCAACAGCAAAGAAACAAGCAATCCAATCATGAAATGGGCAAAAGACATGAACAGAAATCTCACAGAGGAAGACATAGACCTAGCCAACAAGCCCATGATAAAATGCTCCGCATCCCTTGCCATCAGGGAAATACAAATCAAAACCATAATTAGATACCACCTCACACCAGTGAGAAGGGGGAAAATTAACAAGGCAGGAAACCACAAATGTTGGAGAGGATGTGGAGAAAGGGGAACCCTCTTGCACTGTTGGTGGGAATGTGCAATGGTGCAGCCACTCTGGAAAACTTTGTGGAGGTTCCTCAAAGAGTTAAAAATTGATCTGCCCTATGACCCAGCAATTGCACTGCTGGGGATTTATCCCAAAGATACAGATTCCGTGAAATGCCAGGACACCTGCAACGTGATGTTTCTAGCAGCAATGTCCACAATAGCCAAACTGTGGAAGGAGCCTCGGTATCCATCGAAAGATGAATGGATAAAGAAGATGTGTTTTATGTATACAATGGAATATTACTCAGCCATTAGAAATGACAAATACCCACCATTTGCTTGGACGTGGATGGAACTGGAGGGTATTATTTGAGTGAAATAAGTCAATTGGGAAAGGACAAACATTATATCATCTCATTAATTTGGGGAATATAAATAATAGTGAAAGGGAATAAAGGGGAAAGGAGAAAAAATGATTGGGAAATATCAGAAAGGGAGACAGAACATGAGAGCTCCTAACTCTGGGAGACGAACTAGCGGTGGTAGAAAGGGAGGTGGGCAGGGTGTGGGCTTTACTGGGTGACGATCACTGAGGGGAGCATTTGATGGGATGAGCACTGGGTGTAATTCTATATATTGGGAAATTGAACACCAATAAAAAATAAATTTATAAAAAAATAAATAAGAAATACAATTAACAACACTGAAGCACCCTGGGTTGCTCAGCGGTTTAGCGTCGCCTTCAGTCCAGGGCATGATCCTGGAGATCCGGGTTGGAGTTCCACATCAGGCACCCTGCATGGAGCCTGCTTCTCCCTCTGCCTGACCCCCCCCTCCTCTCATGAATAAATAAATAGAATTTTACAAAAGAAAAGAAAGAAAAAAAAGAAAAGAAAAGAAAAGAAAAGAAAAGAAAAGAAAAGAAAAGATTAACGATACTGAATGTTAAACCATTGGAATAAAACTGTTCCAAAGCCAAAAATAACTGTAAAAAGTTTTGAATTGGGCTGAAATATCGTTAAGGGCCCCTGACTCACAAAAGGGAAAGAGGTTGAATAAAATACCATCAGTAGGCATTTGAGAGAAAAACAAAACCCTTTTTACTGTTTATTCTCATTGAGTTAAGACTTCTCAGTAAATTGAGTACCCATATATGGATGCATCTGGGATCCCCTAACAATCAGAATATAAGCACCACAGAGGTACATTGGGCTTATCATAAACCCAAGACATAAAAAAATGGCAAAAGAGACAATGAAGATGAAAGCATAATGATCCCCAAAATAATGGGTAAAAGCAAATCTGAGTGGAAACGCAAGAAAAGTCTCTGGATATCATTTTTTAAAAATATGTTATTTATTTATTTGACAGAGAGCACATAAGCAATGGGAACAGGAGTAGAAGCAGGAGGGAGAGAAGCAGACTTACCACAGAGCAGGGAGCCTGATGTGGGCTGCAACCCAGGACTCTGGGATCATGACCTGAGCTGAAAGCAGACGTTTAACCAACTGAGCCACCCAGGAGCCCCTGGATATCATTTTAAAGATCCAGAATCCCAAATAAAGATTTTTTTTGAATAATTGGTCTTTACCTAAGAGTCTAGAATCTTACCCAGAATGTGAGAGTAACAGGATGATACCAAGTGTTGAGTGAGATCATCTATTCCCAGAATTGACCTCAGAATGATATCCACCTAATATCCTAAATTCAGAAAACTTCCAGAATTTGGGGTCTAAGGCCACCCATTCAGCTGTCCAATGCAGCTAGTTCTCATTATCCCATCCCCACTCCATCAATAAGCAAAGAAGCCTGAGAAAGAGGAGAAGGCCACCCTTTGATAATTATGGCAGGCTTTCCTTTTCCAATTGACATGCTAGACTTCTCCTATACCACTGGAACAGTGATAAAGCACCTTGAGGAAAGATGGTGTATTGGAGATTTCAGGTGACAAAAGAAACTGGTATTAATCCCTAACAACACATACTAAATTTCTGGGTCCCAAGAAGCATGGAAGGTGGATTTGGCATATTATAAAAATCCAAGTTGATTGGATAAATAAATGATTGTTGCTAGAGGGTTTGCAGCATGCAGCAAGATGAGTACACTTGAGAAGAAAGTAATATGATGCCACTGGCTGAAGTTCTTGAGAGAAAAAGTAATCAAATTTTGCAAGGGACTTACAATGCTCAGAGGAGATGCTGGGGGGATCATCTCATCATCAAGCCTGTTATAACAACTACCTATTTATATAGTGCCCATAGACAGCTAGAAGACCTAACCAAGGAGAAGACACAGGCAGTCACAAACATGTGTTTTTTCCTTTCCCTATTTCCTAGTCATTTATCTCCCAATGCAACACCAAATGAGAAGACACAGAGAAAAGAGGAGGAAGAAGGAGAGATCTGTGAAAGCCCACCATTCACCCTCCAAATTCCCAGCCACTAGTGCTACATGTCTTAGCTGTTTGAATGAAGAGACAATATTTGAATCAGACAGGAGCTTAGAGTAAAGACAAAGGCTTTAAAATCAAAATGAAACTCTGAAAACACCTGGAAAGTTATAGAATTAGACTGAAATATTTATCAATGTTGCTATCTCCTCATGGAAAAAGGTACAGTAGGTACAACAAATAGTAATCACTGTGAAAAATAATACTATTTTGTGGTTTATACTTTAATGAGTTAAAACTCTTAGTGAATCAGCTACATTTATTAGCTTGGTTGTTTCTGTCCACTCCTTGACCACTAGAATATAAACTTCATGAAGATAGTCACTTAGTCATTAACTTGTATCCTCAGCAACTAGTGTAGAACTTGACATGTAATAGATTATCAATAAATATTTCAATGAATAAAAGAAGAATATCAATGTAGATAATATCATTTTAGGGTTTCAATAATACAAATAAATGGCAGCTTTCAATGTCATTTTTCAAGTTATCCATTTGTTTGAAATAGAAAACCTATTATCAAATATGTAATTATTTAAATCCAAGACATGTTGTATCTCCTGCTATAGTAGACACTGCTGGTACCCTACATATCCTCTTGGCCTACTCCAAAAGTCATTTGCAAAAGACTTCCTATATTTCTCTACCAGAGGGGTTTCTCTATCTACAAAAGTAGCTTCAACAGAAGAGAAGGCAGGTTGTTAACACCCCATGAGTTACTGTCTGTCAGTGATGAGAGTTAGTGAATAAACAGTACAACTCGCTCACCCCTTGGTATATTCCCATAAAACTGAGTGGGAAACTGCTCATTAACACACACTTTATTTGCTTTTCCTCCCTTCCAGTCTGACTTTCCCATTCCCTTGCAGCACTTTCTGGAATCACTTCCCAAATTACTTACTTATATCCAAATCCTTGTCTTTGAGTCTGTTTTTGGGAGAACCCAAACCAAGACTCTGAAAAGACCATTATGGACTCCACATAATCCTTTATTTTACATAAAATTTATTTGTCCAATTTCCAACTCAGAAAATTATGTAGGCTGTGGACTTTCAAAAGATGGTTTATTATTCAAAATTTTCCTAAACCACAGGCACACTCTTGCTGTCCTGTCTTGTCTCTCAATTTAGAACTTATGTTATTCCCAGTGACTTCAATCAGAACATTGGTTCATCTCTGATTTAATGCTTTCTGCTGTATATACTCAGTTACCAACTCAATCTTGCTGATTAGATATTAGAAGTGTGCCATGCTCCTCTTACCTACAACTCATCCTATCCATGATTGCACCTTTCCTACTTCTGTCTCCTAGTCAGTCACACAAACATGAGGGTAAACAACAGATATACTTCTCGTCCAATCATTTTGTTTTTCACTTCCAATACAGTATTCAATAAATGACATGAGATTTTCAATACTTTATTACAAAATAGGCCTTATTTGAGATGACTTTGCCCAACTGTAGGCTAATATAAGTGCGCTGAGTAAGTTTAAGGTAGGCTAGGCTAAGCTGTGACATTTGATAGGTTAGGTGTTTAAAATGCATTTTCAACTTATGATATTCTCAGCTTATGATGGGTTAATCAATATGTAGCCCTTTTGTAAGTCAAGGAAAATCTGTATTTTATCGTAATAATTATTGTAATGTATTGAGCTTTTGTGTGTGCCAAACATTGCACTAAACTTTTATATGATATTTTATCCTATCAATGACTTTAGAGGTGTCATTATCCCCATTTTACTTTTTAAGAAACTGATATATAACTTACTCAAGATCATGACAATAGTAAATTAAGGAAAAGAAGATCTGAATTTAGGTCTATGTGATTACAAAGCCCAAGCTCTTAACCACTACTAAACTATTTTTTGTCATTAATTCTACGGGGAATAGCTTGAGGTCATTATCCCCATTTTACTTTTTAAGAAACTTATATAGAAAAAAAAAAAGAAACTTATATAGAACTTACTCAAGATCATGACAATAGTAAATTAAGGAAAAGAAGATCTGAATTTAGGTCTATGTGATTACAAAGCCCAAGCTCTTAACCACTACTAAACTATTTTTTGTCCTAGGAGTCAGATGCCTTGGGAGTCATACGCCAAGTTTAAGACTATAAAACATCGTTCTTTGCCTTCAAGGACCTACAACTTCACTGTGGAGATGCATGCATACTAGAGTGCTTAGTCAAGTGCAAGACAGTGAAGAATAACCCATATATGTTAAGTGCTAAGGGAATGTAGATTAAGAGAAGTATTTTGCAGCATGTTCAATAGGTGATTCAGATTTCCTATCAAAAGTGAAAAGCTGCCAAATGGCCAATTCAAACAGTCAAAAAGAGCCAGTGTAATCAATCTCCTAGCAGTGTTCATCTGCAACAGCAATCGGTCTTTTTAAAGGTTTTATTTATTTATTTATGAGAGACACACAGAAAGAGGCAGAGACACAGGCAGAGACACAGGCAGAGGGAGAAGAAGGCTCCTTGCAAGGAGCCCAATTTGGGACTCAGTCCTGGACCTGGAGATCATGCCCTGAGCCGAAGGCAGATGCTCAACTGCTGAGCTGCCCAGGCATCCACATAATGGCAATCAGTCTTAAACATCATCATTGATCAAGGACTGTCTCAGAACTGTGACCACTGGGCTCCCAACATATGGTTTCACACATCTCTTTAAATGTGTCAGAAGCATCTCCGGTTATGCCCTGAAAATCTTACACTGAAATTCAGGTTTATTACATTATAACTTTTTCCTCTTGGTGATTTTACAACTAACTTACTGTTGTGTGTAGAAAATGTGTAGGAGCATGTATAATACTTTATATGATGGCAATTATGCTGCTACTCAATTATTTCAAAATTACTTTTTTTCCCCAAAAAAGAATCTTCTACCTACTATGGATATAAATACAGAAGGGTTCTTACTCCTGAAGTTCATATTCCCCTGGGGCTGTGTTTACTGATTTCCTAAGGTTAGGATTTAAAAATCTCAAAAGGCCACATGAGGAATTCTAAAGACTGGAGATGCTGGCACAATGGCTAATGAAGGCATTAATATTCCTCTCCTCAGAGTACCAAATCCTTGATATGAGTAGGGCCATATTTTCAAGAGTTTTTAAAAATGTAATTAAACTAAATCTTTTGACAGATAATTGTAATGATAATGTTATGCTCAAATGGTTTTCAAGTCTAGTTTGTAAATTACCTTCTCCACTTTACTCTTTTCCTCCCTTAAAATAGAAAGTATGTCAGGTTCCTGCTTCATGTTAAGTTTTTAAAGTATCTGTATTGCATACTTACTAATTCTAGAAAGCAAAACAAGTTTAATTTATGAATATATTTTGACACAATTAAAAGACCCAACTAGATTTATTAGCTAGGTTGCAGAGAATATACAATTATATCATTTCTTAATTTCTTGCCATCAGAGACAATGTGGTATTTACAGTGTTTTCCAACCATTTGTACTAGCCAGTCATATATATAATCTCCCAACAAATTGGAAATTATGAAGACACAGACACACAACCTACATGTATATCACAGATGTATTAAAGAGAATTAACTTTTAGACACAGTTTTATAGTCAACACACATTTGTTTTAATTTCTAATACAGTAGCCCCCTCTTAGCCAGAGGGGATATGTTCCAAGAACCAAGTGAATGCCTAAAACCACAGGTGGTGTCAAACCCTATATAAACCATGTTTTTTCCTATATGTACATACATATGATAAAGTCTAATTTATAAATTAGGAACAATTAGAGATTAATAACAGTAATTAATAATAGAACAATTATAAAAATATGCTGTAATAATAGTTATGTGCATGTGATCTGTTTCTCTCTTAATGTACTGTACTTTCTTCTTGTGATGTATGATGTGAGATGGTAAAAAGCCTATGGGACAAGATGAAGTCAGGTGAATGATGTAGGGGTTGTGACACAGTTTTAGGCTACTACTGACCCTCTGATGCTAGGTTAGAAGGAGGAACATCTGCTTCCAGAATGAGGATCATTTGCTTCCAGACCATAGTTGACTGAGGATAACTGAAACCATACAAAGTAAAATCATAGATGAGAGGGATAATGTATCTTCTAATTCTGCAGTCATCTATAATAAAGCATGATATTCACACAGAGATGGCCTTGAGGTTCTACTAGACTGTCAATCAGAAAACAAATATGCAATAATATAAATGATATTCTACTTAGTAAGAAGGGAAAATTGGTTCTCAATTTGACTCAAACTTGGAAAAGACCTCAATAGTTATATAATTCAACCACCAACCAATTAAGAAATCCTTTTTATACTGTATCTACACTATCCTCAAGTACTTCCTACCATATGAAAACAACTGTAAGAAGCAGCAGCCCATCTATTATTAGCTCTAATAGTAAGAAATGGATGTAGAAAGAGAGAGACATGGAGACTGAAACCAAAAGAGCCAGAAATACGGAAGTAAGAAAACAGAGACAGCTAAAGATAGAGAGACAGATGGATAGGAAACAGATGGAAAGAGAAAAAATACACACAGAGGAGAAATGTGGAGATAGAGAAAACATACAGAAGCAGAGAGAAAAAGAAAGAAATGGAGATACAAAAAGTTGAAATAATGAGAAAGAGAAAAGAACAAGAGAAAAGAAAAATAACGATGGAGGAAATTCTGAGAGATAGCAGAAGAGACAAGGAAGGCAAAAAAAAAAAAAAGAAGTAAATATAAAGGGAAAAAAATGGTTGTAAGCAACTATAGAGATCCAAGAGCACAGCAAAAAGTCTCTCCAACTAGTCTATTTTCTGTGGTGATTATATAGCCTGCAGTTTTTAGTTTAGTATATAGTCCCCCAAAATAGAGTCTTCATTTCACAGCCTTCCTTGCAACTGCATATAGACAGGTAATTGCATTCTGATTATTAAGATGTAACCAGAAGTGTCATGCGCAAGAGGGATTAGTTGTTTTCAGTGTTACTCTAGTCAGCAAACTTAGTAGTAGTGGGTATAAGGTTTTATAAGCTGTTTAGACAAAGAAGTCTATGATCATTACTCATTTTTACGTGGTTTCTAAATCCCTCATTATATCCCTCATTATACTCTTTCTTCCTTCAATACAAATATTTGTCAAAATTTTTCTCAAAATATAATGTACACTTCCATACACTGGAAGTGAGATTTTTAAGATTTTTTTTGAGATTTTAAATTGATAGAGCACTTTGGAAGGCAAATTGTCAGGACTTAGCAAAATTTAAAGTGCTCAGGATTTCCTTTGCTAGGAATTTATATTACAGATATCTAAATACATATGCATGTATATGCATGTTCAAGGATGGTCAATGAAGTATATATTATAATAGTCAAAATCAGGGGAAAAAACAAGTACCCCTCCATAGAAGAGTAGTTGAATAAAGTATGGTATATGCATACTATAGAATACTTTACAGCTATTAAACAGACTGAAGTAGAGTTGTACATTACTATAAGTAGCTCTATAACTTATGGAAAACAAATATGATCCCATAATTAATGGAAAAATCTATGTATGTAAATGTGCATGTGTGTATGGAAATTTATAGAAAAAGGTTAATGTAACTCTTGGGAGTAGGAAAAAGTCTAATATTGAAGTGTAAATTTCACTTTTTATATAGACATGGTAGTCATTAATTCAGTTATCTAAATATTTAAATCTCTTTGCCTTCAGGCATAGGATAGTATTGCACTTCTTGGCCCCATTATGATTGATGGAGCATGTGACTGATTCTGGCCAATTACTTATGAACAAAAGTTATTGCTCCCACTTGTATTTTACTTTCAGGCAAGAGCATTTATTTGCCAATGTGCCTTCTACAAACTATCTTTCCTTCTGCCACAGTGAGTGGTAATGTTTAAAATAGTGATTGTTCCATCAGTATGGGTAATAGAATGAAAATTTTTAGAGCATATCTCACAGCCAATGTTACATAAGTGAGAAATAAAATTTTGCTGTTATAAGCCACCATGATTTGGGGATTATGATGATAGAGTAATTTAATTATCTTGATTGATACAATTGAAATATTTAAAATTTACATTGAAATAAATATACTTTATGGGTATATTATTATAAAAATTATTATGATGCCCAGAGCAGCACAAAATATTCTGTACACAGACAATACAAAATGTAACCAGAGTATTATATACCATGATCTAGATTCAATATACTGACTAGAATGTAACCATTTCAAGGACAAGAACTATTATTTTTATCTTTTTTGCATTCCCAGCACCATTTCTGACTAGAACACAGTAGGCATATAACACATTCCTCTTAAATGTTTAATTATTTTACCCTAATTTATAATTTTATATTAATCCCTATTAAATATCAATATATTAGTTTTAGTCTAACTAAACCAGTTCAAATCATAAGGCTAGTACTCATTGTTATTGACTCATCTAGCTTTGGGTCACCAAACATTTTATAAGTGTGTTCTTTTTGCCTCCAATTAAGTCAATCATAGAAAATTCTGAATAAGACATAGAACAGAGGTTGCTTGGGTGGCTCAGTGGCTTAAGCTTCTGACTCTTGGTTTTCTCTTAGGTACTCATCTCTTGATCCTGAGTTCAAACCCTGCATCAGACTCTGCACTTAACATGGCGTCTACTTCAGCTTCTCTTTCCCTCTCCCTCCACCCCTCCCACCACTGTCAAATAAATGAATAAAATCTTTAGAAAAAAAATAAATACAACAAAGACTTATAGATTGTCACTATACACCTCTCTATATGTTGGCATCGATCATTAATCTGATTGATCAACTGGGTATGAATTCACTTATGTACCAGAATCTAGTTAGCTAGCCCATATTGGGATATCTTGTCATGAGAGATTATTCATTTGATAAACCAGGCTTTCATATAATATATTAAATAACTCTATCAAAAGCAAACAACAGGTTTGTTTAGTCTGACTTGATTCTAAGATCCATTAAGTTATGCATTTGATGAATTTATTGTGTGCCAACAACAGGGATACAAATGGGAACGTAATAGGTATGGTATCTATCTTCTATGTAATCATGGTCTAGTAGAAGAGAAAAACAGTTAATAACAATGAATTGTTTTAAATGTAATGAGGGGAGAGATACAGAGTGTCTTGAAGGCCAAGAGGGGAAAAAATCAAATCCACATTTAGGAGAAAAAGAAAGCTTTCTGGGTAAAGTGACTTCTAAGCTGAAACCGAGAACATGAAAGGAAAGATTGTTCTGAGAGAGCATGGCACATTACAGAACTGAAATGAGTTCAATGCAGCAGAACCATAGTGTTGGATAGGAGGAAAAGGGAAAGTTGATACTAGAGAGGTGAGCAAGGGTCAGATCATGTAGAGATTAAGTTGTCTATAGTACATCTGAGCATGGATGTTCAGTGAGAAATTGGAAATACTGATAGGAGAAGAAAAGGGACTTGGGGATATATATGTGGTAGTCTTAAACATTGAAATGGTATTTAATGTCACAGGAGTCATCAAATTACCAAAGGATAGAGGCAAAATAAAAAGGTGGCTAAGGATAGATCCTTGTGAAACACCAACATTTAAAAGATGAGCAGGTTCATAGAAGTCTACAAAAGTGACTGAGAAAAAAACCAACAAGAGAGATACAAGGGAAACTAGGATAAAAGCCAAGAGAATAGCATATTTCAAGAATGACAACTATGTTAAATGCTACTGGGTAATCAAGTAAGTCAAAAACTAAGAACTGTCCTTTATGTGTAGCCAAGGAAAGGCTATTAGCCAAGAGAAGACTTCCAAAAACAAATGAGTGGAGCATCAGGGCTAGAATCAGACTGTATAAACTAAAGAGTAAATTGAAGGTAAGGAAGTAGAACAGTGAGTGAGTAGAGACAACTATCACAAAGATTAGCTGTGATAGGAAAGAGGGTAACTTTACAGCATAGGGTCAGAGAAAAATTTTTTGAAAATAAACTTATTTTTCTCATGATTAGACTGGGGTTATAGGTTTTAGGGAATAATACCATAAGCGTTTTTTCTTTGGTGAGTAAGATTTGAATAAGCTCTATATGCTGAGGGAAAGGAGCCAGTAAAATAAAACACATGGTTAATTTACCATTTAGGAGCAAAAATCCTAAAGAAATACATGAATAAGAAAAAGTTTCTGGAGCTCAAGTGGAAAGATTTGCCATACACTGGAGGATTTTTTGATCTTAGATTAGAAATGGAAGGAAGGTAGAAATGATAAGTGAAGGTATAGGTAAGTTTGTAGATTGTGTGGTAGGAAGTTGCCATCCTGTGGCTTACATTTTCTGTGAAACAGCTGGCAAGTTTATCTAAAGAGAGGGTTGGGTAGGAGAACTGAGGAGGCATGTACTTTTTTCAAAAGTTAAACAGTTCACTCTAGGGCTTTTCTAGCATTGGATATTAAATTCAGCAATCTAAATTTCTGGAGTCCACATTTTTGCTTTTCTTTTTAATTAACACATTTAACTATATCTAATATTTTTGTGCTTTCATTGTTTCTATGACTCATTGCAAATTTTTTTTTCATGTAACTATAGAACTGAGTGGTAGCAGCTAAAAGGGCACCTTCTCAGTTGATCACCACACCAACTTTTCTAATCCCATTAATCCTTATACCTTCTTTTTTCCATGCTTTTTTCCATACAGTTAATTGAGGTTTTATAGTATTTTAAGAAATAATTTAATTTAATTATCCTTGTGCAAAATATGGGGAAATTGAGATTCAATGAGGTAAATAACTTTCAATATGGCAAGAAGCCAGTTGGAGACAGAATAAGCAATTCATATTTGTAAAATTCCTTTCTTGTCTATCAGAAATAGCAGTGACTATTGACTGTTGATAGATAAATGGATAGACAGACAGGAAATGGGGTTAAACTCCTTGAAATATTCAGTATCAAGGACACTGTATATAATTTTAAATGCCATGTAATAAAAACAACATGGAGCTCTCAGAAAGAATATTTATATTAATGAACTTTCCTCTAATAGTTCAATGCATCTAATTTGTGCTTCTGTGTTTAAATGACAGTACTTAGTTCTACAATATCCTGTTTCCTATATTTTTAATTATAAAAGGATGATGAAAACATTGTGCCCAGGACACATTATAAAATAATGCATATTTTGTCATATTAAGTGAGCTGTACAACAGGGTTTTGAGTGATGGAAGGTATGTATCATGCTTTATCTGGGTTATTGACTACTGTGAAGTAGGTCAATGTAGCCTTTTGGGGACAGTTTTGCTTATTAGATGAATGAACGTGGCCTAGTTACCTACACACTCTGACCTCCCATTTACTCATCTAAAAATAGTGGTAATAGTAATACCTACTTTATAAGGTTATTGCTTGTATTATATTGTATATAATACATACTAAATGCCTAACCCATTATCAGATACAGCATCAGCCATCAGTACATGTTAGCTATTGTTAACGGTATTGTTATTAATTCTGCTTGGGGAAGTCATAGAAAGTTTTGGATAGGGGGGTGACACCGGGAGAAGGAAAATAAGTTTGGCAGGAGGTCATGGGGTCAAAGGGGAGAGCAGTACAGACAGACTAACTTTGTGTGTGTGTATGTGCACATACATGTGCATACTTGTCTTGGGCAGAGCAGAGAATGCATTTTATATGGACATGAAGGATTATGACTTAATAATATCTCCTCACTGGCCAATAGCTATAAGATTTTGAAGTTACACCTAGACAAAAGAAAAGTATAAGTACCCCTTTTTCTCTCTCTTTCATTTTTCAGAAAGGAGAAAAGTTTATCCTGCTGTCCTACAATTTGTGTCCACTGCCACCATAAAGCATGAACCCAGGGGTCTACTTACACCCTCCAATTGGATAACCACACTCTTTTCTGCAGAAATAGTTGTTGAGGTTTTTCCCCTTTAAAACCATATCTGGGAGCATCACAATGCCAGATTTCAGGTTGTACTACAAAGCTGTGGTCATCAAGACAGTGTGGTACTGGCACAAAAACAGACGCATAGATCAGTGGAACAGAATAGAGAACCCAGAAGTGGACCCTGAACTTTATGGTCAACTAATATTCGATAAAGGAGGAAAGACTATCCATTGGAAGAAAGACAGTCTCTTCAATAAATGGTGCTGGGAAAATTGGACATCCACATGCAGAAGAATGAAACTAGACCACTCTCTTTCACCATACACAAAGATCAACTCAAAATGGATGAACGATCTAAATGTGAGACAAGATTCCATCAAAATCCTAGAGAAGAACACAGGCAACACCCTTTTTGAACTCGGCCACAGTAACTTCTTGCAAGATACATCCACGAAGGCAAAAGAAACAAAAGCAAAAATGAACTATTGGGACTTCATCAAGATAAGAAGCTTTTGCACAGCAAAGGATACAGTCATCAAAACTCAAAGACAACCTACAGAATGGGAGAAGATATTTGCAAATGACGTATCAGATAAAGGGCTAGTTTCCAAGATCTATAAAGAACTTATTAAACTCAACAGCAAAGAAACAAACAATCCAATCATGAAATGGGCAAAAGACATGAAGAGAAATCTCACAGAGGAAGACATAGACATGGCCAACATGCATCTGAGAAAATGCTCTGCATCACTTGCCATCAGGGAAATACAAATCAAAACCACAATGAGATACCACCTCACACCAGTGAGAATGGGGAAAATTAACAAGGCAGGAAACCACAAATGTTGGAGAGGATGCGGAGAAAAGGGAACCCTCTTACACTGTTGGTGGGGATGTGAACTGGTGCAGCCACTCTGGAAAACTGTGTGGAGGTTCCTCAAACAGTTAAAAATAGACCTGCCCTACGACTCAGCAATTGCACTGCTGGGGATTTACCCCAAAGATACAGATGCAGTGAAACGCCGGGACACCTGCACCCCGATGTTTATAGCAGCAATGGCCACGATAGTCAAACTGTGGAAGGAGCCTCGGTGTCCAACGAAAAATGAGTGGATAAAGAAGATGTGGTTTATGTATACAATGGAATATTACTCAGCTATTAGAAATGACAAATACCCACCATTTGCTTCAACGTGGATGGAACTGGAGGGTATTATGCTGAGTGAAGTAAGTCAGTCGGTGAAGGACAAACATTATATGTTCTCATTCATTTGGGGAATATAAATAATAGTGAAAGGGAATATAAGGGAAGGGAGAAGAAATGTGTGGGAAATATCAGAAAGGGAGACAGATCGTAAAGACTGCTAACTCTGGGAAACGAACTAGGGGTGGTGGAAGGGGAGAAGGGCGGGGGGTGGGAGTGAATGGGTGACGGGCACTAGGTGTTATTCTGTATGTTAGTAAATTGAACACCAGTAAAAAATAAATTAAAAAAAACCTTAAGAAGCAAGTTACAAGGTTAAAAATAGAAGAGAGTTTAAATTCCACCTATATAATAGTATATTAAGCATATCATTAAAATGATTTTAACAGCATGGCAAAATGCTTATGTTATGTGAATTTTTTAAAAGCAGGCTATAGGGGTGCCTGGGTGGCTCAGTCAGTTAAACATCCATCTGGTGATTTCAGATCAGGTCATGATGTCATGGGCTGTAAGATCGATAGGGCTCTGCACCCCACAGGGAGACTCTATTTCCCTCTCCGTCTGTCTCTGCCGCCTATTTGTGCACTCTCTCTCTCTTTCTCTCTCCTCCACCTCTAAAATAAATAAAATCTTTTTTAAAAGAAGGCTGCAAAAGGAAATGAAAATAGGATCTCAAAGAGATGTCCCATGTTTATTGCAGCATTACACACCATAGCCACAATATGGAAACAATGTAGTATACATACATACATACACAGAATATTATTAAGCCATGAGAAAGAAGGAAATTCTGCCATTTGAGACAACTTGGATGAAAGTTGAAGGCATTATGCTAAGTGAAATAAATTAGAGAAAGCCTAGTATTATGTGACATCATTTATTTGTGGAATCTAAAACAGCTGAACTCGAACTGTAGCATGATAGTTACCAGGAGCTGGGGATGGGAGAAATGTGGAGATAGTGGTGAAAATATACAAACTTCTAGTTACAGGATTAAAAAATTACAGGGATCTAATATACCACATTATGAGCATTGCTAATAATACTGCATTATATAGTTGAAATTTGCTAAAAGAGTAGATTTTAAACACTGTCACCACAAAAAAGAGTAATTATGTGACAGGATGGAGGTGTTAGCTAATGCTATGGTGGTAATTGTTTTGTAATATTTCTGTATGACATCAACATTTTACACCCTATTTCAATAAAACTGGAAGGAAATGACATTGGACATTAGACATCAGGAGAGTAAGGCAAAATTTTAGGCTATAAAATTAATAAAAAGCATAATTAGAAAAATAAGGAAAATATTAGGCTACAAAATCAATAAGAAGCATAATCTTGCCTATAGAAATGCATATTATTGGAACACCTGGGTGGCACAATGGTTGAGCATCTGCCTTTGGCTCAGGGCATAATCCTGGAGTCCCAGGATCGAGTCTATGTCTCCATATAGAGACATATCTATATGTCTCTGCCTATGTCTCTGCCTCTCTCTGTGTGTGTCTCTCATGAATAAATAAATAAAATCTTTAAAAAAACATAAGGCTGACCAAGAAAATATAAGAATCTAAATAAACCCATAACAAGTAAAGAAACTGAATTAACCATGAAAAAATGTCCCAGAAAGAATAGGCCAGGCCCAGATAGCTTTACTAGTGAATTCTATCAAACATTTAAAGAAGAATTAATATCAATTCTTCAAAAACTCAAAAATATAAAAATACTTCCCAATACATTCTATTAGGTAAATAATGTCCTGATACTAGGGCACCTGGGTGGCTCAGATGGTTAGGTATGTGTCTTTGGCTCAGGTCATGATCTTTGGGTCCTGGAATTAGCCTCTTGTTGGGCTCCCTGCTCAGTGGGGAGTCAGCTTCTCCATTTCCTTCTGCCTCTGCCCCTTGCTCATGCTCTCTCTCTCTTTCTCTCTCTCTGTCTCAAATGAATAAATAAAAACTTTAAAAATAGTAATAATAAAATAATACTCTGATATAAACATCAAGAAAAGACATCACTTGAAAAGAAAACTACAGGGGATCCCTTGGTGGCTCAGCAGTTTAGCGCCTGCCTTTGGCCCAGGGCGTGATCCTGGAGTCCTGGGATCGAGTCCCACATCGGGCTCCCTGCATGGAGCCTGATTCTTCCTCTGCCTGTGCCTATACTTCTCTCTCTCTCTCTCTCTCTCTCTCTCTCTGTGTGTCTCTCATGAATAAACAAATGAAATCTTAAAAAAAAAAGAAAACTACATACCTGAATACAGACACCCCCTCAAAAAAAATCTCAAAAAAAATTAGTAACAAACTGAATTGAGAAACAAATAAAATAGACTATACATCATGGCAAAGTAGGATTTATCCCAGAAATATAAACTTGGCTTAACATCTACAAATAAATCTATGTATTGCAACATCTCAATAAAATAAAGGAAATTAATCACATAGTCATCTCAATAGAAGCAGAAAAAGCATTTCACAAAATCCAGTATCTTTTCATGATAAGACATTCACAAAATTAAGAATAAAAGGGATATTACTTGGCGTGATAAAGTTTATCCTTGAAAAAACCCATAGCAACATTATACTTAATGATGAAATACTAAAATCAGCCCCCTTAAGATCAAGAACAAGGATGTCTGCTATTGCCATTTTGATTCAACATTATACTGGAGATTATAAACAGGCAATGAAGCAAGAAAACTAATAAAAGATATCCAGATTGGGGGGAAACAATATAACTATCTACTTGCAGATGGCATTATCAGGTATATAAAAATCCCAAGGTACCAACTAAAAACCACTAGAACTGGGGCACCTGTATGGCTCAGTCGGTTAAGCCTCCAACTGTTAATCTCAGTTCAAATCTTGATCTCAGGGTCCTGAATTCAAGCCCCACATTGGGTTCCACAGCGGGCATTGAGCTGACTTAAAAAAAAAAAAACACTGGAGGGTGGGGCAAGATGGCGGAGGAGTAGGGTCCCCAAGTCGGCTGTCCCTACCAACTTACCCAGGTAACTTTCAAATCATTCTGAAAACTTACGAATTTGGCCTGAGATTTAAAGAGAGAACAGCTGGGATGCTACAGAGAGAAGAGTTTGCACTTCTAACAAGGAAGGAAGATTAAATAAATAAATAAATAAATAAATAAATAAATAAATAAATATCAAGTGGGGGGAGGGGCCCCATGAGGAACCAGGCTAAGGCTAGGCAGCGAGAGCCTCCAGGACAGGAAAGCCCAGTCCTGGAGAAGCAGAAACTTTAACAATCTTCCCGGATGGAAAAGTGCTCGCAGGGAACTCGGACAGCATCCCAGGAGGGGCAGTGGAGCCTTCAGGTTCCTGGAGTCACTATCAGAGGAAGTGCGCCCCAGGGGAGAATGCGACACAAACTGCCAGCAGGGTGGTAAAGGGCTGGAGCGACCACCGCGCGGGACACAGCCCAGGATCCTGTGCTCCCCCAGGGACAGGCGGAGGTGGGGAGGGCAAAGGACAGCGAGGATGCTCCTGCCGCCGGTCGGCCCGGAGCTGTGCAGATCAGCGCCCCCCGCCCCCGGGAGCATCGAGGCCAGTGCGGAGTGGGAGACTGTGGTAGTTACTGCGGGAGTTGACTCCAGGGATGGAGACCTGGCCGCCACCAGTGTGGTTGTTCCTCCTGGTGTCACCCTGTACCTGGGACAGAGCGGGGTCACCAGGGAACAGAGGCCTCACAGGATAAAAAGCTCCCACTGAGCTGTGTACCTGGCAGGGGGGAGGGCAGCTCCCCCAGGTGCACACACCTGAGAATCAGCACAGCAGGCACCTCAACCAGAAGACCAGCTGGAAGCACAGGGGAGGAGAAGTTCTTGACCAAGCAGCACTGGAAAGCTGGAAAGCTCCAGGGGAAGTTGAGGGATTTACAGTATATAGAACCATTCAGAATAGAAGGAAAGATAAAGAGCTTCCAAGATATATAGAAACTGAAAAAATACCCCTCCTTTTGTTTTCTGTTTTTGTCTTTTCTTCTTTTTTTCTCTTTTTTTTCTTCCTTTTTCCAGTACAACTCATTTTAGCCACTCTGCACTGAACAAAATGACTAGAAAGAACTCACCACAAAAGAAAAAATCAGAAACAGTACTCTCTCCCACAGAGTTACAGAATTTGGATTAAAATTCGATGTCAGAAAGCCAATTCAGAAGCATAATTCTGAAGCTACTGCTGGCTCTGGAGAAAAGCAAAAAGGATTGAGGACACCTCATCACTGCAGAATTTGGATCTAATCAGGCCAAAATTAAAAATCAAATAAATGAGATGCAATCCAAACTGGAAATCCTAACGATGAGGGTTAATGAGGTTAAAAAAAAAAAAAAAAGAGTGAGTGACATAGAAAACAAGTTGATGGCAAGGAAAGAAGCTGAGGAAAAAAGAAAAAAACAATTAAAAGTCCATGAAGTTAGGTTAAGGGAAATAAATGACAGCCTCAGAAGGAAAAATCTGTTTCATTGGGGATTGGGAGGACGCTGAAAGGGACAGACCAGAAAGTGTACTTGAACAAATCATAGCTGAGAACTTCCCTAACTTGGGGAGGAAAACAGGCATTCAGATCCAGGAAACAGAGAGATCCCCCCATAAAATCAATAAAAACTATACAACACCCGACATTTAATAGTGAAACTTGCAAATTCCAAAGATAAAGAGAAAATCCTTGAAGCAGCAAGAGACAAGAGATCCCTAACTTATATGGGAAAACTACTAGATTAACAGCAGACCTCTCCACAGAGACCCAGCAGGCCAGAAAGGGTTGGCAGGATATATTCAGGTCCTAAATAAGAACATGCAGCCAAGAATACTTTATCCAGCAAGGCTCTCATTCAGAATAGAAGGAAAGATAAAGAGCTTTCAAGATAGATAGAAACTGAAAAAATATGTGACCACCAAACAAGCTCTGCAAGAAATATTAAGGGGAACCCTGTAAAAGAAAGAGGAAGCCCAAAGAAATAATCCCGCAAAACAGGGACTGAATAGATAATATGATGACACTAAATTCATATCTTTCAATAGCTATTCTGAACGTGAATGGGCTTAATGATCCCATCAAAAGATGCAGGGTTTCAGACTGGATAAAAAAGCAAGACCCAAAAAAAAAAAAAAAAAAAAAAAGCAAGACCCATTTATTTGCAGTCTACAAGAGACTCATTTGAGACACAAGGACACCTCAAGCCTGAAAATGAAAGGTTGGAGAACAATTTACCATTCAAATGGTCCTCAAAACAAAGCAGGGGTAGCAATCCTCATATCGCATAACTTAAAGTTTATCCCAAAGACTAGTAAGAGATGAAGAGGGACACTGTATCATACTTAAAGGATCTATCCAACAAGAGGACCTAACAATCATGAATATTTATGCCCCTAATGTGGGAGCTGCCAAGTACATCAATTAATAAAAAAACTTAAGACATACTTAGATAATAATACACTTACACTGGGAGACTTCAACACGGTGCTTTCTACAAATGACGGAAGTTC
This sequence comes from Canis aureus, assembly GCF_053574225.1. NCBI lineage: Eukaryota > Metazoa > Chordata > Mammalia > Carnivora > Canidae > Canis > Canis aureus. The sequence continues at coordinate 45,986,169 of NC_135649.1, forward strand.
TAAGCACAACATCTCAAAAGAAACAAGAGCTTTATTTTTTTTTTTTTAAATTAGATTTTTTTTTATTTTTTTTTATTTTTATTTTTTTTTAATTTATTTTTTATTGGTGTTCAATTTACTAACATACAGAATAACACCCAGTGCCCGTCACCCATTCACTCCCACCCCCCGCCCTCCTCCCCTTCTACCACCCCTAGTTTGTTTCCCAGAGTTAGCAGTCTTTACGTTCTGTCTCCCTTTCTGATATTTCCCACACATTTCTTCTCCCTTCCCTTATTTTCCCTTTCACTATTATTTATATTCCCCAAATGAATGAGAACATATAATGTTTGTCCTTCTCCGACTGACTTACTTCACTCAGCATAATACCCTCCAGTTCCATCCACGTTGAAGCAAATGGTGGGTATTTGTCATTTCTAATAGCTGAGTAATATTCCATTGTATACATAAACCACATCTTCTTTATCCATTCATCTTTCGTTGGACACCGAGGCTCCTTCCACAGTTTGGCTATCGTGGCCATTGCTGCTAGAAACATCGGGGTGCAGGTGTCCATATCAAACAAGAGCTTTAAATGATACACTGGACTAGTAGGATTTCACAGATATTTACAGAACTTTACATCCAGACGCAATTGAATACACATTCTTCTCAAGTGCACATTGAATTTTCTCCAGAATAGACCACATACTGGGTCACAAGTCAGGTCTTAACTGATACCAAAAGACTGGGATTGTCCCCTGCATATTTTCAGACCATAATGATTTGAAACTTGAACTCAATCACAAGAAGAAATTTGGAAGAAATTCAAACATGGGGAGGTTAAAGACCATCCTGCTAAAAGATAAAAGGGTCAGCCAGGAAATTAGAGAAGAATTAAAAAGATTCAAGGAAACTAATGAGAATGAAGATACAACCCTTTAAAATCTTAGAGGATACAGCAAAAGCAGTCCTGAGGAGGAAATACATCTCAATACAAGCATCCCTCAAAAAACTGGAAAAACTCAAATACACAAGCTCACCTTGCACCTAAAGGAGCTGAAAAAGGAACAGCAAATAAAATCTACACCCAGAAGAAGAAGAGTGTTAATAAAGATTCTAGCAGAACCAATGAAATAGAGACCAGGAGAACTGTGGAACAGATCAACAAAACCAGAAGTTGGTTCTGTGAAGAATTAAAAAGATAGATAAACCATTAGCCAGCCTTATTAAAAACAAAAGAGAAAAGACTCAGTTTATAAAATAAATGAAAAATGGGAGATCACCACCAATACCAACGAAATACAAACGGTTTTAAAACTTATTATGAGCAGCTATACGCCAATAAATTAGGCAATCTAGAAGAAATGGACGCATTTCCGGAAAACCACAAACTACCAAAACTGGAACAGGAAGAAATAGAAAACCTGAACGGGCTGATAACCAGGGAGGAAATTGAAGCAGTCATCAAAAATCTCCCAGGACACAAAAGTCCAGGGCCAAATGGCTTCCTAGGGGAATTCTATCAAACGTTTATAGAAGAAACAATACGTATTCTCCTAAAGCTGTTCCGAAAGACAGAAAGGGAAGGAATACTTCCAAATTCGTTCTATGAGGCCAGCATCATTTTGATCCCAACACCAGACAAAGACCCCACCAAAAAGGAGAATTGTAGACCAATATCACTGTTGAACAAGGATGCAAAAATTCTCAACAAGATACTAGCCAATAGGATACAACAGTACGTTAAGAAGATTTTCACCATGACCAACTGGGATTTATCCCCGGGATCCAAGGCTGGTTCAACACTCATAAAACAATCAATGTGATTCATCATATCAGCAAGAGAAAAAACAAGAACCATATGATCCTCTCAATAGATGCAGAGAAAGCATTTGACAAAATACAGCATCCATTCCTGATCAAAACACTTCAGAGTGTAGGGATAGATGGAACATTCCTCAACATCTTAAAAGCCATCTACGAAAAACCCACAGCAAATAAAATTCTCAATGGGGAAGCACTGGGAGCCTTTCCCCTAAGATCAGGAACAAGACAGGGATGTCCACTCTCACCACTGCTATTCAAGTAGTACTAGAAATCCTAGCCTCAGCAATCAGACAACAAAAAGTCATTAAAGGAATTCAAATTGGCAAAGAAGAAGTCAAACTCTCGCTCTTCGCTGATGACATTGATACTCTCATAGAAAACCCAAAAGCCTACACCCCAAGATTGCTAGAACTCATACAGCAATTAGGCAGCGTGGCAAGATACAAAATCAATGCTCAGAAGTCAGTGGCATTTCTATACACTAACAATGAGACTGAAGAAAGAGAAATTAAGGAGTCAATCCCATTTACAATTGCACCCAAAAGCATAAGATACCTAGGAATAAACCTAACTAAAGAGGTAAAGGATCTATACCCTAAAAACTATAGAACACTTCTGAAAGAAATTGAGGAAGACACAAAGAGATGGAAAAATATTCCATGTTCTTGGATTGGAAGAATTAATATTGTGAAAATGTCAATGTTACCCAGGGCAATTTACACGTTTAATGCAATCCCTATCAAAATACCATGGACTTTCTTCAGAGAGTTAGAACAAAGTATTTTAAGATTTGTGTGGAATCAGAAAAGACCCCTAATAGCCAGAGGAATATTAAAAAAGAAAACCATATCTGGGAGCATCACAATGCCAGATTTCAGGTTGTACTACAAAGCTGTGGTCATCAAGACAGGGTGGTACTGGCACAGAAACAGACACATAGATCAATGGAACAGAATAGAGAATCCAGAAGTGGACCCTCAACTTTATAGTCAACTAATATTCGGTAAAGGAGGAAAAACTAGACAGTTTCTTCAATAAATGGTGCTGGGAAAATTGGACATCCACAGGCAGAAGAATGAAACTAGACCACTCTCTTGCACCATACACAAAGATGAACTCAAAATGGATGAAAGATCTAAATGTGAGACAAGATTCCATCAAAATCCTAGAGGAGAACACAGGCAACACCCTTTTTGAACTCGGCCACAGTAACTTCTTGCAAGATACATCTACGAAGGCAAAAGAAACAAAAGCCAAAAGGAAGTATTGGGACTTCACCAAGATAAGAAGCTTTTGCACAGCAAAGGCTAGAGTCATCAAAACTAAAAGACAACCTACAGAATGGGAGAAGATATTTGCAAATGACGTATCAGATAAAGGGCTAGTTTCCAAGATCTATAAAGAACTTATTGGGATCCCTGGGTGGCGCAGCGGTTTGGCGCCTGCCTTTGGCCCAGGGCGTGATCTTGGAGACCCGGGATCGAATCCCACGTCGGGCTCCCGGTGCATGGAGCCTGCTTCTCCCTCTGCCTGTGTCTCTGCCTTTCTCTCTCTCTGTGACTATCATAAATAAATAAAAATTTAAAAAAAAGAACTTATTAAACTCAACAGCAAAGAAACAAACAATCCAATCATGAAATGGGCAAAAGACGTGAACAGAAATCTCACAGAGGAAGACATAGACATGGCCAAAACGCACATGAGAAAATGCTCTGCATCACTTGCCATCAGGGAAATACAAATCAAAACCACAATGAGATACCACCTCACACCAGTGAGAATGAGGAAAATTAACAAGGCAGGAAACCACAAATGTTGGAGAGGATGCGGAGAAAAGGGAACCCTCTTACACTGTTGGTGGGAATGTGAAATGGTGCAGCCACTCTGGAAAACTGTGTGGAGGTTCCTCAAAGAGTTAAAAAATAGACCTTCCCTATGACCCAGCCATTGCACTGCTGGGGATTTACCCCAAAGATGCAGATGCAATGAATCGCCGGGACACCCGCATCCTGATGTTTATAGCAGCAATGTCCACAATAGCCAAACTGTGGAAGGTGCCTCGGTGTCCACTGAAAGATGAATGGATAAAGAAGATGTGGTTTATGTATACAACGGAATATTAGTCATTAGAAACGACACATACCCACCATTTGCTTCAACGTGGATGGAGCTGGAGGGTATTATGCTGAGTGAAATAAGTCAATCGGAGAAGGACAACCATTATATGGTCTCATTCATTTGGGGAATATAAATAATAGTGAAAGGGAATAGAAGGGAAGGGAGAAGAAATGGGTAGGAAATATCAGAAAGGGAGACAGAACGTGGAAGACTCCTAACTCTGGGAAACGAACTAGGGGTGGTGGAAGGGGAGGAAGGTGGGTGTTGGGGGTGAATGGGTGACTGGCACTGAGGGGGTACTTGACGGGATGAGCACTGGGTGTTATTCTGTATGTTGGCAAATTGAACACCAATAAAAAATAAATTTATTATTAAAAAATGTCCATTATATGAAATGTCCAGAATAGGCAAAATCATAGACTCAGAAAGCATGTTAGTTGTCATGGGATAAGATAGTGGTCAGAGTTGCACAACCCCGAATATCCTAAGTACTATTGAATTATAATCTTTAAATCAGTGAGATATATGGTATATTAATTATATCTCAATAAAACCATTTAAAAATCAGCCAAATCAGTCATCATTTGACATCATCATAGAAATGAGTTGATGGATTTTTCTCCTTATCAATATGTTTGCACATCAGAATCATAGTTCCATATTACGTGCCAAATACATTATTCTTAAAGTTAGTCCTTTAGACACACCATGCAGGTTGGGCAATAGTTAGTCTCATTTAATCCAACCCAATGTTCCTGTGTGCAAGGAATTGTCTCAACAGATTGCTACAAAACACCATAACTAGAATAATCAAAGATTCAATAAGAGACAATCTGGTCCAACTGAGCTTATCAATTTGTATTACATTTAGAGCAAAAAACTGGCAGAAACTAATAATTCATCTGCAACTAAAAGAGCACTTTCTTTTTTACTGAGTCACAGCCTAAAGACACACTTTACAGATAGAAAAGTTAGGATTTTTATTGAGCCCACTGATCTATATATACCCTAACAAATTGCTCTATTTCTTAACTAAACTTTAACAAAGGAGCTAAATTCTGGGCATATATTGCTACCTAGTACATATCCATACAGAGTTATTTTTCATAAAAAATTTATTAATCTGGGCAGCCCCGGTAGCACAGCGGTTTAGCGCCGCCTGCAGCCCGGGGTTTGATCCCGGGGACCCTGAATCGAGTCCCACATCAGGCTCCGTGCGTGGAGCTTGCTTCTCCCTCTGTCTGTGCCTCTGCCTCTGTGTGTGTGTGTGTGTGTGTGTCTCTATGAATAAATAAATAAAATCATTTAAAAAAATTTATTAATCCTCCAAATATTTTCAACTTTATAGTTTATGTTTCCTTGGGAGAACCAAAAGACTGGACATTGGTAAAGCATAAACAAACCATTTGAACTACTAACTTTGAAGTCAAGTACAGAATTTTGCCAGAGGGTCATAAAATCCACGTCCAAAAAAATAAAATAAATAAAATAAATAAAATAAAATAAAATAAAATAAAATAAAATAAAATAAAATAAAATAAAATAAATAAAATCCATGTCCACACATATATACCTGCTCGTGCACATGCACAAACCCACAGGAGACAACCACAACTTAAATACCCCTTATTTTAATTCACTTGATAAACACTGAAAATCAATGATATGTACTTAGCAGGTACTAAGGATACAGTACTTTGAGGCAGACAAACATGATCCTTGTCCTTAGGAAGCTAACATTCTATTGAAAGAAAGAAACATCTTCAACAATTATAGTAAGCAAGAGAAGGAGATATGCATGGTGCTTAGAGACCCAATCTAGTATGTGTGATCACAGAAGTCTTTCCTGAAGAAGTGACACTTGATCTGAGCTTTGAAGAATGGGTAAGGTTTAACTCAGCAAAGTGACAATGTTTCACTTACAGGAAGTAAGATCTGCAATGGCTGAATTAAAATAGTCTGATTCAGAAACTGAAGATATATCAATGTAATTGGATCAGAGAATGTGTATGGAAGAGGGGGACAGACAGTTGTAGAAGTATGCAGGAGGCAGAACCTGTAGAGCATCATAGGCCTTGGTAAGGAATTTGGACCTTATCCTAAGTGCAGTGGGAGTAAAGATTTAAGTAAGGACTTGACATGATCTGACTTACCATTTTGGAACAGATCACTCTAGTTACTAAGAATGGATTAAAATCAAAAGCAGATGAAGAACATGAGAGACTCCTAACTCTGGGAACGAACAAGGGGTAGTGGAAGGGGAGGTGGGCGAGGGAATGGGGTGACTGGGTGACAGGGCACTGAGGGGGCACTTGACAAATTGGACTCCAATAAAAACATATACAAAAAACTAAATAAAAATAAACACAAACAAAAAAAAATCCAAAGCAGAGCTAGTAGGATAGCATTTGAAAAAACTGGTGCCACTTTTCAAATGTAATATATTGAACATGACGGACATTAAGACAATGATGAAAATACATTACTGAAACAGTGTGAAAGAGGAGCTTAAAACATACAAAAATGGTAGAAATATAGACCATCAAAAAATAGGAGTCAAAAAGTGGTACTTTGCTACTTGCTTGATCTCCCAGTAACCACAGATTCACTTTGCCTTGTTCTCAGATCCTAGCTATTCTTTTGACTGGAGTGGGAAAAGAACGAATGCAGGGAGATCAGTTTGGACATCCTCTCTCCTCTGACTCCTCCCAAATAAATTCTCTCACTGAGACCCACCATTGCTTCCTTGCCTTACTGTTTTCTTCTCCTCCAGTGACCATAGTTTTCTCACAAAAATACAGATGTATTTTCTTTTATGTAAAACAGGTTTCTTACTTGAACTAAACTTGTCTATCTGCTTTGAGGAACTCCAGAAGGCATAGATCTATTTTTGTGGCTCAAGTTACACATGTTCCTTTGACACCATAGGGGACATGAGTATCTAGGAATTTTTGTCAAGTTCCCTACGTACTTGAGTTTGAATGCTGTAGGGAGGAAGTGATAGGCTGTTACTCACATCTTTAGAAAGTATCACTGCTCACTCTGAGCCAAGGTATTGTTACAGCCTTAAACAATAATACTGAATAGTTTGTATAGTCTTTCAAAATTTAAGGCAAAGTATTTAATGGCTTGCTTCTGTGGAAAAATAGAGGAGTATGACCTTGTATAATGTCACACAGCCTCCTTTGGTTGAAAGAGCTAAATCTGTCATGGTGGGAAAGAAAGGAAATAATGAAATAAATATATATTGAGCACTACTGTGTGTCATACACCATAATAGGTGCTTTACTGTATTAACTGTATTACAGTATAACTGTACAATCTGCAGTCAGATTGCCTCAGTATGAGTCCTGCCTGTGTCATTTTTCAGCTGTAGGCTTTGGTCAAGTTATTTAATCTGATCTTATCTGATATTTTTTCATCTGTAAATGAGATATCAACAATATCCTTCTCTTATAGGTACTATCACATAAGCACCCCATAAATATAAAGCACTTAGAATCACACATAATAAGTAGTCAATAAATATTAATTGTTATCATCATCTAACTCTTCCTAGAGTAGTGTTGAGTATAATATTATCGAATGCTTACAGATAAGTAACACTGGCACCCAAAAGATTTAATCAAATTGCCCTAAGACCACATAGCTAAAAAGTGGTAGAGATGAGATTCAAAATCAAGTCTCTTGGACTCCAAAGCCATGTTCTTTCTACTTTATCATGCCGTTAAGAGTCCCAGGAACTCTGAGTGCGAATTTCAGTGACCACTAAAACACCAAACAGCAGCCTAGCCCTCTCAGGTTCTAGGCAAGGGGCTGGAACAGGGAAGGACCTGCATTTCTTGATGGGTTCTCCCTGCTCTAACTGTATTGCTTTCCCTCTCTGGTTCTGTCCATTCTTTTCATGGTGAGTATCCTCAAATTATGTGTGCTTTACTTATTATACACCTCATCTTGGTCAAATGTCCCAAATTATGAACTAAGCCAGTTCAGATTTTCTCATATGGATTTCTTCTGAGCCTGGCACAAAGACAAAAAAAAAAGGTTATGAGAGAATAAAAGAGGAAGGGAGAAGAGGAAAAGAGACAATGAAGTTATAAGCATATTATTATTATTATTATATTTTATAATATAACAATATTGATATCAGTACTGTTATGATAATAAGTATATTATTTAATGGTATAAAAGTAACCACTAGAACAGAAGCTGTTAACAGTTGTTGCCTCTAGAGAATCAGACTAGGCTATAGTTTTTTTCCCTTTTGTACCCTTCTCCAACTGCATTCCTTTTGTTATTTTATGTTTGCTTGTTTGTTGATTCGTTTTAGCCAAAGACAAGCATTATATCTATAATATGAGAAGGAAATGGTTTAAATAAGCATGCAATAAATGATTTAGAGGGTAGGTAGGCAGATACATGCATACATTCGATACATGGATGGATGGATGGATGGATGGATGGATGGATGGAAAAAAGATGGTTGAATGAATGATGACTCAAGAGGTGAAATGCTATGCAACGGTTGAGAAGAGTGAAGTAAAGATAAGTTCAAAGCATATTGTTGACAAAGAGGCACAAGCTTGTAAAACAGTATAAAAACAAACAATTTCCAATATAAACACAAAAGTAACTATCTGCTAATTATTATATATTCAGATGGTACAGAAGTATATATAATGAAGGTTGTTATCCTTCCTTTTCATTTTTTTATCCTTCCTTTTCATAGCACCTTTCCACAATAAACAAAGGTAAGTATCTACTGCTGTCTGATATGAATCCTTCCAGACATCATTTTATATATAAGTAAAACAGTGTTTTAATGAATACCCTTGTGTGTATATGTGTATATGTGCATATGTGTGAGTATATGCACATGTGAGTATGTGTATTATAATTATATGCATATATTTTTATAAGATAAATCCTCAGAAGAAAGAATTTGGGTCCAAAGCTAAATGGATTCTATATCTTGAAAGATATTACCAAACTTTCTCCAATAATCCTAATAACAATTTATACTCCCCAAAATAGCATGGGAGTGCTTATTAACTTCATGATCCTAACCAACATTGATACATTGTTTTAATTTGCATTTACATTTCCAATTATGAGTGAGATAGAGCATCTTTTCTCATATTTATTGACTACTTATATTTCCTTCCTTTCTGTAAATAGCTTCATTTATATATTTTGTCTTATTTTCCATTCATGTAGTTTCTGAAATGGTTTGTAATAAAAGTATACCCTTGTCTATTATGTGTGTTATAAATATTTTTACCAGTAAAAAATGTTTTCAAAGTCAAGGACTACTCCAAAAGTGTTCTGAATGTCAAAAATATTAACTGTAAAGTAGGATGAATGTTCATTCTAAAAATGAAGCACTAAAACCCGGGTATCTGAGGCATTCTTCTGAAGAAAAAAAAAAAAAACAGGAAGTCCTTTGTCAAAAAAAAAGAAAGAATACAGCTTATGAAAATTGCCATATTCAATATACTGACTATTTATACAGTGTTTTGACAATCATTAAGCCAAGAGAATTTGCAAGGATGGGATAGACACACATGCAATACATCAGCGCCTGGCAGGGAGCTGAACCACTTATAGAGTATACTCAAGTTGAGGACTTCTTTTGTTTCTCTCATTCCTTTGCCATGAATGGACAGGAAGGTACTTGTTTGGTAAATTGTTCTAGCAACAAAAGATTCCACATTTCTTACTTACGGTAAATGACTAGCACCTGGAATCAGTCTGTTAGACAACACTGCTATGAATGCAATAAAATGAATCATAATTCAGCCCCATTCTAGCCCTTCATTCTTCAAATGACTTAGTGGTTTCTCAGTTTCAAAAGTATGAATTTGAACTGGGCTATTTCTTAATACTGTCAAAAATACCCTGGGAATATGGGAATATGGGGCCAGTCTCAATCCTAGTACTAGAATGACCTATGTCAAGTCTACTCTGGGATATGCTTCAATGTCTGGAATAATGGTCCCCGGGCAGTAGTGTATAGGTAAACATCTACCAACCAGGTCTCCAAGGGGAAGGAAGTTCTGGTTGATAGCCTTTGCCTATTCTTATAGTGTAAATACTCCCACCATAGCTGATTTCAGTCTACCAATGTTATTTCATACAACACAGCATTGAGAAGAAATGTCACAATCAACTTTTTCCTATTTTTAAAATTTTAATTCCAGTATAATTAATATACAGTGTTATATTAGTTTCAATTGTACAATATAGTGATTTGACAATTCCATACATCACCCAGTGCTCATCACAATAATACACAATCAACTTACTAGCCAAAACAGGCTGGTGCCAGCAGACTACTCCCCTTAACTCTGTTTTATAAGCCCAAAAGTATATTTTGGATTACTACACAAGCAACCATCCCCTGGAACCAGTGTATATTCAAAATGGGATGACTTCTACCAAGCAGCCTGGGCAAATGCCCTGGATGACAGATCATGATGCCAAATGTCTAAAGCTCACACTATGCTGTTGCCTTTAATCTAGAATAGTATGAAATAGTCTTCCTAATAGGTTATAACATACCTCCCCTACTATTTAAAAGTAAAATACTGTCAATAGATTATTGTAGGCTATAGCTAAATGCAAACAACATTGCAATGTAGAGGCAGTTTCTAGACCTTATAAAAAAACATTTCTTTTTTTTTCAATCATTTCTTAATAGCTTACAAAGTCTCGATCAAGGTGAAAGTTGTAACAAACAATTTGATGATCACTTTTGACTTAGAAGGCTACCATTAAAGAAAAACAATGAGAGACTGTGGGTGGAAACTGAATACAAAATTCCAGGATCTTATTTCCTTAAGAGATACATAAAGCAGGTCATAGAAATTTGTGTTCGCATCTCAACAGAAGACATCTACGTACCATTCAGCTGTATTTCTGCCCATTGACTAAATAGACATGGCACATTTTATTTATTATTTATTTATTTTTAAAGATTTTATTTATTCATGAGACAGACACACACACACACACACACACACACACACACCAGAGGCAGAGACACAGACAGAGGGAGAAGCAGGCTCCACACAGGGAGCCCAACATGGGACTCGATCCCAGGGCTCCAGGATCACGCCCTGGGCTGAAGGCGGTGCTAAACCGCTGAGCCACCCGGGCTGCCTGACATGGCACATTTTTGTGAGTGAGTCTGCCCGTTAAGATCCATTGGTTCCCAAAGCAACCTTACGTGGGTAATTTGAGCACAACACTGAGGTCAGAATTACATTTAGATCCCATGGAGGCCATTGAAAGTTTCTCTGTAGCATAGTCATGAGCCAAAAGCCTCATCTTCACCATGTCTCTGAGGCATTACATTGGTCCTGAGGGAAATGCAGTGAGTGAAAAGTTCAAATGCAACACATACACTAGTAAAAAAAAGTCAGAGCCACCATCAACTGTTGGTGGCTTAGTACCTTCTCTATATACAAAAACCGCATTAGTGATCCTAAGTGGGCAAAAGGTATTAGTTATTGTAGTCTTGAAAAGAGAGAGGAAATGTGGACAAGGTTTGCTACATGACTGAAAGCCCTCAAGTATGAATCAAAGCTAAAGCAAAGATCTTCCTGTTTGTACCTTACATCAGGATATATTCACAGTTCCCTCTGCTGTTCTGTAAAAATATTACACCAACACCAGGAGGGAGAAGAAAGTCAATGCACCTGCCATAAGATACCTATCAAAGACACATACTCAATATGCAATTAAAGAAGTGTCAATATTACAAGGCAGACTGCTTACATTGCCAAGTCCCTATTAAGGAATATCTTCAAAATGTGTTTATTTTCTAAGAAACTGAAGTGGAAATAAGCATAACAGCAATTGTAATCAAGACTTCTTGTATGATACATCTCTCGCTAGAGCTCAAGATACTCTAAATGACATAATTTCATTAGTTGAATCTGCATAATGTTTGGTTGTAGGTCAGAGGATTTTTACAATAGAAAAACTAAGGCATGACTAATTTAAGTGAGTTCCTAAGGAAGTTACAATGATAAGTCAAGTGAAAAATAATGTAACCAAATCTAAATCTCTTGAATCACACTTTGTACATTGACAACACATGGCAAAGCCCCTGCTGTTCATTGTCCATCTAACTAATGGGTCATATATATCTTCATTTTCTTTATGTTCTCTTCCTTCCTGTATTTCTTTCATTTCTGGAAAGAAAACAAGTTATCAATCTCCTTCTTGATCACTCCAAATGACTAGCAACATCTCCTAATATATTTGCTTTATTAAAATTGGATATATTAAAACGAAACCATAAAGTCAACCCAGCCAGAATCTCTTGAGGTATTTGTTGTTTAACCATCATGAGCTGATTTTAAAAGTTTCATGGAATACAAATGGGTTATTCCATAATGTGTTAAACACAGCCCAGTAGCCAAGCATGGGCACTAAACTATCCAGCAAAAAATAACCAGCTACCTATTATTACTGCCTTCCAAGTTTACCTCACCATCTCTTTTCCCATCACTTTTAATGCATATCATTTTGTGTTCTTAAAACCTTTCATAGCTTCCAACTGTCTTTATTTTTTTGCTTTATTTAAATTTAAGTTAGTGAACATATAGTGTATTATTAGTTTCAGGGGTAGAATTTAGAGATTCATCAGTTGCATATAACACCTGGTGCTCATTACATCAAGTGCCCTCCTTAATGCCCATCACCCAATTACTCTATCCCCAACTGTCTTTAGAATAAAGACTAAAATCTTTAATTGTGGTCTATAAGACCCCTCACAATATGACTCTTGCCCTACTCTCCAGTCCCACCTCCAGCCAAACTCCCCATTATTTCTTATGCCTCAGCCACACTGATGTTCGTAAGTCCCCTAGAATACATTATGGTCTCTCTCAACTCCAGAACCCCACACATGCTCCCTGCTAACTATCAGAATGGTATTACTTCTTTCACCTGGTTAACTTTTCTCATCTTCCAAGCCTCACTTAAATATATAATTCCTCCTGGGTGTTTCTTCTTATTTGCAGGTCTGACAAGATACTTTCACTTTAACATTTTTTAAAGATTTTATTTATTTATTAATGAGAGACACAGAGAGTAGAGAGAGAGACAGAGACACAGGCAGAGGGAGAAGCAGGCCCCAAGCAGGGGGCCTGACGTGGGACTCAATCCCTGGTCTCCAGGATCATGCCCTGGGCCAAAGGTGGTACTAAACCACTGAGCCACCTGGGCTGCCCTCCACTTTAACATTTTTTATTGTACTTGCACCTCTCCAAGGATAACGCCCAGCACACATTTAAATATTTCTTCAGTGTCTGTCTTTATTTTTACATCTTCTTCTCCATAGTATTTAATACAGTATTATGCATACAGCAAGTGGTCAATAAATGCACACTTATTGGTAATACTTGGATATCCCAAGTATCTAATAATCTTTAATAATTTTTCTTCAATAGTAATATAAACAACTGCTCCATGGTTTACATATATCCAAAGCCTAAGTTAACTGAAATTCTATAATAAAATTTTAGTATTGTTTCTACTTTTGAATAGGTATAGTGAACATGTTTCCATCCTTTTATTTTTACAGTATATAACCTGATTTATTAATACTCTGGAGAGCTTTGTAACTTCTAGTTCTGTACTGTTGCTGTACATACAAGATAGTCATTAAAACAAGGCCCATACTTTACGGCAGTATCACATTGTTAGGTTTTGAATAAAAAATACCTCTCAGAAACAAATTATGTTTTTCTACATAAAGCATGAATGGGCAATGCTAATTCTTTTGTCTTTTACTTAGCCCTATAGAGAATGATTTATGATGCATTGCCTTTTATGCTATTCTCATTAAAATTAAAGTAGAGGATTTCTATCATCTCATTCTCCCCTTTGCACCCAACCATCTTGTGCTGCATGTCACTGAAAGGGTTTTGTTTGCATTTTTTAAATTTTCTCTCTTACTATTGATTTAACATCAGTTTTCTTTCCAAGATGTCATTCTAATGGACTTCTGATCACAGCATTTCTGTTAACATATACTTGAGACTTGTCAACATTTTTTTTTCATTATTTTTTTAAAGATTAGATTTATTTATTTATTTATTTATTCTTTTAGGGGCTCTCTTGGATCAATGATAAGCAAAATTAATTTTGGTACTTTTTGCACATACTTGAAATGGTATAATAGAATAAATAATTCAGGACTTGCTAATTCAGTTTGTCAGAATGCCTGCCTGGCTAGAGTTTATTATTACAGGTACTTGAGACTTGTCAACATTTTAAAAGCCAAACAAAACACACAAAATAATTTACATTCTCATGCAGAGACAAATGGATAACTTAAAGACTTTCTTGTCAGCATTACTTGTCAGGTGTCATAGAACTTCCTTCAGTCTGGAGTTCATTGAGGAATAAACAGGTTTTCATTTTTGCCCAATTCAGTGGGTATTTCAACCAACCTCTTTAAATGATTAAATATATATTAAAGCTATGGAAATTTTTTTAAAAATTAAAATATGCAATATCTCCTGACTCCAGTTCTATTACCATCTTCAAAAATAACTCACCTGTTCTCCTTTGTTAAAGCTTCTACAAATGAAGTCTGCCTTATAAATCTACTTCTACTCTCTATTCTTTCAGCCTTTATAAATACATTTTTTCAGCACTTTCTGAAATTCTTTCACATGTCTATGCTATCAATAATTTTTAAGGACTGTTAGGAAAGATCACTGAACTACAACTGCCATGGTGCCTCCAAGTCTACCATTACAGTAACTTCCTTAGGTTAAAGCATTGTTCCAAGACCCTTCTTAAAATGCAATTGTTACTTGGAAGTTATAGCACATTTTAACTATGAGTAATCATAAATATTCACAGAACATAGTTTATCAAATATAGGATCAGGAAGTTTTATTGTGGAATGAGAAAGGTCAAGGGAATAATGTCTACTACAGAATGCAAGTCTAGGCAAGATCCTGAAGTGGGGTCTGTGATCTTATCAGGACCTAACACAAAGGCACCAGGTACAGACATGTGGAATAGCCAGGCAGAGGAGAAAAGAACACCAAAGACAAATATCACTTCCCTCACATTTCTGTTAAAAGTCAATCCTGCATTTCAACATCCCACTTTCACAGTAAATCTCTTCAATTAACCTAGACCCCAAAACCTGAAAGGGCAATGAGTATGGAGATGGCTGCAAATAGCCAGTTTCCTTTGTGTCCATACCAGTTGTTAGGAATAAAAAGTCACACAGCTTTTGTAAAAAAAAAAAAAAAAGTGGTCATACACTATTTCTGCTTCTTGCTCCCACCCTACCTACAATCTTCTGTTTCCCAGCAGTTATGGTAGAAAGGCAAATGGAGAATACAAAACATGTCGAAGCCCTCAATATAGGAAGACAAGCCTACTGATATTCTCTATTGCCATAACCCATTACAAGTTTATGAAGTATTTTTTATACAGAAGAATTAACTGTACAACTATACCTCTTTGAAGGACAGCCATTGGCTGACATTTCATTGAAAGTGTACTAAAAGAATAATATAATACCAAATCCTGTATATTTCTGAAACCTAACTGTCCAATAGTTTCTGTAAAGACAAGCTGTCAATTTCTAGACAAAAAGAATGTTTCACATCATTTACCTAAAGGATTACTATGAATAACAGTAAAAATGCAAACTTTCATTCAACTTTCATTTGATGCTTAAAAAGCAGTTAAAACTCAGGCTATCCAGAGGTACCTGGCTAGCTCAGTTAGTGGAACATGTGGCTCTTGATTTCAGGGTTGTATGAGGCTCACCTTGGGTGTAGAGATTACTTTAAAACAAAATCTTAAAAAAAACCTCAGGTTGTCCAAAACAAAACTAAAAATCTCCCAAACACTTGCTGTGCCTCTCATAATTGGTACCTCTGTTAAAGGTATTTTCATTCACATGAATTCCAAAGCTAGAACTACTTCAAAGTAATCCAAACTCCTCTTCTTCATAGTACACATCCAAATCAGTCATTAACACCCCTCATATCTGTTCCTTCTTCTCTGTCTCTACACCATAGCTTCACTACAAAGAGCCCATATTTTTTCCATTGGGCTCGTACCAAAGCCTAAGAAATAGTCTGCCTTTCTCCAATCCGTTTTCATTTTACCTGCAGATTTATTTTCATAAAAAATACACTTTACTATGTTTCTCTTCATCACAAAATTCTCCTCTGGATCCCTGCATGTTCCATCATGAAATTCAAATCCATACGTGCAGTAGGAAGGTCCTCTATAAACTTAGGTTAATCCACCTTCCCAGATTCTTCACTCATCCACTCATAGCCTCAGCTACTCTGAACATCTTACTAATTTTAATACTAGCCTGTTTTCTGACTCTCTCATTACTAAATATGCTAGTCCCTCATCCTACAATACCACTCTTCATCCTGGAAATCGCTCCTCCCTCATAGTCGCAAAATAGTGACAATCTAAATTTCTCAATAGCTAACTTCTGAAAAAGTCTGGATGCAAGAGGAAGAGATAATAACAAGGGTGTGCAGACAAGCCCACTCAGAAGCATAACAACCAAACCAACCAATTAAAAGCCTGACAATGGAGGAATAAATATTTTGGTCCCTAACTTCTCTTTTAATTATTTACAATAATTATACCAAATACTGAGGTCCCCTGCCTGCATCCCTCAATTTTGCTTCCCTGCCTAGTATCTCAAGCCCAGCTCCTATCTTTACTACATCCTCACTAATCTCTGTAGGACAACCTCCCAGCCAGGGATTCTAAGCCTGGTGTGTATTAACTTGGATGTAAAAAAAATGTACCATTATTTTAACTTAATTCTCTTGGAAACATAGCATTTCCTTCCATTATGAATCTAGCCAATAAACCATAGTAGCATTAGCTGAACCTGTTACTCTGTCACTAATATAAATCACAGATAATTTTATATTGTATTACCAATTCTAGCAGATGTCTTAAAATATCATATACTCATTCTTTCTTCAAATTATGATAGTATAAGACTTGCTACTAGACCTCATTAATGTGTTAATAAAAACATGCAAATTATTAAACAAATTTTTTTAAAAATATTTTGATAACTGAATTTCAATACAATTGGTTTCCTTTGTGATCCTATGTATTTTATTTGATGCATCCATAAATAGTTTTTTTAACGGAGTTCAATTTGCCAACATAAAGCATAACACCCTACCCAGTGCTCATCCCCACAAGTGCCCCCTCAGTGCCAGCTACCCAATCACCCCAACCCCCCGCTCAACTCCCGTTCCACCACCCCTTGTTTGTTCCCAGAGTTAGGTGTCTTATATTCTGTGACCCTCACTGATATTTTCACTCATTTTCTCTCCTTTCCCCTTTATTCCCTTTCACTATCTTTTATATTCCCCAAATGAATGAGGCCATATAGTGTTTGTCCTTCTTCGATTGACTTATTTCACTCAGCATACTACCCTCCAGTTCCAACCACGTTGAAGAATATGGTGGGTATTCGTGATTTTTTTTTAAATAAATTTATTTTTTATTGGTGTTCAATTTACCAACGTACAGAATAACACCCAGTGCTCATCCCGTCAAGTGCCCCCCTCAGTGCCCGTCACCCATTTACCCCCACCCCCCGCCCTCCTCCCCTTCCATCACCCCTAGTTCGTTTCCCAGAGTTAGGAGTCTTTATGTTCTGTCTCCCTTTCTGATATTTCCCACACATTTCTTCTCCCTTCCTTTATATTCCTTTCACTATTATTTATATTCCCCAAATGAATGAGAACATACAATGTTTGTCCTTCTCCGATTGACTTACTCAGCATAATACCTTCCAGTTCCATCCACGTTGAAGCAAATGGTGGGTATTTGTCGTTTCTAATGGCTGAGTAATATTCCATTGTATACATAAACCACCCAATGTTTATAGCAGCAATGTCCACAATAGCCAAACTGTGGAAGGAGCCTTGGTGTCCATCGAAAGATGAATGGATAAAGAAGATGGGTCTTGCTTTTTTATCCAGTCTGAAACCCTGTGTCTTTTGATAGGATCATTAAGCCCATTCACGTTGAGAGTTACTATTGAAAGATATGAATTTAGTGTCATCATAATACCTGTTCAGTCCCTGTTTTGTGGATTGTTTCCTTAGACTTACTCTTTCTTTTACAGGGTCTCTCTTAATATTTCTTGCAGAGCTCGTTTGGTGGTCACATATTATTTCAGTTTCTCTCTGTCTTGGAAGCTCTTTATCTCTCCCTCTATTCTGAATGAGAGCCTTGCTGGATAGAGTATTCTTGGCTGCAATTTCTTCTCATTTAGGACCCTGAATATATCCTGCCAGCCCTTTCTGGACTGCCAGGTCTCTGTGGAGAGGTCTGCTCTTAATCTAATACTTCTCCCCATAAAGGTTAGGGACTTCTTGTCTCTTGCTACTTTAAGGATCTTCTCTTTATCTTTGGAATTTGCAAGTTTCACTATTAGATGTCAAAGTGTTGAACAGTTTTTACTGATTTTAGGGGGAGATCTCTCTTGGATCTGAATGCCTGTTCTCCTCCCCAAGTTAGGGATGTTCTCAGCAATGATTTGTTCAAATACACTTTCTGGTCCTCTGTCCCTTTCAGTGCCTTCTGGAACCCCAATTAAATGTACATTTTTTTCCTTCTGAGGCTGTCATTTATTTCCCTTAACCTTTCCTCATGATCTTTTAATTGTTTTTCTCTTTTTTCCTCAGTTTCCTTCCTTGCCATCAGCTTGTCTTCTATGTCACTCACTCTTTCTTCTACCTCATTAACCCTCGTTGTTAGGACCTCCAGTTTTCATTGCATCTCATTTATTTGATGTTTACTTTTGGCCAGATTAGATCCATATTCTGCAGTCATGAAGTCTCTTGATTCCTTTATGCTTTTTCCAGAGCCACCAGTCGCTTTATAATTGTGCTTCTGAATTGGCTTTCTGACATTGAATTGTAATCCAAATTCTGTAACTCTGTGGGAGAGACGACTGTTTCTGATTCCTTTTTTTATGGTGAGTTCTTTCTAGTCACTTTGCTCAGTACAGAGTGGCTAAAAACAAGTTGTACTTGATAGAAGTGCGAACTCTTCTCACTGTAGCATTCCAGCTGTTCTCTCTTTGAATCTCAGGCCGAATTGTAGGTGTTCAGGATGATTTGAAAGTTATCTAGCTAAGTTTGTGGGGACAGGTGACTTGGGGATCCTACTCTTCCACCATTTTGCCCCGCCTCTCTATAAATAGTTTTTTTTTAAGATTTTATTTATCTATTTATAGGAGACACAGAGAAAGGCAGAGATATTGGCAGAGGAAGAAGAAGGCTTCCCGCAGGGAGCCCAATGTGGGACTCAGTGCCAGGACCCTGGGATCACAACCTGAGCCAAAGGCAGATGTTCAACCAGTGAGCCCCCCAGATTCCCTTTTAAACAGTTTTCTGAGAACTGGTCCATAGTCTTCAACTGACTACCAAAAGGTACCAAAGCACCAAAAAGTTTAAGAATACCTCCTCTAGAGCAATGCTTTTCAAATGACAGCCTATAACACAACTGAGATTCCTGTGCCCAACCGTTAGAGATTCTTTTTTTTTTTTTTTTTTTTTTTTTTCCGTTAGAGATTCTAATTGGTGCTAGGCAAGAATCCCCATTCCGAACCAGCATTCTCAGGTGATTTTTATGTAGGGAGTCCTTGGACATTTTTTAGATAGACAATAATTTAGGAATATAGTACCTGGGTCATATTATCTGGTTTGGGAGTAAGAAAGCATGCTATACTCAGAAAATTTCAAATCATTTGATATAGCAGGAACATAATATAGGTGTGGGTAGGTGGTAAGGCTAGAGGGGAAAGAACTATGGTGCAGAAATTGTAAGAAACATTGGAAGGGATCATTCAAGTTTGTTTGTTATTTTGGCAAAAAGAATGCAAAATGGAAGATGAGACTGAATCTAGAACCAGGTACATTAGGATGCTATCACCGTAGTTCATACAGTTTTAGTCCCTCAATTTTATGGAAAAGGACACTGAGGTTCAAAGTTCTAGTGGAATTTCTCAAGGTTACACAACTGCTTATTGATGAAATCCATGCTTTCTGAGTGGAAGTTCTCTTTCTAGTACTGAATTCTTGCCAATATATTTTTCTTTTTTTATTGAGGTATAATTAACATACAGTGTTAGTTTCAGGTGTACAATATAGTGATTCAACAACTCTATATGTTTCTCAGTGCTCATCAAGGTAAGTGTACTCTTAACCCTCTTTATCTAATTCACCTATTCCCCCAACCACCCACCTCTTCTCCAGCAACCATCAGTTTGTTCTCTGTAATTAAGTGTCTAGTTTTTGTCACTTTTTTGTTTGGTTGTCTGTTTTGTTTCTTAAATTCCACATATGAGTAAAACAATATGGTATTTGCCTTTCTTTGACTTATTTCACTTAACATTATACTCTAACTCCATCCCTGTTGTTGCAAATGGCAAGATTTCATTCTTTTTATGGCTGAGTAATATTTCATTATATATGTACCAACCACATCTTCTTTATTCATCTATCAATGGACATTTGGGCTACTTTAGTCAAAAAACTCCCAACAAACCAGTCTAGGTCCAGAATACTTCACAGGTGAATTCTACCAAACATTTAAAGACAAGTTAATACCTATCCTTCTTAAACTAGTCCAAAAAATAAAAGAAGGAAAGCTTCCAAATTCATTCTGTAAGGCCAGCATTAGCCTGATACCAAAATCAGATGACAATATTACAAAAAATAAAACTATAGGCCAATATCTCTGATGAACACAGATGCAAAAATCCTCAACAAAATACTAGCAAACTGACCAACAAAAGTGATTCACTATTTGCTAATCTATCAATGTGCTACATCATATCAATAAGGAAAAGTATAAAAACCATATGACCATCTCAAGAGGTGCAGAAAAAGCATTGGCAAATTTTAACTTATATTCATGATAAAAACTCTGAATAAAGTAAGTTTAGAGGGAATATACCTCAACATAATAAAGACCATATATGAAAAATACACAGCTAACATCACACTCAATGGTGAAAAACTGAGAGCTTTTCTTAGCTCAGAAAAAAAACAAGGATGTCCACTCTCACCAGTTTTATTCCACATAGTACTGGAAGTCCTAGCCACAACAATTAGACAATAAAAGAAATAAAAGGGATTCAAATTGGTACGGAAGAAGTTTTATTATTTATGGATGACATGATACTATATATAGAAAACCCTAAAGACTCTGCCAAAAAAAAAACAACAGATAAGTGAATTCAGTAAAGTTACAGGATACAAAGTTGATATAAAGAAATCTGTTGTATTTATATACATGAATAATGAAGTAGCAGACAGAGAAATTAAGAAAATCCCATTTATAATTGTTCTAAAAATAATAAGATACCTAGGAATAAACTTCCAAGGAGATGAAAGATCCATACTTTGAAAACTACAAAACATTGATAAAAGAAATTGAAGATGACAAAAACCCAATGGACAGATATTGCATGCTCATGGATTGGAAAAAACAAATATTGTTAAAATGTCTCTACTACCCAAAGCAATCTAGATTTTATGCAATCCCTATTAAAATACCAACAGCATTTTTCATAGAACTAGAACAAATAATCCTAAAATTTACAGGGAAGCACAGAAGACCCCGAATAGTCAGAACAATCTTGAAAAAGAAGAACAAAGCCCGAGATATGACAATCACAGATTTCAAGATACACTACAAAGCTGTAGCAGTCAAAATGGTATAGACACAGAACAATGGTACAGAATAGAAAACCCAGAATTTATGGTCCCATGATTTTACGGTCATTAATTGACAAACAACAAAGAATTCAAGAATAAACAATGGGGGAAAAGATAGTCTCTTCAACAAATGGGGCTAGGAAAACTGGGCAGCTACATGCAAAAGAATGAAACTAGACCAATTTCTTATACCATACACCAGAAAGCATAGGCAGTAATTTCTTTGACATCAGTTATAGAAACTTTTTTCTAGATAGGTCTCCTCGGGCAAAGGAAATAAAAGCAAAATTCAACTATTGGGACTATACCAAAATAAAACATTTCCACAGAAAAAGGAACCATCAACCAAACAAAAATACAATCTACTGAATAGAAGATATCTTCCAATGATATATCTAATAAAGGGTTTAATATTCTAAATATATAAAGAACTTACACAACTCAACACCAAAGAAAAACAAATAATCCAATTTAAAAAATGGGCACGTATGAGACAAAAAAAAAATCCTAAAGGAGAACACAGGTAGCAATCTCTTTGACATCTGCAATAGGAACTTTCTAGACACATCACCAGAGGCAAGGGAAACAAAAGCAAAATGAATTATTGGGACATCATCAAGATAAATAAAAGTTTCTGCACAGCAAAGGAAACAACAAAATTAAAAGGCAACCTTCAGAATGGGAGAAGATATTTGCAAATGACATATATAATAAAGGGTTAGTATCCAAAATATATAAAAATTTAACCAAACTCAATACCCCCCAAATAAAAAAAAATCCAGTCAAGAAATGGGCAGAAGACATAGACATTTTTCCAAAGACATAGCGATAGTTAATAGACACATGAAAGATGCTCAATATCACTCATCATCAGGGAATTACAAATCAAAACTACAATGAGATACCACTTCACACCTGTCAGAATGGCTAAAATTAACAACACAGGAAACAGCAGATATTGGTGAGGATTCAGCTAAAGGGGAACCCTCTTACACTGTTGGTAGGAATGCAAACTGGTGCAGTCACTCTGGAAAACAGTTTGGAGGTTCCTCAGAATGGTAAAAATAGAACTACACTATGATCTAGAAATTGCAGTACTAGATATTTACCCAAAGGATAGAAAAGTACTGATTCAAAGATGCACGTGCACCCTGATGCTTATAGCAGCATTATCAACAATAGCCAGATTATGGGAAGAGCCCAAATGTCTGTTGGCTAATAAATGGATAAAGAAGCAGTGTGTGTGTATGTGTGTGTGTAGATATACATATATAATAATATACATATCTATAAAGGAATATTACTCAGCCATAAAAAAGAATGAAATCTTGCCATTTGCATTGACATGGATTAAGCTAGAGTATGCTAAGTGAAATAAGTCAGTCAGAGAAAGACCAATACCATATGATTTCACTCACATGAAGAATTTAAGAAACAAAACAGATGAACACAAGGAAAAGAAAAAAAAAGAGAAGGAGGCAAACCATAAAAAAGACTGCTGAGAACAGAGAAGAAGCTGAGGGTTGTTGGAGAGGAGGTGAGTAGGATATGGGCTAAATGGGTGATGGGTATTAAGGAAGGCACTTTTTGTCATGAATCACCAAATTCTACCTCTGAAACTAATATTACACTATATGTTAACCAACTAGAAATTAAATAAAAACTTTCAACATTAAAAAATGGATAGAGGACCCAAATAGACATTTTTCCAAAGATGACAAAGAGTTGGCCAAAAGACACATGAAAAGATGACCAAAATAACTCATCATCAATGAAATTCAAATCAAAACCATATGAGATATTACTTTACACCTGTCAGAATGGCTAAAATAAAAAAAGACAAGAAATAAATGTTGGCAAGGATGTGGAGAGAAAGGAACTCTCATTCACTGTTGGTAGGAATGAAAACTGGTGCAGCCCCTGTAGAAAACTGTATGGACACTCCTCAAAAAATTAAAAATAGAATTATCATATGACCCAGTAATTCCACTAATTTACTAAAACATTAATTTGAAAATATATGTGCAACCCTATATTCCCTGAAGCTTTATTTTTAATAGCCAAGACATAGAAGCATACCCATATATTTTTAAAAATTATTTTATTTGATCCTCAGTCAAGTTGAAAATGCTTTAAAATTTTTCTACAAGCCACCAGATGTCAGAATGCTATCAATTCCTTTTTAAATTGTTTGGTCAAAGGAGATTAAGAAGCTTTAAAGTGGAGTGGCCCAGAGGCCTGATAATATAATGTTATAAAGATATATATAGTCACCATTATAATTTTTCAATGTCAACAGTGCTACAGATGTTGAAAGACAGTAATTCTGCTTTTTAGGGATTTCAACTAGATATTAAGGGCAGCTAATGTTTTGCTCACATTGCTAAATAATCTTTTCTTTTGAAATGTAATTCACAGCACCCATCTAAAATTACTGAAATAAGTCTCTGAATCACTTTTAGGTATAATAGGGAGACAGGCGTTGCTTAATTGCCGCATTATGTTTCAGTGGCTAGAAAACATTAAAAATATTCTTTTCTCTCTACATAATCCTAGAAATTATGAAAGATTAAATGTTATTTTTCCCCAGCATTCCCACTAGTGAAATAAGTAGTTACAGTGCTTCAAAAGGAGACTCCCAAAATGGAATTGGCAATGTTTCTTACCTCTGAAGTATATATAACTTCATAAAGATATGGAAAAGAATTTGAGGGTCTGGGCAAATGCCTTGTGGTTACTGTTAAGAATAAAGTGGAATAAAAGTCTCATAGGTTAAATTCTTGAAAGTAACATAATTTTTGTGATTTCCTGGGCAACTTTTACCTCTTTTTGTACTTTAGTGTGCAGCATAATTAGTGGAACTTCTTAAAATGTTAGAAAGGGTATTGGGGAATGCGAAAGGGTATGTGTATGTATTAAATTATTAATGTACATCACCTAGCCCTACACTGTGTTCCTAAAGGTTTTTAATTGGTAATCTGCATTTGCAACTATAATCAATTTTCTATCCTCTGGGAGTGCATAGTCTCAAATTTCCATTTGCAGGCAACAGATAAGACCCGTATGGCGGAGGTTGGGAATAGGAAGATGTGTTCAGGCATCAGGGTGCATATGTTTGTGTTTATCTACTAAATGAGTGTCTTTTTACACTCAAAAACCAGATAAAATATCTTTTTTATTATGAATACTTCTGCTCCACTGTGTTACCTCCAATAATTCTCTCTCTCTCTCTCTCTCTCTCTCTCTCTCACACACACACACACACACACACCACTCACACATATTCAGGCACTTTTAAAAATCATGTCTTCTAAGGCACAACAAAATGTCAATATGACTTCAGTTTATTAAACAAAACCCCAAAGACCTGAAATAATTCCCATATCTCTTTTAAAAATAACTTAGTTTATACCTATAACATAATATCATCTGGTCTTTCTTAGCCAATATCAGAACTTTAGGCCTCTAAGGGAAGAGAATTTCTTGAGCTTACCAGGAGCATAAATAAGATATACTCTCAGATTCAATTAAGTCATACACACAATTGTATTGCAGATAAGAGAAACATGCTTCATAATTTAAGTGTAGCAATGCTTCTGTTTTGATATTATCATAAAGGAATTACTTTTGTTCACAGTTTTATCTGACCTTCATGCAGAAACTGATTAAAATGTTTTTCCCCACAACAATGACAACTGTAAATGAAAGTTGAGATGAAATATATGGCCGAACATCACTGTATAGGAGCTTTCCTGTCTAAAAAACCACCATCACACAGGGAAGAAACCTAAGAAAGCTCATTTCATTTTCTACAATCAACACAATTGCCTTTTATGCAAAGGATATTTCATCATTCGTGACAGCAAGTTGTCACTTTCATGGACAGTTTCAGTGTAGCTTGGTGAGTATTTTATACAGCTTATTCACAAGTATTATTTGTATCAAAGTTACTTGTGACTTACAGCCAGGAAAAATATGAAAATAATCTGATAGGCTATAGTGTATTCTTTATGCATGCTGTGGGAGCACAGAGATTCACTGTAATGGTTGTTCCTTTTGTGTTTCTATAGCTTTTTGTTGGTGACAGGGGTTGAGATGGGTGGGAAGATACAAATGTTTAAGCCTCTCCTTCTATACTATTTAGTGCTAGCTTAATACCAATACTATTTGTTTTCTAAAATAACTGTAAAGTCAAAGGAATGGAAGCAGATCAACCAGACTGTCTCAACTCAGAGCAAAGAGGAAAAAAGATAAGATGCTTTCTAGGTAGGTCAGAATAATTTCAGACATTTGTCCAGTAGTCTGCAGATATGCCTGTTTTCCTCTTATGTATGTCCTTCCTGGTAACAGGATGCAGAAGAGTCCTATATTCCTAGAAATCACTGGTGTTATGGAAATTTTCCTCATCTGGGACTATTTTCTAGAATAGAGGTCAATGTGTTCCATCACCTTTTATGTTAAGGACACTCAATAGGATGCAAGAAAGGGGCATGAACAAATTGAGGGAACAAAATCATCTCACAGACAGAATTTAAAGCACAGAATTAAGAGCTTTTAACTGTGAGAGAACTGAGTAGTCATTTATACCAATCTATCTCTTTGAAAACAAGTCAGAAAACGGAGGCCAAAAAGCATCTATGTGAGATCACACAGTGGCAGAGGCTAGCCTGGAACTCAAGTCTCCTGACATAGAACCTAGTACTGTTTTGATACCCTTGGTCATGTTAAGATTCATATCATAGCTCATCTCTCCTGATATGCATTATATTAAAAAAAACACACAAGAAGCTCATGTACTTGTGTCCTTTTCCTGATCACTGCCATACAAGGTTTAATTCTTTTTAGATGGAGGAAGAGGGAATATGATTTAGAGCACCCATCATATTTTTGAGAATGTCCCATCTTGATAAGAATAATAGGTTCATTTATTCAAGTGGTGATTTTCAAATAAGTACTATCAAAAGCTTTGTGGTAAAATATGCAAAACTAGTCTGATAAGTATGTCAAGGATATAAAGACCCAACTCAGGCTAATATGGATGGTAAAAAGGGTAACTAGTATATGAATTAGAATTTACCTATTTTTCTATTGTTGATGCTAACAATTTGTTTTGAAATAAAGCCTCCTGTTTTTATTAAT
This sequence comes from Canis aureus, assembly GCF_053574225.1. Taxonomy (NCBI): domain Eukaryota; kingdom Metazoa; phylum Chordata; class Mammalia; order Carnivora; family Canidae; genus Canis; species Canis aureus. The sequence continues at coordinate 46,013,009 of NC_135649.1, forward strand.
GTTAGTGAACTTATTAAAATTTCAGTAAATCTTTATTTCATTCTAGGAATAAAGGCTGAATCTGATAACTGGTCAGATTAGTTAGCTTAAGGAGGTCTTATTAAGACAAACAAGTGGTTCACTTTCACAACACAAAGGAGGTCTTATTATTCACTTTCACAACACAAAGTGTGTCAAGTTTTTTTTAATGGTTTGCCTTTACTAAAGATACTAGCCCTCTTTCAGTTTTTATACAACAAACATTATTTACTAATAATTACCAAAAGAAACCCTCCATGTCACAAAGCAGAAAATATTTTATAAAACCAAACAAGACATATACATGGCAAACAAACACATGAAAAATGCTCAACATCATTCATCATCAGGGTATTACAAATCAAAACTACAATGAGATATCCCCTCACACCTGTTAGAGTAGCTAATTAACAACACGGTAAATAACAGATGTTGGTGAGGATGCAGAGAAAGGGGAACCCTCTTACACTGTTGGTGGGAACGCAAACTGGTACAGCCACTCTGGAAAACAGTTTGAAGGTTCCTCATAATGGTGAAAATAGAATTACCCTACAATCCAGAAATTGCACTACTAGATATTTACCCAAAGTATAAAAAATATTGATTCAAAGGGGCACATGCACCCTGATGCTTATAGCAGCATTATTAACAATAGCCAAATTATGAAAAGAGCCCAAATGTCCATTGACTGATGAACGGATAAAGAAATAGTGCTATATATGTGTATACACACACACGCACGCACACACACACACAGAGAAATATTACTCAGCCACCAAAAAGAATGAAATCTTGCCATATGCGATGATGTGGATGGAGCTAGAGTATATTATGCTAAGTGAACTAAGTCAGAGAAAGACAAATACCATATGATTTCATTAGTATGGGGGAATTTAAGAAACAAAACAGGTAAACAGGGGAAAGAAAAAAAGAGAGTGAAGCAAATTATAAGAGAGACTTCCCTATAGAAAACAAACTGAGAGTTGATGGAGGGAAGTGGGTGGGTGATGGGCTAGATGGGTGATGAGTATTAAGGAGGGCACTAACTATGATGAGGGTGTTATATGTAAGTAACGAATCATTAAATTCTATTCCTGAAACTGATATTACACTATATGTTAACTAAACTAAATAGAATTTAAATAAAAATCTGAAACATTAAAAAAATCACATGGTATTAAGAAAAGAGGTTATGTCCATATGGCACAAAAATATAAAACTAACCTTGGAGTGTTTTCTCAATACCTCCAAAACGCAGACTATGAACAGCTATATTTCACACAAATGGGAAAAAGTTACACATCTTTTAATCTCTGTTTGTAGAAATCATGTCTTAGAGATAGTCTTTTTTTCCCCTCTTAAGACTCAAATTGAATGCATGGCTCAAGAAATATGGTTGCCCCAAAGCAAACATACAGGCATGGAGAGAGCACATTTCACTGCTCTCTGAAAGCTACAAGTAAAGAATATTTGGAACCCAAGACTCCAAGGACTTAAGAAATACAGAGACCTGGAGAAATAAATTACTTCTTTGTCTTCATGAAGCTGTCTATCATTAATTTAATTCACTGAACTTTGCTTAGTATACCATTCCAAATAGATCACATTTTAGAAGCAATGGTTAATTCGTTAAACCTCCAAAAAAATCTCCCTGTAACATTTGAAAACCCTGAGAGTGAATAAAATTTATGAGGATCTAAGATAATTTAGGTTTCTAGGTTCCAGAAATAAGGGTAAGACTGAAGATTTCTGCTGCATTTCCAAAAGATAGACTTTCAAGAATGCTTTTCCTTTATTTTCAATTCCTAGCACTAACTCAAAGGCTGATCCTGGATATGGCCTAAACCAGAAGAATTTATAAGTGGAGGATAAATAACTCCACAAACTGCTGCCTTTTACACATTTGTCAGAAAGTTCAGGGGTACCACTGAAAAGAATGAAGTGCGCAAAAAGTGGAGAAGACAAGAAGCCTAAGTAGGGTATGTGTGTGTGCGGTGAGGGGGGAGAGTACTAAACCATGTAGAACTTTTCAGTTAGTGTGTTTTCAAAATGCTATAGAGACCTAGAAATCACTATGAATGGAAAGTTCCATTTGTGCAATGAGTGGAGAGCCAGGTGTTGTGCAGCATGGGCAGAGGACAAATGAGGATTCAAAATTCCTCACAGCCCTCATTTTTCTCTTTTCGGGTATGATAGAATAGAAATGTATTTCAAAAGAATCAAATAAAACATTTTATCACAAAAAAAAATTCACTAGGCTCATTAAGCACCAGTCACATAATGTATGGCTAGTATAAACTCTAAATAATCCTGCTTCCTTTTTCCTACAGTTTTCTCATGGTTATTTGGCTGGTAATCTCAATTGATTAGGGCACAATGCTAATGAACCAAGGGTTAAAGGTATAATTTCTATTGTCATATGTTCTCTTCCCACATGGTTAATTGGCTTTTTTCATTCTATGGCTACAGACTATATCCCCAGCAGCCAGCTTACAATTACATGCCATTGGTTAGAGGATGCATTTCTGTGCTAATTCCTCTGACTAAAAAATACTTTATAGCTTGTGCTTTTTGTCCCACTGGAAGTAATTCAGCAGCATTACCTGTGTGGTGTGGCTAGATGGCTTAGTCAGTTAATCAACTCTTGGTTTCAGCTTAGGTCATGATCTCAGGGTCCTGGATTGAGGACCCAGTGTTGGGCTCCATGCTCAGCGGGGAGTCTGCATAAAATTCTCTCCCTATCCCTCTGCCCCTCCTCCTTCTCTCTCTCTCCCTAATAAAATAAATAAAATCTTTTTAAAAATAGTACCTTGGCAGTCTTAAAAGATTATTGCTATAGACAAATGCAGCGAAGAAGGGGTATGTGTCTTATTTGGCTCAGGATACTACTAAACACTACCATAGACCAGGTGGTTTAAACAACAGTAATTTAGTTATGAAAGTACTGGAGGCTGATAAATCCCAGGTCAAGGTGCCAGCAGATTAGGCATCTGGTGAGTATCCTCTTCTTGGCTTACGGATAGTGGCCTTCTTCCTCTGTCCTCACATGATGAAGAGAACGAAAGAGAGAGAGCATGTGTGTACTCACAAGAGCTTTTGTCTCTCTACCTCTTCTCATAAGGGCACTAATCCCATCATGGTGCCCCCATCACTACCATTAGAAATCATCTAAACCCAATTACCTCCCAAAGGCCCACTTCTAATTGACATCACACTGGGGGTTAGGGTTTCAACATACGAATTGGATGGGAAAGAGATACAAACATTCAGTCCATAATAGGGTGCTAGTGTGATTCCTCTATAGCAGTGTTTCCCAAAGGTGGCTCTTGCAGCCGCCTGCATTCAAATCACCTAGAGTTCTAGTTAAAATGCACATTCCTGGGTCCTCCCACCAGATATAGAGTAGTAGCACAATTTCTAGAGGTTCACTTTACAATAAGTTTCCTTCTCCCAGGTGATTCTAATTACATTAAAGTTTGAGAATCACTGCCTACAGCAGTAGTTCTTAATAGGTGGTTATCAGAATCCCCCCAAAAACCTTCGTTAAAATCCATGTGCCTGTGCCACTGCATCAGGCCTACTGAGTTAAAAATCTCTTCTGGAGATAGGCCTGAGCATCTGTGGTGGTCATAATAGAAGATTCCTCAGTGTGCATAGACAGTAACTGAGGCAGGCACACAGAAGTTAAGTGACTTGCCCAGAATCACAGAGCTAGTAAGTGATGATCCTGCAGTGTAATAGAGTAATTTCTATAATAGAGTACTGCTGCCCTAGAGATTGATTTCAAATTCTTTCCGGGACACCACATCTTATTGTATTTTTTAAATATTTATTTATTTTTTAGAGAAGTAGGGGGAGGAGAGGGAGAAAGAATCTAAGCAAACTCTGAGTTTACTGTGGAGCCCAAGGCAGGGTTCCATCTGACAACCCTGGGATCAGGACCTGAGCTGAAACCAAAAGCCAGATGCTTAACCAACTGTGCCACCGAGGTCCTCCAGGAAGGACATCACAGTTTTAGAATGTTCTGATCCTCTCACATAGCAAGGCTTACAGAGCCTGAAAGGATGCTACCCTTCCCTTCACTGTGTTCAGAATTGGGGAGCTGTTTTTCAACAACCTAAGACGGATTAACTCATGAGTGAAGAGAACAGCAACTAAAAAAAGAAGAGGTGCACAAGTTTCTTAGTCAAATGTCCTCAGTCCTACTTAAGAGAAAAACACAGAAAACTGCTTTTAGAATTAAGGGGAAAATGCTTAGACTTAGACTCCAGATTTTTCCAAAGCAAAATAAGTGGGAAGCCCATCATAGACAACAAAATGCTTTGGGTCAAATTAAAGCATTAAAAATTAATGCTTACATGATACCAAGATGCTTGACTTTACTGCCCAAAGAAAATTCTCAGGGTGTTCAGATAAGTTTTTTTTGTGACCTGGCAGCTGGCTACTGCAGGAAATGAAATTTTGCAGTGCCAATAAGCAGTTTAATTTAATAGTAATAATTTAAGAACTGGGAGGAGCTGGATACATTGGAAATTTAGACTAATTTAAGCAATATCTTTCAAAATACTGACTTGAGAAACTTGTTTACTGAAAATTAGGGTGGGGTGGGGGCAAGAGGTGTATTTTAAAGGCAGAAAAATCTATTGGGGAGATTTGGAGGAGCCAAAAGAGCAAGAGGGAAAATATATGTGCACCAAAACCTACTTGAGCCACTTTTCTTAAACTAGGGTTTGTTCTGTGCTACTTTCAGCACCATTTGCATCAGATCTTCCTCTACCATGGGTGACGGGCACAGGGGGTTATTCTGTATGTTAGTAAATTGAACACCAATAAAAAATAAATTTAAAAAAAAAGATCTCCCTCTACCTCCCCCATTTACAAATGCCTTGTGAGGTGCAGCATTTCTAATTGATCTCCCAAACTACCTGGCTTTACTCTTCTGACACAATTTCAGTTATACCTGATAACACAGAAAGGCACAAAACACGAATATAAAAACAAAGCAAAACATGATCACCTCTAACCATATTCAGGATTGATGTGCTGATTGAATTTTGCTGTGACCTCCATAGTGGAAAGTTGCCCTGCCACTGGTCTATTTTATGATTTTCTTCTCCCAGCCCTTTTTGGCTTCTCACTTTACATGTCCTCACTGTAATCCTTCTTCCATTGTGTCACCTCCTATATAAACATCCGTGTTTTGTCATAGCTTCTACATTTGAACAGCCATTCATTTTATAGACATTACAAGTAAATACATGGTCCTGCAAGGAATATTACAGTTGTATTTCAGGTCTGCATACTTTACAGTGTCAACAAGAGAGACCCATTAATTTAAAGTTTTGTGTTCAGTAGGGGAGCCATATAATATTCTACATATATTTAGTTCTCTAGAATGTAGCTTAATCAATATGGCACCTCAGGCAACCTGAAATACTGAAGGCGACATAAAAGTAAGATTGTCAGACCAAGAAATTTTATGTCCACTGACAAGAGTTTAACTGCTTTGGAGGCTGCAGGAGGTATATATATTTAGAGGATTATAGTAAATTCAATGATAGGAAAAAGTCAAACTGATGTGTATAAAGGGTACCAAGGGAGAGAGAAGTCTGTGCTTAGGACCCCAAGGCAGGTACTTCCAGGTTCTAATCCTTCCTGCCAACCTTGACCAGCACTACAGTGGTTTCAATGACATTTTCTACCTCTAAGTGTCATTAGGCATTTATAAAGTGAATGCCTCATGTAGGAAAGCTTGCAGTACCACCTTGAGCCAACCAGTGACCTTTTCTGCATTTCAGTTTTGGCACCTGCCAAGGGGGCTGGGTAGTTAAGCTACTTGCTTATAGATGCCTTTGAGCCCTATGATTTTAGTACCATGCTCTGGTTTATCTTAGAAGGGCTGTTCTGAGGCTCAAATGAAATATTTGGTATATAAGGGCTATAAAAGTTTTAAAAGTGCTATACAAATGTAAAAGTGTTTCAATTATGCATCTCCAAATATAACCAACAACATGTATATGCTCTCCAAAACCAAGCAAATGGGTTTCTGGGCTTCAATTTCTGATTAGTCCCAAGACATATGATTTTACTTTGTCCTAATTTTCAGAAGTAAAAAGAGCAAAAAGTTCAAATTATGATCTTTGTTAAGAACGTTCTAAGCCATTTAGAAATGCTGGGCACATAAATGGCTAAGCCAATCTTTTCACTGCTGTGTGGGCCCCCTGAATAGCTTTTACTGTGAAGACTAATAAAAATGATAGGAGAGTTGAAACTGAGAAAAATTAGATTAAATTTCAATCTATATTCTGCAATGGTTTGTGATGGGGAGGACACTTTCATATATGCTTCTAATCTTTTCACATGGTTTATAGACCAGCTATTAGTTAATAGGTTTTGGCATGAGATTAATATTTAGGTATTTGAAAATTCATGTGCTGCATGCCTCGTGTGTATATAGCAAGGAGCTGAATCTGCATATTTACTTCAGGAACACTGGGGTCCAAAGGCAGGCCCAGGATCCTATTTACACAAAGGAAACTAGCTAGGGCCTCTCTAAGTGCTCAAGAGAAACACTGCAGAAGACATTCTTTTATTATATAAACATCCAGTAATATCTCAACAGGGGCCACACACTGACTAATTGCTGGGAACACAAAAATGAAAAAGAGATGCCATTATCTTGAGAGTTGAAACATTCTAAAATAGAGACTTCTTTATCACTCTAAAAAGAATCCTTATGCCTATTTAAAAGTTACTCTCCATTGACCCACCTCCATGCCCCAAGCCCAGTCCTATACAACCACTAATATTACTATCTCTTTTGATTCTCCTATTCTAAGCACTTCATATAAATGGAATTATATAATACATGGCATTCTGTATCTGATTTCCTCCACTTAACATAATGTTTTCAAATCTCATCCATTTTGTAGCAAGTATCAGTATTGCATTCCTTTTTTATTGATGAATAATATTCCGCTATAGGTATACACTACAATTTGTTTATCCATTCATCAGCTGATAGACATTTGGATCATTTTCACTCTGTAGCTATAGAGAATAATCTTATCACCTCTTACATTAGTTTCTACATGTGTACATCACTAAGCACTGGTCCAGACATTAAAAGATGTCATTCTTTATTTCCCAATTCCTTCCCAAGTCACCAAAAATTAATAAAACATATACAGAAAAAACAGATAATAGCTTGGTACGTAAGCTATTCATACGCATGAATACCTATTCAATAGGTATGTAAGAGGCACTTAAATATTTCCTGATTCAGTGAATTAATGAATTATAGAAATCTTTCCTTCAACCTTTGCTTCCCCTTTCAATCACATCCTTATCAGTGCCACCTGGATACTAGGTCATAAAATGTTAGAGCTGGAAAATAGCATGGAGCCCAGGATTAATTAATTCAACAGTGGTTCCCACCAAAAGAGCTTATTAAAAAATTTATTTCTGCTCCTCCCACCCACATAACTTCCAGTTAATTCAATAACTTTTGGGGGTGGGGCCACAAGAAGCTGCCTTTGTAACAAGCACCCCAGGTAATTTCAATGCATCCTAAAGTTTGAGAATTATTTAGTCCAATCCTTTCATTGTATAGAAGAGGAAATTTAGGGGAAGTGACATGCTCAAGGTCACAGAGTATGGGAGAGAGAGAGTCACAGGGAGCTGAGGTTATGAATCCCAATATAGTACTTTTCATTGCCTTGGGTACCTCCTTTATTAAATTCCTATATTTTCCCTGTGAATATACACTTCTCTCACAGACTTCCTCTATAAGTGTCAGTGTCTGACACATCTTAAATGCTCAATAGCTATCTTTTTTTTTTTTCTTTAGTTTGGTCCTGTGTGAACCAGATAACAAAAGGGTCTCCTATTTTGGCAGTATTTGCTAAAAGTATAAAGTAACAAATATAAGGCCCAGGAAGAGAATACCAGACCCCAGAGGAAAGTCTCTGTGGTTCCTGACCCAAATGTTGAAAAACAGCCTAACTGGAAAACTGTCTCCATCCATGAGCTTTTGGTGGCCAAAGAAGCTGTGTAGTGACATTTCCTATCCAAGGTTCTGAAACCGCTCTGTACACCCACTGTGATCTATTTAAAGGAGCCAGTTCTTTTTAGAAAACAGTTTCTGCCAAGTTTTCTATCAGAGGAAAATCATAAAGTAGGTGAGATTCAGCCATAACTAAAAGGTAGTGGAAATTTTTCTAAGTGAAAGTTGATAGACTCACTGCAAACCCATTACAATGAATCATACCCTCCTCACTTCTCTGTATCCTAACCGTTTTTTTCTGATATCTGATATTATGTATTGGTTAATCTTAGAAAAATCTCATTTTTTTACTGGACTTGGACTTAGAGGGAGAGGCTCTCAGAGAGGACATCCTCCATCTCTTGGCAATCTGGTCCTGGCATTTTTCTTTGACCTCCTTTATTCTCTTAGCCCAAAGTTCAGTATATTCTGCAGCTTCATCGTTATTTTTCTTAGTATGCTGTTTCTTCAGAGCAATGCACTGACATTTGTGTTGGAGGACATGTGGAATAACAAGATGCAGAATCTTGGGTGCTTCAATTCTAGGTTTCTCACCTTCTTTGTTTAGGAGCCTTCTCACAAATACTGGAGGACATCATTTTTAGAGAGACTGAAAAAGTTTGTGGATTCTGCTAGGTCTTTTAGGCCTAGGCAACGAGGCACAGCAGCATCAATGAGTTCAGGAATAATCTTTGACCCCCTTTTCTTACAATGACCAAGTTGAGAACGCTGAGACTGGCACCCACAATGCAACCTTGAACAGATATTTGCTTTCTTTCTCCAGTCCTCCTTGGTCTATAACAGGAATGCCCCTTACTCAGCAGCAGGTGGATACAGCCATGGAACAAGACACCCTATTTCATAAGGAAGCCTTATTTATTGTTGCCAACACTGATTCAGACCATGTAACCCTTCCATTCTTCACCCAGAGCATCATCAGAAACTTCTGTGCTTCTACATTTCTCATAAAAGGTATGAAGTTTGTACTCATTGTCCACTTCAATGAGTTTCTGGCAGCCAGTAGCTGGGAAAGAGATGTTTATATTCACCCTAAAGCAGCCAGCCTTCTGCCTCCAAAATGCCATGCAAAAGAGTTCACTGTAACTTTTTGAAAATTATTTTTTCAAAGTAATAGTTATATAATATTAAAAGACTTATTTTTGTAAAGATTTTATTTATTTATTCATGAGGCACACACACACACACATACACACACACACAGGCAGAGACACAGGCAGAGAGAGAAGCAGGCTCCATGCAGGGAGACTGACATGGGACTCGATCCTGAGTCTCCAGGATCAGGCCCTGGGCTGAAGGCTGTGCTAAACTGCTGAGCCACTGGGGCTGTCCCTAATACTAAAAGACTTATTAACATAAAACAGCAGTCCTCTGCTCCCTCCTCCCAAGTCCTTCTTAAAGACAACTCTGAACTTTTTAAGCTGTTTCTTGTTATTTAGCCTGTGTATTTTTTTAAAGATTTACCTATTCATCTTTTTTTTTTTTTTTTTTTTTTGGAGAGAGACAGAGAGAGAGAAAGAGGGAGAGGGAGAGAGAGAATGGGGGGGCAGGGTTGAGGGAGAAAAATCTCAAGCAGACTCCTTACTGAGCTTGGAGTCCCACGCAGGGCTCTATCTTATGACCCTGAGATCAAGACCTGAGCCGAAATCAAAAGTTGATGCCTAACCGACTGACCCACCCAGGTGCCCCTATTCATCTCCATGTTTACAAATAATATGTCATAGTTTTACTTCTTAGTTAGCCAATATTATACACTATTTATTGAGTTCCTAATATGGAAGATAATGACTAGTTACCTTCTCTCAATTCTTCAAATATAAGCTATACCACAGTTTTACGATATTAGGAATATTTACTTCCAAACTAAATAGTATATTATAATTTAATCTCCTTTCTTGTACAACTTTATAATTTCCTTGGAGTTAATAACTGTCTCCTTTTTGCATGAGGGATCTTTCATTTGACTTCTGTTTTCCATGTGAAGTATCAGATAGTGTCATCTGTTGAGTGAGTGGGGAGGTAGTTGAAAAGGAAGTTTGAAATAGCCAATTTGGAGCTTGAGGGAAAGAGGTCATGAGTGAACACAGAATATGTAGGTAACATTGAGTGTTCCAATGAGGTAAGAGGTCATGAATTTATAAGTGATACCAATCTACACAGCGGTGTAATTTTTTTTCCAACTGTGCTCAAGTATAAGAATGGAGGCAATAGACAGTTAAGTTGATTCAGGGCTGAGTTTCCCAAAGGATTCAATGGGGAATAAAAGGACAGACAATGGAACAAAAGTTAACATATTAAAAAACAGAAGTTAGATGAAAGCTCTCTCAACTTCTTTCTACCAAACCTTTGACCCATTTATATCTATATTCATCTTTCTCCTTGGTTAAAATGAGGGAAAGAGTCCTTCTTACTGTCTTATATTATTTTATCTGCCTATGAGGATAATGAAGGACATGAAATTCCTAAACACAGAATCCAGTGGAATTATTGATTTTGAACAAAACACTAAGAATTAGATGAGTTTGGGAAGGGAGGGAAAGAGAAAAGTGTGTATGCTTGCACACGCGCGCGCACACACACACACCAGGATAAAGCTGGAAAGTCAAGTCCAACAGTGAAGTAAAAGGTGAGAGAATCTGCTTGAATGGGGAAATATTGCTTGAGATGAGTAGTGAATATTTAGAATAGCTACCATGGAAAACTGATGGGAGATAAAGCTGAATAGGTATACATAAAAAGTCTTCCTAGCAGCTCTGAGGACCCCAGATTAGGCTTTAGACCATGCACTGGTTGTGGCACTGGTCCTAACAAAGGTATGATTTCCACTAAGAGTTCAGTTGGAGCATAGAAAGTGTGGTTAGATTGATCAAAGAATGAGGGGGTTTCTGGGCAGGTTTAGTGACAAAGATGTGTCTAGAATTAGATGAGGATATTAGCAAGAGGAACATACAACAAGGTTTAGGCTGGATAAGAAAGGAAGCAATATCACAAATGGGTCACAAGGCTTCTCACTAGGCTCAACGTGGAAATAACTGTACATTTTAGGTTCTAAAGGAAAAGGCTCAGGGGTGTTCCCATTACTCCTTTCAGTTGCAAAATAGAGTTATCTTTATATCAATAGACTACAAGTACCATTTCCAAATAATAATTGGGCTTTTGGTTAATATATACCATAGTGCCATTTGGGACTGATTGGTACAGAGTTACTGTTTGTTTTCCTATACTGCTACTAGAGATAGTAGTCTGACTTCCTAGAAGTCTGATTCATAGCAGGGCTGGCTTCCTGGGCTGATTGCTGCAGGCTGTGAGTCAGTTTAATTTTCACATATGGTCTGGCCATTGTTCGTTTGTACATTTAGTCTATTGATTGAATCCTTTCTCGAACCTACATCAACAGACAGACTTTTCAAGAATAGCTGGAATTTTTTTTAAGAGCTGGAAATTGTTGTCTTTATTGCTAAAACTTAAATAAAAATGTGTCTAGTATTTAAAAAATAATAATAATAATAATAGGTACCATAGTACTAATGCCTCAGATCACTTTTTCAAAAAGACAAAATGTAAGAGTTGAAAGGGTTATGTCTATGGCACAATGAGGCTTTAATTGAATTTTTAATATCATGTAGTTTTATGATTATATAAGGAACATACCATAATGTGGAAAATTTGAAAGCTACGTAAAAGAACTAAAAATGTCCTCTTATACCAGCATTCAGGGAAAAAATAACTGAATTACTTTAGCATATATATGTACATACAATTTTGTGTCATATTTAAATGCATGGGTTCTGGAGCTAGATGGGCTGGGGTCTTATCCCAGAACAACCATTTCAATAGCTATATACAAATAAATACATATGAGATTTTTCAATAGATATATGGGAGAATTTTGGCCACAGTCCTTGGTTCAAACTGAGTATAAAAACAATCCATTAAATAATTGTTGAAGCTGTGTCATAGATACATGGAGTTCATTATACTATTCTATCTAATTTTAGATGTTTATCACATTAATGTTTTTAACAAGTTTAAAAATAAGTCTTTATAATAAGTATTAAAAGGTCAAAAGAGAAACAAACCATTAAACATGGTATTAAATGTATATATTGCTTATATTATGTATATATTTATTATTTATATATATTTATATTATATTAAAAAGGGTATTAAATAAGAAATCAGGATTAGACCTCAAGGAAACAAACTTTTTGTATCCTAAAAAGCTGAAAGCAGATATTTTGTCCAGGGTCATCTGGGTACTGATCTGGCTCTCTTTCCCCAGTTGAGGGTGTGGCTTTATTAATGCATTTGATTCAAGAACCAGAAGAGCCCATTGTCAGTTCTGAACATTCCCTTACCATATGTAAAAGACCCACAGCTAAAATCACCCTCAATATGGAAAAACAGATTTTTTCCTCTACAGTCAGGAACAAGATAGGGACATCTGCTCTTACCATTACTATTTAACATAGTACTGGAAGTCTTAGCCTCAGCAATCAGCAAAAAAATAAATAAAATGTATCCATTGGCAAGGAAGAAGTCAAGATTTCAGTATCTGCAAATGACATTATACTCTATATAGAAAACCTGAAAAACTCCACCAAAAAATTACTAGAACTAATACACTAATTCCGCTAAGATGCAGGATATAAAATCAATATACAGAAATCTGTTTCATTTCTATAGACCAATAATGAAGCAGTAGAAAAAGAAATCAAGGAATCAATCCCATTTATAATTGCACCAAAAAATATAAAAACCTAGTAATGAACCTAACCAAAAGGGTAAAAATCCATACTCTGGAATCTATAAAACACTGGTGAAAAAAAATTGAAGATGACAGAAAGAAATGGAAAGACATTCCCTGCTTATGGATTGGAAGAGCAAACATTATTAAAATGTCTATACCACCCAGAGCAATCTACACATTTAATGGAATCCCTATCAAAATACCACCAGCATTTTTCACAAAACTAGAAGAGACAATCCTAAAATTTGTATGGAACCACATAGACTCCAAATAGCCAAAGCAATCCTGAAAAAGCAAAGCTGGAGGCATCATGATTCCAGGCTTTAAGCTCTATTACAAAGCTGTAGTCATCAAGACAGTATGGTACTGGTACAAAAACACACACATAGATCAATGGAACAGAACAGAAAACCAGAAATGGATCCACAACTCTATGGTAAACAAATCTTCAACAAAGCAGGAAAGAATATCTTATGGAAAAAAGTCTAACAAATGGTGTTGGGAAAACTGGACAGCCACATGCAAAAGAATGAAACTGGACCACTTTCTTACACCAGATGCAAAAATATATTCAAAATAATTAAAAACCTAATTGAAGAGAAACCATCAAAATCCTAGAGAACACAGGCAGAAACTTCTTTGACCTTGGCCATAGCAACTTCTCACTTGCTTATGTCTCCTGAAGCAAGGGAAACAAAAGCAGAAATTGAACTATTGAGTCTTCATAAAGATAAAAAGCTTCTGCATAGTGAAGGAAATAACCAACAGAACTAATAGGCAGCCTATGGAATGGAAGAAGATATTTGTAAATGACATAACTAAAATCTAAAAGAACTTACCAAACCCAATACCCTAAAACCAAATAATCCAGTTAAGAAATGGGCAGAGGACATGAATAGACATTTTTCTGAAGAAGACATCCAGATGGCTAACAGACAACATGAAAAGATGCTCAACATCTCTCATCATCAGGGAAATACAAATCAAAACCACAATGAGATACCATCTCACACCTGTCAGACTGAATAAAATTAACAACACAGAAACAACAGGTGTTGGCAAGGATGCTGAGAAAGGGGAACCCTCTTACACTGTTGGTAGGAATGCAAACTAGTATAGCCACTCTGAAAAACAGTGTGGAGGTTCCTCAGAATGGTAAAAATAGATCTATACTATGATCCAGCAATAGCACTACTATGTATTTACTCAAAGGATACAAAAATACAGATTCAAAGGGGTACATCCATGCCAATGTTTATAGCAGAATTATCAACAATAGCCAATTGGCAAATCGAACTCCAATAAAAAATATACAAAAAATAGCCAAACTATAAAAAGAGCCTAAATGTTCACTGACTGATGAATAAAAAAGAAATAGCATATATACACAATTGAATATCACTCAGCCATTAAAAAGACTGAAATCTTGCCATTTGCAACAACATGGATAGAACTAGAATGTAGTATGCTAAGCAAAATCAGTCCGAGAAAGACAAATACCATATAATTCCACTCATATGTGGAATTTAAGAAGGAAAACATGAACATATGAGAGAAGGAAAAAAAAGAGAAAGGGAAACAAACCACAAGGGACTCTTAGAGAACAAACAGGATTGATGGAGGGGGGCAGGTAGAGGATGGGCTAGATAGATGATGGGTATTAAGGAGGGGACTTAAAAAATATTTATTTATTTATTTACTTGAGAGAGAGAAAGAACGAGCAGGGAGAGGGGGAGAGGAAGTGGAAGAGGGAGAAGCAGACTCCCCACTGAGCAGGTGGCCAGACTTGGGGCTAGATCCCAGGACTCTGAGATCATGACCTGAGCAGAAGGCAGATGCTTAACCAACTGAGCCACCCAGGCACCTCAGAAGGGTACTTGTTATGATGAGCACTAAGTACTGTATCAGAGTGATGCATCGCTGGATTGTATTCCTGAAACCAATATTGTCCTGTATGTTAACTAACGAGAATTTAAATAAAAATTTAAACAGAAAAAAAAGGAATACGACCTCATTATAGAAATTGTAAAAAACAGAGGAAACTACATTTCTAATTCATCCATAATCTACCATTTTAAAGAATCAGTGATATAATTTTGGTATTTTTTGGACATTCATGTTCTTATAAAGTTTTGATGATTAGTAAAAATAATAAACAAACGTCCTCTTAAATGGAAGTTCACAGATTATTTATACAAGTTTTCTTTCTTTTTCCCCCCAGAATGGTGATATAAACTCTGAGGGTAAAAAAATTAATGTTGCAGGGGGAAAAATCAGCTATATTTTTGGATCCAGCAGGACTGTTCCCTCTATAGACAGTGGCACTGGCAGGTATAAATTTATAGGGAACTAGGAACCAGGGTAAATCCATTTTAGGATATTCTACACCTGCTGCCACCTTATGAGCTTCTTCTCCTCGTCTAAGTAAATCAGGACATTACAATGTATGATCCTTTCCCCTCCAAGCCATAACACCAGAAATATCGTAGGTGTTTATTAGCATTGGGATGTGAAATACTACAATAATTTTATATAGGTATGCATATATTTGTAATATAAAAAAATAAGAATTCAAATAACCTTTTATTATTTGGAGGTGGTTAACTGATGGAAAATTGTATTTTGAAGTAAATGTAGGCCTTAATCTATCACATACTGCAAGTATTTGTCTCCATTACCTTTATGTTGTTATGTATTTTACATATATACATTTTCAATGTTAAGTAAATGATCTATTGGTTTTTCTTATTCTTTCATTATTGGAAAGTCCTCCCAAGTCACTTTTACTTTACTCTAGTTATTATATATTTTCCTTTTTTTTTCATTTAACACTTGAATCCTTCTGAAATTTGCATTTGACGAGCTTCTCTTATAAATGATACAAGCATAAAAATAACTACCACCATGCATTATTTGAGTACTGTATACTGAGATAAGCATTTTAAATGCATTATATCATATATGCTTTTATCATTCTTATTGGAAATACAAATGATCAAAAGGCACATTTTTAAAAAGAAAACCCCAAATCCCTCCACCTATAATTAGCATTTTTGTGAAAAATTTTCTATATATTTCATATGCCTATATGCACAGGTACATGTACAGGAATACATAGATGTATATAGAAATTGAATTATGCTGCTTTGCAACTTATCTTTTCTATTAAATTATATATATGGATACATTCATATCAATAAATGTATATTTACATTATCTTTAATGTGTATGTAGTAACTAGCTAAACTGACACATCTCAATTTACCTAGTTAACCTACTATTAGAGACAGTTAGGTTGTTTTCAGTACTTTTTTTTTTACTATAAACAAAATGTTAACACTCTTAGGTATATATCTTCTAACACTTTCATTTATCTTCTTAAATTCTAGTGAAATTGCTAGATCATAGAAGGTATGTACACTGTACATTTTTAAATAGATTGCCAAATAAACCTCTGGAAATGTACCAATTTACATAGTGCATTAAATCATTTATCCCCACAGCCTTGCCAACACCATGTTTTGTTAACCTTCTATAATCTGATAGGTAAAAACCTATTAGTTTATTTGCAAAGTGAGTTTGTCTATCAGTATTCCTTTTTTTATGAGTATTTTGTTCATAACTTTTCATCATTTTGCTATTAGGACATTTATTTTTTAATTTCTGTGTAGGACTTATTTATATATTAACAATATTTACCCTTTGTTATAGGTCACAGATTTTTTTCCTTAGTTTGTATTTTTTTTTTGCCATACAGGTTTTTTGAAGGTAAAATTCATTACTCTTTTTCTTTACATCTTCAGTCTTCATAAAATGATTAGAAAATCCTCCTCAATCTCAAAACTGTAAAAATATTATAAATATATGTTAAATTATAACTAAATATACAAATTTTAAAGTATAAAATTTTTCTAGTACCTTTATAGTCTTTTCATTTAAATCTTTGATCCAGCTGGAATTTTGACCTAAATAGTGAGTATAGATGTAGGTTTATTAAATTTCCCTTTAAATAGCTAGCCCTGCCCAAATAACATTTATTGAAAAAGGCCATCTTTTCCTCCAGTCCATAGGTTTGAAATGGCTTTTCATCTTAAAATTCATAGTATATTTGGAGATAGTCTAGTATTTCCAAAAAATAAAAAAAAATAGACACTGTTCTGTTACATTGATCTGTTTCTATACAAGTACCACAGCATTGAATTAGTGTTATTATTAAATTTTTTTAGATTTTATTTATTTATTGAGAGAGAGCGAGCATGTGCTCAATGCGTGAGCAGGGGGAGGGGGGAGAGGGGGAGAGAGAGAGAGAGAGACAAGCAGTCTCCCCACTGAGCAGGGAGCCCACATGATGCTCAATCCCAGGACCCTGAGATCATGAACTGAGCCTAAATCAAGTCTGATGATTAAGACTGAGCCACCCAGGTGCACCTAATGAGTGTTATTTCTAGTACAATTTGTATGTGGAAGAGCAAGGTCCTTAAAATTATTCTTTAAAATTTCATCTGCAATTTTGGTGTTTCGTGTGGTGTAAATATCTCATTTCTCCCTCAAATGGAATCAAAGTGATTCTTATAATGTTACTAACTGATTTATGTTCCAAGAGGGAAAGAAAGTGGTAGCACTATGGCACTGGAGACTGTGAATAACTCTGCATAACCCGTTATAAGCAGTTGTTTTTATGAATGTGTTTCTAGGTGGAAATAGACATGGACAACCATTGCTGCATAATGTCACTTCCCTAACAGAACTTTCTACAGTAATGGAAATGTTCTATAGCTGCACTTTCCAATATGGTAATCATTAGCCACATGTGGCTACTGAGCACTTGAAGTGTGGCTAGTGAGACTGAGTAACTAAATTTTTAGTTTTATTTAATTGTGATCAGTTTAAATTTATACAACCACATGTTTATTGGACAAAGTACTTCTAAACCATGATTACTTAAAAAAATAACTGCCCTATTATACTGTTCCATATTGACAGATAATAGATTTGACAATTACCTATTAACCTGAAACTATCATTTAGATAGAGATTTTCAGTTAAATGTTAAGGCTAACCCTGAGATCACAGTGGCAGTTCAATTAAATATATAATGAATGCCTCTTATTTTCATGGCACTCTTGCAGAATAAGGGACAGATAACATATAGCCTTCAAGAAGTTTAAACTTTAGTAAAGGAGATAACGTGATAAATAACAATAATGGTTTCAGAATAAGGTAAGTACTATAAAAGAAGAATCAACAAAATGTCAAGAGTTCCAAGAAGGAACTCTTGGAAATTCTTTTGGCTATGGAGCATGAAAGATAAATTAGGGAAGGCTGCATGAAAGAGGTGTCACTTGGGGATCCCTGGGTGGGGCAGCGGTTTGGCGCCTGCCTTTGGCCCAGGGCGCGATCCTGGAGACCCGGGATCGAATCCCACATTGGGCTCCCGGTGCATGGAGCCTGCTTCTCCCTCTGCCTATATCTCTGCCTCTCTCTCTCTCTCTCTGTGACTATCATAAATAAAAAAAAAAAGAAAAAGGTGTCACTTAAACTACTTCCTGAATATGATTTGTTCTTAACAGACAGAGAAGTAGAGATGGGAGAAGGAGAAAGACACTCCCAAGTTAAAAGAATGGCATAAGCAGAGATAGAAAGTGTGGATAACAAAAGTTATGTTGGATAATGATGAGTGGTCTGGTCCAGCTAGATCATCATGTGAACAGGAAGGTACTTAATGTATCAAGTAATTATAATTGTTATAAATTCTTTCAGATTCAGTAACAATCCACACCACTTAATATACACTCACTAGATATCAATACTCTTAAGACAAGGACTAAATGGACTTCAGGAAGAAGAGACCTAATATGCAGGATATAGTGAATTGGAGAGCAGGCTAAAAACAACAAGAAGAGAAGAGGCTTTTATTTTATTTTAATTTTTATTTATTTATGATAGTCACAGAGAGAGAGAGAGAGAGAGGCAGAGACACAGGCAGAGGGAGAAGCAGGCTCCATGCACCGGGAGCCCAATGTGGGACTCGATCCCGGGTCTCCAGGATCGCGCCCTGGGCCAAAGGCAGGCGCCAAACCGCTGCGCCACCCAGGGATCCCGAGAAGAGGCTTTTATAGCAGAGGCCAGGTCAAGAATGGAGGGGAAGGGAGGAGAGGGGAAGGAGAGAAAGGAAAATAAGAAACAAAAGAATCTAGAAGACTTTACAGGGAGTGGTAGCAATAGGAATGTAAAGGAGAAAACCTATTCCAGAGACAGAACTCAGGGCATTTAATAAAAGACAAGACGCAGGAGGCAGGAATGGATGAAGCATTTGGGAGTCACAGATGAATGATATCGAAGAGAAGGGGGTGCTAAATTAGTGTCTGAATACTTTTTATTTGCCAATAAAACACCCAGCTAGAAGAATAAACAAGCTAGGTAAAAAGCTTTGAGAACACAGGAGGGAAGTCAAGGTACTGCTACATGAAGAGGTCAGATTGAAGGAGGAAAATAAAGCAAGAAGCCTAAAGCCTGGGTCCTTGGCACAGAGAATATATGTTTAGGTTATTTTATCAAAGATTTGGAGCCATGTCTGTGGCTGGGGAAGCCCAAGAGAAACTGACCCACAATGGACTCACCCCAATGCCTTCAATCTCATTGGGAACCAGTTCAAAGAGAACCAGCCCAGAGTTTGAATTTGTGATAGCTTTTGTCAAATGGACCTGTGCAGTACTCTCTGCATCAGGTCTTATATTGGCCAGGCATATTTTACTTTAGCAAATCCTTTGGCACTGACAGTCCAAGTCTAAACTTATTAAGAAGCTTATTTTCGAGTCCTAGCTCAGGATAATTAAAGTACACGTTGCACATTTAACATTTATTTCTCTTTATCTACCAAGTTAGCTCTGATCGTGGCTTCCTGATATAGGCTCAAGAAATAAACCTTAGGGGTTAAAGAGTGTGGGCTACTGGCTACAGCTAGAAACCAACCCTAAAAAGCCCCATTAGCCCATACCCTGAGGTTTGGTGATTTTTCTTACTTTATACCTTTTTTCTAAATAGTTGAAACTTGGGATTTTTTGTTTGTTTCTTCTGCTTGGTTGTAGTACATTTTCACCAAAGGGCTTATTGTACTTTTCAAATGAAGAAGGCAACATGTATATTCTTCTTCTAACAGTCCTGGCTGCAATCAGTACTGTCATGGTTACAGATATAGCCAAGTACAGGGGAAAAAATGTATTTTTCTCCTTTAAGTTTCATCATGCTGCAATAACCCATCACAGAATCTATTCAGGCCATCAAACTGCACACAGTGATGACTTCCTTTAAGAGAAAGATGTGAACACACAATTCTGTTTTACCAAAGCATTTGATCAGTTCAACCATATTTTAATTCATTCCACTTTCCCCGGCTTTCCCCCTTCTCAAATGGCAAATGCTTTGCCCTGAGCCACTTCAGTGAACTATGCAACCCAATGTGATTGATAATATGAAATTTATTGTTTTAAATAGAACTGGAAGAGTCACTTCAAAATTCATCTCCTTTAAATGGCTGGACACTTCAGTGCATGTCTTCTTAAGATTAAACAAAACTTCAATGGCTTTGTACCTGTGGCAACATTTGCCAGGTGGGTAATTTGTGCTATTCTCCAGGTAGCCACACCATCCTTTCACCCTGGCAAACGGCATATGCTTGTTTGGACTGTATCACCAATTACTTAAGAAAGTTCTACTCAATTAAAAAAACATGTCTCAGGAAATGAATGGGTAAATCAAGACTCAGACCTGACTTTCCCTGTAAAAGCCACAGTCCAGGGGAATTCCTATATCCCCCATGCCTTATCCGTGCATTTAGCCTCTGCACAGAGAGGTCCCAGCAGTGGTAGTCCCACAGAAAATGAAAATGGCCCATTGCCAACCTGAGTGAAGACTACTCAGAAATCTATAAGGGCAGCAGGGACCATACTGCAAAGCCTCGCTTAAATCCCCAGCCCTACTGCTCTGAAGGCCTGCCCTTGGCCTGTCAGGCTTTGGTCACCGCTTGCCCCTCCTTCCAACCAGCTGGAGTGAGAGAGTGGGCGAACCAGGAGCCTTTAGTGCCAAAGCCTTTTACCCACACGTCATAAATGCTTTCTATTTAAATCATCTGCTTCCACCACCCGGTAATTACAGGCTGTCTAGCCCAAGGCAGACCCCAAATTGGAGAGCTCACATGGTGAGCAGCATCAGGTCCAGACACTGCAGAGTCAAATAGCGTAGTGGCCCTATAGTGAGGGGTTACTCTGTGGACAAGGAGTAGAAAGGGTGAAATGGGTGCAGGTAGAAACTTCCCCTGAAGCCTCTGGCTGAGGTATATGTGGGATTTTCAATCTTCCTAGGCCCGAGGGTGGTTGCCTAATTCCTCTCTGTAAGTAAGGAGCACTGAAAACAAAACAAAACAACTGTATTCTGAGGTGCAAGACCTGTGGAAGCTTAAGTGCCTCCTACCGTATTGGGAGAGAGCCCAGTAGCGCAGCATTGCAAGGGTACCACACTTCAACTCCTCAGGAAGAGCCTGAGGAGGGTGTCAATGGGAAAGACACCCCCAGTCCCCACACTGGTTCCAGACGCTTAACTTCTGCCTTCTGGAGGGGGCGGTGCTGCAACTGAGGTAGCCTTTCTGGGCAGTACTTGCCTGCTGAATTTGCAAAACCCCAGAGCCAGGTCCTTTTCTTCCTCTCAATTTCCTTATTTGGGGTCTGATGCCTAGCTGTATCACCTGTTCAGTAATCCACAACTTGGCTCCCCTGGCCAGGAAGAGAAGGATTTCTTCTTGGTAGTCTACAAAAGGTGAGATTGAATATACTAGTGGAGGGTAAACTATTCCTGAATAGACCCCCTCACACACACACACACACACACACACACACACACACAAAACCTACCAGTGATAAGTCCCAAAGTAGCTTTCATCGAAAAGGTACTTTTCCAGCATTTCAGCCCAGCCACAACTTTTGTGGGTGGCGTATAGAAAACCTTAAATACCTGTTTACTAATGTTTCCCTCCTGGGCCCCTGGGTCCCACAGATGGGGAGGGGAGTGGCTCCAGGAACCAGGAGAAATCCCTAGATCAGGGAATTATTAAAACATATTTCCTTTTCCATTTCTTTGCCAAATCATTCTTCTTAGACGTCTGACAGCAAGTAACAAATGAAGTTCCTTGCTCCAATCTCAGGCTCAGAGCGACAAGGCAGGTCACACTGGGTGGCTGTCCCTCCTCACGCTCTCCTCCCTCTCTGGGGTTCCTTCTCAAAAAGTCTGAAGCACTGCTTAGCGCAGGTCGTCCTCTTCCCTGAGCAATGGTTGGGAGAGGATCACTCAACCTGAGAAACTGGCTCAAAAGGAAGCAGGGATTTCTGTGGGGAGAGGAGATAGGGCATCCCAGAGTCTGAGCTGGGGTCCCTTATGGTTTTCAAGGCAGGCAGGCATCGTTGCTTTCAGATCACCTGAGCTCTCTCTTGTCCCCTGCTGGGAATCCCCAGGAGCTGGAGCTCATCAATGGAGAACCCCTCGCTGCTTCGCCTAGGAGACGCCTTGAGCCCTAAATGTGCTCTGGTTGCTCTCCTGGCTGCAGGCAGAAATGTGGGCAGAATCGGAGAGACGAGCCCAGTGGAAAAGCATCTTCCAGGCTACAAAGTTCGCGCACCAGCTGCAAAGACCACAAAGATCTGGCCGCAGAAATGCAACGCACCGGCTCGCCTGCACCTAGCGGGGATCGCACACTCCTAGGCAAGGAGCCCCTGGCCTTGAGAGTTCCGGTCCCTAAACTTTCTGGGAGAGGTGAAGTAAGAGAAAGAAAACTGGCAAGTGCTTCCAGGAGCGGGAACCTGGGCTGAAGGAGAGATAGAGGTTCTGTTGGTTGCAGCCTGCCTGCTCCCTTCTGTCACCTGAGAGCCTAGCACATTTTCTCCTCACCAGCCTACTGTCCGGTTATGCAAATGTCATTACCTGTCTGAGTCTTGCATAACAGCGGGCGACGTCCAGCAGGGCTTACTCATGCAGTTCCATGTCTGGAGCAATGAGTCGCGCGCGGTCCAGGGCGAAACGGAGAGCTGGGTTCCAAAGAGCGTGGGCTTGAGTTTCCTGGGCGAAAAGGGAGGCTACCCAAAGGCGATCAGAGCTGGAGGCGGCTTGGAGGAAACGGTATCTTCTGGAGGAGTGGACAGAGCAGCCCCGCCTGTTTTCTCCACTCCCTGTCCTAGCCAGAAGATGCTAGGAAACTTCTCACCCAGGGAAGATTTCTAGAGTTCAGCAGAGCTTTTGTAGACTTCAAGGGGAGTTGGACAGTGAGAAGCTAAAATGGGTTCCTAAATTACTCTTCCCCTTTGCTAGAACGTCAGGTGCCACCACCTCTCGGCTCTGTGACCAGAGTCTTCGAAGTCGCCTGCCTCTCGGCCTCTTCCTTTGAGACTTTGCTTCGGAGCAGCGGTGCTCTAGCTGCACCTTGTCTTGGCCAAATGGTACACCGAGGGGCGCAGGTGCCTGAGCCTATAGCTCTCACTCTCCTCAAAAAGCATGCACGCCCTAAAGTGCAGCAGTCCTACCACCCAGACTGCAGTGTAAGCTTCAGGTGCGAACTCGGCCAGCCTCTCCCCGCCGGTTCGCTGCTCCAGGATTTCCCGTGAACCCCCTCCAGCGGGTGCGCAAAAGCCTACTGGGTCCCACTTAGCTCCGAAGAGGGAGCAGCGCCTGGGAAGTGCACTCCACGCTTGCCTCACATCCTGCCACCGCTGTTGCTGCCTCCAAAATAATGCCTAGAGTGGGGGTAGGAAGGTAGTGGAAATCACCTAGAGCTGCGTCTCCATAGCTAACAGTTTGGTGCCTCCGGGCTGACTGATTGCACCAGGGAGGAGGTGGGGATTCGAGAGAACAGCTCAGGCACGTCACAGAAAAGGGTTGCTGCTGCTCCTCCTCTTCCACATCCCTTTGGATTTGGGAGCGCGAGGAGGGGAGGGAGACTGGGAAAGACTGCCAACCCCGAGTCCCCCATACCCTGGTTTTAAAAAAAAGGAGGAGGAGGAGGAGGAGGAGGAGAAGGAGGAGGAGGACGAGGAAAAAGCACTTCCCTCTTACCTTTCCTGGGAGAAGGAAAGCGCGTCCCGGCAGCGCCGTCTAGTGTCCGTACCAGAGTAGGCCGGAATATAGGGTTGGGGCGAGCGCTGAACATAGTGCAGGGGTGGAAGGCCACTAGGCAAAGTTTTTTAGCCATCCTGGACCCTAGTTCCACCCACTGAATAGGTATCTTGCTCAATCAGCAGTTTACCTACTTGGTTCCCCCCAGGCCAGAACTTAATGGTATTAAAAATACAGGTCACCTAATTGTATTCATAATGAGAGTGTCCCAGTCCCAGAGAGAACTCCTTCCACCCTTCCCACGTTAGAAATCCCGAAGTCTCAGCGTTTTCCAGCCCTGACCATCATACAGTGAACAGGAGGGTTCTGGGACCCCGAGAGGGGGCTTGAAGATAGAACATGGGTTGTGATTGTTCATGCTGCGTGCCTGAGGCTCTCCAGAGATAATCCTGACCATCTGTTCTCCAAGGTCACAGGGCCCAGGAGCTCCTCTCTTTAAGAGAAGACGGACTGAGACTCAGAAACCGACAAGGTCTGAATTGCAGCAGAGGAAGAGTCCCGTTTTTGTTCCAGGTATCTTCCAAAGCATTCTACTCGGCTCATAGGCTCCTTGCTGATTAACACACTTAACAGAATTGCTCATTTACCGGGTCAGCTGAGCGCTATGGGCAAGCATTTGCTGTGGAGCTGTGCTCCTATTGGTCTTTCTCTGAGCTTTCTCCAGCTATTCCCCTGAGGTTGCTACATCGCTCTGTGTTGGCTACAAAGAATCAATGAGCCAGAGATGGAGAAAGGGACTTAGAGGGAGCAACTGAGAACTCTGTGCCTGGCACCTGGCACAGACTTGGGCCCTTCCAGCCTTCTTCCTTGGTCAGCTTAGCTTCGGTCCATCATCCACTGGATTTTTAAAGCCTGAGCCTGTGCACAATTAAAATTGCGGTCCCTCCTTCACCTCTCGTGCCAAGTTTATGCATTCTTTTTTTTCCCTGTGGGCCACCTCACCCATCATATCCTGGAAAACGGAAAAATTCTTTCTGCAGCTGAGGTTTAAATTGTGGAATCAAGAGACGCCAGGTGTGGAAGGAAAAGTCCTTTCAGCACAAACCAATATTCCCTCCCAAGGTTTTGTTTGTTTCATATGCACTGCAGGGGAGGAGGGGAAGGGGACAATATTTTTGAAACTGGAGAAATATCTTTTTTTTTTTTTCATTTTTTTTTTATTGGTGTTCAATTTACTAACATACAGAATAACCCCCAGTGCCCGTCACCCATTCACTCCCACCCCCCGCCCTCCTCCCCTTCTACCACCCCTAGTTCGTTTCCCAGAGTTAGCAGTCTTTACGTTCTGTCTCCCTTTCTGATATTTCCCACACATTTCTTCTCCCTTCCCTTATTTTCCCTTTCACTATTATTTATATTCCCCAAATGAATGAGAACATATAATGTTTGTCCTTCTCCGACTGACTTACTTCACTGAGCATAATACCCTCCAGTTCCATCCACGTTGAAGCAAATGGTGGGTATTTGTCATTTCTAATAGCTGAGTAATATTCCATTGTATACATAAACCACATCTTCTTTATCCATTCATCTTTCGTTGGACACCGAGGCTCCTTCCACAGTTTGGCTATAGTGGCCATTGCTGCTAGAAACATCGGGGTGCAGGTGTCCCGGCGTTTCATTGCATTTGTATCTTTGGGGTAAATCCCCAACAGTGCAATTGCTGGGTCGTAGGGCAGGTATATTTTTAACTGTTTGAGGAACCTCCACACAGTTTTCCAGAGTGGCTGCACCAGTTCACATTCCCACCAACAGTGTAAGAGGGTTCCCTTTTCTCCGCATCCTCTCCAACATTTGTTGTTTCCTGCCTTGTTAATTTTCCCCATTCTCACTGGTGTGAGGTGGTATCTCATTGTAGTTTTGATTTGTATTTCCCTGATGGCAAGTGATGCAGAGCATTTTCTCATATGCATGTTGGCCATGTCTATGTCTTCCTCTGTGAGATTTCTGTTCATGTCTTTTGCCCATTTCATGATTGGATTGTTTGTTTCTTTGGTGTTGAGTTTAATAAGTTCTTTATAGATCTTGGAAACTAGCCCTTTATCTGATATGTCATTTGCAAATATCCTCTCCCATTCTGTAGGTTGTCTTTGAGTTTTGTTGACTGTATCCTTTGCTGTGCAAAAGCTTCTTATCTTGATGAAGTCCCAATAGTTCATATTTGCTTTTGTTTCTTTTGCCTTCGTGGATGTATCTTGCAAGAAGTTACTATGGCCGAGTTCAAAAAGGGTGTTGCCTGTGTTCTTCTCTAGGAGAAATATCCTACAGTTTCTGTTGTTCTGTAACAGCTCTTATTTTCATATAAAAGCCCATTCTTCTGACAGGAAGTAAACAGCCAATTCTCTCTTCGTCTTCACTATGAAGTTCATGTAAACTCCCCTCTGCCTGCAAGCTTGCCCTGCCAGTCCACCTCACCACTTCCAGCTGACAGCCCAACCTACATTAATAATACTAATATTCAATACCATATGCTTTCAACCAGCTAGTGAGGGCATCAACACAGAATACACACACACACACACACACACACACACACACACACAAAGGAAACCACCATCTCCAGTCTTACCTTCCTGGTTGGGTGCCTGGTGCTTCCAGTCTAGCCTTTAGCAAAGCACCAAGCCCTCAGACCCTAGTCCTGAGCTGAGCAACTGGACTCTCATGGGCAAGTCCTTTTGGCCAAACCATGAGGGCTCTCACTTACATTAGGGTGTTAAGGAGCTAGTAGTTGGAGTGAAGAGAGCTCATTGAGGATAGTAGCCAATAATATCCTTTGGAAAATTGTGAAGTAGACAACACATTAAAAAACAAAACATAACAAAACAAAAACTCTATCTTCCTGTCCTGTTGATTCCTCCTTCCATCATCTTTCTTTTTTTAAGATTTTTATTTATTTATTCGTGAGAGATGCAGAGAGAGAGAGAGAGAGAGAGAGAGGCAGAGACATAGGCAGAGGGATATGCAGGCTCCAAGCAGGGAGCCAATGTGGGACTTGATCCTGGGACCCCAGGATCACACCCTGGGCTGAAGACAGGCGCTAAACCACTGAGCCACCCAGGCGTCCTTCACCATCTTTCTATACCCAATTCTACCCAGCTTCATTCTAACACCCAGTATGCCTTTATGTATCCAAGTTCTGCCCCTCCCATCCCATCAAAAGGTACTCTCCTATGTACCTCCCATTCTCCCAGTCCTCTCTGCTGATGATAATGGTTGGTTTTCCAGTGTGATAAATGACTAACTAGGCTTGCCAACCTTACTCTCCTGAGTGACATCACCCTCCACCAGAGATCTTAAGAAGACTTTCTATAACTGGGAATTTAAGGGACCATAGCATATCAGTGAATTTCCTTTGGATGGGAAAAGGGCTCTTGGTACGTACCAAAGAGGGTTGCTTGTTTGGCTAATCCCACTAGTCTGGTTTATGGTTAAATGAAGAGATCTCAAAGAATTTAAGGAATGTAAGAATAAAGAGTCCAAGCAGGAACAAAAGGCAAAGAAAATGAGGAAGGAACCAGTGACCTCTCAAAAACTATTCAGTGAAACTTGATGGTCTAGAACTTTGCTCCTCAAAGTGTTATCCAGCAGCACTGGTGCACCACCTGGGAGCTTGTTAGGAATGTAGAATCTTGGGCCCCACTCCCAGAACTACTAAATCAGAATCTTCACT
This sequence comes from Canis aureus, assembly GCF_053574225.1. Taxonomy (NCBI): domain Eukaryota; kingdom Metazoa; phylum Chordata; class Mammalia; order Carnivora; family Canidae; genus Canis; species Canis aureus. The sequence continues at coordinate 46,040,663 of NC_135649.1, forward strand.
TTATTTTTTTTAAGATTTTATTTATTTATTCATGAGAGACACAGAGAGAGAAAGAAAGAGACAGTCAGAGACACAGGCAGAGGGAGAAGCAGACTCCATGCAGGGAGCCCGATGCAGGATTCGATTCCAAGTCTCCAGGATCATGCCCTGGGCCAAAGGCAGGCGCTAAACTGCTGAGCCACCCGGGCTGCCCAGAATCTTCACTTTAATAAGATCCTTGAGTGATTTCATATACATATTAACAATCAAGAAGCATTTTCAGGATCCCTGGGTGGCGCAGCAGTTTGGCGCCTGCCTTTGGCCCAGGGCATGATCCTGGAGACCCGGGATCGAATCCCACGTCAGGCTCCCGGTGCATGGAGCCTGCTTCTCCCTCTGCCTGTGTCTCTGCCTCTCTCTCTTTCTCTCTGTATGACTATCATAAATAAAAAAAAGAAGCATTTTCAAGAAAAATTTTCAAGTCTGCCAAGCCCAGGAAAGGAAAAAGGGCAGTGAGTGTAATCACCCAAGGAGCTAATAATGAGATTTGGCATCACTATTGTTATGACAAGCACCAAATTAACAAGGCTGGAGTCATATCTGTTTAAGCCAACTAGGCCCAATCTATTTCATGACTATGAACTACACATCAAACTATGGTTAGTATCCCTACCTACAGATGACCTTTCTGCAAAACTGCTCTTGATTACATGAAGAAATGGGTCAGAGTGTGGGCATGGTTTACACAAGTCATTCACTACTGCTAAAGAGACAGTCAATTCCCATGTTCCACTAGGGTAGGGTTAGTTTCATCATCTTTCTAATAATATTAAGAACAGAACTTTACAGAGTTTGGTAAATTGTGGGCACTCAATATATATTCACTGAATAATGGTGAGAAGAGCTGATAACCATTTATTGAAGCCAAAAGTCTTTGAGAAGTTAACAATTGAAATAAGTAGCTTTTAAAGATAACCAAAAAATATGCTGAACTTTATTCTTTTTGTCCAAGGCAAATTTCAAAGTTGCCTGTTAGGATAGTAAGGTGAGACAAGAGAACAAATAGTTTTTGAGTGCCTACTACATACCAGACGCCTTACATTTCATTCATTCATTTTCATTCACTTTCCTAGAACTGGCTGATGGTCAAAAAGTATTGGTTTAGCATCTTGTTATAGATTCCTGGTACCAATTCCAGATCTGTTAAATCAGAATCTCAAGAAGTGGACCTCCTCGGGTGTGGAGCACCTTTCTGCACAAAACTCAAAACTCATAAACCATAGGAAAGGGATTGATAAATTTTACTACATAAATATTAAACATTTCTGCAAAGAAAAAAATGACATAAGCAAAGCAAAAGACAAGACACCTGGGTGGCTCAGTTGATGTAGCCAATTCTTGATTTCACCTCAGGTCATGATCCCAGGGTCCTGGAATTGAGTCCCACATCAGGGTCCATGTTCAGTGTGGAATCAGATTGAAGATTCTATCTCCCTCTCCCTCTGCCCCTCCTCCTGCTTGTGTTCTCTCTCTCTCTCTCTCTCATCTCTCAAATAAATAAATAAATCTTTAAAAATTTTTAAAAAGTCAAAAGACAAACTATAAACTGGGAGAAAAATTACAACTCAAAGTGATAATTTCATTAATAGCCAAAGGGCTCTTACAAAACAATTAGAAAAAAACAACCCAATACAAAAGTAGGCAAAGGATATGAATAGATACTACACAGTTAAAACTTCAAATGGACATCTATATATAGGAAAATAACTGTAAACTAAACCATAATGGCAAAGAATGAATGTTCCATAGCACACACCATTGGCAAGCATGTGAAGAAACAGACCCTTTCATTTGGTTAGCTAAAGTATAAACTAGTGTGACCACTTTGGAGAACACTATGGCAATGTCTTTTGAAACTGCTAATATGAACTGATTCACTATATACATACTCATATATAAAAAGATATTTCTGAATGAATACTCAAGAAATTGGCAACCATGGTTGTTTTTTCGAACAGTGAATGATCAGCAATGTGAAGTGAGACACAGACTTATGTTCTATTATTTGTTATGTAGTATATTGGAATTTGTCACATCCTCTGTTTAAGAACTGTCAATTCACACCCTTTACCTTGTGACTTTGAATACCTCCCACTACAGTAAGAGGAGCATATTTCCCTACTCCACTGGGGTTGGTCATGTGACTTACTTTGACCAAAGGAATAATAACAGAGTTGATACTAATGGTTTGGCCTCTTAAGCTTCTGCAACCCAGTAGTAGTCCTGGGTAGCTTTTGGTCCAATGAGAATGATGACATATACCAGAAAACCTGACACCAGCTCACAGCATGTGGCTAAACCTAGGTAAGCCCAAATGAGATCAGTTGAACCCAAGTTGACTTCTTGACTTACAAACCTGCAAACAAGAAATATAAATGTTTACTGTTACATGCACTGATACTTTGTGGGTTATTGTCATGAAGCATTATTGCAGCAATAACTAATTCAACTCCCTTTATGCTTAAAAATATTCAGTATGTGTATCCATTATTTTCACCTAAAAAGTATTTGTTCTGATCACAGAGAACCTAATTATCTTTCATTAGGACATGGATTATATAAACTATGGAACATCTGTACATACTTCCTACTTCAGATTTTTTAAAAAGATTTTATTCATGAGAGACACAGAGAGAGAGGCAGGGACATAAGCAGAGGGAGAAGCAGGCTCCTTAGGCAAAGCCCAATGTGGGACTCCATCCCAGAACCCCATGATTATGACCTGAGCCAAAGGCAGATGCTCAACCACTGAACCACTCAGGTGCCCCCTAGTTCAGATTTATATTAACTTAATCCCAGTGATAAATAGAAATGTTACTCCTATATAGCTGTGTGCCCTCTTTTCCATTTTTGTACATTATTATATATATTATATGTCACAAAATCAAGAATGCATTGTTATGATTATTACTTTATATAAATTTGTGTCTTCTAAAGAAGCTGAGAAGGAAAGCAAATATATATTTATATAACTTATATTATTAATCTTATTTACTATTTCTGGTTCTCTTCATTTTCTCCTGTAGATATGAGTTATCATCTAGTGCCATTTCCTTTCTCTAATATAACATTGCTCCCACCCTCCCAATTTGTGCTGTTATTGTCAAGTATAATGCATTTCTATATAAAACCAGCAGCACAATTATATATAATGTGCTTATGAATATATACATGTACATATATTTTTGTGTGTGTATATGTATTTTTTATACAATTGCTTTTTAAATAAGTGAAGAGAATAAAGAAAAAATATTTATTTATATTGCCTTTTATAATTATATAATTACCTGTACTGGTGTTGTATGTTTTTTTCATGTGGATTGAAATGAATTTGTGGGGTCATTTGCTTTCATACTGAAGACTCTCAATTAACATTTCTTACAAAATGAGTCTTCTTGCAACAAATTTTCACATCATTTCATTGGAGAATGTTTTTATTTTGCCGTAAGTTCTGAAAGCTAGTTTTGCTGGATATGGATTCTTCATTGATAGTTTCTTTTTTCTTTCAGTACTTTGAATATGCCATCCCACTGCCTTCTGGCATCCATTGTTTCTGAAAGAAATTACCTGTTTATTTTATTGGGGTTTTCTTGTATGTGATGAATCATTTCTCTCTTGCTGCTTTTAGGATTTTTCTCTTTGTTGAATTTCAACATCTCTACTATAATATATCTACATATGGATCTCTTGGTGTTTATCCTTTGTAGTTTACTGAACTTTGATATGTAGATTACTGTTTTCCATCAAATGTGGGAAATTTTCAGCCACTCTTTCCACAATTTTTTCTTTTTGCTTCTTTCTCTCCTCTCTTTCAGGTATTCCCATTATACATAATTTAGTGTGTTTTATTGGCGTCCCACATTTCACCAAGGCCCTATTCTTTTTTATCATGATTTTTTTCCTCTGTCCTGCAGATACTAATATCTAACTATCTATTTTCAAGTTCATTAATTCTTTCTTCTGCCAGTTCCAATCTACTGTTCAGTTCCTCTAACAAATTTTTCATTTTGGTTATGTTTTTTTTTCTTTTTATAAGTTTCCTAACTTTATTCTTTTTTATTATTTTTTATAATAAATTTATTTTTTATTGGTGCTCAATTTGCCAACTTACAGAATAACACCCAGTGCTCATCCCGTCAAGTGCCCCCCTCAGTGCCCATCACCCATTCACCCCCACCCCCCGCCCTCCTCCCCTTCCACCACCCCTAGTTTAGTTCGTACTTTTCAACTCCAGAATTTCTATGCGATAGAAATTCTATGCGATAGATAAGTTCTATCTCTTTATTGATATTCTCTATTTGATTACATTTTCATCATAACTTATTTTACTTCTTTAAGCATAGGTTACTTTATTAAAACATAATGACTTCTTTGAAGTCTTTGTTAAATCAGGCATATTGGTTCTCTCAGTTTCTGTTGCCTGGTTGTTTTTTTCTGCTTCTTGTAAAGTGTCAAATTTTTTTTGCATACCTTATGATTTGGGGTTGCAACTTGGAGATATTAGGTAATATATTGTAGCAACACTAGACAATGACTCCCGTCCCACTCTCTGGGGATTGTTTTTTTTTTTTTTCTTTCTTTTTTTGCTTAAGTATTTGGTGTCATTACTCAGAGGACAGACTTGGCCATACACACACACACAATCAGCCTGAGATAACTATGGTTTTAGCAGGGCTCTCTTTGTATCGTTCCTTGACCTCTCTGTTAGGCTGTATGTTTCCTGTATGCTTCCTTTGGTATCATACTTTGTTATGATCTACTGTTGGGTTGATTTCTTTATTGTTTTCAACAGTTCCCTGAGCATAAATTGCTCCATAGTCTGATCCAGTTAAATTCGGACAGGAATACTTTAGCGGGCCAATCTCTAAGGTTTGCTCTGACCCCAGGAGGGTTCTCCATAGCTCTTTCCCTGATTCTCTATAGTGAACTAGCTTTCCTATAATTTAGCTTGTTCTTAATTAAGAGGAGCAACTAGCCTCCACTTACTTGCTTACAACCAAAATCTTTATTGTTTTGAAAAGTGCCTTTAGGCTTGAACTTCCCTCACATTTTGTTTCAAATAAATCCATTCATTTCAGAAATTTCTGTTCTTATGGACTATCTCTCTACCTGGGCAAAATATCTGAGCCACTACTCCAGGCAGAGGTGGTAGCTCTTATCTTCTTAGTTTGTCTCTCCTGGCAGGAACCTCTACCCTACCATATAGCTAGTGTGAGTGTGGACAGGGCCCCAGTATTCCCATCCTGCTATGCCTTGGGTAGAGCCTCCATGCTGAGTGGGGGCTGAGTGGAAAAAAGAAGTTCTCAATCATTCAGCCACACTCACCAGGAATTTAGCATGTTCAAATTCAAGCTGGATCAGATACAAAATGCTTGTGACTTGTCCCTCCCAGTAAGATATCATACCCCCTCATCAGGAACTGAGACAGGGAGTCCTGTTCTCTTGGCCACACACACAAGGAGTAAAGCTTTCATCAAGCTGAGCTGGGTGGGGGAAGAGGAAAGGAAAAGGTCATAGATTAAGTGCCACAAAGCCTAACTGCTCTTATCAAGGGTTGATTTTTTAAATAAATATTTCTTTATTTTCTGTACACCCTTAGAACAATTTCCAGAGCTTCTCATGGAGCTCTTCACACTGCCATCCCAGAAGTGGAACTCTTAAATGAGTTTTGAAGTTAAGAAATTTGTGAAAGGGGTTTGGATAGCAAGTAACACAATCTATGCCCTTAGGAAGCAAATGTTTACCAGAAAGAAGAAAAACCTCATAGGTCACAATGGCACAGATGAAAATATAATAAGATCACTCCAAACAGAGAAACTGTAAGGAGTCACAGGAGGGAAAAATAATGTTGGGAGGAATCAGGAAATGCTTCACTAAGGAGGTAGCATAAAGGATAAGTGGATATGAAGAGGGGGGATTTCAGACAGAAGGCATAGCATTAATTCATTTGTTTGTACTGTGAATATTTAATGAGAGCCCACTATATGCCAGACACTGTTTCTAGGTACTGGGTATACAGCAGTGAACAACACAAACAAAAACCTCTGCCAAAATGAAACTTAAATTCTGGTGCTGTGGGGAATAGAAATATAATATAATAATATAATATAATATAATATAATATAATATAATATAATATAATATAATATAATATACAAGCAAGCAGTATAATATAGCAGAGAATAGTGTTATGAAAAAAGTAAAGAAGGGTCAATGATATGGAAAGAACCAAGAAGACTATAGAGTGTTCAAGGAATGTCTCACAGAAAAATCAAGATTCAAGGAATGTCTTAAAGAAGATAAGAACATGCCCATCAGACAGAGTGTTTAAAGCAGAAGAAATAGGAAGTGCAAAGGCCATGAAGCAGGAGCATGCTCAGCAAAGAAGAACAGCAAAGAGATCAATGTGCCCAGGACTGAGTGAGGCAGAAAATGGTAGGATTTAAGTTCAATAAAATAGCAGGAGGGCCAGAAAGTCTAAGCATAAGCAAGTGATAGCAGAAATTTGTGGTGCATTTTATGAGGAAGGGGGACCAGCCAATGTGGTTTGTGGCCCAGTGACCCTACAAAGGATGAGTGAGAGAAAAACCCAGAACAATGATTTAGAGCCAAATTGTGGAGAACTTCAAATGTCAGGCTGAGAGGCTTGTATTTAACTCACTGAGAAAGACAGAGCTTCATAGGTACTAGACTTTAAAACCCAAACATAATGAGATAGTATATGTCACCTTCTCTTCTCTCCTTATCCTTCTTGCTTTATCCCCATCTCCCTACTGAGGCCTAAAGTGAGGAAGCAGCAAGGTCAAGCATCAGAAGGTGGTTACAGACAGGGATCACCACTGCAGTGGCTCTCCCCTCTCTCATCTCAAGCCTTGACTGACTTCTTGGTGGGGAGGAGAGCCCTCCCTAATTTGCAATAGCTTTCCTTGATAAAATTAACTCCTATGTTTTACTATATTGTCAGGAAATTTCTCCTTACATTTCACCTAAATCCCTTTACTTTTGGTTTATTCTTTAGAGCAACTCTTCAACAGCTTGGGTTTCTGAAGAGAAAAGGAAAAAATAAGCCTCGGACTGAAAAACCTCTGTCACCCTCAAAGAAAGGAAGTCAATATTTATTTTTATAATCAGCAAGAATCCCCTTGTCAAAGGAAAGTCTGATATCACTAAGCATCAGCACATTTGCCAGAAAGGGTAAAGTCAGTTAAAAACGTATTTTTAAATTAATTGATAAGAGTTCATACTTTTATCACTAAAAGAAAAAAAATCCTCTTCATTATAATAAAAGAAATTCCCTATCACAGAACAAAAAACCCCAGCAATCTAGAGCTTAAAGAAACACCTCTGACATTTAGGGAAATAATTTTGCTACATGAGGAGCCAATACTGTATCTACAACGATGCATTAAGTTGGAGTTGTAATTCAAATAGCAATGCTGTAGGTTAAGGCTTCTGATTTTGACATGAGTACTTTTAAGCACTGACTAATTGGGGCCAATCTTAAAGGGAGTGCCATAAGGTAATTAATTATTGCTGTGTGTTTCTGATAAACATTCTTACACAGCATTCTAGCAACTGAAACTCTCATCTGTCACTTCAGCACATCTGTGGCTGAAGGACTAAGAAAACTCCTTCATTTATTAAGATGCCTTAGCGATATCTTATGATTCTGTAGTGTATTTTTAGATCAGAGAAAAATTTAAGCATCTTCAACATCAGTTTACTGTCAAGTATATGGTACTGCAGTCTCAGTATTTGAAAACTGGTACATGTACGATAACTTTTTATTACCCAGAATGCTGAATCAACCAGAACGTCATTTTCCTTAGCCATACTCAGTAGCTGATATTTTAACACAAGAAGAATCATGTTTTACTAGAAAATATTGTTGTCGAACAAGAACAAACACCAGGATTAGCCCTATTAATGCATGTCATAGACTTGTAATCTGCTCAAAACTTAAAGATGAAGGTCCTTTAACAAAATTTCAAAACCCTGTTTTAGTCATTTCAGGCTGCTTATAACAAAAGTATCACAGACCAGGTAGTTTAAACAACAAACGTGTTTCTCACAATCCAGCAGGCTGGAAATCTGAGATCAGGGTGCCAGCAAGACTGGATTTTAAGTGATGGTCTTCTTCTTGGCATCCTCTATCTTCACATGGTGGAGAAAGAAAGAGAAAGAGAGCAAGTTCTCTGGTGTCTCTTCTCATAAATGCACTAATCTCACTAATAAGGGCTCTATCCTTATGACTTAATTACCTCCCAAAGTCTCCACCTCTTAATACCAACATATTGAAGGTTCAGATTTCAACATATGAATGGAAGGGGCACAAGTATTCAGGCCAATATAAACCCCTACTTTCTAAAAGTGTCCACTTTGGACAAGCAGCTTAACTTAAAAATACCAAGAGTCATTGAAAGCCTCCAATAAGAACTGCACCCAAAACTCAGCTCCATACACCACCCCAATATGAATTTTTTTAAGAGTTATTTATTTATTCATGAGAGACAGAAAGAGAGAGAAGGGGGGGGCTAGAGACACAGGCAGAGGGAGAAGCAGGCTCTTGGCACTAGCCCAATGTGAGCTTCAATCCCGGATCCCAAGATCACCACCTGAGCCGAAGGCAGCTGCCCAACCGCTGAGCCACACAGGCGTCCCTGAATCTTTACTTAGAATATAAGACATCTTAGAGATCTGAAGGGCTCTGTTTATTTCCCATCAAGGTACCAAAGAAACTCACAGTTGTTAAAAACATCACTTTCAAAAAATAAAATTTCATATTGTTGAACTTTTACTGCATGCTGGTTATTTTAACATTTTTATTAATTAATGAATTTATGTGTTTGAGAGAGAGAGAGTGTGTGTACATGGGAGAGGGAGAGAGAGAATCTCAAGCAGACTCCATTCTGAGCATGAAGCAGGACACAGGGCTCCATCCCACTATCCTGAGATCATGACCTGAGCCAAAATCAAGAGTTGGATACTCAACTGACTGAGCCACTCAGATGCCCCTGCATGCTGATTATTTTAGATCAAACATGTTGAAGCAATACAGCAAATCTCCATGCAGAACATATTAGGGTAGGAATCAGAAAATCTGAGAAACTTTTCTGTTGCTGCTGTTGTTGCTTTAAATCCTAGTTCTGCTATTCATCTATTCCTCATTTGGTAACACTGTTTTTCTTCCTCTTAAATTGCCTTGGGAGGTGGGGGTGGCAAATATTGTCACCTGACAAGGGTATGGTAAAGAGTAATAAGAAAGTGCCTGCAAAACATTTAGAATGCCTTGGAGATAAATACCAACTAGCTACTATTAGAGTATCATTTAATAAGCTTAAAATAATCAGACACATTTAGTGAAAATGCTAGGCTAACACAAAATACATTCTTTCATAGAAGAATGGATCTGAATCTTGATATTTTTCTTTTTCTTCTTCCATGTATTGCCATTCCATCATGGATCATCACAGACATGCATTTTCAAGTCCTCTGAGTCAATCTCCTTAAGTGATGACCAGGACTCAAATTTGTTTCTTTTCCTTGTCGTGATCACTGGCTCTAGACACAACAGTGATTGTACGAATTCACTCCAGATCAACAAACCCATTATCAATTTGAATCTTTCTAAATATTTCAATAAGAAAGTGCCAATAAACAGAACTTTTTCTTTCATTTGCCAAAACTTCATACAAGAATGCTAATACCTTTTCAGCAATTTAGAACCTCTGCCATTTTAGATCGTCTTTCACTTCTCTTGTCAGAATTATAGCATAAAAGTGTTATGCTTTAAATTATTTATCATGTCACTTCTTAGAGTCATCTCTTTTTTTAACTGAATTAAGAGATTAGAAGAATTGGAATGAAATAACCCATGGACTTTGAAATATACAGTAAGGTGAAATTACTTTTAATGATACCTTTGATTTATATTTTAATTTTAAATGCACAGATAAAGTGGTATCATTAAACATATTTTAACTTTTTATAATAAATCAATGGTACCTTAATTATTATGTTATAAAGTAAGGACACATAAATTATTCATACACATCTACTGCAAATTAAATTTCTAAAACTAGCTTTATATTCCATATTCTGGTCTCATCCTAGCTACTAGTGTAAAATAGTCCATTTCAGGGATCCCTGGGTGGCGCAGCGATTTAGTGCCTGCCTTTGGCCCAGGGCGCGATCCTGGAGACCTGGGATCGAATCCCACGTCGGGCTCCCGGTGCATGGAGCCTGCTTCTCCCTCTGCCTGTGTCTCTGCCTCTCTCTCTGTGACTATCATAAATAAATAAATAAAAATTTTAAAAAAAATAGTCCATTTCACAGCCACCGCTAATATGACACAATTCGCAGTCTTTACTCAGAATAGGCTTAAGAGTGAATGAAAAGAGAAATGTCAATGTTGTGGAATATAGATCAGATGAGAATATACTTCCAGTGAAATTGAGCATTTACTGCATGATAGAACGAGGAATGAGTTCTCAAAAATGTTACCATTGATTAAAAAAGAATTTAGGTATCTAAATATTTTAGGTTTTGTTTTTTGAGGTTTTTTGATTTTATGGGTTTTCCTTATTTAATTCATTATTTGGTAAAATTGCACTAAGGACCTGTCTCTCCCTCCCTGTTTAGTCCAATTTGTCTGTGCACTTTGCTCTTATCCCCTAAGGGCCTTGGTGAGCACATAACTCTCACTTTTTTCCTAGTTAGATATAAAGAACAGGTAAGAATGAGGACCAGGAATCAGTGGTGTGGTGGAAGCTATGGTTTCTGCCCCTTACAAGGTCACAGTTTTATCTCCCTGGTGTTCTGCATTGGCATAAAAACAGAGATTAGACAAAGGCTTTATTTAACCCTTCTCTGCAGCACCAGTCACCATGCCCATAGCTCACCAACTTGCATCACTACCCAGGTGGGGGAATCTTTAATAAAAATGGTCAGTTTGATCCTGCTCCCCCTTCCTTTTGTGACCTACCCCCCACCCCGATCTCAGGCTACCCCTCTGGCTATTCAAGGGTCCCCAGTTAGTCACTTCACTTGGTCCTTCTGTACTCCAGCAGTACTCTACACTTGAAACTTCTCCCCTTCTCCTCCCACCCTTCAAACTTGCCCTTCCCTTTGCTGTAGCCCCTTGGATCTTTGCTATTTACCCAAAGGCACACAAAGCACTCCTTAAGGCACCAACAAATCAGCTATATCCATTCACTCCCTTACCAAGAACAAATTCTGAAAGATGTTGATATTTGATAAATAAAGGGGGGAAAGCATCAATTTAGTCACATGGGAGAAAATTAAAACTTTAAAAACTTTCTTTCAATTATTTTAAGGTTTGGAGTTTTTTGAGGACAGACATAATCGTAGTGCTTAGTACCTCTAAAAGTCTCATCCCTGCCCCAAGACTAGTTGAGATAAGGTGGACTATTACAGCCATTGCCACAAGCTTTTTCCCCTGTAAGGTAAAGCACAACTAGAAAGTAGGGAGAAGGAGAATGCAAACTACAGCACATGAAATCCAGTACAGGCAATATCTATATATATTTTTAATAGTTCTAGATTCTTTAACTCTTATTAAAGGGTTTGAGATGTCTCTACTTTGTTCCTGGGATATAAGTCAATACCTTAATACCAAGCCAAAAGGTCAGTCCAACTGCGAAGAAGATTCCTTTGTTGAACTCCTAACTGGCCCTTCCCCACAATTTCCTATACCCTCCAGAGCTTCCTGTCCCTAACTATTCCATTGGAGCTCATCAGCCAATAAGCTTTCTATTTTTCCTTTATATCTTTGACTGCCTCCTCCTTGCTCTTCCCAAATCATTAAAGTAAGAACTAATTTGGTAAACTCATTTCTAAGGATGAATTTGAGGGGGTGTTCATTTAAACAATAACATGAACCTGGAAGTCAGATAAACTTGGATTCAAAATCTAGCAGCACTAGTACTTATAAGCTATATGACCTTGGGCAAAATAGTCTCAATGTGCCTCAGTTTCACATCTGTAAATATATTTACAGATATATTTTGAAGATTAAATAATATATCATGTGAAAAGTACCCATCATCTTGGCTGATAGATACTCATTAAGTATTATTTTCTTTCCCCGCAGTGAGAAAACATTTATATTTGCATAATGAAGTTACAACCCAATGTCTTTGATTTTTATTCAAGCAACAAAATATTTGTGGAACATCTACTATGTGGCAGGCACTCCTTTAGGTTCCAGGGATCAGCACTGAGCAAAGTAGACAAAATTCTATTTCCTCATGTGGTTAATATTATAATGAAGAGACATGGACCCTGAAAAGTAAACAGGTATATATAAATATAAAACATAACATGTCATATTTTGATAAGTAATATGGAAAGAGATAAAGTAGGGACAAGGGAATAGGTTGTATGGGGTAGGCACAGAGAATTATAATTTTAAATAAAGTATTCACAGTGGAAAGATCTATACAGATATCTGGGGGAAGATCATCCCAGGCAAAGAAGACAGCAAGTTTAAAGACTGTCAGGTGGGAGTATAACTGGTATATTCAGAGAACAGCAAGGAGGCCGGTGTGGCTGGAACAGTGTTAGTGAGGGAGACAGTAATAGAATCCCAGAGTGGTAAGGATCATGTAGGACCTTAAAGGTCATAGTAATGAATTAGACTCTCAGTTCGAATGAGATGAAAATTCATTGGTGGGTTTTCAAGCATAACAGTGACATGATCTGACATGCATCTTAAAAGTCACTCAGTGGCTATATTGAGATAAACGGTAAGGGGTGAAAAGGCAGAAGCAGAAATCCAACCAAGAAATGATGATGGCTTAGACCAGAGTGGTAGCCCTGGAGATGTTGAGAAGTAGACTGGTTATGACATTTATACTCATATCAAATGGTGATAAATGCTTGGGAGTATACTAAATTAGCACCAGAGGGAATGATTATTGGGGTCTGGGTAGGGTTGTCAGGGGAGTCTGATGTTCATAGGACACACTAATAAAAGGAGGACAACGTTGTGAAAAATGTGTAGAAAATCTCTTTGGGGCAGACATCCTTGCAAAGATTTGTGATCTATCTAGGTCAGACATTCTCAACCCTATGTATACACTGGGCCTCCTGAAGATATTTTTTAAATGACATAAAAAACAAAAACAGGAAATATCAATTCCCCAGGTCCCATTCCAAATTGATTAAATCTGAATCTGTGAGAATTGGGGCCTGAGTATCAGTATTTTTACAGCTCCCCAAGTAATCTTTAATCTTAAAATACATCCAAGGTTGATAACCATTGACCTAGATACAAGTCTGGCCCTGACACTCAACTTCAGAAAGAGTTCCAGATAGGTTCCACTCCTGGGAATACTAGTGGGTTAATAGAATCCATTGCCTTGATCATGCGATAGATATATAACCTCAGAATGTTGCCACAAATCAGGGATTTCTAAATCCTTCCAAAATTGCTATCCCCTTTTCACAGTTCCTTCCCTTCTAATAAACTTTGCTTTCTCATCACCATCCAATTCCAAATCTGGACTGAAGCTGCCATGTTAGCATCTCTCTTGCTGCTATACCCTTTACCATGTATCAAGGCTACTTCCTTCAGGAAGCTTTGGTCACTTAATGCACAGCAGCAGAATCTCCTCTTACCCCATCTACAAACACCCACACTTAGAGCTTAAAATATACCTCACAATTGCTTTACCAGTATGAAAAAAAAGTAGTTACCAACATTGATTGCATATTAGAATTACTGGGGAAGCTTTCAAAAAGTACCCAGGCTCAGGCCTCATCCCAGACCAATTTAATCAGAATGTATGGTGTTTGGACCCAGGGATGAGCATTTTTTTCAAAGCTCCCCATAATTTCCTAATGTACAGCCATAGTTGAGAATCACTGTTCCACATCTATGCTTTTAATATCAGTCATTTAACTTCACACCTCACAATTTTGTTTTTAAGTCTGTTTTCTAGAGTTTACCTATGGAGCAAGATGAAAATCTCTTACTCTAAGTAAAAATAACTTTAATAATACTAGCAAACAGTAATATAACAAGGATGAGGCAGTGGAGCAACTGCCCCAGGTGCAGGCAATAAGGTGTATATTTTCTGTAGAGATTTTTAAACAATAATAAAATTGACTAAAAGACAGTTTGCTTTTTATCATCACCATTTGCTATTATTTCTAAACAATTTTAGTGATAAAATCTCACTAGGCAGATTGCTTCCACTGTCCTCTCCTCTTATCATGCCTCTGCTAACAAATAATCACTTTCATAAACAGGTGGGGGATGTGCAATTGCTATCAGTTGGTTTCAACTGTAATTTCACAATAGAAAGAACAAGAAATACATCTTTGCATAAAGAGTCTTCCAGAAGTGTTAAAGTAGTTTAAGGAAGGAAGGCATTCTTTAACTATACTAGCTTTGCATGATAAAATCTACATTTTTTTTGCAAGAAAATAGTGATGTTTGAATAAGAGCATATGAGAGTTAAATATACTATGTACACATAGTACTTTGATGTAGTAGATACAATAAATTGGCACATCGCATTCATTCTCATCTTCTCCTAGTGTCCCTCCTGTAATAGATACTGGAAGACTAGATATTTCAGGGTTCTAGACGCAAATTTGTAAAATTTAAGTGAGGCAGGAATATCTTCCTGCTACTTTGGCTATTGCTAATCATCAAAAGCAAGATCTGGAAACACTAGGTCTTGCTACAGCAAAATTCCAGCATCCAATCACTAGATACATGAGTATTGAGGGGTAGTTGTAGTATGGTAGTGAATTCCTTATTGCTGGATTGCAAGATATGGCAAGGTGGTCTTAAGTCAATTTTAAAGTTCCAGGCCTGGCCTCCCCACTGCTGTCACTCCTCACCTTCCTGAATGTAGCAGACTTAGCACTACCTCTGATGGGATAATTTGACAGTGTTGATCGGGGACACCCAGTCTAGAACTCACTTCTCTATCCAAGAACTTTGTAAGCACCTGATTGCCTATATTAAACCATTTATTGCTTAAAATAGCCAGATGGATTTTGTTTCTTATAATTGAATGATGATACAATATTTGGTACCATGCAAACATTCAACAAATATTCATTGAGTAAATATTACAGTAAACATGACAAGTAAAAATCTCTGCCCTCATAGAATGCTTTATATTCTAGTGTAAATGATATAATATGCTTGAAATCTAGAGTACTATTAGAGTAAAATAAGAGAGATAGGGAGTGCCAGGGTCTAAAGCAAGATGAAATTTAAATGTGCCTATAGTATTCTTCACTAAGAAGATAACATTTACTGAGAGACTTGAAAGTGATAAGTGTCCATACTAGTTAATCAGATGACAATTCTAATAGCTCAGTGCCCCTAATATACCAATTGGAAAAATTATTGAATATCACACCTAGAAATTGAGACAATTCATAACAAGATAAATAATCTGAACCTCCAAAGTCCATTGAATTTCCTTTGCCACCTTTCATCAACTAATGAAAAGAGGCTTCTACTCATTAGTTGATGAAGGCTGGTCCTGACTTGCTGAAATATCCCATAGTGCTACCTCCCTCAAAGTTTGATTTGATAAAAGAAGAATTCATCACATGCTGAATTATTCCAAAATACTGTTAATTTTTGTCAACATGAACTTGTGGAATAGATGTAGGAATTGATTTAAAGACACTAGACAAGGGAAAAACATATTTCTTGATAGTATTTGTTGAAATGAGTATAACTAGAAAACTTCCAAACTCATTCTATGAGGCCACCATTACCTTGATCCCAAAACCAGACAAAGATCCCATCAAAAAGGAGAATTACAGACCAATATCCCTGATGAACATGGATGCCAAACACTCACCAAGATATTAGTCAATAAGATCCAAAAGTACATTAAAAAGATCATTCATCATGACCAAGTGGGATTTATTCCTGGGCTGCAAGGGTTGTTCAATATTCCCAAAACAATCAGCATGATACATCACATTTATAAAAGAAAGGACAAGAACCCTAAGATCCTCTCAATTGATGCAGAGAAAGCATTTGACAAAATACAGCATCCTTTCTTGATTAAAACTCTCCACAGTGTAGGGACAGAGGGAACATACCTCAATATCATAAAATCCATCTACAAAAAGCCCACAGTGAATATCATTCTCAATGGGGAAAAACTGAAAGCTTTTCCCCTAAGGTCAGGAACATGACAGGGATGCCCACTCTCACCATTGTTATTCAGCATAGTACTGGAAGTACTAGCTTCAGCATTCAGACAACAAAGAAATGAAAGGCATTCAAATTGGCAAAGAAAGGACGCTTGGATGGCTCAGCAGTTGAACATCTGCCTTTGGCTCAGGGCATGATCCTGGAGTCCTAGGATTGAGTCCCACATTGGGATCCTTGCATCAAGCCTGCTTCTATCTCTGCTTATGTCTCTGCCTCTCTCTGTGTCTCTCATGAATAAATAAATAAAATCTTTTTTAAAAATTGGCAAAGAAGTCAAACTCTCAAACGACATGATACTCTATGTGGAAAACCCAAAACAGTCCACTCTAAAATTGCTAGACTCATAAAGGAATTCAGCAAAGTGTCAGGATATAAAATCAATGCACAGAAATCAGTTGCATTTCTACATACTAACAATGAAGCAGAAGAAAGTGAAATTAAGGAATCGATCCCATTCACAATTGCAGCAAAAACCATAAGATACCTAGAAATAAACCTAACCAAAGAAGTAAAGGATCTGTACTCTAAACACTACAGAAAACTAGGGGTCCTGTGTGGCTCAGTGGTTTAGCGCCTGCCTTCGGCCCAGTGCATGATCCATCCTGGAGACCCGGGATCGAGTCACACATCAGGCTCCCTGCATGGAGCCTGATTCTCCCTCTGCCTGTGTCTCTGCCGCTGTGTGTGTGTGCGTCTCCCATGAATAAATAAATAAAATATTAAAAAAATAAAACTACAGAAAACTTTTGAAGAAATTGAGGGAGACACAAAGAAATGGAAAAACATTCCATGCTTATGGATTGGAAGAATAAAGTGTCTATGCTACCCAGAGCAATCTAAACATTCAATTCAATTAAAACGATGACAAAATTTTTCACAAGGCTGGAACAAATAATGATAAAATTTGTATGGAATCAGAAAAGACCCTGAATATTCAAAGCAATCCGAAAAAGAAAACCAAAGCTGGCAGCATCACCAGACTAAAAGTCTGGCAGCATACCAGATTTCAAGCTGTATTACAAAGCTGTAGTCATCAAGATTGGCACAAAAACAGACACATAGATCAATGGAACAGATAGAGAACCCAGAAATGGACCCTTAACTCTATGTTTAACTAATATTTGACAAAGCAGGAAAGAATATCCCATGGGGAAAAAACAATCTCTTCAATAACGGTTCTGGAAAAATTGGACAGCCACATGTAGAAGAATGAAACTAGGCCTTCCTATTACACTCTGCACAAAGATAAATTCAAAATGGATGAAAGACCTAAATGTGAGACAGGAATCCATCAAAATCCTAGATGAGAACACAGGCAGCAAACTCTTGCCACAGCAACTTCTTGCTAGACACATCCCCAAAGGCAAGGGAACAAAAGTAAAAATGAACTGTTGGGACTTCATCAAGATAAAAATCCGCACAGAAAAAAAAAAAAAACAGTCAACTAAACTAAATGGCAACCTATGTAATGGGAGAAGATATTTACAAATGATACATCAAATAATGGGCTAGTATCCAATATCTAGAAAGAACTTATCAAACTCAACACGCAGAAAACAAAAAATCCAGTCAAGAAATGGGCAGCAGACTGAACAGACATTTCTCCAAAGAAGACATACAAATGGCCAACAGATACATGAAAAAATGTTCCACATCACTTGGCATCAGGGAAATACAAATCTAAACCATAATGAGATACCACCTTATACCAGTCAGAATGGCTGAAATTAACAAGACAGGAAGCAACAAATGTTGGCAAGGATGTGGAGAAAGGGGAACCCTCTTCCACTGTTGGTGGGAATGCAAGCTGGTATAGTCACTCTGGAAAATGGTATAGAGGCTCCTCAAGAAGTTAAAAATAGAGCTACCCTATGACCCAGCAATTGCAGTACTAGGTATTTACCACAAAGATACAAATGTAATGATCTGAAGGGGCACTTACACCCCGATATTCAGAGTAGCAATGCCCACAATAACCAAACTGTGGAAGGAGTGGAGATGTCTGTTGACAGATGAATGGATAAAGAAGATGTGGGGGATATATATATGCATATATATATGGAATATTACTCAGTCGTCAGAAAGGATGAATCTTTACTATTTACATCGACGTGGATGAAACCGGAGGGTATTATGCTGAGCAAAGTAAGTCAATTAGAGGAAGGCAATTATATGGTTTCACTCATATGTGGAATACAGGAAACAACACAGAAGATCATATGGGAAGGGGGGAAAACTGAAGCGGAAGTCATCAGAGAGGGAGAAAAATCATGAGAGACTCTTAACTGTAGGAAACAAACTGAGGTTTGCTGGAGGGGAGGAGTGTGGGGGGATGGGGTAATTGGGTGATGAGCATTAAGGAGTGCACTTCTTGTGATGGACACTGGGTGTTATACGCAACTGATAAGTTATTGAATACTATATCTGAAACTAATGATATACTATATGTTGATTAATTGAATTTTTAAAAAATTTAAAAGAAAAAAAGAAATAGGTACAACTAAAATAATCTCTGACTTCAATGTGCTAGCTCAGAGACCTGCACATGACTTATTTAAGTCCATAAAGAATAGAAGCCCTGGTAAAAACTCTGACACTTTGGGCTGGAACCCTAGAATACTATACTCTAGAATTCAGGATGAACTAGAAGTAAATGAGCTTTCACACTGACTTCAGCTCAGCTCTGAGTCATTGTGGTGACCCAGAAAATCTCAATCCTAATATTGGATTAAAATGATCCCAGATTGCTAGTGTTCCCAGGTACCTGGCAGAAGTAACAGAAAATATTCCATGTCTGGAAGATAACTTTATTTCAAGCTTCACATTATTTCTAAAAAATGTTTTAATGTAGTATCTGGAATACATGAAAGATAAACCAAAGCAGGCAACTTGAACAAGAAATAGAAGAAAAATAGGGCATAGAAAAAGACCCATGGTACTCTAGATACTGAAATTTTGAGATATAGATTTTAAAATAACTATGTTTTCCAGTTTACAAAGATAAGGGAAATGATTGAAAATTTAAACAGATCAGGGGCAGGAAAATACAAAGCAGGTTTTTAAAAACAGAAATTCTAGAGGTAAAAAATGCAATAATTGACCTTAAGAATTAGTGGTTGAATTAAATAGAGATTAGATGAAGAAGAAGAGAAAATTTGTAAACCAAAACACAGTTTTGAAGAAAATATCAAGAAAGATGCATGGAGAAGCTAAGACACGGGAAAATAGAAGGAAGGATGACAATAGAAGGGAGGGTGACAATTCTGCTTCTGAGTATGTGCCCAACAGGAAAGCATGCACATGTGCATTAAGTGATATATAGAAGAATGTTCATTACAACATTTTTGTAACAGCACCAAATAGAAAATAACTCAGATGTTTTTTCAACAGTGTATAAATTGTAGTACATTCATAGAATGAATACTATACAACAATCAAAATGAACTATAGCTACTTGAGACAACTTGGATAA
The DNA here is from genome assembly GCF_053574225.1 of Canis aureus. Lineage (NCBI taxonomy): Eukaryota > Metazoa > Chordata > Mammalia > Carnivora > Canidae > Canis > Canis aureus. Next base: position 46,060,393 of record NC_135649.1, read on the forward strand.
ATCTCACAACTATAATGATGAGCAAAAGAAACCAGATAAAATAATATATACTCTGATTTAAGGTAAACTCCCAATATATGCCTCATTTAAGCAAGGTTCAAAACAAAAACATAAATAAGTCAAATATTGTTATGTGTTTACGGATGCATGTTAAGATGGTAAAATTATAAATAAATGTAATGCTTACCATAAAAGTAGGATAATAGTTATACTTTGGTGAAAGGAGAGTTATTTGACTACAAAGTGGCATGCAGAGGATTTCTGTGTGTAGGCATTGTCCTATTTTGTAATTTGTTCTACAATGTTCACTTTATCATAATTCACTAAGCTATACATTTTGTTTTATGCACTTTTCTTAGTATGTATAATAATTTAACCCAAAAAAGTACTTAAAATAACCACTATGGTGGTTATCCTCTGTAGTTTGGAGACGAAGGTGGGAGATCTACCACAGAAATGGATTGCCGTATTTGAGTGGGAATGATGGCATCAAAGAATGGCAGATAGTGACCAGCAACACTTAACAACCAGTGGCAAGGTGAGTATGCCTACTGTAATAAGCAGCAAAGCAAGAATATTATTCAGAATGGCTTGACCTGCATAGGACTTAAGATAGTACTTAATTATTCATTAGGTTCTTGGACTAAAATAGATGAGCAACCTATTAAATTCCTACTGGATGCATATAGCATGGCCCCTTATTCAATTCCTGAACCTAAAACAATTCCCAGAACAAAAGCCCCTTTAGGGAAGATCCTATAATACCATCATGAGTATGTACTGTAAATCTGTTGTTCTAGATTTACCAAAAGGAATCTATAGTCATTTACAGGATAACTGCATGCTGGGGAAAGAGAAATACCTAAAACCTTTAGGGATCACTGGACATTGGTTTGAATAATACTAAGTCCAGGGGATCTAAAATATCACTGTGTTCTACCGGTACCTATAAGCAGGGGCTTATATAGGAATCAGACGACAAAATGGAATTCTATCCATCTCACAGTGGGCTCAGTAGGTCTGAAACCAATCGTGTGTCTACTTCTCCAGTTCCCGAATTCATATATTGGAATTAATACTTAACAACTGCCAAATCCCCACAATGGCTCCCCAACCTGTAAAGCAAGGGCTAGTACATAAAGAAGGGCCAAGTGAAGGCCTGTGGAATTTCCCTCTCCACCAAAAGAGTAAACCAAGAGTTAATATTGTATTCCTGGGAAAAATATAAAGAATAGTGAAACCAAAGATATGTGCAGGGATAGTGATTCCTATCACTTCCCATTTAAGTGGTTTATTTGCCTTTGCTGAAGATTCAGATCTTAGAGACTGACAGTGTATTATCAGCTTAACCAGAGAGAAGCTCCAATTTGCAGCTGCTATTCTCGATGTAGTCTCTTAAAGAGATTGGAGCAAATCAACACAGTCCCCAGCACCTGGTATGCAGTTATCAATCTAGAAAATGCTTATTTACCCCTGTATTGCTCAACAGGAAAGACCAGAAGCAATTTTTCCTACTATAACAGGTACTGCTCTTAGATTGACACTATTTTACTACAGGGATATAATACTGGAACCATAATTATGCCACAAGACATCATGCTAACATACTATTATTGATGATATCATGTTGAAAGGGACATGGTAAGCAGGAACTTCAGATGCCTTGGTTGTAGGAATATAAAATCCATAAAAATCAGGAGACTGCTACCTCAGTGAAGTCCCTAGAGGTCCACTGGCCAGAGATATCCTGGAGTATCCTCTCAAATGAGAAAAACAAGTTTCTGCATCTCACAGCTCCCACCACTAAATAAAGAGGCACAATACTTGGGAGCTTCCTTGCAACTTAGTGGCAATCTATACTATATTTGAATGAGCTCACTGGACTCATTTACTAAGTAACTCATAATTCTGTCAACTTTGAATGAGGCCCAGAGCATTAGAAGGTTCTCCATCGTAGTCAGGCTGCAAAGCAAGCAGCTCAGCCACTTGAGCCCTAATGGCTAAATCTTCAATGGATACCTACAACTGAATATAATAAAAATATATAACAAAACTTCCAGGGCATAATAAAAGCAGTGGTTTGAGGGAGATTTTAGCCTTAAATACCTATAACCAAGAGAAAGTAAAAAAAAAATGAGATAATTGTCAATCTTAAGAAATTATTTTTTAAAAACCCAAGAGAAGGGGCTCCTGTATGGCTCAGTCAGTTAAGCATACAACTCTTAAGTTTTGGCTCAGGTCATGATCTCAGGGTGATGAGACTGAGCCCCACATCAGGCTTTATGCTCATTAGGGAGTCTGCTTCAGATTCTTTCCCTTTCCCTCTGCCCTTCCCCCTGCACTCTCTCTCTTTCTCTCTCTAAAATAAAATAAAAATAAAATCCTTTAAAAAAAGATGAATAAGCCCAATGAAAATACAAGGAAAGACACAATAAATGTAAGACTGGAAACTAAGGAAATTTAAATATATATATACTATATATATATATATATATATATATATATACAAAATATATATACACACAAAATCTATATATATACAAAATCTCTTTGGAAGAAAGGTAACAAAATAAACTTTTAAGCAGATTGATCAAGAGAGGAGAAAGAAAAGAGAGAAGACATAAAATATATAAATGAAAGTAAGGGGCATAACTACAAATAATAGTATTTTGAAAGATAATAAAATAATCAACACTGAAGGCCAACACTTTTCAAAACTTTGGAGAAATGGACAAATCCCCAAAAAAAATATAACTTACCAGAACTCACTCAAAAAGAAATTTTAAAGTTTTAAAAATGTAAAAGTCTTAAATCATCTTTTTAAAAAAAATTTTATTTATCTATTTGTGAGAAACACAGAAAGAGAGGCATAGACATAGGCAGAGGGAGAAGCAGAGCAGAGTTCGATCCCAGGACCAAAGGATCACCACCTGAGCCAAAAGCAGGTGCTCAACCACTGAGCCACCCAGGGGCCCCAAGTCTTAAATCATCTTATAATTATTTTAAAGATACAGTGATTAAAATCTTCCTGCAAAGGAAACACTAGATCAAGACTGTTTTATAAACAAGCTCTATCAAACTTTCAAGAAAGGGATAGCTTGAATTTGATAAAACCACTTTCAGATAACAGAAAAACAAGGAATATTACCCAATCTATTCTGCAAGACAAGTATACTCTGACACCAGAACAAAAAAAAAAATTATGAGAAATCAAGATAATGGATTGTATTAATTTATGAATACAGATGCAAAACCCCAAATAAAATTTTAGCAAATCAAACCCAACAATGTATAGAAAAGACAATATACCATAGCCAAATTGAATGTATCCCAGTTATGCAAGGATGGTTTAATATTAGAAAATCCATAAATATACCTTACTATATTAACAGATTTTTAAAACATTTATTTATTTTAGAGAGAGAACAGAAGGAGAGGCAGAGGGAAAGGGAGAGAGAGAATCCTAAGCAGACTCCCCAGTGAGCATAGAGCCCAATGCAGGGCTTGATCTCATGACCCTGAGATCATAATCTGAGCTGAAACCAAGAGTTGGCTGCTTAACCATCTGAACCACTCTGGTGCCCCTGTATTAACAGATTTTTATGGAAAGACAGATGATCATTTCAGTAGATATGAAAAGTCTTTCATCAAATTTAAAACCTATTTATGACAAAAATAAAACTCTTCTTAAATTAGAAATAAAAGAGATGTCTTAACTGATAAATAAAAGCATCTGTAAAATAATCCTAAAGTCAGCATTACCTTAAATGAGCACACACTGGACACAGCCTCATTAAAACCAGGAACAAGACAAGGAGACCCATTATTGCCACTTTCATTCAGTACTATACTTGAAGTCCTATCCAGTGTAATAAGACAATAATATACACAAGGATTGGAAAGGAAAAAAAAACAAAATTGTTATTATTTGTAATGATGTGATAAATTCTTTAGAAAATTCAAATCATATACTTTCATGCCATTAGAAATAACAGAAGAGTTTAGCAAAATGGCTTCATATAGGGTTAATATACAAGACTACTTTGCATTTCTATTCACAAACAGCAGATCATTAAAAATTTACCTAAAGACACTATTTACAATAGTATCAGAAATGCTAAGTTTCTGGGAATAAGTCTAATAAATTCACAAAACATCTATGGGGGAAATTATAAAGTGTTATTAATATATATTTTAAAAGATCTAAATAAGCTAAATATGCTTTATTGTTGATAGGAATATTTAATATCTTAAAAATGTTGGTTTTTGGGGTGCCTGGGTGGCTCAGTCCACTGAGTATATGACTTCTGGTTTCATCTTAGGTCATGATCTCAGAGTCGTGAGATCAAGCTCCATGTTGGGCTCCATGGTCAGTGGGGAGTCTGCTAAGAATTGTCTCTATATATTCCTGTCTGCCTCTCCCCATGCTTATGAGCTCTCTCTCTAAAATAAATAAATAAATAAATATTTTTAAAAATTTTTGTTTTTCCTCAAATTTATCTAGAAATAAATTCAATGAAATTTCAACTTACATTTTAAGTTTCCATGTTTCCATGTTGAAGACATAGGGTCAATAATAAGACAGAATATAACTGAAGATGAAGAACAGGTTTAGGGCATTTACCCTATCAGATATTAGGAATTATTATAAGACTATAATAATTAAAACAGTGTAATACTGGAGCAGAGATAGATAAAATGATCAATGGGATAAGAGACAGACGCACCAATGAATGAAACTTCAATATAACAGAGATAGCATATCTGCTTAGTAGAGAAAGTAGGAGCTGTTCAATAAATGAAGCTGGGAAAATGGCTACCATATGGAAAAAGATGAAATTGGTTTCTGCCTCACACCACATCTAGAGAACAACTTCAGATGGATTAAAGATTCTAAAGTGAAAAAAAATTTTAAAACTCTTGGTAGAAAATATGCATGAAAATATTTTATCCATTGGAGTATTTTTTAACAGGATACTAAAAAAATGGTAATTTTGACTATAATAAAACTCATCAAAAGGCCACTTAGAGAAAGTGAAAAATACAAGCTACAGACTGGAAAACAGTACTTACGGTACATAGAACCAAGAAAAAGTATCAAGAATATGTAAAGAAATTCTATACAACCATAAGAGAAGGACAAATAACCCAAAACAAAAAAAAATGGACAAGAGACATTTCATACAAGAAGAGACACAGAAGAGCAAAAATGTATGAAGTGAGTTTAACATCAATGATGATTGAGGAAATTCAATTCAAGATAGTGAAATACCAATTTATGGATATTTTGCTAGCAAAAAACGTAAAAGGTCTATTAATACCTAATACTAGAGATGATATGGAGCCACCATATGACTTACACATTGCTTCTGGGAATGAAAATTTTTGAAATGACTTTTTAAAACGGTTTCACGTTACTTCCTAAAGTTGAACATTTACGTAGCCTATGGGTTAGCATTTCCAATCCCAGGTATTTACCAAAGATAATTTCTTTTTTTTTTTTTTTTTTTTTTTTAAGTTTTTATTAATTTATGATAGTCACAGAGAGAGAGAGAGAGAGGCAGAGACACAGGCAGAGGGAGAAGCAGGCTCCATGCACCGGGAGCCTGATGTGGGATTCGATCCCGGGTCTCCAGGATCGCGCCCTGGGCCAAAGGCAGGCGCCAAACCGCTGCGCCACCTAGGGATCCCCCAAAGATAATTTCTTATACATACAACTGAAGATATGTACAAGAAAGTTCAAAGTAACACTACTTATAACGCTAAATGCTTAGAAACAACCCTAATGCCCATTAATGAGAGAAAGGATGAATAAACTGTGGTACAGATACATAATAGATTACTATAAACTAGTCAGATGAATTAACTACATCAATACAAAGTAGGCATGATTTTTAGAAAAATAAGTAAGGATAATAAGTAAAATATCAAAATAAATCTTAAACATTACATGCAGCATTATATCTATTCTGTAAAGCAAAACACAACTAAAAATTTAAAATATATCCCTTAGGAATATACTTCCACACAATATAACTATATAAAAATGGAACAAGGAATCATGAAAAAGAGAAGCAGTTTGATGCTACTTCAAATGGAGGGAAATGTGGTGCTGGGAGGTTACAGTCAAGATCCTAACTTTTGTTTTTAGTTGTTGGGTTCAGAATGCTTACTCCATTGTTTTTTTAAAGATTGTATTTATTTATTCATGAGAGACAGAGAGAGAGAGAGAGAGAGAGAGAGAGAGAGAGAGGCAGAGTCAAAGGCAGAGGGAGAAGCAGGCTCCGTGCAGGAAACCTGACATGGGACTCAATCCTGGGTCTCGATCCTGCGACTCCAGGAACACGCCTTGGGCTGAGGGCGGCGCTAAACCACTGAGCAACCCGGGCTGCCCTGCTTACTCCATTATTAAAAACAACTAGAGCTAGTTTCATTCTTCTGCATGTGGAAGTCCAATTTTCCCAGCACCATTTATTGAAGAGACTGTCTTTTTTCCAGTGGGTAGTCTTTCCTGCTTTGTTGAATATTAGTTCACCATAAAGTTGAGGGCTCACTTCTGGATTCTCTATTCTGTTCCATTTATCTATGTGTTTGTTTTTGTGCCAGTACCACCCTGTCTTGATGACTACAGCTTTTACCACTCTCTTGCACCATACACAAAGATAACCTCAAAATGGATGAAAGATCTAAATGTGAGACAAGATTCCATCAAAATTCTAGAGGAGAACACAGGCAACACCCTTTTTGAACTCGGCCACAGTAACTTCTTGCAAGATACATCCACAAAGGGAAAAGAAACAAAAGCAAAAATGAACTATTGGGACTTCATCAAGATAAGCTTTTGCACAGCAAAGGATACAGTCAACAAAACTAAAAGACAACCTACAGAATGGGAGAAGATATTTGCAAATGACGTATCAGATAAAGGGCTAGTTTCCAAGATCTATAAAGAACTTATTAAACTCAACACCAAAGAAACAAACAATCCAATCATAAAACGGGCAAAAGACATGAAGAGAAATCTCACAGAGGAAGACATAGACATGGCCAACATGCTCATGAGAAAATGCTCTGCATCACTTGCCATCAGGGAAATACAAATCAAAACCATAATGAGATACCACCTCACACCAGTGAGAATGGGGAAAATTAACAAGGCAGGAAACCACAAATGTTGGAGAGGATGTAGAGAAAGGGGAACCTCCTTGCACTGTTGGTGGGAATGTGAACTGGTGAAGCCACTCTGGAAAAGTGTGTGGAGGTTTCTCAAAGAGTGAAAAATAGATCTGCCCTAAGACCCAGCAATTGCACTGCTGAGGATTTACCACAAAGATACAGATGCAGTGAAAGGCCGGGACACCTGCACCCTGATGTTTATAGCAGCAATGTCCACAATAGCCAAACTGTGGAAGGAGCCTCAGTGTCCATCGAAAGATGAATGGATAAAGATGTGGTTTATGTATACAATGGAGTATTACTCAGCCATTAGAAATGACAAATACCCACCATTTGCTTTGACGTGGATGGAACTGGAGGGTATTATGCTGAGTGAAATAGGTCAATCGAGAAGCACAAAAATTATATGGTCTCATTCATTTGGGGAATATAAAAAATACTGAAAGGGAATAAAGGGAAAAGGAGAAAAAATAAGTGGGAAATATCAGAAAGGGGGACAGAACATGAAAGACTCCTAACTCTGGGAAACTAACTAGGGGTGGTGGAAGGGGAGGTCGGTGGGAGGGGGTGGGGATGACTGGGTGCCGGGCACTGAGGGGGGCACTTGAGGGGATGAGCTCTGGGTGTTATTCTGTATGTTAACAAATTGGGAGGGAGGGGCAAGACGGCGGAAGAGTAGAGTCCCCAAATCACCTGTCACCACCAAATTACTTAGAAAACCTTCAAATCATCCTGAAAATCTACGAATTCGGCCTGAGATTTAAAGAGAGAACAGCTAGAATGCTACAGTGAGAAGAGTTCGCGCTTCTATCAAGGTAGAAAGATGGGGAAAAAAGAATTAAAGAAACAAAAGTCATTGAAGGGGGAGGAACCCCGAGAGGAGCCGGGCTAAGGCCGGGGGAAGTGCCCCCAGGACAGGAGAGCTCCGTCCCGGAGAAGCAGGAGCTGAACCAATCTTACCCGGCAGAAAGGCACACGCAGGGAGTTAGAGCAGGATCCCAGGAGGGCGGGGATGCCCTCAGGCTCCCTGGGACACTAGCAGACACCTGCATCCGGGGAGAGTGCACGGAGCCGCCAAAAGGGCTGCAGCGCACCCGGCTTGACTTGGGAACAGCTCCGAGGACCTCGGGTGGCGGCTCCACGGAGGGGGCTGCGCGGCCGGGAGCAGCTCTGTGGGGCTCGGGTGGAGGCTCCGCGGAGAGGCAGCTGCGCGGCCGGGAGCACAAATCCAACAGCGCAGGCCCGGGAGCACTGGGCGCCGGGGACACAGCCAGGATCCGGCCTCCTCCTGGGACAGGCAGAGGCCAGGAGGGCCCAGGACAGCAAGGATGCTCCTGCCCCAAACTGAGCAAATCAGCGGCCCTGCCCCAGAGCATCCAGGCCCCTGCAGACGGAGGGCTCTATAGCTACTGCGGGAGCTGAATCCAGGGCTCCAGAGCTGGCCGCCACCACTGTGGTTGTTCCTCGAAGCCTCACAGGGTAAACAACCCCCACTGAGCCCTGCACCAGGCAGGGGGCTGAGCAGCTCCCCCAAGTGCTAACACCTGAAAATCAGCACAACAGGCCCCTCCCCCAGAAGACAACTAGACGGACAAGTTCCAGGGGAAGTCAAGGGATTTAAAGTATACAGAATCAGAAGATACTCCCCTGTGGTTTTTTTGTTTTCTTTTTGATTTCTGTTTGCTTCCCCCACCCTTTTTTTCCCTTTCTTTTTCTTTCTCTTTTTCTTCTTTTTTCTTTTTTTCTCCCTTTTTTCTTTTTTCTTTTCTTTCCTTCTTTCTCTCCTCTCTTTTTCTCCTTATCCCAATACAACTTGTTTTTGGCCACTCTGCACTGAGCAAAATGACTAGAAGGAAAACCTCACCTCAAAAGAAAGAATCAGAAACAGTCCTCTCTCCCACAGAGTTACAAAATCTGGATTACAATTCAATGTCAGAAAGCCAATTCAGAAGCACTAGTATAAAGCAACTGGTGGCTCTAGAAAAAAAAGCATAAAGGACTCAAGAGACTTCATGACTGCAGAATTTAGATCTAATCAGGCAGAAATTAAAAATCAATTGAATGAGATGCAATCCAAACTAGAAGTCCTAACGACGAGGGTTAACAAGGTGGAAGAACGAGTGAGTGACATAGAAGACAAGTTGATGGAAAAGAGGGAAAATGAGGGAAAAAAAGACAAACAATTAAAAGACCATGAAGATAGATAAAGGGAAATAAACGACAGCCTGAGGAAGAAAAACGTACATTTAATTGGGGTTCCCAAGGGCGCCAAAAGGGACAGAGGTCCAGAATATCTATTTGAACAAATCCTAGCTGAAAACTTTCCTAATCTGGGAAGGGAAACAGGCATTTAGATCCAGGAAATAGAGAGATCCTCCCCTAAAATCAATAAAAACCATTCAACACCTCAACTTTTAATAGTTAAGCTTGCAAATACCAAAGATAAAGAGAAGATCCTTAAAGCAGCAAGAGACAAGAAATCCCTTATTTTATGAGAAGGAGTATTAGGGTAACAGCAGACCTCTCCACAGAGACCAGGCAGGCCAAAAAGGGCTGGCAGGATATATTCAGGGTCCTAAATGAGAAGAACATGCAACCAAGAAGACTTTATCCAGCAAGGCTCTCATTCAGAATGGAAGGAGAGATAAAGAGATTCCAAGACAGGCAGGAACTGAAAGAATATGTGACCTCCAAACCAGCTCTGCAAGAAATTTTAAGGGGGACTCTTAAAATTCCCCTTTAAGAACAAGTCCAGTGGAACAATCCACAAAAACAAGGACTGAATAGATATCATGATGACACTAAACTCATATCTTTCAATAGTAACTCTGAACGTGAACGGGCTTAATGAACCCATCAAAAGGCGCAGGGTGTCAGACTGGATAAAAAAACAGGACCCATCTATTTGCTGTCTACAAGAGTCTCATTTTAGACAGAAGGACACCTACAATCTGAAAATAAAAGGTTGGAGAACCATTTACCATTCGAATGGTCCTCAAAAGAAAGCAGGGGTAGCCATCCTTATATCAGATAAACTAACATTTACCCCGAAGACTGTAGTGAGAGATGAAGAGGGACACTATATCATACTGAAAAGATCTATCCAACAAAAGGACTTAACAATCCTCAATATATATGCCCGAATGTGGGAGCTGCCAAATATATCAATCAATTAATAACCAAAGTGAAGAAATACTTAGATAATAATACACTTATACTTGGTGACTTCAAACTAGTGCTTTCTATACTCGATAGGTCTTCTAAACACAACATCACCAAAGAAACGAGATCTTTAAATGATACACTGGACCAGATGGATTTCACAGATATCTGCAGAACTTTACATCCAAATTCAACTGAATACACATTTTTCTCAAATGCACATGGAACTTTCTCCAGAATAGACCACATAATGGGTCACAAATTGGGTCTGAACCGATACCAAAAGATTGGGATCCTCCCCTGCATATTCTCAGACCATAATGCCTTGAAATTAGAACTAAATCACAACAAGAAGTTTGGAAGGACTTCAAACACATGGAGGATAAGGACCATCCTGCTAAAGATGAAAGGGTCAACCAGAAAATAAAGGAAGAATTAAAAAGATTCATGGAAACCAATGAGAATGAAGATACAACCATTCAAAATCTTTGAGATGCAGCAAAAGCAGTCCTAAGGGGGAAATACATCGCAATAGAAGCATCCATCCAAAAACTGGAAAGAACTCAAATACAAAAGCTAACCTTACACCTAAAGGAGCTATAGAAGAAACAGGAAATAGATCCTACACCCAGCAGAAGAGGAGAGTTAATAAAGATTCGAGCAGAACTCAACGAAATCAAGACCAGAAGAACTGTGGTACAGATCAACAAAACCAGGAGTTGGTTCTTTGAAAGAATTAATAAGAGAGATAAACCATTAGCCAGCATTATTAAAAAGAAGAGAGAGAAAACTCAAACTAATAAAATGATGAATGAGAAAGGAGAGATCACTACCAACATCAAGGAAATACAAACGATTTTAAAAACTTGTCGTGAGCAGTTATAAACCAATAAATTAGGCAATCTAGGAGAAATGGACGCATTCCTGGAAAGCCACAAACTACCAAAACTGGAACAGGAAGAAAGAGAAAACCTGAACAGGCCAATAACCAGGGAGGAAATTGAAGCAGGCATCAAAAACCTCCCAAGAAAAAAGTCCAGGGCCAGATGGCTTCCCAGGGGAATTCTATCAAACGTTTAAAGAAGAAACCATACCTATTCTACTAAAGCTGTTTGGAAAGATAGAAAGAGATGGAGTACTTCCAAATGCATTCTATGAGGCCAGCATCACCTTAATTCCAAAACCAGACAAAGACCCCAGCAAAAAGGAGAATTATAGACCAAAATCCCTGATGAACATGGATGCAAAAATTCTTAACAAGATACTAGCCAACAGGATTCAAGAGTACATTAAGAAAATTATTCACCATGACCAGTAGGATTTATCCCTGGGACACAAGGCTGGTTCAACAATCGTAAAACAATCAATGTGATTCATCATATCAGCAAGAGGAAAACCAAGAACCATATGATCCTCTCAAAAGATGCAGAGAAAGCATTTGACAAATACAGCATCCATTCCTGATCAAAACTCTTCAGAGTGTAGGGATAGAGGGAACATTCCTCAACATCTTAAAAGCCATCTATGAAAAGCCCACACCAAATATAATTCTCATTGGGGAAGCACTGGGAGCCTTTCCCCTAAGATCAGGAACAAGACAGGGATGTCCACTCTCACCACTGCTATTCAACATAGTACTGGAAGTCCTAGCCTCAGCAAAGAGACAACAAAAAGACATTAAAGGCATTCAAATTGGCAAAGAAGAAGTCAAACTCTCGCTCTTCGCCAATGACATGACACTGTACATAGAAAACCCAAAATCCTCCACCCCAAGATTGCTAGACCTCATACAGCAGTTTGGTAGCGTGGCAGGATACAAAATCAATGCCCAGAAGTCAGTGGCATTTCTATATACTAACAATGAGACTGAAGAAAGAGAAATTAAGGAGTCAATCCCATTTACAATAGCACCCAAAAACATAAGATACCTAGGAATAAACGTAACCAAAGATGTAAAGGATCTATACCCTCAAAACTATAGAACACTTCTGAAAGAAATTGAGGAAGACACAAAGAGATGGAAAAATATTCCATGCTCATGGATTGGCAGAATTAATATTGTGAAAATGTCAATGTTAACCAGGGCAATTTACACGTTTAATGCAATCCCTATCAAAATACCATGGACTTTCTTCAGTGAGTTAGAACAAATTATTTTAAGATTTGTGTGGAATCAGAAAAGACCCCGTATAGCCAGGGGAATATTAAAAAAGAAAACCATAGCTGGGGGCATCACAATGCCAAATTTCAGGTTGTACTACAAAGCTGTGGTCATCAAGACAGGGTGGTACTGGCACAAAAACAGACACATAGATCAATGGAACAGAATAGAGAATCCAGAGTTGGACCCTCAACTTTATGGTCAACTAATATTCTATAAAGGAGGAAAGACTATCTACTGGAAGAAAGACAGTCTCTTCAATAAATGGTGCTGGGAAAATTGGACATCCACATGCAGAAGAATGAAACTAGACCACTCTCTTTCACCATACACAAAGATGAACTTAAAATGGATAAAAGATCTAAATGTGAGACAAGATTCCATCAAAATCCTAGAGGAGAACACAAGCTACACCCTTTTTGAACTCAGCCGTAGTAACTTCTTGCAAGATACATCCACGAAGGGAAAAGAAACAAAAGCAAAAATGAACTATTGGGACTTCATCAAGATAAGAAGCTTTTGCACAGCAAAGGATACAGTCAACAAAACTCAAAGACAACCTACAGAATGGAAGAAGATATTTGCAAATGACGTATCAGATAAAGGGCTAGTTTCCAAGATCTATAAAGAACCTATTAAACTCAACACCCAAGAAACAACCAATCCAATCATGAAATGGGCAAAAGACATGGAGAGAAATCTCACAGAGGAAGACATAGACATGGCAAACATGCACATGAGAAAATGCTCTGCATCACTTGCCATCAGGGAAATACAAATTAAAACCACAATGAGATACCACCTCACACCAGTGAGAATGGGGAAAATTAACAAGGCAGGAAACCACAAAAGTTGGAGAGGATGTCTAGAAAAGGGAACCCTCTTACACTGTTGTTGGGAATCTGAACAGGTGAAGCCACTCTGGAAAACTGTGTGGAGGTTCCTCAAAGAGTTATAAATAGACCTGCCCTACGACTCAGCAATTGCACTGTTGGGGATTTACCCCAAAGATACAGATGCAATGAAACGCTGGGACACCTGCACCCCGATATTTATAGCAGCAATGTTCACAATAGCCAAACTGTGGAAGGAGCCTCGGTGTCCATCGAAAGATGAATGGATAAAGAAGATGTGGTTTATGTGTACAATGGAGTATTACTCAGCCATTAGAAATGACAAATACCCACCATTTGCTTCAACGTGGATGCAACTGGAGGGTATTATGCTGAGTGAAATAAGTCAATCAGAGAAGGACAAACGTTATATGTTCTCATTCATTTGGGGAATATAAATAATAGTGAAATGGAATAGAAGGGAAGGGAGAAGAAATGTGTAGGAAACATCAGGGAGACAGAACATAAAGACTCCTAACTCTAGGAAAAGAAGTAGGGGTACTGGAAGGTGAGGAGGGCGAGGGGTGGGGGTGAATGGGTGACGGGCACTGAGGGGGGCACTTAATGGGATGAGCTCTGGGTGTTATTCTGCATGTTGGCAAATTGAACACCAATAAAAATTAAATTTATTATAAAAAAACAAATTGAACACCAATAAAAAATAAATTTATTTTAAAAAAATAAAAATAAATAAAAAATAAAAATATTTTGGCTAAAAAATTTAAAAAATAAAAACAACTATAGCTAATGAAATAACAAATAAATAAATAAATAAATAAATAAATAAATAAATAAAGGCTATATATTAACCAGTGATAGGGCATTTTCCTGACATCCAGAAAGAAAGAAAGAAAGCAAATAATAGGAAACTGAAGCCAACCAATACTAGCAGAATATGAAGGATTCATGCCCCTCAGGAATGGTTCATGTCCCCTCAAAATTAAAGAACCCAAATCTGCAGAAGTGTTAGCTGAAGGCAAAGAACATGGGAAGGATAGAAGAAGAAGCAATCTATAACAGCTTAAGAGACCTTGATCTTTTCTAAAAAAAATGATCCATTTATTAATTCATAGTTCAATAGCTCAGAATTCTGGGTTCTCTGCTTAGGGAGTCACACGTCCACCTCAGTGTATTGGTCAGGCTGGGCTTTTACCTGGAGGTTCTGTGGAAGAATCAATTCCTAGATCATTCAGATTGTTGGCAAAATCAAGTAGACCATGGTCTTGTAACCAGTTCCAAAACGAGAACTGCAGCAGTCATCATATTCTCTTTCTTACTTACACACACGCACACGCACACACACACTGTTTACTTTCCCTTTTCTCAACTATATTCTATAAAGTGTGTTGATGGTAACTAAGTTTATTATACTCTTTAAGTTACAGTATCTCCAGGTGGGATTATGACGAAACCATAAGATGAATGAACATCATGTAGAGATCTATTCAGTTACTGATGAAACTCTGGATATCCCCTTTTTTGAAAGAGGATGGATCCAGCTTTCTTTTTATCAGAAAGAGTTGCATTATGTTATTCATTACCATACTGTCATTGCTGTTCTTGTTCAAAGTATGTATATAAATATGAAAAGACATGGGGCACCTGTGTGGCTGAGTCCCTTAAGCATCTGTCTTTGGATCAGGTCATGATCCTGGGTTCTGGGATCGAGCCCTGCAGTGGGCTCCCCATTCAGTTAGGGAGCCTACTTCTTCCTCTCCTCCCTGCTCCTGCTCTTTCACTCTTTTAAAATCTTTTTTAGGGGATCCCTGGGTGGCGCAGCAGTTTGGCGCCTGCCTTTGGCCCAGGGCGCGATCCTGGAGACCTGGGATCGAATCCCACGTCGGGCTTCCGGTGCATGGAGCCTGCTTCTCCCTCTGCCTGTGTTGTGTCTCTGCCTCTCTCTCTCTCTCTCTGTGTGACTATCATAAATAAATAAAAAATAAATAAAAAATAAAATCTTTTTTTAAAAAGTATGAAAACACAAATATGTACAATGTTTAGTATGAAGAGAGCTGAACTGCATTTGGCACCCATTTTCACCTCATTCAAGCATGCCTCCTGTACTGGAAAAATAAAAATAAAAGTAAAAATAAAAAAAATCTACATTTTAGAGATTCTCCTATAGTTATGTTTCTGGATACTAATTAGGTTCAGTCAGTTACACATACTTTCAAGAAACTTAGAAGGCAGAAGTGATTTGAGGATCGTTTTCCTCCTGCTTTGATGGCTGTTGCTGTCGAGCAAAATCTTGAAGACCTTGGCTTTTTCTACAGCAGCATTCTAGTGTTCATTAGCATAGCTGGTGTTGAGAGTTAGTTGCACTAGGGTGAAGACTGGACTCAGCCTGGGATGCCCTGGCACCAGGTTTATGAGGTAAAAACATAGCTGCAATAGTGGTGGCCTCTGGATTCCTCAAGCACAGCCATGTCTGTGTCCCTGAACTTAACAGTTCCATTGGGAAATTCATGACACCCTGCCTTTCTGATGAGAGCAGAGGTAGCCTATCCTCCAACAGACCAATTCTTCAGTTTATTCTAAGATTCTTTTCTGGAGGCCCAGTTCAAAACTCATTCCTCTAGCTCAGTCAGTATTTTGGGAGGCCCCTATTTCATGTATTAAATACCTAGAAAGGGAGAGTGGCTCTTATTTCCTACAACTGAGTCCTAGCTGATACAGATATGCTCTTAAGAAACCATTTTTACATGGAATCCTTATTTGCTTATTAAAGAATATAGTAGGGATGTCTGGGTGGCTCAGCCGTTGAGCCTCTGCCTTCAGCTCAGGGCGTGATCCCGGAGTTCTGATAGAGTCCTTCATGGGGCTCCCTGTAGGGAGGCTGCTTCTCCCTCTGCCTGTGTCTCTGCCTGTGTGTGTGTGTGTGTGTGTGTGTGTGTCTCATGAATAAATAAATAAAATCTTTCTTTAAAAATATAAAGAGCATAGTATAAAAACCAGAGTTTCTTTTTGATTGAATTTCAGGGAATGTTTGGCTTATAAAATGTTAAATTTAAATTTCTCTAATGCCCAGCTTATCTATCAAGCTTTTAATTATATATACAAACACATTTTCATAAAATAAATAATTAACTGCAAGACAAAGAAAAAAGCCTGCTCTAAATATTTATGGATTTGTAAATTATTCCTGTCATTTAAACTAAGCTTTTAAAATACACTGATTTTCACTAAAATAAATTGAATTAAATTTAGTCTAATATCATCTCATATTTATTGAGGACTTATTCTGAGCTAAGCAGTGTTCCATCATCTTGCTTTCTTTTTTCCATCCTTAGCACAGATCTTTTGATTCCCCAGAAAATTGTCTTGTCATTTTCCAAAGACAAGGTAACATGGGATTATTTTAATGGTTAAAGCACAAACAAGTTGTGTTTGCAGCTTGAAGAGGTGCAGTCTTCTATGGATTTGGGTTCATTTCTAGGCCTAGCTACATTGCTATGTTAGAATTACTACAAACAATACAGAGAAAGTAGGAGCACTTGGGTAGCTCAGTTGATTAATGGTCTGCCTTCAGCTAAAGTCCTGATCTCAGGATCCTGGGACGGATATCCATGTGGGGCTCCCTGCTCAGTGGGGAGTTTGCTTCTCCCTCTCCCTCTGCCCCTACCCCCACTCATGCAAATGCTCTCTCACTCTCTTTCAAATAAATAAATTAAATCTTTAAGAAAAACAATACGGAGAAAGTAAATTGAGAAATCAGTAAAATTCTACTTGTATGTTGATAGTAAGAAATATAGTCCCTCTCCCATAGGGACTGTGCTATAATGAGTTAATATAATGGTGATGCAGTTAAATACTCTAATTTCTAGAAACATATTCCCCATTGACAAATGAGGTATGCATCTTATTTTAAATATTTCCACTTCTCTCTATCTCCACACTACCAGCCTGTTAAAGCTTTTATCATCTTTCATCTTGATTTCTACTGTAGCCTCCTAACTGGTCTCCCTGTTCCATTCTTCCCTTCTAATTATAGTCCTTACACAGCAACCAGGGTGATCTTTTGTTAATGGTTAACTCAAAACATATCCCCACCCTTCTTAAAACTCTTTAATTCCTTCTCTCTGCACTTAAAACAAAAATCCTAAATCCTTAACATAGCCTTAATGATCTTGCATGATCAGGTAATTTCTAACTCTAGTCTTAGCTTCTCACTACTTAGACACCTCAATTTCTCCATTCACTGGATTTGTATTCACTTTCTTGAACATTCAAGTTCTTTCCTACCACTGTGCCATCTTACTTGCTGTTTCCTCTCCTTTTTAAAAAAAAAATTTATTTATTTATTCATGAGAGAAACAGTGAGACAGAGGGAGAAGCAGACTCCCTGTGAGAAGCCTGATGTGGGACTCGACCCCAGGGTCACGACCGGAGCTACAGGCAGACACTCAACCACTGAGCCACCTGATGCCCCACTGTTTCCACTCCTAAGAACACTTTCCCCTCTCCACCTTCGCATTACTGGCTCCTTCTCATCCCTCAAGGTCTTAAAAAAAGCCTATTTTTTCTTATGCAACTATGTGCTCTTCCTTCATAACCCATGTTACTGTTACATTTAAACACTTGTTTGAGTTTACTTCTTTAGTCTCTCTCCTACTAGACTAAGCTTCATGATGGTAAAAATGAAGGACTCTGATTCCCTCTCCCAGTAGTGTTGGTAGGAGCAGACCAGAGAGTGAACCTTTCACATCTTATGTGAGAAAAGCAGGCAGATTTGATTTCCCTGACCTAGTGGCATTGCAGAGCTCAGCAAGGAGCTGTTCTCCCCACGGGAACCAGGTGCTGCTCTGATTCTCCTGCCAGGGTGATGTTGCTAGGGTACAGGGCTAAGCTTTCTTTTTTTTTTTAATTTTTATTTATTTATGATAGTCACAGAGAGAGAGAGAGAGAGGCAGAGACATAGGCAGAGGGAGAAGCAGGCTCCATGCACCGGGAGCCCGATGTGGGATTCGATCCCGGGTCTCCAGGATCGCGCCCTGGGCCAAAGGCAGGCGCCAAACCGCTGCGCCACCCAGGGATCCCAAGGGCTAAGCTTTCACTCACACCCAACATCAATGGGATAGAGGGAGGCTCTGGAATTTGGGTCTAGTAAGAACTCTTCCCTACCCTAACCCTGGTGCCAGCAACATCCATTAGGAGTCTGAACCTACACACACACCCTGCAGCAGTAAGACTAAATGAAGTGATATGAAGCAGGGCTAGTTAGCATTTCATTTCCCACTTCTCCTGATTTCAGCAGAAGACAGTGAGCACCTGAGCCTTGACACCTACCTGGCCTCAATGAGATGGAATGAGGCAGTGGTAGGCAAGGTTAGTTAGCATTCTCTTTCTCTCCTTCCTCCACTGGTGTCCGTAGGTCCTTGTGGGACTGATATTCTTCCCTGCATCCTGCAAACATAAAGCAGTTAAGTCAGACTGTTTCTCAAAGCGATGAGAGCAGTGAGGCCCAGGAGGGACCACCCCCACATGAAGGCAATGAGTAAGTTAGTGTTCTATTTTCTTTGGAAAGTGTCAGCAGGGCCAAGCAGGTTGCTGATCTTCCACCCTAGCCATTTGCAATGAGGCAGTGTGAATTAGAAATCCACTTTTGCCAGGTGGTATCAGCAGAGCCAAGTGGGAAACTAAACATATATCCCCACACAAATCTATGCTACACCTCACAGGGAATCATCTGGTTAAAAATATATTAAATAATATTGAGTCTTGTAATATCCAAAATGTCTAGGATAGAAAAGAAAAGAGCACCAAGAAAATCTTTAACATGAATGAGAAAATTCAATCAACAAAT
The DNA here is from genome assembly GCF_053574225.1 of Canis aureus. Classification (NCBI taxonomy): domain Eukaryota; kingdom Metazoa; phylum Chordata; class Mammalia; order Carnivora; family Canidae; genus Canis; species Canis aureus. Next base: position 46,079,588 of record NC_135649.1, read on the forward strand.
GCCAACATTGAGATAAATCAGATTTTAAAGTAAACATCATAAAAATGGTTAAGTAAATTATCTGCAAAAATTAAAAACACAGAACATCTCAGAAAATAAATATATGTTACATAAAAGAACCAAATGGAAATCATAGAAATGAAAAATATAATAACTAAAATTAAAAACTCACTGAAGAGCTCAAAAGTAGAGATAACAGGACAGAACCAGTAAACTTAGGGACAGACCAATAGAATTTATTCAATCTAAGCAAAAACATCCATATCATTGTAGTCACAAAAGCAGAAGAATGAGAGAGTAGAATTGAATACATATTTTTTCAAAGTTGAAAACTTCCCAAAGTTAGCAGAAAAAAAAACAAGAAACATAAACCTATACGTTTAAGAAACTGAACATAACCCAAACAGGATAAATCCCTCCCACCAAAAAAAAATCCATGCTGACATTGTAACTACATTTCTGTAAAAAAAAAAAAAAAAAGACAAAGGGGGCACCTGGGTGACTCAGTGGTTGAGCATCTGCCTTTGGCTCAGTTCCTGATCCCAGGGTCCTGGAATAAAGCCCCACATCAGGCTCCCTGCAGGGAGCCTGCTTCTTCCTCTGCCTATGTCTCTGCCTCTCTCATGAATGAATAAATAAAGTCTTTTTATTTATTTATTTTTTATTTATTTTTTTTATTTATTTATGATAGTCACAGAGAGAGAGAGAGAGGCAGAGACATAGGCAGAGGGAGAAGCAGGCTCCATGCACCGGGAGCCCGATGTGGGATTCGATCCCGGGTCTCCAGGATCGCGCCCTGGGCCAAAGGCAGGCGCCAAACCGCTGCGCCACCCAGGGATCCCAATAAAGTCTTTTTAAAAAAGACAAAGAAAGAATCTTGAAAGCAGCCAGAAAGAAATTACACATTACCTATAGGAGAAGAACAATTCAAATGATGAGAGACTTCTCATCAGAAACATAGGCCAGAAGGAAGTGGTGCAGCATTTTTCAAATACTGAAAGAAAAGAATTATCAACTGCAAATTCTATATACAGCAAAAATATGTTTTACAAATGAAAGGAAAATACACTCCCAAAGTAAAACTAGGAGAATATGTCATTAGCAAAATACTCTTAAAGAAGGGCTAAATGGAATTCTTTAAACAGAAGGGAAATGATAACAGAAGAAGACTTGGAACTTCAGAAAAGAAAGAAGAGCATTGGAAGGAGTGAAAATAAGGATAAGTATTTTATTCCTTATGAATTTATCAAATTATATTTGATAGTTGAAGCAAAAAAATGTAACATCAGCTGATATCTGCTCAATGTATAATTTGAGAAAACAAAGGAGGAAGATAAAGAAACCTAAATAGCAGTAAGTTTTCTATACTACACTCAAAGTGGTAATGTGTCAATACTAGTAAAGTGTAATACATTATGTATATATATTTTAATTCCTTGAAGCAACCGCTAAGAAGATTATCCAAAGCAATGTACTTAAAAACTTTAAATAAATAAAGATGAATTCTTCAAAAAATTGTTCAAGTATTCTACTGAATGTAAGAAAAGATAAAGAAAGACAAAAATCAGAAAACTAATAATGTGGCATCCATAAAAAGGATAAGGAAATTCTATGAATAACTTTAATACCTAAAAATTTGATAATATAAATAAAAGACACAAACTATTAAAACTCATGCAAAAAGAAATTTACAATCCAATTTCAACTGGACCTACTCAAAATTAAAAACTTTTGCTCTGTAAAAGATTATTAATAAAATGAATAAAATGAGCAGGAGAACTGGCAAAAATATTTGTAAGCTATATATACCACAAAGGACTAGTATCTAAAATATTTAAAGAACTCTCAAAATACTTAGCAATAAAAAACAAACCATCCATTTAGAAAATAAGCAAAAGACGTGAGCACACATTTCACCAGAGAGGATAAAAAGATGGCAAATATGCACATAAAAAGATGTAAAATGTCAGGGGCATCTGGGTGGCTCAGTTAGTTAAGTGTCTGCCTTTAGCTTAGGTCATGATCTTGGGGTCCTATCTGAATTGGGCTCCCTGCTGAGTAGGGAGTCTGCTTCTCCCTCTCCCTCTGCCCCTCCCTCCTGTTCATGCTCTCTCTCTCTCTCTCAAATAAATAAATAAAATATTTTTTAAAGATGTACAATATTATTAGCCATCATAGAAATTCAAATTAAAGCTACAATGAGATATCATTACACACCTATCAGAAAATAAAAAATAGTGATGATATCAAATGCTGGTGAGCATACTGAGAAACAATATCACTAATACCATACCATTGCTGGTGGGCATGTAAAACTGTAAGCCACTCTAGAAAGAGTTTGGCAGCTTCTTATAAAACTAAACATGCAACTATCATATGACCCAGTAGTAGCACTCTTGGGAAATTTATCCCAGAGAATGAAAGTTATATTCACACAAAAACCTGTACACAAATGTTCTTAGCAGGTGTATTAGTTTGCTCAGGCTGCCATAACAAAATACCACAGACAAGATGGCTTAAACAACAGAAATTTATTTTCTTACAGTTCTGGTTGCTAAAAGTCAGAAATCAAGATGTTGACAGGGTTAATTTCCTCTGAGGCTTCTCGCTGTGGCTTGCTGATAGCCAGGCTCTTGCTGCTTCATCACATGGTCAATCCTCATCCCTCTATGCACAAAATCCCATGGTGTCTCTCCTTTCTCTTATAAGAACACCAGATATATTGGATTAGGGCTGTAACCTAACAGCCTCATTTTTACTTAATTACCTCATTAAAGACCTTATCACCAAATATAGTTATATTCAGAGGTACTGGGTACTGGGGCCTCAACACATTAAATTTAGGGGAACATAACCCAGCCCATAACAGCAGCTCTATTTATAATGATCAAAAAGTGGAAGCAACCCAAAATATCCTTCGATGGGTGAATAGTTAAACTGTGGTACATTTATACCACAGAATGCTACTCAGTAATAAAAAGGAACAGATTATTGATATACAAAGCAACCAAGATGAATTTCCGATGAATTATGCTGTGAAAAATTCAAAGGTTACAACACTATATGATTCAATTTATATAACATTCTTGAAATGACAAAATTATAGATGTAGAGAAGAAATTGCTGGTTGCTAGGGGTCAGGGACAGGGAGCTGTATGGCTATAAAAGTCCCACACATCTCCACAGAGAGATGAGTGTGGCTATAAAAGGGCAACAGGAGGGATCCTTGTGGTGATGCAACTGCTCTTTATCCTGACGAAATCAATGCCAATATCCCATAAGATTACATTATGTCTCAAGGTATTACCACTGAGGGAAAGAAGGTAAAGGGCACTTGGGATTTCCATGTATTCTTTCTTCCAATTACACTTGCATCTGTAATTAACCCAAAATAAAATCTACAAAAATGACCTAATTGTTAAATAAACTGCCATAAAATAAATATAAGAATTAGTTATAGTTAGTTCTCTTTATTTTTGAATGAATGAATGATTTTAACTTAATAGACTGATCTCATAAACACTGCTCATATTATTTACCCAGATGTGACCCCTCTGCCCGGACATGTGTCACTCTATAGAAAATGTCAAATCCAAAAAGCTGTATAAAAGCTGCAATACTATGAAGGAGAGAAAGGATAAAAAAATGAGGGAGCAGGGATGCCTGGATGGCTCAGTAGTTAATCGTCTGCCTTCGGCTCAGGGCGTGATTCCGGTCCTGGGATTGAGTTCAGCATTGGGCGCCCTGCATGGAGCCTGCTTCTCCCTCTGCCTGTGTCTCTGCCTCTCTCTGTGTGTCTCTCATAAATAAATAAATAAAATAAAATCTTAAAAAAAGAAAAGAAAATGAGTGAGCAGATATTACAAACATTTACAGGAAACTACCTTTGGGACTGTAAGGAAAGCCCCGGGGCAGGAATAGAACAGCTCATTGGGTTATATGTGCACAGGAATAGAGTCTATTAGAGAAGGTTCATGGGAGTAAGTCACTAAGGAAGCTTTACTTGGATGGAGTTCAGATGACTGTACAGAGAGCAGGTTTGATCTTGTACTAAGGGGTGGAGCAAAAATGGAGCTTGTTTATCAGAATCAACAGCAGCTGAAAGGGAAACAGCTGTAAACTTGGCCCAGGATAAAAGTGAAGGAGAAATTATCAAGTAAGGACTCAGATAGTTGTAGTCAGCCAACTTAATTCTGCTTAATGGTGAGTTCCTGTAACTCCAGAATTCTTTTTTTTTTAATAAATTTATTTTTTATTGGTGTTCAATTTGCCAACATATAGAATAACACCCAGTGCTCATCCCATCAAGTGCCCCCCTCAGTGCCCGTCACCCAGTCACCCCCACCCCCCACCCACCTCCCTTTCTACCAGCCCTAGTTCGTTTCCCAGAGTTAGGAGTCTCTCATGTTCTGTCTCCTTTTCTGATATTTCCCACTCGTTTTTTCTCCTTTCCCCTTTATTCTCTTTCACTATTTTTTATATTCCCCAAATGAATGAGACCATATAATGTTTGTCCTTAACTCCAGAATTAAATGATGAGATCTATGCCCTACAACTGACCAACCTGCATATCAAATATACTTGGAAAACACTGTAAGCTGCAGTAAAGAAATAATTGTCATTTGACTGATCATGGGCCTTGCTGAGGAGCAGTGTTGAAAGACACGGGTTACTGTGAAAAGCAATAGGGGAAGTTCAAAGTTTGAAAACCCATTCCTTTCCCTCTGTACTTTCTCCTAGGTAGAAGCAGTTTATTAGCATTGTCAATATACTAAATTTATTTTGGGGGTTGTCGTCTATTTGCTTTGCCCTCTCCCTCTTCCTCTCCCTCTCCCTATAATCACTTCATTTGACAGAGTTTTTTTAACATGTAAAATTTCCTTTAACAGAAGCATGCCAGTACTTCTAGTCAAGAGATAGGTTCTAATACAAGATTTATTGCTTTTTTGCCAATTGAAGAAGGAGAAGGGGACCTCTTTGTTTTGATTTTTAAGGCTTTAAAATGAAAGGTTACTTCTCATTAAGCTGAATGGGACATTGATTTGAAAATGGCAATGTAGGGATCTTTCCCTAGAAAAATAATGGTCTCAAGTTACAAATATTTTTGAATTAAGCAGATCTCAAGAAATGTACAATTCTGAATTTCATGGGAAAGACTACCTTCAAATGACAAATGCCTATTTATTGAGGGAAACCTGGGTTTGGATTTAATGCCTTTAATGTCTGACAATAAGGAGTATCAGAATATAAGTGAGAATAGTCAATGCTGCAACTAGCCTCATCCTTGAAGGAGCTCAATATCCACTTCTCTTCACCTTGATCCTGGGCCTTTGAACCAGACCAGCTTACTCAAGAAGCCAGTATCAATTAAAACTAGTTTAAGCTCTTCAGCTCACTCATAGAAATGATTCTTAAATCCTTTCTGGCTTCATGTTCTATGTTGGGCTCTTGCTCTTAGCTGTTTTCCAATGTCAACCAGCTTCTAATCCTTTTGACTTTCTTTTTTGCTCGTGTTCTTTCACTTACCCCTCCAAAGATATAATTGTACTTTCCATGGATTTTTATCCCTGGATATTCCTACTTCTGACCTCCCTTGCTGTCTTAGTCCACATGGATTACTATAACAAAATACCTCAGACTGCGTGGCTCATAAACAACAGAAATTTATTACTCACAGTTCTGGAGGCTGGAAGCCCAAGATCAAGGTGCTGGAATAGCTGAGTGAGGGCTCTCTTCTGGGTCACAAACTCCTCGTTGTGACTTCATATGGTGGAAGTGATGAGCTAGCTCTCTCAGGCCTCTTTTATAATGGCACTAACCCCATTAGTGAGGGTTCTGCCCTCATGACCTAATCACCTCCCAAAGGTCACACCTCCTAATACCATCACATTGGGCGTTAAGGTGTAAACATATGAATTTGGCAGGGGACACAAACATTCAGACCGTAGCACTAGGTAATCGGTAACCCTCCACATTGAGTACAATTCCAGACCCTGAAACTCCTTTAAGGTCCTTGCTTACCTGACCAGAACCCCAGCCAGGCTCACACAGATCCCCCTGCAGGAGAAGGATGAGACAAATTCCACTTCTATCTCAGGTGCTCAGTTATTATTTTGGGGTTAGGAGAAGATGGATGACCTCACACTTGCACCTTCCAAGGCAAGAACATACCAGAATCCATGAAAAGTTAGAACAGAGACCACATTAACAATTGCAGTGGTTATATCAATAATGACAATAATTGCTGAGCAACTATGCGCCGGACACTGTTCTAAGAAATTCATATGTTTAACTCATTTAATATGCACAACAACCTATGAGGTAAATGTTATTATTATATTCATTTTACACATGAAGAAACTGTGGCACAAATGTATTAAATAATTTGTCAAAGATTTGCAGCTAGGAAGTGCCACCTGGGAGACAAACCAAGGTAATTTGGCTACATAGTATTATTAATAACTATACACCATTAGCAAACAGTGAGAAGGTGGCTTTCTACAAGCCAGGAAGAGCGTTCTCATCAGAATCTGACCCTAATCTTGCACTTCCAGCCTCCAGGACAGTAAGAAATAAATGTCTGTTGTATAAGTCACCTAGTCTATGGTATTTGTTATGGCAACCTGTGCTAAGACAGGACTATATAAACTTGCCTTATTCTGCTGCCCTCTTAAAACACTGGCTCTAGATAAAATGCTCATAAGGAAAAGAGAAAGGATATTTTCATGTACTAACCTCTTAGGTGGCTATAGGAGAAGTTATTTAGGAATTAGTTTAATGGGTCATAAAAGATTCACAGTGAAGTAATTTCACTGTGATATCAAAATTCAGGGCTGTTTTACAAGGTAACCAGATGCCAAGTTGGCTAAAACCCAGAGCAATATAGTAACCTGAAAGGGAAAAGGGAAAGCCACAAAAAAAGGAAAACCAGGTTAGATCCCTAAGGAGGAGTAAAAAGAAATAATATAAGACAAAAATGGTAACAGGAAAACATTCCCAGATCAAACAAAGTAAGAAAGAAGGACCAAAGAACATCATGGACCTCAAATAAATGAGAAAATTTGAGAGCAGGTGACTGAGCAAAGCTGTTTTCCTGGTCTTTCTGAAAATGTCCAGGTATGACCAGTTACCCAGAATAAAAGCCATTTGTGAAGGAAGGATAGTATGTCAGATCATAGAAAGGAAGAGACTAGCTGAAAAGAGCATTAGAATTTAGAAAACTGAAAAAAAAAAAGAATTTAGAAAACTGGCAGGTGTGAAGCATTAGGAATCTTCTTTAGAAGTGTTCAAGCCAAAAAAAAAAAAAAAAAGAAGTGTCCAAGCCTAGAATACACAGTGTAGATCAAGTTTACAAAAGGTTACTTTAGGGATCCCTGGGTGGCGCAGCGGTTTGGCGCCTGCCTTTGGCCCAGGGCGCGATCCTGGAGACCCGGGATCGAATCCCACGTCAGGCTCCCAGTGCATGGAGCCTGCCTCTCCCTCTGCCTGTGTCTCTGCCTCTCTCCCTTTCTCTCTCTGTGACTGTCATAAAAAAAAAAAAAAAAAAAAAAAAAAAAAAAAAAAAGAAGGTTACTTTACTTTATTTGTGGCTCATTAACTTACTGAAATCTGAAAGGGGAACTCCTCTTTCTTTTCCTAGCATGTGGAATTGAGTGGGATACATGGTAGATGCTTAGAAATCCTTGCTGACATCATCACTTAGAAGGGCTTCAGATTCTAGGTAGCAACCAACGTGCTTCTGTGCAGAGGAACTTATAACAAATTATGACTATCTCCCTATGAATTGACCTCTGAAAAATATGGGGATATAGTAGGTTAAATGTCACTGGATGTAATTAATGAGTTTTATATTGTAAGTTTGTCACACTCTCTAAAAAGACAGGGAGATTAGAATTAGACCAAGGATAATAGCTTAAGTAAGATTAAGAATAAAAATTAACCAGTAAGCTTGATGAAGGGGCATGATGAATCTAAATCTTACATACAAAGGATAATATAAATATTTTGCTATGGTCATAAAAATACTGTTCTAACTGGTGTTTTAAGATTTCTCACAGAGGAAGACATAGACATGGCCAACATGCACATGAGAAAATACTCTGCATCACTTGCCATCAAGGAAATACAAATCAAAACCACAATGAGATACCACCTCACACCAGTAAGAATGGGGAAAATTGGGATCCCTGGGTGGTGCAGCGGTTTGGCGCCTGCCTTTGGCCCAGGGCGCAATCCTGGAGACCCGGGATCGAATCCCACGTCGGGCTCCTGGTGTATGGAGCCTGCTTCTCCCTCTGCCTGTGTCTCTGCCTCTCTCTCTCTCTGTGTGACTATCATAAATAAATAAAAATTTAAAAAAAACGAATGGGGAAAATTAACAAGGCAGGAAACCACAAATGTTGAAGAGGATGCGGAAAAAAGGGAACCCTCTTACACTGTTGGTGGGAATGTGAACTGGTGCAGCCACTCTGGGAAACTGTGTGGAGGTTCCTCAAACAGTTAAAAATAGACCTGCCCTACGACCCAGAAATTGCACTGTTGGGGATTTACCCCAAAGATACAGATGCAATGAAACGCCGGGACACCTGCACCCCGATGTTTCTAGCAGCAATGTCCACAATAGCCAAACTGTGGAAGGAGCCTCGGTGTCCATCGAAAGATGAGTGGATAAAGAAGATGTGGTTTATGTATACAATGGAATATTACTCAGCCATTAGAAATGACAAATACCCACCATTTGCTTCAACGTGGATGCAACTGGAGGGTATTATGCTGAGTGAATTAAGTCAATCGGAGAAGGACAAACATTATATGTTCTCATTCATTTGGGGAATATAAATAATAGTGAAAAGGAATATAAGGGAAGGGAGAAGAAGTGTGTGGGAAATATCAGAAAGGGAGACAGAACATAAAGACTCCTAACTCTGGGAAACGAACTAGGGGTGGTGGAAGGGGAGGAGGGCAGGGGGTGGGGGTGAATGGGTGACGGGCACTGAAGGGGGCACTTGACGGGATGAGCACTGGGTGTTATTCTGTAAGTGGGCAAATTGAACACCAATAAAAAATTTATTATAAAAAAAGATTTGTCATGTGTCTCTATTTTGCTATATAACTTTACATATTGAAAACTGCATAGTCAATTCTAATAACAAAATCATTCAATTCTACGTGATATTTTTTTCTTTATATTTGTTTCTTGGTCATACATGAAGCTTTGAGGAGTTATACAAAGCCATGGGGCATTGGTTTGAGCATCCCCACTTGACCAACATGACTAGAAATGGTCAGTCTCTAACTGAATATCAATTACCAAATATCAATTATACTTTTTCTCTGCTAAACACTATTCTAGGCCATGGAAATGCAGTGGTGAATAACACAGACAAGGTCCCTACCTTCAATGGGCTTATGCTCTAGTAAAGGAAGACAGGTAATAAACAAGGAAACATAAAAAGATGGTTTCATTTACTGATGAATATAGTAAATAACATGATAGAGTGTAAAGTGATAGAAAGACTAGAAAGACATTGCCAAGTGGTCAAGAAAGGCCTTGATGTGGGGGATCTCTGGGTGGCTCAGCGGTTTAGTGCCAGCCTTCGGCTGACAGCATAATCCTGAAGTCCTGGGATCGAGTCCCACATCGGGCTCCCTGCATGGAGCCTGCTTCTCTCTCTGTATCTCTCATTAATAAATAAATAAAATCTTTAAGAAAGAAGAAAGAAAGAAAAAAGAAAGAAAGAAAGAAAGAAAGAAAGAAAGAAAGAAAGAAAGAAAGAAAGAAAGGCCTTGATGTGGAGGTAATACTGGAGGTGGGTTTCTGAATGATGACAAGGAGATAGCCATGTTCTGGTGGAAGAATATTCCAAGGAGAAATACACATAATGAGTTGAAAGATACTGTTCTCAGGGAACATATTAGCAGAACTCTCCCTGTCTATTTTTTGCCTTGCTCTATTCTAGCCATACTACATTTCTCTCTTCTATTGTGTACCTTTGAACATGCCATTTCCTCTGCCTGCAACACCATTCTCCCGTTCCCTTTGGTTATCCTCTCTTCACTTTTAGAGTTCATGTTAGAGATGCCTTCCTCAGACAGGCCTTCCCTAATACCTCTTGAATGAGATTAGGATCCCATGCCAGACTTCCCATAGCACCCTGTATTTGCCTTTTATAACTCTCATCCTACATACAATTCAGGTAACATATGCATTCTTTGATTTGCTGTAAGTCCCATGAAATTGGAGTTCACATATTGTCTATTGCTATCATTTACTGTTGATGTTATTATTATTATTATCATCATTGTAATCTGCCCTTTGATGATTTAAGCATTTACCTGCTGGAATCAGGAATCTGAGCTTAATAACCAGTTTGGGGCTCTGTGATTCATCTTCTATGCAGATAAAACATTTTTTTTCACAGATGCTTTAAGGTTTAAATACATATCTTCTCCACTTAGTAAATTCCACTCATTTCATCTATGTTCACTGTTTTTCATTATTCCACAAATTAAATCACTGAAGTGACTTGAGTCACTGCCATAAAAGGGAGTGCTCAAAGTTATAGTGTATCAGAATGACCTGTGTTGCTGGTTAAAAATACATCACACTCATTTGTCACTATTCTTTGAACATCTTTCACTGCCCATTGCTATCCAATTTTAAGGTAGCAAAGGGATAAAATGTAATCTGAGGTCTCTAGAGAAAGTAGAAATAGTTTTGAGCTCTGATAACTTCTTAGGCATTCATACAGCAAGCAAATCTTGTCACATAGATGTGGATGTTTCCCGCCGGGACACCTGCACCCCGATGTTTATAGCAGCAATGGCCACGATAGCCAAACTGTGGAAGGAGCCTCGGTGTCCATCGAAAGATGAGTGGATAAAGAAGATGTGGTTTATGTATACAATGGAATATTACTCAGCTATTAGAAATGACAAATACCCACCATTTGCTTCGACGTGGATGGGACTGGAGGGTATTATGCTGAGTGAAGTAAGTCAGTCGGAGAAGGACAAACATTATATGTTCTCATTCATTTGGGGAATATAAATAATAGTGAAAGGGAATATAAGGGAAGGGAGAAGAAATGTGTGGGAAATATCAGAAAGGGAGACAGAACGTAAAGACTGCTAACTCTGGGAAACGAACTAGGGGTGATAGAAGGGGAGGAGGGCCGGGGGTGGGAATGAATGGGTGACGGGCACTGGGGGTTATTCTGTATGTTAGTAAATTGAACACCAATAAAAAATAAATTAAAAAAAAAAGAATTTTAAAAATAGACTAAAAAAAAAAAAAGATGTGGATGTTTCCTATGTGAATCTGAAAAAAAAAAACACAAATAGAAGGAGTGAAAATTCCTTCAAAGCCACTTTGGTTTTTCCAAGCTTTCTGGCACAAAGTAAAATTTTAATATAGCAAAATTGTCTTGAATTTCTGCAGAAAGTACCGGGTGCAGTTTAACTTTGAGCATGTTCTGCAATTTAAAAAGTCAATAATTGGAAGATGAAAAATAATGAGCTCTATTACTGTGCTAATAGCTTAATGAGGGAGTTGGGGTTTATGCAATTGGTATTGTTTTTCTAGACTGGTCTGTCAGAAATTGCTTTAAAGCAGTAGCACAGAGTAGATAGGAAAGTGAAAGGCAAATTCAGTTCTACACGAAAATTCTACACTTAGCATGGATTTTTTTCACATTATATTTAGTGTCTGACCCTAGAGCCTGAGTGTCCATGGGATTTGTGTTCATAGCTTAAAGGGGCTGCTTTGCTGTGCTGGAACAGAGATGAGGATTTCTTTAGCAACTGATACATCTGACTTAAAAGCCAAGGTTGCACTAAACAGTCTAAAGGAAACCACACAGACCTGCAAGAATGATATGAAAATCCCTCCTTCTTATTAAGGAATAACTTTCATCCTACCACACCCTCTGCTCCCAATGAAAATGCTTTTGGAGGGGGAGTACATACCAAATGTTCCTATCAAAGGTAAGATGGCTGGGTATTTTGAGAAATGCCCACTTTGTACACACCACCAACTAAAGAGAGGAATAGCTTTGGAAAGCACAAGAGAGAAGTACCCAGCATTTAGCTGTGTGAAATATGCATGCTTTGAGGTTAAAGGGAGTTTTTTTTCCAGTATCATTGTCTAAATGAGTCACTTCTGCAACACATCCTACAGCAAGGAAGTCTAAATGGCTTTCTTCTTTGATGAAAAGACACAGCACACACTCACCTGGTCCCCAATAAAATTGCAAAATGAGTTGGATTGTCTTTGGCTGTCACTTAACCTTTCCATACTTACAACTCTCTTCCCATTTGGCATCCTCCAGGACCCACTGCTTGCCTCCCCCATTTCTTTCATGCTGCCTCCTAAGGTGAGTACACCCTAGGTACAACATTGTCCCTTCCTTGATTCCCAAATCATATCACGTTACCCATCCTCTATTCCACTTTACCAGAACATTTCTTTCTCTCTCTCTCTCTCTCTCTCTCGTTGCCATGTAGTGAGTAGCCCCATAGAAATGCCCACATGGTGAAGAATTAAAGGCTCCTGCTAATAGTCATAGGACTGAGCTTAGAAGTATATCCTTAATACTACTCAGCCATTCGAAATGACAAATACCCACCATTTGCTTCAACGTGGATGGAACTGGAGAGTATTATGCTGAGTGAAATAAGTCAATCGGAGAAGGACAAACATTATATGGTCTCATTCATTTGGGGAATATAAATAATAATATAAATAATTCATTTGGGGAATATAATAATAATTTGGGGAATAATGAAAGGGAATAGAGGGGAAGGGAGAAGAAATGGATAGGAAATATCAGAAAGGAAGACAGAACATGGAAGACTCCTAACTCTGGGAAACGAACTAGGGGTGGTGGAAGGGGAGGAGGGCGGGGAGTGGGGGTGACTGGGTGGTGGGCACTGAGGGGGGCACTTGACGGGATGAACACTGGGTGTTATTCTGTATGTTGGCAAATTGAACACCAATAAAAATAAATTTATTATAAAAAAAAAGAAGTATATCCTTAAGCCTCAGTCAAAATTTCAGGTGACCGAAGCCCTGGATGAAATTATGATGCCATACTAAATATAAGGGGCAAAAAAGGGACAGTGATTAATAATAAAATAATATAGATCTTAATATATAAATATTTTGATATGACCACACTAAGAGGCAAAGTGAAGGGGCAAGATATCTACTGTGAATAAGACCACTATATATGCAGATTGACTTAAGAATGTTACACTGGTGGGCAGCCCCAGTGACTTAGCGGTTTAGCGCCACCTTTGGCCCAGGGCATGATCCTGGAGACCTGGAATCTAGTCCCACATCGGGCTCCCTGCATGGAGCCTGCTTCTCCCTCTGCCTGTATCTCGGCCTCTCTCTCTCTCTCTCTCTCTCTCTCTCTCTGTGTCTCTAATAAATAAATAAAATCTTTTTAAAAAAAGAATGTTACACTGGTATTTCAAACACTGTAAGCACTAAACAAACCAGAAGACAATGGAGTGACATCTTTATAGAAAGAAAACTGTCAGCTCATACGTCTATACCCAGCGAAAATATCTTTCAAAAATTAAGAAGAAATATAGATGTCTTCAGACAAGAGCTGAGAATTCACTGCCAGCAGAACTGTAGCACAAGAAACATTAAAGGAATTTCTTCAGACAGAAGGAATACAATACCAGGCAGATACTTGGATGAATGAAAAAAAGTGATAAATATCAGAAATGTTTAAAAAATAAAGGTAAATACCATGAGAAGCATTGCCATCGGTAACAGAATTTTCCAAAATGATGAATGCAACTTGCTAAGGCTGTGTGGCTGGACTTGAGCAAGTTATTTAACTTCTCTGTGTCTCAGTTTCTTCATCTGTAAAATGAGAATAATAATAGTATTCACTTTTTAGGGTGTTGTGAGGATTAAATAAACTAATATATGTAAGATGCTTGCAACAGTGCTTGGCATATAGTAAGCTGGATAAATTTTAGCTATTATTATTAATAAAGTTCTAACAAAGTAAAATCTTTGTTCAATAAACCATCAGTCTTAGAAAATTTAGCATATATTAATAACTGCAAAATATACTTTGTGTTTATAAGCAAAACAGATTTAAATTCTAGGATTGCATAATTCTAAATAGGTCTTGAACATTTTAACATTCAAAAGTCTTGTGGGACATAAGTAGGACAATTTTTCATCACGTGAAAATGTCCTCATTGTGAAACATCCTACATCCCTGGCCCTTCCTCTTACTCAGTAGCATCCTCCAGCATGTACCAAACAAAAACACCCTGACAAAATTTTAAAACAACCCATTCTGCCAATATAATCCCATTAAGAATCCTAATCCAGGAGCAGGCCGAGGTACTATGCACCATTATCTAAAAGCAATGGGATAAACAGCTAGTTTCCTAGAAGGAGACCTTTGCTACATTCTAAATGTACTTCTATCTCAGCCTGGGCTCAGATGCTTATTAGCCATGTGATTTTGGGCTAGTCCCTTAGTATTTCTGTGCCAAAGTTTCTTATTTGTAAAATATGATTATAATAGTTCCTACATTACAGGGTTATAAAGATTAAGTGAGATAATGTATGTACAACACTTTGCAAATTATCTGACTCAAAATAAATAGTAGTAGGAGTTGTTGTTAATAACCCTATGTGCTACAAGAGGAAAAGAGTAATCCTTTTATCTTGTCAGGGACTAGTGGCAGAGACTATTGATGCCCACCAAATAGTCCATTTACTCTGTTACATTTCCCAGTCCCCTTTCCAATTAGGGTAGAGCCTTGTGATGGTTCTGACCAATTGAACCAAGAGCAGAAGTGATGTGTCATTTAAAGGCTGAGGTAGGTAAGAATTGGTATTCTGTCCCCTTGTCTTTCCTCTCCACATCAGCCTTGTATGAAAGAGAAAAAAGCCTCTAATCAATGCATCCATATTTAACAGATGAGGAAACTGAGGTACAAAGAACGTAAGATCAAATCAGCTTCAAATGCGGTGTCATTCAGTCTCTCACACACAGTATGCCCTTCATGTAAACAAGGATTCTGTTGCCAAATTCAGCATTGCATCTAATTTCCCTCCCAAAACTATATAATAAGTAGAGAAAAATAGAACCCTGTCAAGAGGAAAGTACTAGGTGGTTGGTTAGGCCCACTCACTAGCTAGGAAAATCTCTTGCACACTCCAGACTCATCTCCGAAATTCAGTTTCATATCTTGGCAAAATGACAAACTTATTCACCATGGGCATGAAGGGTTTTTTTAAAGATTCAACACAAGAAATGATAAAATCATATAAAGGATCTCCTATGCAAAAGTCACAGAATTTTAGAAATGGAAGTGGATTTAAAGGTCATGTCATCCAATGCCTACACTTTACACATGAGGAAACTGAAGGCAAATAAGGGGAAAAGGATGACTGAGATGTTCAAGTCAGATGATGATAGTCCTAGGATAATAAACAACCCTCTATATCAGTAACAATCCCATTAATGCCCGCTACCTCTGACACATGACAATCTAACTACACTTGGCCTTGCTTCCACTTTTTTTGGTATGGGTCCATAAAGTTATATAAGACGTTGAAACATCACATCAGGATGAATTGAAAGGCCTAGATTTCATTAAAATATGAGAAAAACTAGTTAATAATATGTAAATGTATCCAGGAAAAGAATACTAAAACACCAAATCCCTATCCAACATTCCCTAGAATCATTCATCACAACAAAACATCTGTGCTGTCCATGAAGAAAATGAATTTGGAGTTCTTTTTCCCCAGGATGGGATTGTACAGAAGCATCTACCCTTGTTCCCAGTAATCTCTCAAGCGACTAGATGTCAATAAGGATACAGCATGTGGCTAGGGTCAGGAATGTGACCTGTTAATGTATTGTGGGGACACTAGCTGGTTTGTAGACAGAATGGTTCCCAACTTGTGTCTTGGATTTCTAAGCCTAGGGTCTGAACAAGTGATCAACCCAGCCCAACCTTTTGGTCTCCAGAAGCTGCAGGAATCAAAGACATTCATTCATCCCTGAAGAGTTTGCATCTCCAGCCAAATATCTCTTCAGCCATATGGAGAGGCTTCTCCATATGTTAGTCTCAGAACCATGCAAGAGGAGAAAACAACATCAGGATGCAGTTTGCCTTGATCTCAAACTGCCTTTCTGTGGAAAAGCTCCTAGCTTGCTGTCTCCATTCCCACTGCTAGACTGCAAACTAGTAAATCTCAGCACAAGTAGCTGAAAGCCACATAGGCCCAGCTGCCCTGTGTAGGCCTTGGGAGCAACATTTGTCATGTGTTACACATCAGGGGCTTGAATTACAGCATGCAGTGCTGAGGAGGATCCATTTATAAAAAGGACTTTTAAAAACAAAAGTATATTTTGTTAAGTCTGATATAATCTATACCTAGAAATTGAATCTTTTCTTTTCTTGGTGGGAGGGGGATGGAGGACAGACAGGGCCTAGTGAATACACCTGCCAGAATACCACCATTATGCAGAATGCTGACAAGGCAAAATGTGGTACATACCCAAGTGGAGTTTTACAGGTTTTCCAGTTGTCAGTGGCTTAGTGAAATCATTACTGAATTCCCTCAAGACCCCAAAATGCATATCATCTGGACCTGCTGATTGGTATATATTTCAAATTTGTTCATTTGCCTGCAATTTTTTTTATTAATTGCTCTTGCAAAGATTTTTATTGCTGCTTAAAGGTCTCTACTCTTTTTTGTTCTTTTCATTTTGTTCTTTTTCTTTTATTAAGTTTTTTATTTTAATTCTGGTATTTAACATACAATTTATATTAGTTTCAATTATGCAATATAGTTATGCAACAATTCTATATATTCTATGTATTACATCTTCTTACATCACATCTTCTTTATCCATTCATTTGTTGAAGGACATCTCCGCTCCTTCCACAGTTTGGCTACTGTGTAGACTGCTGCTATGAATATTGGGGTGCAGGTGCCCCTTCATTTCATTTCACTATGTCTGTATCTTTGAGGTAAGTACCCAGCAGTGCAATTGTGGAATCACAGGGTAGCTCTATTTTTAACTTCTTGAGGAACCTCCATGCTGTTTTTCAAAGTGGCTGCACCAGCTTGCAGTCCCACCAACAGTGCAAGAGGGTTCCTTTTTCTCCACATCCTTGCCAACATTTGTTGTTTCCTGTCTTGTGAATTTTAGTCATTTTCACCAGTGTAAAGTGGTATCTTATTGTGGTTTTGATTTGTATTTCCCTGCTGCCAAGTGATGTGGAACATTTTTTCATATGCCTGGAAAGTGGTCCAGTTTCATTCTTTCAAGATTGCTTTGGCTATTCAGTGTCTTTTGTGGTTCCCTACAAATTTTAGGGTTCCTTGTTCTGGTCCTGTGAAAAAATACTATTGGTATTTTAATAGGGATTGCATTAAATGTGTAGTTTGCTTTGGGTAGTATAGACATTTTAACAATATTTGTTCTTCCAATCCATGTCTTTCCATTTCTTTGTGTCATCTTCAATTTCTTTCATCAATGTTTTAGAGTTTTCATAGTTCAGGTCTTTCACCTATTTGGTTAAGTTTATTCCCAGGTATCTCAATATTTTTGGTGCAATCGTAAATGGGATTGTTTTCTTATTTTCTCTTTCTGCTGCTTATTGGTGTATAGAAATGCAACCAATTTCTGTACATTGATTTTGTATCCTGTGACCTTACTGAATTCATTTATCGGTTCTAACAGTTTTTGGTGTAGTTTTTTAGGTTTTCTATATATATAGTATCATGTCATTTGCAAATAGTGAAAGTTTTACTTCCTCCTTACCAATTTGAATACCTTTTGTTTAATTTTTGTGACTAGGATTTCTAGTACTATGTTAAATAAAATTGAAGAGTGTAGACATCCTTGTCTTATTCCTGACCTTAGGGGAAAAGCTCTCCATTTTTCCCCATTAAAGATAATGTTAGTTGTTGGTTTTTCATATATGGCCTTTATTATGCTGAAGTATTTTCCCTTTAACTCTACTTCATTGAGGGTTTTTACCATGACTGTATGTTGTACTTTGTCAAGAGCTTTTTCTGCATCTGTTTAAATGATCACATGCCTTTCATTCTCCTACCAATGTGATGTATTATGCTGACTTATTTGCAAATATTGAAACACCCTTGCATCCTGGAAATAAATCCCGCGTGATTGTGGTGAATAGCTTTTTAATGTATTGTTGGATTCAGTTTGCTAGTGCTTTGTTGAAGAATTTTACATCTATGTTCATCAGAGACACTGGCTTGTCTTTTTCAGTGGTGTGTTTCTGTGGCTTTGGTATCAGCATAATACTGGTCTCACAGAATAAATTTGGAAGTCTTCCTTCCTCTTCTATTTTCTGGAATTGTTTGACAAGAATAAGTATTAACTCTTCTTTAAATGTTTGGTTGAATTCACCTGTGAAGCTGTCTGGTTCTGGAATTTTGGGGGGTAGTTTTTTGATTACTGATTCAATTTCATTGCTGATAATTGGTATGTTCTGTTCTTTTCTAAGTATCATTTTAATTTAATCAATTTAATTTATTTAATGAAATATGTAATTATAGGGACGCCTGGGTGGCTCAGTTGTTGAGCATCTGCCTTTGGCTCAGGGTGTGATCCCAGGATCCAGGATCGAATCCCACATCAGGCTCCCTGCAGGGAGCCTGCTTCTTCCTCTGCCTATGTTTCTGCCCCCCTTTCTCTCTCTCTCTGTCTCTCATGAATAAATAAAATCTTTTTTAAAAAAGAAATATGCAATTATATACATATATATGCATATTTACATATATACACATAGTTACATATACATACATATATGTATATATGGTTGAGTATTTAATTATGTATGTGTACAGTATTTATTTATTTTTTTTTGTGTACAGTATTTATAGCTACTTTCAGGAGAGTTGCTTTTTAAAGATTTGATCTCCCTTAAGTACAAATGCCCTAAATAAGATCTTTACAATTAGGTTATTCATTCTATTGCCATACCCATATTTTTCTGCTCAAATTAATTTCTCCCTTTACTTTTCCAGCTGCATCAAGGTTTACAGAGAATGCAATCTGGGGTAGAAAATGCTTTAGCCCAGTGGCTATCAAACTTCAGCCTGCATCAGAATCCCCTGGAGAACTTGTCAAAACATGGATCGCTAAGCACACTCCAGTGTGATTCATTGGTCTAGTGGAGAAAAGAGTGCTGTGAGTTTGCATTTCTAACAAATTTCCAGGTAATACTGATGCTGCTGGTCCAGGGACCACACTTTGAGAACCACTGATTTGGGAGCTGTGGTAAGAAGCTTGGAATCTTGCTGATGCAAGCCTACCTGCCTAACTGACTCTGAGAGAGAAAGAGTACATAAGCTGGGAGGAAAAGAGGCAGAGAGAGGAAGAGAATACTAAGCAGGCTCCACACTCAGCATGGGAGCCCAACACAGGGCTTGATCTTAGGACCCTGAAATCATGACCTAAGCTAAAATTAAGAGTCAGACGTTTAACTGACTGAGCCCCATATCCTACCCCTTTACTAAAACTATGCAAGTTTGCATAGAACAGTAACCCATACTCGTGAAAAATGAGGGGTAAAAGTATATAATAATATGTACAAATTAGCTGTCCATGTTTGCTGGACACTGGTTAGACTAGGACAGATAAGGGGAAAAAAGGATGTGTTTAACAGTTCACCTCTGCCCTAGGCAAGCTTAATACTGTAA
This sequence comes from Canis aureus, assembly GCF_053574225.1. Taxonomy (NCBI): domain Eukaryota; kingdom Metazoa; phylum Chordata; class Mammalia; order Carnivora; family Canidae; genus Canis; species Canis aureus. Next base: position 46,099,323 of record NC_135649.1, read on the forward strand.
GTCTCAAACTTTAGTGTGAAAATTTAGATTGCATAAGTCCTCATCAGACCTCCTTGATGTGGATCTTGCGGCCCTGGCACAGGAATTTGCATTTTAACTGGTGATTCTGGTGCAGGTGACATAAGGACCACACTTTGAGATGCATTGATTTAACAGTAAAAAGGCAGAACATATCAGAAAGAGACCAGAGTAATGCTTGTAAGAAAACCTGGAGGCAAGTGTCACTTCATAAAGAGCAAGCAACATATTCACAGCTAGCCAACAAATAGAGTGACCAGGGTGAAATCTGTTCCTGCAAATGGCATTTAGGATGTTTGGAGACATAAATAGGGACTTGTTTAGTAAAGAAACTGTCTCTAGCAATGAATGAGCCACTAAAAAATAACTGAGTTATACAATACTTTTGTTTAAAGATTTACATATTTTCTTCAAAGTGCTTGTATTAACTAAACTGCATCTTCAATATACCTCTATGATCTCACCTTGCTCCATTTGAAAGATGAATAAATAGAAACCTAGAGATTACTTTGCTCCTTATCACACAATAAGTTAAGTGACAACTGAGATTAGAACTCAGGCCTCAGGGATCCCTGGGTGGCGCAGCAGTTTGGCGCCTGCCTTTGGCCCAGGGCGCGATCCTGGAGACCCAGGATCGAATCCCACGTCGGGCTCCCGGTGCATGGAGCCTGCTTCTCCCTCTGCCTGTGTCTCTGCCTCTCTCTCTCTCTCTCTCTCTGTGACTATCATAAATAATTAATAAAAATTAAAAAAAAAAAAGAACTCAGGCCTCAGGACCTTCTTGAGACCCCCTCAGTTGTGCCAGGCAAAAGTCACAGTAAGAGATAACTGAAAATACACTTCACGGTCTACCAGGTTGGCCTCATTTTTTGGGTGCTATGCCATGTTTTTGGTGATTATGTTTTTGTGCTGGAAGCTCATAAAACATGGTGCTAGCTAACAGGAACAAGAATAAACAAGCAAATGCCATAGTGCATTTGCCACTTAGATGTGTTTTGCCTTCTGGACTATCCTTCAAGATTATCCAAGACTGTGAGGAGAGACCACCAGGCCCATTACTCTCATTACTCTTTATATTATCATTGTTTCAGGAACACAACACAGGATTCTGCTCTGTTACAAGCTTTTGAAAAAAAGGTATTTTGGGAAAGTTAGCATAATCTGGTATTCCTTTGCTATCTGCAATCTGCATTTACCTGAAACAGTTGTCCCTAATTATTATACACCCCTATGTATCTAGTATGGTCCATCTGTCTATGCAGTGAATAGCTTTCCCTAAATGAAAAGTCATTGGGGAAAGATAGACCAATCAGGGCCATGGTTAAAGAGCCATGAAGCAGTTGCTCTGTTGTTGGTTGGAACATGCAACACTTTAAATTTAAAGACCATGATACAGACACCTGGTCTCAAAGACTACCAAACCACAGGAATTAGAATGCGCAAAGGCATTGACCAGAAGAATGGAATTATATAAATGTGAAATATTGGCTGGAGCCTCTAAATCTAACTAAATCCCTCCTATCCTACAGACCAGGTCAAAAGGCATGTATTTCATCCCTACCAAACTTCCTGATCCCTAAATTTCATTAAATATGAAAAAGAACACCTACTCTTCTATTTCCTAATTATTGGAGGAAGATAGACATTTTGAAAAGGGTTTTTATTGATTTGCTTTTTGCTGTATAATCTACTGGCATTCCAACTTGTCAGAATACTTGTTGTTCTGTAGCATTTGGGGGGGAGCTATAAATAAATAGAGCTGTGAGAGTACAGCCCGCTGTCTGCATGGCTTGCAAGCCATCCCATTATAAAAGCACATTCTAGAGCTTGCCTTATTACCTTCTGTGTTCAGTAGCTGGCCTCTGCCCAAAGTTCGACAGGAATACCTTAGGTACTTGACATTTCCCCTTCCATTTCTTTCAGCTCTTAGTCCCCCCCCCACACACACCTACTGCAGGGAGCAGGAGATGAGCCTCACTTCGTGGGATTCAGAGATAATTTAAAAAAGATAAGGGTGTTGGATACAAGGAAAAAAATGCAGATACTATTTTTTGCCTATTGTGAAATAATGCTCAGTATCAAAGACAGAAGCAAAGCAGTACATAAGTAAACTTTCATCAGAGCCCAATCTTTTACAGCCAATGATTACCTTTCAAGATATGCAAGCAATGCAACAGATCAAATCAGTATGATTTTCTGCTTTCCTGACATATTTCAAATCTCTCCCTGCAAACAGTTCTTTGGAAACAAACATCAGGGGGCGGAGCAAGATGGCAGAGGAGTAGGGTGCTCAAGTCACCTGTCTCCAACAACTTACCTAGATAACTTTGAAACCATCCTGAACACCTATGAATTCGACCTGAGATTTAAAGAGAGGACATCTGGAATGCTACAGAGAGAAGGGTTTTCACTTCTAACAAGGTAAGAAGGCAGAAAAAATAAAAAAGAATCAAGTGGTGGAGTGGCCCTGCGAGGAGCCAGGTTAAGGCCTGTAGCGAAAGCCTCTGGATAGGAGAGCCCAGCCCTGGAGAAGCAGGAACTTTTAAAAAACTGCACCAGATTCTTCCTAGATGGAAAAGTGCTCAGCAGGGAAGTTGGGCAGACTCGCAGGAGAGCCAGTGAAGCCTCCAGTTTCCTGGAGTTACTAATAGAGGAAGTATGCCACGGGGGGGGGGGGGGCACAAACTGTGGACCGATCTCCAGAAATGGCTAGAGCGTGTACTCAGTGGGGCCTCAGGTGGCTCCCAGTGGCTCAGGCGGTGGTTCTGACGGAGGGGGCTACACCCTGCTGCCTTCAGGAGCTGTGGGCCCAGGAGTGCGATTCCAACAGCACAGGCCCCAGATCCCAGGGCGCCAGGCAGACACAGCCCATGATCCTGTCCTCAGCCCGGGGAGAGTGCAGGACAGCGAGGACTCTCCTGCTGCTGGGCAACCCGAAGCTGTGCAGATCAGCAACACCCCCATACTGCCCTGGGAGCATCTAGGCCAGTGTGGACTGGGAGCTGTGGTAGTTACTGTGGGAGCTGACTCCAGGGCTGGAGAGCTGGCCTCCACCAGTGTGGTTGTCCCTCCTGGTGTCATCTTGTGCATAGGACAGGTGGGGCCACCAGGGAACAGAGGCCTCATGGGGATCAACAGCTCCCTCTGAGCCCGGCACCTGGCAGGGGGTGGGGCAGCTCCCCCAGGTGCACACACCTGAGAATCAGCACAGCAGGCCCCTCCCCCAGAAGACCTGCTGGAAGAACAGGGAAAGAGCAAGTTCTTGAAGCAGTGCTAGAAAGCTCCAGGGGAAGTAGAGGGATTTACAGTATATAGAACAAGAGGGTACCCCTCCTATTTTTTTCTTCCTTTTTCCAGTACAACTTGTTTTTATATCAGACTAAATTTCCAATATTTTCTCTCTTCCCACCTTAACTACAATATTTTACCAGCTCTTCATTTTTAAGATTCTTCCTTTTTGACTTTCATATTTCTACAATTACAGGTCCTAGATATATTTTCCACTTCTAGATTCCCTTCAACATACTCAACTTAATTGTGGAAGATATAAAACATATGCTTTGTTTTGTTTTGTTTGTGTTTCTTGTTTTCTCTGCTTCATTTTGTTCTAAAATGGCAGAAGTAAAAACCTTCTAAAACATGACCAGCAGGCACCCAGAACCAATTGGAATAGCATGCTGATTCATTCTGTGAGATTCCTCATTCCCATTCTGCCCCCCTCTTTTATCTCATTTATGTTATGGTGGTCAATGTTGGAGCCCTCTACAAGTATTTTTGGTTTATATAAATTTGGGACTGAGCATATTCTAATATACAGAACTTAATGTACTCAGAAACAGGAAGATCACCCTCTAGAACCCCTCAGGTAGACTACTATTTCCCTTCACTACAAGTTCCTCTCTGCCACAATCTCCCAGTCCCCCCACCTTTTCTTTCTTCTTCTGCTTTTATTACTTTTTACTTTCTTTTTCTTTTTTTTCTCTTTTTTCTTTTTTGCTTCTTCTTTAGGATTATTGGCCTTTTATTTTTTACTACTTTTTTATTTATTTTATTATTTTATTTTTTTACTACATTTTTAAAGTTACTTTTTCACTTTAGTGGTACTTTTGTTTTATTTTGATCTGACTTTTGTTTTCAATTTCTGGAGAATGACCTCGGTAGAAACATCTAAGTTGAAATTTACCTAGGTCGTGGCCCACTCATACAGCCACTCTGCACTGAGCAAAATGACTAGAAAGAAAAACTCACCACAAAAGAAAGAATCAGAAAAAGTACTCTCTACCACAGAATTACAAAATTTGGATTACAATTCGATGGCAGAGAGACAATTGAGAAACAATTATAAAGCTACAGGTGGCTCTGGAAAAAAGCAAAAGGGAATCCAGAGACTTCATGACTGCAGAATTTAGATCTAATCAGGCCAAAATCACAAATTAAATGACATGCAATCCAAACTGGGGGTCCTAATGATGAGGGTTAATGAGGAAGAAGAAAGAGTGAGTGACATAGAAGACAAGTTGATGGTGAGGAAAGAAGCTGAGGTAAAAAGAGAAGAAAAATTAAAACACCATGAGGAAAGGTAAAAATAAATAAATGGTAGCCTCAGAAGGAAAGATCTACGTATAATTGGGGTTTCAGAGAGCACCAAGAGGGCCAGAAGACCAGAAAGCATATTTGAAAAAATCATAGCGGAGAACATCCCTAATTTGGAGAGGGAAACAGGCATTCAGATCCAGAAGATAGGGAGGTCCCCCCCAATCAATAAAAAACATTAAAATTAATAGTGAAACTTGCAAATTCCAAAGATAAACAAGAAATCATTAAAGCAGCAAGAGACAAGAGATCCCCAACTTATATGGGAAGAAATATTAGATTAAGAGCAGACCTCTCCACAGAGACCTGGCAGGCCAGAAAGCGTTAGCAGGATATATTCAAGGTACTAAATGAGAAGAATATGCAGCTAAGAATACTTTATCCAGCAAGGCTCTCATTCAGAATAGAAGGAGAGATAAAGAGCCTCCAAGATAGGCAGAAACTGAAAGAATACATGACCACTAAACCATCTCTGCAAGAAATATTAAGGGGGACCCTGTAAAAGAAAGAAGAAGCCCAAAGAAATAATCCCACAAAACAGGTACTGAATAGGTATTATGATGACACTAAATTCATATCTTTCAATAGTAACTCTGAACGTAAATGGGCTAAATGATCCCATCAAAAGACACAGGCTTTCAGACTGCATAAAAAATCAAGACCCATCTATTGCTGTCTACAAGAGACTCACTTTAGACGTAAGGACACCTCCAGCCTGAAAATAAAAGGTTAGAGAACCATTTACCATTCAAATGGTCCTCAAAAGAATCTGGGGTAGCAATCCTCATATCAGATAAATTAAAGTTTATCCCAAAGACTGTAAAAAGAGACGAAGAGGGATATTATATCATAAATGATCTACCCAAAAAGAACACCTAATAATCATGAATATTTATGTCCCTAATGTGGGACCTGCCAAGTATGTCAATCAATTAACAAAGTAAAGATATAATTAGACAACCATTCACTAATAATAGGAGACTTCAACATGGCGTTTTCTGCAAATGACAGATATTCTAAGCACAACATCTCCAAAGAAACAAGAGCTTTAAATGATACACTGGACCAGATAGATTTTGCAGATATTTACAGAACATTGCATCTGAAGAAACTGAATCCATATTCTTCTCAGTGCACATAGAACGTTCTCCAGAATAGACCACATAATGGGTCACAATCAGGACTCAACCAATACCAAAAGATTGGAATTGTCCCCTGCATATTTTCAGACCATAATGCTCTGAAACTTGAACTCAATCACAAGAAGAAATTTGTAAAAAACTCAAACACGTGGAAGTTAAAGAGCATCCTACTAAAAGATGAATGGGTCAACCAGAAAATTAGAGAAGAATTTAAAAAATTCATGGAAAGTCATGAAACTGAAGATACAACCCTTCAAAGTCTTTGGGATACGGCAAAAGCAGTCCTAAGAGGGAAATACATTTCAATACAAAGATCCCTCAAAAGAATGGAAAAAGCGCAAATACACAAGCTAACCTTTCACGTAAAGGAACTGGAGAAAGAACAGCAAATGAAACCTACACCAAACCAAAAAAGAGAGATAATAAACATTCGAGCAGAACTCAATGAAATGCGGCCAGAAGGACTGTAGAACAGATAAACAAAACCAGGAGTTGGATTTTTGAAAGAATTAATAAGATAGATAAACCATTAGCCAGCCTTATTAAAAAAAAAAGACTCAAATTAATAAAATCATGAATGAGAGAGGAGAGATCACCACCAATACCAAGGAAATACAAAGAATTTTAAAAACATATTATGAGGGGATCCCTGGGTGGTTCAGCGGTTTGGCACCTGCCTTTGGCCCAGGGCGCGATCCTTGAGTCCCGGGATGGAGTCCCACGTCGGGCTCCCAGCATGGAGCCTGCTTCTCCCTCCTCCTGTGTCTCTGCCTCTCTCTCTCTCTCTCTCTCTCTCTCTCTCTCTCTCTCTATCATGAATAAATAAAGAAATCTTTAAAAAACATATTATGAGCAGCTATATGTCAATAAATTAGGCAATCTAGAAGAAATGGATGCATTTCTGGAAAACCACAAACTACCAAACCTGGAACAGGAAGAAATGGAAAACCTGAACAGGAAAATAACCAGGGAGGAAATTGAAGCAGTCATCAAAAACCTCCCAAGACACAAAAGTCAAGGGCCAGATGGATTCCAGGTGAATTCTATAAAACTTTTAAAGAACAATTAATACCTATTCTACAAAAGGAAGGTGCTTTACCCTTAAAGATAAAAAGGGATGGAATACTTCCAAACTCATTTTATGAGGCCAGCATCACCTTAATTCCAAAAACAAAGACCCCACCAAAGGAGAATTATAGACCAATACCACTGATGAACACAGATGCAAAAATTCTTAACAAGATACTAGCCAATAGGATCCACAATACATCAAGAAGATTATTCACCATGACCAAGTGGGTGTATCTCCGGGATGCAAGGCTGGCTTAACACTAGTAAACAATCAACATGATAGATCATATCAGCAAGAGAAAAACCAAGAACCATATGATCCTCTCAATAGATGCAGAGAAAGCATTTGACAAAATACAGCATCCATTCCTGATCAAAACTCTTCAGTGTGGGGATAGAGGGAACAATTCATGAACATCATAAAAGCCATCTACAAAAAGCCCACAGAAAATATCACTCTTAATGGGGAAACACAGGGACCCTTTCCCCTAAGATCAGGAACACGACAGAGATGTTCACTCTCACCACGGCTATTGAACATAGTACTAGAAGTCCTAGCCTCATAAGTCAGACAACAAAAATAAATAAAAGGCATTCAAGTTGGCAAAGAAGAAGTCAAACTTTTCCTCTTTGCAGATGACATGATTCTGTACATAGAAAACCAAAAGACACCACTCCAAGATTGCTAGAACTCATACAGCAATTTGGCAATGTGGCAGGATACAAAATCAATGCCCAGAAATCAGTGGTATTTCTATACACTGACAATGAGACTCAAGAAAGAGAAATTTATGAATCAATCCTATTTACAATTGCACCCAAAAGCATAAGATACCTAGGAATAAATTTAACCAAGAAAGTAAAGGATCTATACCCTAAAAACTACAGTACACTTCTGAAAGAAATTGAGGCAGACACAAAATATTCCATGCTCATGGATTGGAAGAATTAATATTGTGAAAATGTCAGTGCTACCCAGGGCAATTTACATGGCCAAGGCAATCTTTATCAAAATACCATGGACTTTCTTCACAGAGTTCGAACAAATAATCTTGATATTTGTGTGGAATCAGAAAAGACCCCGAATAGCCAGGGGAATATTGAAAAAGAAAACTAAAGCCAGGGCATCACAATGCCGGATTTCAAATTGTACTTCAAAGCTATGACCATCAAGTCTGTATGGTAGTGGCACAAAAACGGACACATGTATCAATGGAAGAGAATAGAGAACTCAGAAATGGGCCCTCAACTCTATAGTCAACTAATATTCAACAAAGCAGGAAAGACTATCCATTGAAAAAGGACAGTCTCTTCAATAAATGGTGCTGGGAAAATTGGAAAGCCATGAGCAGAAGATTGAAATTAGACCATTCTCTTACACCATACACAAAGATAAACTCAAAATGGATGACAAATCTAAATGGGAGACAAGAATCCATCAAAATCCTAGAGGAGAACACAGGCAACACCCTTTTTGAACTTGGCCACAGCAACTTCTTGCAAGATACATCTATGAAGGCAAGGGAAACAAAAGCAAAAATGAACTATTGGGACTTAACGAAGATAAAAAGCTTCTGCACATCAAGAGAAACAGTCGGGATCCCTGGGTGGCGCAGCGGTTTGGCGCCTGCCTTTGGCCCAGGGCGCGATCCTGGAGACCCGGATCGAGTCCCAAGTCGGGCTCCCAGTACATGGAGCCTGCTTCTCCCTCTGCCTGTGTCTCTGCCTCTCTCTCTCTCTGTGACTATCATAAATAAATTTTAAAAAATTAAAAAAAAAAAGAGAAACAGTCCACAAAACTAAAAGACAAGCTACAGAATGGGAGAAGATATTGGCAAATGACATATCAGATAAAGGGCTAGTTTCCAAGATCTATAAAGAACTTATTAAACTCAACAACAAAGAAACAAACAATCCAATCATGAAATGGGCAAAAGATATGAACAGAAATCTCACAGAGGAAGACATAGACATGGCCAACAAGCACATGAGAAAATTCTCTGCATCACTGGCCATCAGGAAAATACAAATCAAAACCACAATGAGATAGCACCCCACACCAGTGAGAATGGAGAAAATTAACAAGACAGGAAACAACAAATGCTGGGGAGGATGTGGAGAAGGGGGAACCCTCTTGCACTGTTGTTGAGAATGTGAACTGGTACAGCCACTCTGGAAAACTGTGTGGAGGTTCCTCAAAGAGTTAAAAATAGAGCTACCCAATGACAGAGCAATTGCAGTACTGGGAATTTACCCCAAAGATACAAATGCAGTGAAAAACCGAGACACCTGTACCCCCAATGTTTATAGCAGGAATGTCCACTACAGCCAAAATGTGGAAGGAGCCTCGGTGTCCATCAAAATTTGTATGGATAGAGAAGATGTGGTCTATGTATACAATGGAATATTACTCAGCCATTAGAAACAGCAAATACCCACCATTTGCTTCAACATGGGTAGAACTCGGGGGTATTATGCTGAGTGAAGTAAGTCAATCAGAGGACAAACATATGGTTTCATTCATTTGGGGAATATAAAAAATTTTGAAAGGGATTATAGGGGAAAGGAGAGAAAATGAGTGGGAAAAATCAGCGAGTGTGCCAGAACATGAGACACTCCTAATCATAACTCTGGGAAACAAACAAGGGGTAGTGGAAGGGGAGGTGTGTGGGGGGATGGGGTGACTCGGTGTTGGGCACTTAGGTGGGCACTTGACGGAATGAGCACTGGGTGTTACAATATATGTGGGCAAATCAAACTCCAATAAGAATTTTTTTAAATTAAGAATAAAAAAAAGGAAACCAGCATCAAACCTTCCTTTCATTTATATGCCCCCGACCTCATGTTTTTCCATGGTGAACCCTTGCAACCATCCTGCCTGGACGTCATATGGTTGACAGCCTCCCATTTCCTTTGTTTTTGAGCAAAAATCACAGTGGTCTTCTCTAATTGTTGTGATACCAGGTTACAGGGAAGGTGTTATGGGAGAAGTATATAACTCTGTTCTGGATCGATTATAGGGGAAAGCCACGCTATAATGTCTTCTCTTCCTTTCTTTTCTACTTCCATTTTGCCCTTTCTACCCTCCTGGCATATAGTGCGAGTCTGAAAAAAAGAAAAAAAATGAGAAAATTCCTTTTTCTCTTTTCTCCCAACTACCTCAATTCTTACATGCAAATTGGTACTTGTACAATTTTTCCTACATTTCTCCTAGAAGAAATGAATTTCAGTTGACACACTGAGACCAGATCTTGAGATAGTGACCCAGGTACAGAATGTAGCTCATTTGTTCAATAGGTGTACTGTTGTTGCATACAATAAAAATAAATTGCTGCTTTTTTTTGAATACTTACTGTTGCAAGACTGTTTAACTGTTCCATCCCATTTCACCTTCACTAATGACTGCTATTTGCATTTTAGTTTGGAAAACTAAGGCATTGAAAAGTTATTTAACTTCTAGTAATGAAATTGAGACTTAAAAACCAGCATGTCTCACCACAAAGCCTTTGCTTTTGATCACTATATTTTACTTCCATTCAGTCAGATGAACTCTTCCAAGAAGCAAAAAAAATAAAAAAATAAAAAATAAAGAAAAAATAGTTTGAAAATTATGATTGTGCTTTTCTCTTTTGCCTTCTTGAGCACTTAACTTACACCTTAGTCTGCCTGAAGCAATCATTTAGTGAGAGGGTAGGAATGGGATGATAGAGACATTAGCATTTATAATAGAAGGAGAATAAATGAAAAGAGAAAGACAGGGCAATATTCACGTCTAATATACAAAATACTCTGGGCTTTTGTCTTGACAATAACAGTGTAATTTATAAGATTTTTACTGCTACCTACATGTCTCTTTTCCATTGCTAGAATACATAAATAATATATATATATATTCTAAATTCCTTTAGCTCTTCCTTTAGCAAAGGATCCAGATCATAGTATGCCCTAGAAAAATAATCCATTTCCTTGTGACAGCTAGGCCAATTCCATGTTAGAAACAGGATACAACCTAGTAGAAGTAAAAAAAAATCTCCACCTTCTCAGTCCTGGGGAATTATGAGAGAGAGATAAGTGAAAGAAAGGCAAGAAAGAAAGTTAAGTCTACAAAGAGAAGCACGGTAAGGTAAGTAAGGGTAACACTATTGCTAAACTGAAACTGTGAGTCTACTTCACATACTTCACTATAGATAGATCAAAGTCTCTTTGGTCAGGCAGAGACCATTGAACTTTGGTTTTCCTCAACTGCCTTCAGTTTTCAGGAGCAGTAGACACTGAGGCAGGAGACATTGGGTCTGTCATGGCAAAGAAAGAAGCCCAATCCAGAGACTTGCCAGTGGGCTAGATGGATGATCTGGTAGAGACTCAGAGGCTATAAACAATAGAGGCTGAGAGGAAGTAGAGGCAAACAGGCACATTTCCAGGCTCTGAGGAAACCAAGAAAAGACAGTCAAATTACAATTTGTGAAAATGTTGAACTTCAGCTGTAAACACCAGTGGAACAAGCAGTAAATAGGAGACAAGGGATATCGGTCAGCCACCAGAACCAGAGCACAAAGGCACTTGAGTCTAAAAACCCCTCATCTTCTACCTATACTGTTAAAAAACAAAATTCAACCAAGTAAATCTGAAGATCTAATTGGTTTTATTAAGCAATTCGTAATGGGGCAGCATCCCACTAGCAGGTAGAAAGATGCTCAGAGGAGTTGTACAAAATGAAAAGGCTGTTATAGGAAGGAGGATGCAGCAAGATGTTATTAGGAAAGGAAAATAAAGAAATTATTTCAGCAAAGGTCACCTTCCGTAATGGGGAAGTAATCTTATTAGAAAGATTACTTCATTTTGCCTTTTGTGGGGGGAGGGTGTAGAGGGCCCATGTGACAATTACCTTATTAGTGCTGACCAGAAATTCCAGATTGGCTGAATTAAACTCCCAGTATAGGAGAGGTTGAAACTGCAATTAAGTCTTGGTTTGTAGTCTTGGGGGCAAATGACTCCATCTTGGGCTGGTAGTTTTCTTTTTAACAACACCAGGAGGTTCCATAAGCCCTCTCCTTATATATACTCAGAAAAAAGTAGGGAAAGATTAACTGACAAAGCATTTTTATTTAAGATAAACTGAATAGTAACTAAAGAAATTATTTAAATTGGAAGTTAGTAAACAATGGCCCATGGGTCAAATCTGCCATCTGTTTTTGTAAATAAAGTTTTATTGGCACTTAGCTGCTCCTGTTTATTTACCTACTGTTTCTAGCTGCCTTCATTCTCTGAGTTGATACTTGCAGCAGAGACTGTAAACTCACAAAGCCTAAAATATCCATTATCTAGTCCTCTACAGAAAAGTTTGCCAATCCATAGTTTATTAAATTAAATCACACTTTTTTAATAAATTTAATTTTTATTGGTGTTCAATTTGTCAACATACAGAATAACCCCCAGTGCTCATCCCGTCAAGTGCCCACCTCAGTGCCCGCCACCCAGTCACCTCCACCCCCTGACCACCTCCCCTTCCACCATCTCTAGATCGTTTCCCAGAGTTAGGAGTCTTTCATATTCCGTCTCCCTTTACGATATTTCCCACTCATTTTTCCTCTTTTCCCCTTTATTCCCTTTCACTATTTTTTATATTCCTCAAATGAATGAGACCGTATAACATTTGTCCTTCTCTGATTGACTTACTTCACTCAGCATAATACCCTCCAGTTCCATCCACTTCGAAGCAAATGGTGGGTATTTATCATTTCTAATGACTGAGTAATACTCCATTGTTTACATAAACCACATCTTCTTTATCCATTCATCTTTCCATGGACACCAAGGCTCCTTCCACAGTTTGGCTATTGTGGACATTGTTGCTATAAACATCGGGGTGGAGGTGTCCTGGTGTTTCATTGGATCCATATCTTTGGGGTAACTCCCCAGCAGTGCAATTGCTGGGTCTTAGGGCAGATCTACTTTTAACTCTTTGGGGAACCTCCACACAATTGTGCAGAGTGGCTGCACCAGTTCACATTCCCACCAACAGTGCAAGATGGTTCCCCTTACTCCACATTCTCTCCAACATTTGTGGTTTCCTGCCTTGTTAATTTTCCCCATTCTCACTGGTGTGGGGTGCTATCTCATTGTGGTTTTGATTTGTAATTCCCTGATGGAAAGAGATGCGGAGGATTTTCTCATGTGCTTGTTGGCCATGTCTATGTCTCCCTCTGTGACATTTCTGTTCATTGCCCATTTCATGATCGGATTGTTTGTTTCTTTGCTGTTGAGTCTAATAAGTTCTTTATAGATCTTGGAAACTAGCCCTTTATCTGACACGTCGATTGCAAATATCTTCTCCTGAATGGGAGATCAGTCAGCCACCAGAACCAGAGCACAAAGGCACTTGAGTCTGGGAGACTGGGAGTCTGGGAGACAACCTACTGAATGGTAGGTTGTCTTTTAGTTTTGTTGACTGGAGCCTTTGCTGCACAAAAGCTGCTTATCTTGATGAAGTCCCAATAGTTCATTTTTGCTTTTGTTTCTTTTGCCTTCGTGGATGTATCTTGCAAGAAGTTACTGCGGCTGAGTTCAAAAAGTGTGTTGCTTGTGTTCTTCTCTAGGATTTTGATGGAATCTTGTCTCACATTTAGATCTTTTATCCATTTTAAGTTCATCTTTGTGTATGGTACAAGAGAGTGGTCTACTTTCATTCTTCTGCATGTGGATGTCCAATTTTCCCAGCACCATTTATTGAAGAGACTGTCTTTTTTCCAGTGGATATTCTTTCCTGCTTTGCCGAGGGTCCACTTCTGGATTCTCTATTCTGTTCCATTGATCTATGTGTCTGTTTTTGTGCCATTACCACACTGTCTTGATGACCACAGCTTTGTAGTACAACCTGAAATCCAGCATTGTGATGCCCCCAGATATGGTTTTCTTTTTTAATATTCCCCTGGCTATTCGAGGTCTTTTCTGATTCCCCAAAAATCTTAAAATAATTTGCTCCAACTCTCTGAAGAAAGTTCATGGTATTTTGATAGGGATTGCATTAAACATGTAAATTTCCCTGGGTAACATTGACATTTTCACAATATTAATTCTTGCAGTCTATGAGCATGGAATATTGTTCCATCTCTTTGTGTATTCCTCCACTTCTTTCAGAAGTGTTCTATAGTTTTTAGGGTATAGATCCTTTACCTCTTTGGTTAGGTTTATTCCTAGGTATCTTATGCTTTTGCGTGCAATTGAATAAGCTTCTCAATGTACTCTTAGATCCCATTGGCTACAGCTTATTGAGAATTTTTGTATCCATATTCATCAGGGATGTTGGTCTATAATTCTCGTTTTTGGTGGGGTTTTGTCTGGTTTTGGAATTAAGGAGATGCTGGCCTCATAGAACGAGTTTGGAAGTACTCCATCTCTTTCTATCTTTCCAAACAGCTTTAGTAGAATAGGTATGGTTTCTTCTTTACATGTTTCATAGAATTCCCCAGGGAAGCCATATGGCCCTGGAATTTTGTGTCTTGGGAGGTTTTTGATGACTGCTTCAATTTCGTCCCTGGTTATTGGCCTGTTCAGATTTTCTATTTCTTCCAGTTCCAGTTTTGGTAGTTTGTGGTTTTCCAGAAATGCATCTATTTCTTCTAGGTTGCCTAATTTTTGGCATATAGCTGTTCATAATATGTTTTTAAAATCGTTTGTATTTCCTTGTTGTTGGTAGTGATCTCTCCTTTCTCATTCATGATTGTATTAATTGGAGTCTTCTCTCTCTTCTTTTTAATAAGGCTGGCTAATGGTTTATCTCTCTTATTAATTCTTTCAAAGAACCAACTCCTGGTTTTGTTGATCTGTTCCACAGTTCTTCTGGTCTTGATTTCATTGAGTTCTGCTCGAATCTTTATTAACTCTCTTCTTCTGCTGGGCGTAGGATCTATTTACTGTTTTTTCTCTAGCTCCTTTAGGTGTAAGGTTAGCTTTTGTATTTGAGTTCTTCCCAGTTTTTGGATGGCTGCTTGTATTGGGATGTATTTCCCCCTTAGGACTGCTTTTGCTGCATCCCAAAGATTTTGAGGGGTTGTATCTTCATTCTCATTAGTTTCCATGAATCTTTTTAATTCTTCCTTAATTTACTGGTTGACCCTTTCATCTTTTAGCAGGATGGTCCTTAACCTCCACGTGTTTGAAGTCCTTCTAAACTTCTTGTTGTGATTTAGTTCTAATTTCACGGCATTATGGTCTGAGAATATGCAGGGGACAATCCCAATCTTTTGGTATTGGTTCAGACCAGATTTGTGACCCAGTATGTGGTCTCTTCTGGAGAAAGTTCCATGTGCACTTGAGAAGAATGTGTATTCAGTTGCCTTTGGATGTAAAGTTCTATAGATAACTGTGAAATCCGTCTGGTCCAGTGTATCATTTAAAGTCTTATTTGGTGATGTTGTGCTTAGAAGACCTATGGAGTGTAGAAATCACTACATTGAAGTCACCAAGTATAAGTGTATTATTATCTAAGTATGTCTTAATTTTGGTTATTAATTGATTGATATATTTGGCAGCTCCCATATTCGGGGCATATATATTGATGATTGTTAAGTCCTCTTGTTGGATAGATCCTTTAAGTATGATATAGTGTCCCTCTTCATCTCTCACTACAGTCTTCGGGATAAATTTTAGTTTATCTGATATAAGGGTGGCTACCCTTGCTTTCTTTTGAGGACCATTTGAATGGTAAATGGTTCTCCAACCTTTTATTTTCAGGCTGTAGGTGTCCTTCTCTCTAAAATGAGTCTCTTGTAGACAGCAAATAGATGGGTCCTGCTTTTTTATCCAGTCTGAAACCCTGCGCCTTTCGATGGGGTCATTAAGCCCATTCACGTTCAGAGTTGCTATTTAAAGACATGAGTTTGGTGTCATTATGATACCTCTTCAGTCCCTGTTTTTGTGGATTGTTCCGTTGGCCTTCCTCTTAAAGAGGAATTCTAAGAGTCCCCCTTAACATTTCTTGCAGAGCTGGTTTGGTGGTCACATATTCTTTCCGTTCCTGCCTGTCTTGGAAGCTCTTTATCTCTGCTTCTATTCTGAATGAGAGCCTTGCTGGATAAATTATACTTGGTTGCATGTTTTTCTCATTTAGGACCCTGAATATTTCCTGCCAGCCCATTCGGGCCTGCCAGGTCTCTGTGGAGAGGACTGCTGTTAATCTGATATTTCTCCCCATAAAAGTTAGGGATCTCTTGTCTCTTGCTGCTTTAAGGATCTTCTCTTTATCTTTGGAATTTGCAAGCTTCACTATTAAGTGTCGAGGTGTTGAACGTTTTGTTTTTTTTTTAGGGGGGATCTCTCTATTTCCTGGATCTGAATGCCTGTTTCCCTTCCCAGATTAGGAAAGTTTTCAGCAATGATTTGTTCAAATACATATTCTGGACCTCTGTCCCTTTCGGCACCCTTGGGAACTCCAATTAAACATAGTTTTTCTTCCTCAGGCTGTCACTTATTTCCCTTAATCGATCCTCATGATATTTTAATTGTTTGTCTCTTTTTTCCTGTTTCCCTCTTTGCCATCAACTTGTCTTCTATGTCACTCACTCGTTCTTCCACCTTGTTAACCCTCGTCGTTAGTACCTCTAGTTTGGGTTCCATCTCATTTAATTGATTTTTAATTTCTGCCTGATTAGATCTAAAATCTGCAGTCATGAAGTCTCTTGAGTCCTTTATGCTTTTTTTCTAGATCCACCCATAGCTTTATAATAGTGCTTCTGAATTGGCTTTCTGACATTGAATTGTAATCCAAATTTTATAACTCTGTGGGAGAGAGGACTGTTTCTGATTTTCTTTTGAGGTGAGGTTTTCCTTCTCGTCATTTTGTTTGGTGCAGAGCGGCCAAAAACAAGTTATGTTGGAAAAAGGAGAAAGAAGAAAAGAAAAAGAAAAAGAAAGAAAAAAGAAAAAAAAGAAGAGGGGAAAAGAGAAAAAGAAAAAAGTGGGGGGAAGCAAACAGAAATAAAAAAACAAAAACAAACAAAAAAAAAAACAAGTGGGAGTATCCTCTGATTCTGTATACTGTAAACCCCTCGACTTCCCCTGGAACTTTCCAGTGCTGCTTGGTCAATAATTTGTTTTTCCCCTCTTGGTCTAGGTGGTCTTCTGGGGGAGGGGCCTGTTGTGCTGATTTTCAGGTGTTAGCACTGGGGGTTGCTGCTCAGCCCCCTGCCTGGTGCAGGCCTCAGTGAAAGATGTTTAACCTGTTTATCCTGTGAGGCCACTGTGAGGCTCAGTGGGGGTTGTTTATCCTGTGAGGCCCCAGGAGGAATAACAACAGTGGCGGCGGCCAGCTCTGGAGCCCTGGATTCAGCTCCTGCAGGAATTACAGAGCTCTCAGTCTGCAGGGGCCTGGATGTTCTGGTTGCAGGGCCGCTGATCTGCTCAGCTCAGGGCAGGAGCATCCCTGCTGTCCTGGGCCCTCCTGGCCTCTGCCTGTCCCGGGGGGAGGCTGGATCCTTGGCCGTGTCCCCAGCGTCCTGTGCTCCCAGCCTGCCCTGTTGGATTTGCGCTCCTGGCCGCGCAGCCCCTTCAGTGCAGAGCCTCCTCTGGAGCCGCTTACGGAGCTGCTTCCGGGGCCGTGCAGCCCCCTCTGTGCCGAGCCTCTGTCGGAGCCGCTGCCAAGCTGCTCCCGGGTCCAGCCATTCGCGTGCTGCAGCCCTTTAGGGAGCTCGGCCTCGGGGTGTGGTGCTCTCCCCTGGGCGCAGGTGTCTATTAGTGTCCCAGGGAGCCTGAGGGCATCCCCGCTCCTCCTGGGGTCCTGCTCTAACTCCCTGGGAGCGCCTTTCCGCCCGGGAAGATTGGTGAAACTCCTGCTTCTCCAGGACGGGGCGTTCCTGTCCTGGGGACACTCGCCCCGGCCTTAGCCAGGCTCCTTGCAGGGCCCCTCCCCCTTCGATGCCTTTTGTTTCTTTATTTCTTCCCCCCCCACCCCCGCGTCTTCCTACCTTGATAGAAGCGTGAACTCTTGTCACTGTAGCGTTCCAGCTGTTCTCTCTTTAAATCTCAGGCCGAATTCGTAAATTTTCAGGATGATTTGAAGGTTACCTAGGTAATTTGGTGGGGACAGGTGACTTGGGGACCCTACTCTTCCGCCATCTTGCCCCCTCCAAATCACACTAAGTTTTAAACCAAATTTGATATTTACAGTTTTGGTACCCAGTCTTCTCAAATGGGTGGATGGGTTCAAGAGAAAGGCCAGATTAGATATAGGTGCAATTGTACAAGTTGATTTTCTCTGCACATCCTAGTCATCCTGTACATTATATCTGCAATGCTGCTATAATCATTTCAGGTAAAAACAATTACTCTATGCAATTATACAGTGCTTTAGAGCTTTTAAAGTGCATTAATATCCACTGGCTCATTTAATCTTTATAAAAAAAAATCTCTGTGACAAAGGGGTTTTTAGCCCCATTTCATAGATGAGGACATAGTTGAGTCTCAGTAAGTTTGTCACTTGCTCAATATCACACATCTAGTCAGTGAGAAATCCAGAAGATGAGCTCAGGTGTTCTATTACATGTCTACTGTACTTCCTACTCTTCCATAGTCAAACCACAGGGAATATAAATCCTAACTCAACCAAAGCAGAATCATCATGTTCCCACAAACTTAGAAACTCCTTCTCCAGCTTTTCTCTGAGTCATCAAAGTAGAGTTTTTAAGCCTAAATGTCAAACCAATACTTTCTAAAAAGTATGCTGTATTATTTATTTGCTGTTTGACAAATTGAAAAACTTATCATCTGCTTTACTTAGAGCCCTTTTCCAATGGAGTAAGTAGGATAGTGTCATTTTTAAGAGTGCATACGGTCTCCATTGTCTGACTGGCCTGGATTAAAGTGCATCTCCGCAACTTCCCAGCTGCGTGACCTTGAAAATATTACTTAATCTATCTGGGCCTCAGTTTCTTCATATGTCAAAATGGAGGGAGTTTTTCTGGGAAGCCCTGGTGGCTCAGCAGTTTAGCGCCGCCTTCAGCTGGGGGTGTGATCCTGGTGACCCAGGATCAAGTTCCATGAGGGGCTTCCTGCGTGGAGCCTGCTTCTCCCTCTGCCTGTGTCCCTGCCTCTCTCTCTCTGTGTGTGTCTGTCATGAATAAATAAATAAAATCTTTTTAAAAAATGGAAGGAGTTTTTCTAAGGATTAAATGAGAAAATGTGCATTAAGTACTTAGAACCTAGAACAGAGTTAGCATAAAATAAATGACCACTCAATATAAGACTATTAAAGTAGATGGCACAGACATTCTATAAGATAGTGTATCAGAATCTTAAAAAAATTAAACATCATGCGAATAACATATGACCAAGATTTGCATGCACTCCTGGGCATTTATCCAAGACAAACGGAGACTTATGTTCACATATAAGCCTGTACATGAATGTTTATAGCTGCTTTAATTGTAATAGCCAAAAATTGGAAACATCCAGATGTCCTTAAATAGAAGAATGGTTAAACAAATTGGTAATACATACCATGGAATGCTACTCAGAAAAAAAAAAATCATATAAGCTGTTGGGGGGGAGGACAAACTATTGATATACAAAACAACTTGGATGAATCTCCCACGAATTGTGCTGAGTGAAAAAGCCAATTTTGAAAGTTTGCTTATTATATGATTCAATTTATATAAAATTCTTAAAATGACAAAATTATGGAGATGGAGAACAAAACAGTGGTTGTCAGGACTTAGGAAGGGGGAACAGAAGAGATAGCTCTGACTATAAAAGGTCAATACAAGAGATCCCTGTAGTCCTGGAACTGTTCTCTAACTTGATTTTGATGGTGGTCGCAAGAATCTACATGTGCGAGAAAATTACAAAGAACTAAAAACGTGAAAACACACACAAAACACTCACAAATGAGTACATATAAAACTAATGAAATCTGAATAAGATCGATATATCAGTGTCAATTTCCTCATTGTATATATATTGTATTATAGTGCTATGTCTAATAAATGTGTATTATATATATTATATAATATTGTACTATATTTTTGCAAGGTATCTTTGGGGGAAACTGGGTAAAAGGTACATAAGATCTCACTATATTAGTTCTTACAACTGCATATGAATTCATAGTTATATCAAAATAAAGGTTTAAAAAATACTATTAATGTATTTCTTCCATCATAAGTATAATAGGTATAATCCAATATAAGCTGCCACTGTATGTAGAAAGCCCCTTCTGCACTTGGGCATCCTTATGTTTTCAATAAGCAAAGGACAACTTTTTAAATGCTTTCTTGGAATCCTAGATTTAAACTTTTACTACTATTTGTAATCAATTTGGCAGAGAGGGTGGTTTCCCACTTCTAACTTAACACCAAAGATCTGTCTAAAGAAGCCTGCTAACCATCACACCATTCAGAATTTTTTTAAAGATTTATTTATTTATTTATTCATGAGAAACAGAGAGAGAGAGAGAGACAGAGACAGAAAGAGAAAGAGAGGCAGAGACACAGGCAGAGGGAGAAGCAGGCTCCATGCAGGGAGCCTGATGTGGGACTCGATCCCAGGACTCCAGGATCACTCCCTGGGCCGAAGGCAGGTGCTAAACTGCTGAGCCACCCAGGGATCACCACCATTCAGAAATTCGCTGATCCAGAAGGGCCTCCACAAAATCTGAGATCAGCCAGACCTGGGTTTGAATTCTTGCTCTGCAACCTCACTTACTAGCTTTGTGATAATGACCAAATCACTGAACTTCATTATACCTACTACTTATGAGGCTGAAATAAAAAGACATAAGTGGGGAAATGTAGAGAATTTTAGATTATAAATTTGTTTCTTCTACCATCTCTTATACAACTCTGAGTTCTAACACAGTTCCCATTCATGAAAATATGATTTAATCATATATACAGGGGAAAAAAACAAGGAAAAATTCTCTGGGAACCTCAGACTGATGAAGGGTAGTTGGAAGAAAGGCAGGCAGGGACAAGGGGCCCCTACCCTAAGAGGGAATTACTCTTAAAAGGATTTTACACCACACTGAAAAGAGCCCTCTACCCTTTCCTATGTGATAGGCAGATGGCAAAAACCTGATTAGGGGACAAGCACATGGAAGGTTCATCAAATTAAAACAGTCCTCCAAAAAGCCCATAGAAATCCCTAGACTTGGGACATCTGGGTGGCTCAGTAGTTGAGCCTTTGGCTCAGGGCGTGATCCTAGAGTCCTGGGATCGAGTCCCACATCGGGCTTCCTGCATGGAGCCTGCTTCTCCTCCCTCTCCCTGTGTCTCTGCCTTTCTCTCTGTGTCTCTCGTGAATAAATAAAATCTTTAAAAAAAAAAGAAAAAAAAGAGAAATCCCTAGACTTAGAAACTCTGGTGGCAACACCCTTAGGTCCCCTCTATCTTCAGGAGCTTTGTACTACCACTCAATAAACTTTACTTTTGCTCGATAAACTTTGCTATGCTGCCCACCATTCTTTGTCTGGTCTACTTCCCCATTCTTTGAAGAGACATGACCAAGAACCATAGACACTGAAGGAAAAGAAATCCTGTAACAAGACTATTTAAGGGAAATACAATTTCCCTTATAATAAAAGTTGTCAATATCCTGGTTATGATATTGTACTACAATTATGGAGGATGTAACTACTAAGGGAAACTTGGTGAAGGACAAATGGGACTTCTCTGTACCATTTTTGCAATTTTATAGGAATCTGTAACTATTTCAAAATAAAAAAGTATTTTTCAAAGGGGGAAACGTGTCATGGTTCTGAGGTTCTTGAACGTTTCATAATCACCTCTTAAAACTAAAAATTTGATTTCTTTCCTCCAAATACTTTGAAATATTGCTTTAAAAACCCTCAGAGTTGAATGAATTTTCCAGATTAGCTGATACAAAAATTAGCCAGATTAGCTGATACAGAAATCCTTTGCACAATTTCCCAAACCTACTTCCACTGACAGAAAACTCACTTCCTACATTAGGACCCTACCTATTTAGAAGCAGATCTCATACTTTAAACACTTTTCATTATATTGATCTGAAATCCACCTCCTTCCAATTTTCATCTTTGGTTCCTATTTTTCCATACTCCTCATTCCCATATTGGTAAGAAAGCATTTTGGGTAGGTTTTTTTAGAATATCAAAACGAATCATTCTCTCTCCATGTGGACTAGAAAATAAGATAGTAGCCAATACCTTTCTCTTTATCCCTAGAGGCAGATAACTGCTATCATTTCCTATAGAAACAGTAGACCAATAATCAATATAATTAAACAAATTCAACAACATACAGTGATAATAATGGAAAATAAGAAGACCGTGCCTTAAATTTACATAACATCTTTTATCTGAACAGCAGCTAATAATAACAAGGCTGGTGTCAATGCCTCTTCTGTCTTAGAAGCAAGGAACTTCTCGTAAACACCTTGTCTTTGTTGTAACTTAATGTCATTTGGATGGGCAATTTCCAAATGTGTGCTTTTTATTATCTTTTGCATTATGAAAAGATAAGGGGGAGAAAGGATTTTTCAGAGCACCATCCAGGTGTAAAGAATTAGCACTCCTTTGGATTTGCTGGAAATTTACATGTGAAATCCACATTAATGCTAATGTGAGTTGTGGAACTGTGTATATCTTCCATATAAAGAAAAAAAAATCCTATCTAGAGGACTTCAACTGACATATTCTATTAACTCTCTAAGATTCTTAACAAATTGATTTTCCTTTAAATCATTGCCCTGTCCCCACTACTGTCCCTGCAATAGGAAAACAATATTTTTCATTATGAAAATCAATGCAGCTCTCTTTCTCCTTGAGGATGCTCAGAATGGGAACTATAAGTGTGACATGACCCTTTAAAGCCTTCTTTCACAGCCAAATTCTCTGCTCTCTCTCTCTCTCTCTCTCTCTCTCTGAGTCCCATGTGACAGCAAGGGCTTTTAGCCCCTGGGGCACTAAGTACTCCTAAAGCATTCCTTCTCAGTAATTATTGTTAATATTTTCCATTTGGTAAGTGGCAATATTGTCCATCTAGGCTAAGAAGTCACATCCCGTTTCTCCTCCAGGAGCTCACGAATTGTTGCCGAAACTGCTTCAAAATACAAACTTCTGTCCTTGCTTGTTTTTGATGGTGACCGGGCAGAGTAAATGGGGAGAGGCCTATAAGATTGTCAGCTCTGAGCATTATATATGGCAGTGAGTCATGGGTGCCAATGTGGGATCCAAGATCAGGAGAGCTGAGGTAAGTCTGACACAGAAGAAAGGGAATTGGCACAATAATGAGGCAGCCCTGCAGAAGAACTTGGGACCCAAGGCCCAAGGCAGAGGCTGATGTGAGCATTCCAGGATTGGAGTAAGGGTAGGGAACTGGAAACAAAAGGTTAGAGCAAAGCTTCAAGTCTGAACCATCCAAGGAAGATGGAGTCAGGCTCAAAGGCAATAGAAGGTGCACAGTGTTCAAAAAGTCAGAAGCAGTGGGTAAATTAACCTCAGGAGGTCACATACATCAAGGGTTGAGCAAGATGGAAAAATGAAAATTGAAGCCAGTAGACTGACCCCAGGAGGACTACGAGAAGAGGATAAGGATAAAGGTAAGACAAGAGCAATGAAAAGAACCTGAAAGGGACGCCTGGGTGGGCATGATCCCAGAGTCCTGGGATCAAGTCCCACATTGGGCTTCCTTCATGGAGCCTGCTTCTCCCTCTGCCTATGTCTCTGCTCTCTGTCTCTCTCTCTCTTTCTTTCTCTCTCTCTCTGTCTCTCATAAATAAATAAAATATTAAAAAAGAAAGAAAAGAACCTGAAAAACTGAGGCATTTTACTTAGCCCTATGTGAAAGCTTTAATGAGCTTGGGAAGGCAGAAACCAATTCTTGAATAGTCGACTGTGGTGGAGCACATAACTGAGAATTAGTGACTGAGATAAGGACCAATTTCTGGCAGAAAGATCTCTACTTGAATATAAACAGATGCATTGGAGGATGCAAGGAGACATAAAATCCTGCAGTACGAAGGGCAAATGCCACATTCTATTGCTTTGGATTATGCTGGGCAAGATTAGCCTGACAAATTTACAGATTTTTGAGGTGGCTACTAGTGGGAGAGTAAGAAGCCACATTATTTTCAAGCAGTATTGGGCAATCAAAAGTAGATGTGGTATGGGAAAGTGCATTAGAATTTCTAAGGATGCTATACATACCTCAGCTCCAGGCCTGGGAACATTTTGCTCTGTGTGTGTGTGTGTGTGTGTGTGCGTGTGTGTGGTATTTTACATAGAGGTAGATAGTTGAGTTAGTCATACTCCTTAGTTCATGGTACATTACCATAATTGGTCACTAGTTTTGTTTACTTATTTATTTCCTTTTATCTGCATTCCCATCCCCTATCTCCACAGCCAAAAATTTTAAAGTGATGCTATGAATATTTTAAAAATACGTTTTTGAAATATGTGTACTGTTGTGTACATATATTTTCTCCCATTTTTATTGAGGTCTTCCCTGACAACCCTATTTAAAATTGCAACCTTGTACTATATATGTTCTATTTGCCTCTAGACTCTCCACATTTCTTCGTGCTGTTTTCTGTTCCTCTCTTCAGGACTGACCAGCTGGACTACATCAATGGGCTCCCTTATTTTTCTGGCTTCGTATTATGTCTGGCCAGTGGAAGACCAAAGATCTGAAAGAGACTCAGAATATTGATTTATCAGATTCACTCTTTACAGAATCATCTAGGGGTGGCTGATGCTCTTTATCTGAAATCACAGTGTTTGTCAGAAGACTTCTCCATACAATCTTCTGTTTCTCCTTATTCTGATGACTTCTCCATCTTTTTGACCCTTCAAGTTGGAGGGGTAATAACTGAATCCTACTAAACACTATTCTTTATTATTTACCTCTATTTTGCCCACACCTTTGTAAATAGTCCCTTTAGGAAACACTCCTCAAAGTATCTAATCTGAGTGCTCCATCTCTTTCATGCCACAAACCTGACTGATTCAAAGATTTATTTATTTATTTTTATTTATGATAGACACTGAGAGAGAGAGAAAGAGGCAGAGACACATGAGGAGGGAGAAGCAGGCTCCATGCCGGGAGCCCGACGTGGGACTCCAACCCGGGACTCCAGGATCGCGCCCCGGCCAAAGGCAGGCGCCAAACCGCTGAGCCACCCAGGGATCCCAAACCTGACTGATTCAAATTGCCTTCCCCTATTCCTCTTCCCTGCCTTATATTTTTCCATAGCACTCAATCTATCTAACTTACTATATATTTTACCTTTATGTCATGTTTGTCTTGTTGAGAAACCAAAATGTCAGGGCGGAACTTTTTTCTGTTTTGTTCACCTTCAACATGATAGGGACTTAAAAATATTTGTTGAATAATTGAAAAATGCATTAATATAGAAGTACACAGGGGACAGATCATGCAAGGCCTTGCAGGCAATAGTTAGGAGATCACATTTTATTCTGTGTGCCATGGGAAGCCATTTAAGAAGAATTTTCATGCAAGAGAGCGATAGCATCTGATTTAAGTTTTAAGATCACTCTAAGTGCTGTGGGGATTGTATGTGGACAAGAATGGAAGTTAAGAGATCAGTTAAGTGCCCCATGCAACAGTCCAAGAGAGAGCCTAGAATAAGGTTATGGTAGCATTAGTGGTAGAGAAGGAAAGAAATTATGTATGAAGGAGGCTCTTCCTGGAATATTTTTAAGCTAAAGTCCATAAATGAAATTTGTTCATTAGTCAGAGTTGGGTTGGTTTGGCTGAGAATGTGCTCAGTAACTCCAAGCTATGATCTCAGCAGGGATTGTCAAGATTTGTAATGTTCTAGACATATTTATTGGATGTTAGCAATTCAGAACATGCAGGTTAACCTGTGGGAAAATATCCATTAGGAATCCTACTAGACAGGATACAGCAAAAGCAGTCCTGAGGGGGAAATACATCACAATACAAGCATCCCTCCAAAAACTGGAAAGGACTCAAATACAAAAGCTAATCTTGCACCTAAATGTGCTGGAGAAAAAACAAATACATCTTACACCCAGCAGAAGAAGAGAATTAATAAATATTCAAGCAGAACTCAATGAAATAGAGACCAGAAGACCTGTGGAACAGATCAACAAAACCAGGAGTTGGTTCTTTGAAAGAATTAATAAGATACATAAACCATTAGCCAGCCTTATTAAAAAGAAGAGAGAAAAGACTCAAATTAATGAAATCATGAATGAGACAGGAGAGATCACCACCAACACCAAGGAAATACAAACGATTTAAAAAACTTATTATGAGCAGTTATACGCCAATAAATTAGGCAATCTAGAAGAAATGGACCCATTCCTGGAAAGCCACAAACTACCAAAACTGGAACAGGAAGAAAGAGAAAATCTGAACAGGCCAATAACCAGGGAGGAAATTGAAGCAGTCATCAAAAACCTCCCAAGGCACAAAAGTCCAGGGCCAGATGGCTTCCCAGGGGAATTCTATCAAATGTTTAAAGAAGAAACCATACCTATTCTACTAAAGCTGTTTGGAAAGATAGAAAGAGATGGAGTACTTCCAAACTCGTTCTATGAGGCCAGCATCACCTTGATCCCCAAACCAGACAAAGACCCCACCAAAAAGGATAATTGTAGACCAATATCCCTGATGAACACAGATGCAAAAATTCCCAACAAGATACTAGCCAATAGGATCCAACAGTACATTAAGAAGATTATTCACCATGACCAAGTGGGATTTATCCCCGGGATGCAAGGTTGGTTCAATACTCGTAAAACACTCAATGTGATTCATCATATCAGTAAGAGAAAAACCAAGAACCATATGATCCTCTCAATAGATGCAGAGAAAGCACTTGACAAAATACAGCATCCATTCCTGAACAAAACTCTTCAGAATGTAGGGAAAGAGGGAACATTCCTCAACATTTTAAAAACCATCTACAAAAAGCCCACAGCAAATATCATTCTCAATGGGGAAGCACTGGGAGCCTTTCCCCTAAGATCAGGAACAAGACAGGGATATCCACTCTCACCACTGCTATTCAGCATAGTACTAGAAGTCCTAGCCTCAGCAATCAGGCGACAAAAGGAAATAAAAGGCATTCAAATTGGCAAAGAAGAAGTCAAACTCTCCCTCTTCACTGATGACATGATACTCTACACAGAAAACCAAAAAGACTCCACCCAAAGATTGCTAGAACTCCTACAGCAATTCGGCAGTGTGGCAGGATACAAAATCAATGCCCAGAAATCAGTGGCATTTTTATACACTTAGAATGAGACTGAAGAAAGAGAAATTAAGGAGTCAATCCCATTTACAGTTTCACCCTAAAGCATAAGATACCTAGGAATAAAACTAACCAAAGATGTAAGGATTTATACCCTAAAAGCTACAGAACACTTCTGAAAGAAATTGAGGAAGACACAAAGAGATGGAAAAATATTCCATGCTCATGGATTGGCAGAATTAATATTGTGAAAATATCAATGTGACCCAGGGAAATTTACACGTTTAATGCAATCCCTGTCAAAATACCATGGACTTTCTTCAGAGAGTTGGAACAAATCATCCTAAGATTTGTGTGGAATCAGAAAAGACCCCGAATAGCCAGGGGAATATTAAAAAATAAAACCATAGCTGGGGGCATCACAATGCCGGATTTCAGGTTGTACTACAAAGCTGTGGTCATCAAGACAGGGTGGTCCTGGCACAAAAACAGACACATAGATCAATGTAACAAAATAGAGAATCCAGAAGTGAACCCTCAACTTTATGGTCAACTAATATTCAACAAAGCAGGAAAAACTATCCACTGGAAAAAAGACAGTCTCTTCAATAAATGGTGCTGGGAAAATTGGACATCCACATGCAGAAGAATGAAACTAGACCATTCTCTTACACCAGACACAAAGATAAACTCAAAATACATGAAAGATCTAAATGTGAAACAAGATTCCATCAAAATCCTAGAGGAGAACACAGGCAACAGTCTTTTTGAACTTGGCCACAGCAACTTCTTGCAAGGTACATCTATGAAGGCAAGGGAAACAAAAGCAAAAATGAACTATTAGGACTTCATCAAGGTAAAAAGCTTCTTCCAGCAAAAGAAACAGTCCACAAAACTAAAAGACAACCTACAGAAAGAGAGAAGATATTTTCAAATGATGTATCAGATAAAGGGCTGGTTTCCAAGATCTATAAAGAACTTATTGAACTCAACACCAAAGAAACAAACAACCCAATCATGAAATGGGCAAAAGACATGAACAGAAATCTCACAGAGGAAGACATAGACATGGCCAACAAGCACATGAGAAAGTGCTCTGCATCACTTGCCATCAGGGAAATACAAATCAAAACCACAATGAGATACCACCTCACACCAGTGAGAATGGTGAAAATTAACAAGACATGAAACAACAAATGTTGGAGAGGATGTGGAGAAAGGGGAACCCTCTTGCACTGTTGGTGGGAATGTGAACTGGTGCAGCCACTCTGGAAAAGTGTGTGGAGGTTCCTCAAAGAGTTAAAAATAGATCTGCCCTACGACCCAGCAATTGCACTGTTGGGGATTTACCCCAAAGATACCGATGCAGTGAAATGCCAGGACACCTGCACCCCAATGTTTATAGCAGCAACGTCCACAATACCCAAATTGTGGAAGGAGCCTCGGTGTCCATCAAAAGATGAATGAATAAAGAGCTGTGGTATATGTATATAATGGAATATTACTCAGCCATTAGAAATGACAAATTCCCACCTTTTGCTTCGATGTGGATGGACCTGGAGGGTATTATGCTGAGTGAAATAAGTCGATCGGAAAAGGACAAACATTATATGGTCTCATTCATTTGGGGAATATAAAAATTATTGAAAGGGAATAAAGGGAAAGGAGAGAAAATGAGTGAAAATATCAGTGAGGCTGACAAAACATGAGAGACACCTAACTCTGGGAAATGAACAAGGGGTAGTGGTAGGGAAGGTGGGCGGGGGCTTGGGGTGACTGGGTGATTGGCACTGAGGGGGGCACTTGGCAGGATGAGCACTGGGTGGTATGCTATATGTTGGCAAATTGAACTCAAAAAAAAAAACTTTTTCAAAAACAAAAAAAGGAATCCTACTAGACATGGCATTTTCATAAGGGAAAAAAACATACATCCCTTATATCCAAAACTGAGATTTTGAAAGCATCATAAGAGCTTCTGAATAATGCGATTATTAAATGAGAACCTGAGCATTTAAAAGCAAAGTAATACCGTATAGAAACCAGTAATCCAAATTATAATCTACAACCTATGCTGTGCAGCTAAAAGATTAGTCTTTTTTCTCTCCAAAAACTGCTCTATGATTTCATTAGCAGATAACATGCTTGAAAAAAGTGAATTCACATGGAGACAAATTCCAACTCGGTAACAATTGTATACAAATATTCTAAACTGGAATTAAAGGTTAAAAATGATGAGTCCTTCTCATCACTTCTAAAAGCCTTTCTTGTCAGAGTAGATATTTAGAATATTTTCCCCCAGGAGCTTCCTCAATACATTATACATTACAGAAAATTTGAATTTTACCTCACTTATGATGGCAGGCAGGTTCAATGGGTTTTTATGAGACATTAAAGACCTAAAGTCCCAATTCTTCATGGATTAACTTATTTTACTAATAGCATCTATAATTCCTAGTCATTTGGCATTTGAAATTGGAATATAACACCATTATTCTCTGGGTCTTTAGAGTAGTTGAAAGATAGCCCAGCACAGACCTAATGACTAAATGATAAGTGTTCATGAGATCACTAGGGATGATGTCAAACCCCAACAAAGACTAAATTAGGATGAGACCTATCTGCTCCTGGAGATATTTCTTATACTTTTAATTCTGTGGGATCTATGGGATAAAATATTCACTTAGGAATTAGTGCTTAAAATAGCACTCCTATTAGAAGTCTGGGGTGCCTGGGTGGCTCAGTTTTTTAGCATCTGCCTTTGGTTCAGGTCGTGATCCCGGAGTCCTGGGATCGAGTCCGTCATCAGGCTTCCTGCTCTGTGGGGAACCTGCTTCTGCCTCTGTCTCTCTGTCTCTGTCTGTTTTTCATGACTAAATCAATGAAATATTTTTAAAAATTCTTTAAAAAGAACTCTTACTTGAAACAATCAGAGAATATCACTAATGCCAGATTTTTTTTTTAAGTCTGGAAGGGAGATATATAGAATTCTTATTTGGAACAATCAGAGAATACCACTAATGCCAGAATTGTGAACTCATGCCAGTCCATGATGGTGAAATGAGAAAATCATGGACAGTATATGCTTTTTATAATGCTAAAATCATTCAAACTTTTTATTTTAAGATTATGTTAAATTTTCCTTCTTTTTAAACACCAATTCTTTCATAAAATGATAATATAACCAGATGGTAAGTGAGTTTTGTTATTTTTTAAATGTCCTTACTTGGTAAGATAAAATGTTGTTAGCTCTATGTGAGTCTATCCATTTAGTGTGTGGGGAGGTATTAATTTGTGAAATCTGAATTTGGTTATTACTGTCCTCAATGATTTTTCAGATTCACAAAATATTGAATGATCTAGGCCCAGAAAACATATCACACTGTCCTTTCTATGAGTCCTCATAGCATGTTACCTGGTTAAGTATTATGACACTGACAACCTTTGTCCTCCGTCTATCTTTCATTAACATAAAGAGGAAAGAAGATTAGACATGCTCCCTAATTCTTCCAGTGTGGGTCTGCAGCTGATCTTGCATGTATACTGGTCATGGGTGAGACTCAAAGCTCCTACTACAAAAGTGACATCTATGAAGGGGAAGTGGCTGCCTGTGAATCTAGCCTAACAACTTTTCAAGACTACTCATTCCATTGTTGGGCAGTCCAGGTGGCCAGAAAATATTTCTTTATATTGAGGTCAAATATTCTATCCTATAACTTTCATCTATTGGTCTAACTCTGTATACCAGGGCAACATAGATTAAGGCTAATCCTTCCCTTGCATCAGAGGACACATGTATATCTACCTCCCTCAAAGTATTTTTTCCTCTGGCTTCCATCACTGCTTCTTAGGACACAATTTTTAGGTTCCTCTGAATTCTGAAATGATCCTTCTTCAAGGAGGACTTCTAAAAGCCTTCTTCACACTCAGATCTGAACTCAAGGGAGATCTGGGCAATTCCTAATCAGCCACTGCCTCCTCTGATAAAGACACTTGCTTGTTCTTGATAATAAATATTTTTCTGAACACATTAGCTATATTGGAGTCATAATATATATACATCTGGAATCCTTAAAATAATCGATTCATTTGTTCATTATTTCAGGAAGTACTTTAAGAGCTCCTATGTGCATTGCAATATGGGCACAGACAGAGTGCAGTAGTCAGAGTCATCCAGAGAAACAGAACCAATTTGATATAAAAGGAGTTTTATTACCAAGAATTGGCTCACACAGTTATGGAGGCTGGGGAGTCTCATGATCTGCCTTCTACAAGATGGAGACCCAAGGAAGCCAGTGGTGTAATGCAGTCCAAGTCTGGAGGTCTGAGAACCAGGGGAGCCCAAGTGTGAAGTCCTAGTTCAAGGGCAGGAGAACACGAGATGTTCCAGATTAAGCAATGATGCAGAAAAATGGGGTGAATTCCTTTCTTCTACGTTTTTATTCTGTTTAGGCCCTCATTGAATGTTGCCCATTCACACTGGAGAGGGCCATCTATTTTAATGAGTCCACCAAGTCAAATGGTAATTTTATCCGGAAACACTTTACAGACACATGTAGAAATAATCTTTAAACAACTATCTGGATATCCTCTGATTCAGTCAAGTTGATGCATAAATTTAACTAGCATGAGAGGTATGTGAATACTGAAAACATACTTCTTGCCTTTAAACAGCTTAAAAAGTAATTTGGAAATGAGAAACATCCCAAAACAGAATAACAAAATAGCTAATATATACACCACCACTACTACTATCTACATAATACTATGGGCGAAATATGTGCTAAATGCTGTACACATTTTAAAGTTTTTACTCTTGCAATCCTATGAGGAAAGTGCTATTATTATCATCTCCAATTTGCAGATTAGGAAACTGAGACATGAATAGGTTAAGCAAATTGCTCCAAATCACACTACTATTACATGGCAGAGCTGGTACAGTACCCTGACATTCTGACTCAGGAGCTCAAGCTATTATCTACTGTGCTATAAAATGCAGAATCTAAGTATATAAGACATATTCTTAAAGTTAAAACTCTACTTAAATTCCAAGAAGCAAAATAAAAAAAAATATTAAGGGATATGGTGGGGAGGGGATCCACCTATGGGTGTGGAGAGGATTGTGGATATGTTTGGAGAGGCAGTTGGTCAGAGAAGTCTTCTTAGAATTAATGAGTCTTGTGCCAGACCTAGAATGAAAGGGAACACAGTTGATTGTCAGACTTGCTATTCCTAACCTCAGCCATTTTAATATGGAAAGACCTTAATAGGATTTAAAACAATTATCTCATGATAAGATTGTCTGGTTCTTGGCCTCACATATAAATTTGAAGCAATCTGGCACATGCATTCTACAGGGAGACATAATTAAAAGGAAGTAAGGGCTGATTTATAAGACTTTATGAAATGGACCATAAACTTCAGAAATTGGCCACAGCAGTTGCAGATGTAGTTAATCTTGTAGGATTGAAGAGTGAGTTAGGTATTTAGAAGAAATCACTGATAGAGAAATCAATGCATCTTGGATAAGATCCTAGGGTAAGAATGGTGAGAAAATGTGTCTGGGAGGGGCATAAAGTAAATTCCCTACAGCAGCAAATGCATTAAGCATTAATCATCACAAAATGCTACTTGCAAATATCAGTGAAAATCATTAGGGTTTTTTCTCCCTTCAAAGAAGATGATTAATTTAAAATTCATAAAACTTGTTTAGTTTCACCATCATTTTGATGTCCTTTAATCCATTTTATATTTTTAATCATTAAATGGCAGCATCCTCTCTATCTTCTATTTGCAAATTTCTATACTACATATGGAGATTTCTTTAAAGAAAACAGAAATCGGAATAACTGTTATGTTGAAATAGTTTCATTGCATTCAGAACCATGATTCTTCTGTAAGTAGTTTATACAAATAATCAAACATTTGCTTTTCATCAAACCATGGCTTTGATCTTGGAGCTTTTCACTTCTTTTCAGCCAGCTTCAGCTAAAATTAACTATAAAAACTAAAATCACAATCACTTTATGAAGCTATTCATGGTATGTTCTTTCACCTATTATTAGCACATGAAAAAAATAACTGATTCAGCAAATAATTCCTTTAAAAAACAAACCATTAGGTTTTTAGTCTCTTTGGGACTAATTTATACATTGAAGACATTTAAGAGAGGTGAATACCGAGCTCCGAGCACAGCATGGCTATGTTTCCACAACAACAAGCATTCCAATAAAAGTGAAAATTTCACATTATCCATGTTGTTTCAAATAACCAGGCACATACAGCTTGTGGCAGAATATCTTAGCTAAAATTAATACTTTTACCTGAATTTCTTTTGTACATCCTTGTTCAGTGAGCATTTGGAATCTGAGAAATTGTACTATTCCTCATGATTGCATGACCTTGTTTTGCATCCCAGCTCCTAAAAGGCAGGAACTGTATCTCTGTATTGCAACATCAGAGTCCAGCATGATTTAATCTCAATTGAAGTTGATGATGAGAATGTAAATATATCAATGTGTCCTTCAAGGCTCTCAGAGATCAACAGATAAGAACAAAATAGACCACATAAAACTTTGCATTTGCACAAATTTATACACAGGATTGTACACTCAGGCATTTTCTTTAGCTATGTTTTGCAAATAGCACTGAACCAGAATCATGTGACCAGAAGGTATAAAGTCCAACAGGGTTCCCATTATTGTGCTAGTTTCAGAACAATACAACCAAATATCCAAAGAACACACTTCAATTTAATACCTATTATATCCAAAGTCCTGTGCTGAGTACTAGGGATAGGAAAAGGAATGGAAACATGATTCATTTTCTCAAAGTGCTTCCAAATCAGTTGAAGAGACAGATAAGTAAATGACCAACCACTGACCATTTCTTGTGCAGGCAGTCATATGAAGGCTGATATTACAGAAGAATTCCAAAGCATACATCTCTAGTAGTATACAACCTCAATCTCAGTCCACTTTAACCAAAACATATCTTCCCCTGCAACTTCTGAACACCCTCCACAAGAAGAGAAAACTCCCACCAAGGAGGAAGAATGCTCCAGTTTAGTCACACCCATGATGTAAGGCAGCAATTTTGTAAAAGGTAGGGCAGAGACTAGATTACATAAGCAAGCCAAGAATGCCCAATATATCACATTTCTATTGCATATGAATAAGATAGAATTGTGTAAGTCCTATCAGACTGAAAATAGGTACCAGAGTTGATGGATGCAATTGTTAGAA
Source organism: Canis aureus (assembly GCF_053574225.1). Classification (NCBI taxonomy): domain Eukaryota; kingdom Metazoa; phylum Chordata; class Mammalia; order Carnivora; family Canidae; genus Canis; species Canis aureus. The sequence continues at coordinate 46,133,599 of NC_135649.1, forward strand.
AATCTCCTGCACTGACATTATGTTCAACAAATGGTGTTTTTCGATCCCTATTTCAATAAGTTAGCCATTCTCCAGAAAAGGTGAACTTGTGAACTTTGACTTTTAAAAATCTCTATCTATCAGCATCTGGACCAGGTTATCTAAAATTGTTTAGCTTATCTTCAGTCTAAGAAAAGTGCTGCCACCTGCTGATAAGAAGGAAAAATATTTTTCCCCACCCCCACACAAATTAACAACAGATAAAATCCCCCAGAGTTGGACTCTCCCATGCTACAGATTATAGTCAATTCGTTACTTTTTTTATTTATTCTATCCATGTTTCTTTCTCTTGTAGGAATTTTTTCTCATGAGAAACAAGGTTTTGTTTGGGGGTTAAATTACATTTTAAAAAAAAAAGCCTCAGCTGATTATTTGCTGTTGCTGTCACTGCTGAGGACAGAGTGAGCACAGGTAAAAAACAAAGAGTCGTAACTTTCAAATTTTAGTCTAGTTAAATAGAAAAAATAAGTACATGGGGCACCAGGGTGGCTCAGTGGTTGAGTCTCTGACTTCGGCTCAGGGCGTGATCCCGGGGTCCTGGGATCCAGTCCCACATCGGGCTCCCCAGGGGGAGCCTGCTTCTCCCTCTGCTATGTCTCTGCCTCTCTGTGTGTCTCTCATGAAAAAATAAATAAATAAAATCTTTTTTAAAAAGAAGAAAAATAGGTGCAGAAGGAAAGCAGCAATATGGGATAGTCAAAAGATCCAAGGCTTTGGAAGTACTTACATATATGGGATTGAGTTCCACCTCTATCACTTTGTGATTGATTCAATAACTATGAACAAGGAGCATCTACTCTACCCGTCCAACTGCTCTAAATGTAAGGCACATGTTGATGAATTTAACAAAATCTCTACCCTTATGTCATTTCCATCCTGGTGTGGCAGAAAGACGATATACTAGAAAACAAACATGCGAACAAAAATAAATTCAGATACTTACTGGTCATGACTGTGAGAATGGAAAGCCTCTGAGAAGGTTTGCGACTAGCTACATGACAAGGAACAAGTCACTAATCTCTGAAGGTCAGTTTTATCATTTAGAAAATGGGGATAATAATGTTTCTTACCTCATAAGATTGTTTTGAGAGTGAGAGACTATATGTATAAAGCATCTAGCATATCCTGCCATATTAGAAGCATGGAATGAATGGCAAACATTATTTTTTTTTGTTTTGTTAGTATAACAAAATTGTAAGGAACACAGAGGATACTAAATGCCCCAGTGAGTCAGAGAGCATTTTTTCCTCTTAATGAATACTGAACCTCTTATCTTTTACAACACTGGATATAATGTGATTTTCTGTCAGACAAAATACTTTTAATATACTTCATTCCTCTAATTCCATGATGCTCCTCTGAGGTCCTGGATGACTCTATTCCTTTCCCACAGGTGCAAAATCCCATGACTATTTTCTCAGTAGGGAAGTTCTGGCATGAAAGAGTGATTCATCTGAGTGATTGATCCTAGAATTGGAGCTCCTCTAAGTGTAACTCTCTGTATGGTGAGTACTGCACACTTTCACAGCCTCATGCATGATGCACACCGATTTCCACCTCTATTCCTTCTCATTTCAAATAGTCCTATTCTGTTAGGAAAAGGCAAACCACTCAGAACAATAAGAAAAGAGGCTGCTACTCTCAAACTTGCCTTTCCCTCTTTCTTCCCCTGACCCTGACCTGCCAGTCTGCTTTCTAGTTTGTTAAGTTCTCTTGGTGTATATTGGAGGTCAGCTTCCCTTCCACCTTTCTCTAGCCTGAACTTATATTAATCTTCACTTTATTTTAACTTGGATTGGAGCCTGTGGTATGTTTTACCTCCCCTGTGGCCTAATATTTGAGATACACCAAACTTCAGATGGATAAATTCAACAAAAATAGATTTTAAATGGTGAGCCATGTTCAAAGAACATTTATTTCCCATCTTCTCACAATTTAGGTTGGTGTGGAAAGTATTATTAGTCACAGTTTTAGATGTGGAAATGGAGTCTTAGGAAGTCAAGTGAGAGGAGGCGGGGCAAGATGGCAGAAGAGTAGGGTCCCCAAGCCACCTGTCCCCACCAACTTACCTAGATAACTTTCAAATCATCCTGAAAACCTACGAATTTGGCCTGAGATCTGAAGAGAGAACAGCTGGAATGCTACAGTGAGAAGAGTTCGCACTTCTATCAAGGTAGGAAGACAGGAAAAAATAAAGAAATAAAAAAGCATCCAAGGGGGAAGGCCCCCCCCACCCCCTGCGAGGAGCTGAGCTAAGGTCAGGCGGCAAGTGCCCCCAGGACAGGAAAGCCCAGTCCCAGAGAAGCAGGAGTTTTACCAATCTTCCTGGACGGAAAGACGCTCACAGGGAACTCCGGCAGGATCCCAGGAGGGGCAGTGATGCCCTCAGGCTCCCAGAGGGACTAAGAGAGGACCTGCGCCCCGGGGGAGAGCGCGCCACACACCGCGGCCCAGCTCCCTAAAGAGCTGCAGCGCGCACCGGGCAGGCCCGTAGACCAGCTAGGGTGGCTCAGGCCATGGCTCTGCGTGGAGGGGGCTGTACAGCCACGGGAGGACGATTCCAGCGGTGCAGGCCCCGGAGCACAGAGAACTGGGAGACACAGCCCAAGATCCGGCAACCCCCGGGACAGGCGGAGGCCGGGAGGACGCAGGACAGCAAGGACGCTCCTGCCACTGGGCGACCCTGGGCTGTGCAGATTGGCGCCCCCTGCCCCTGGAGCATCCAGGCCCCTATGGACTGGGAGCTCTGGTAGTTACTGCAGGGAGCTGACTCTAGAGCTGGAGAGCTGGCCGCTGCCACTGTTGTTGTTCATCCTGGGATTGAACAGGGTCCTCAGAGGATAAACAGCTCCCACTGAACCATGCACCTGACAGTGGGCTGGGCAGCTCCCCCAGATGCACACACCTGAGAATCAGCACAGCAGGACCCTGCCACAGAACACCAGCTGGAAGGACTGGGTAAAGCAAGTGATTGACCAAGCAGCGCTGGAAAGTTCCAGGGGAAGTCAAGGGATTTACAGTATATAGAATCAGAGGATACCCCGCCTTGTTTTATGTTTTCTGATTGTTTTCCTCCCCCTGTTTTCCTCTATTTTTTTCATATTTCCAGTACAATTTGTTTTTAGCCACTCTGCACTAAGCAAAATGACTAGAAGGAAAAACTCACCACGAAAGAAAGAATCAAAAACAGTACTCTCTCCCACAGAGTTACAGAATTTGGATTACTATTCGATGTCAGAAAGCCAATTCAGAAGCACAATTAGAAAGCTACTGGTGGCTCCAGAAAAAAAGCATAAAAAATTCAAGAGACTTCATGACTTCAGAATTTAGATCTAATCAGGCTATAATTAAAAATCAATTAAGTGAGATGCAATCCAAACTAGAGGTCCTAAAGACGAGGATTAACAAGGTAGAAGAACGAATGAGTGACATAGAAGACAAGTTGATGGCAAAGAAGGAAGCTGAGGAAAAAAGAGAAAAACAATTAAAAGATCATGAGGATACGTTAAGGGAAATAAAGGACAGCCTCAGAAGGAAAAAAATCTATGTTTATTTGGGGTTCCAGAGGACGCTGAAAGGGACAGAGGACCAGAGAGTGTATTTCAACAAATCATAGCTGAGAACTTCCCTAACTTGGGAAGGGAAACAGGCATTAAGATCCAGGAGATAGATCCACCCTAAAATCAATAAAAACTGCTCAACGCCCTGACATTTAAGAGTGAAACTTGCAAATTCCAAAGATAAAGAGAAGATCATTAAGGCAGCAAGAGACAAGAAATCTCTAACTTTTATGGGGAGAAGCATTAGGATAACAGCACACCTCTCCACAGAGACCTGGCAGGCCAGAAAGGGCTGGCAGAATATATTCAGGGTCCTAAATGAGAAGAAACTGCAGACAAGAATAATTTATCCAGCAAGGCTCTCATTCAGAATAGAAGGAGAGATAGAAATAGAAATAGAAAGAGCTTCCAAGATAGGCAGAAACTGAAAGAAGATGTGACCACCAAACCAGCTCGGCAAGAAATATTAAGGGGGACTCTGTAAAAGAAAGATGAAGTCCAAGGAAACAATCCACAAAAGCAGGGACTGAAAAGATATCATGATGACAAAAATTCATATCTTTCAATAGTAACTCTGAACTGGAATGGGCTTAATGACCCCATCAAAAGGCTCAGAGTTTCAGACTGGATAAAAAAGCAAGACCCATCTCTTTGCTGTCTACAAGAGACTCATTTTAGATGTAAGGACACCTACAGCCTGAAAATAAAAGGTTGGAGAACCATTTACCATTCAAATGGTCCTCAAAAGAAATCAAGGGTAGCCATCCTCATATCAGATAAATTAAACTTTATCCCAAAGACTGTAGTAAGAGATGAAGAGGGAAATTATTTAAGAGGGAAATTATTTTTTTAATAATAAATTTATTTTTTATTGGTGTTCAATTTGCCAACATACAGAATAACACCTAGTGCTCACCCTGTCAAGTGCCCCCCTCAGTGCCCGTCACCCATTCACCCCACCCCCTCCCTTCCTCCCCTTCTGACACCCCTAGTTCTTTTCCCAGAGTTAGGAGTTTTATGTTCTGTCTGAAGAGGGATATTATATCATACTGAAAGGATCTATCCAACAAGAGGACCTAACAATCATGACAATTTATGTCCCGAATGTGGGAGCTTCCAAGTATATGAATCAATTGATAATGAAATTTAAGACATACTTAGATAATAATACACTTATACTTGGAGACATGAACACAGCGCTTTCTGCAATCGATACATCTTCTAGGCACATCTCCAAAAACACAAGAGCTTTAAATGATACACTGGACCAGATGGATTTCACAGATATCTATAGAACTTTACATCCAAAGGCAACTGAATACACATTCTTCTCAAGTGCACATGGAACTTTCTCCAGAATACACCACATACTGGGTCACAAATCAGGTCTTAACCAATACCAAAAGTTTGGGATCGTCCCCTACATATTCTCAGACCATAATGCCTCGAAATTAGAACTAAATCACAACAAAAAATTTGGAAGGATTTCAAACACGTGGAGGTTAAGGACCATCATGCTAAAAGATGAAAGGGTCAACCAGTAAATTAAGGAAGAATTAAAAAGATTCATGGAAACTAATGAGAATGAAGATACAACCATTCAAAATCTTTGGGATGCAGCAAAAGCAGTCCTAAGGGGGAAATACATCCCAATACAAGCAGCCATCCAAAAACTGGGAAGAACTCAAATACAAAAGCTAACCTTACACCTAAAGGAGCTAGAGAAAAAACAGTAAATAGATCCTACGCCCAGCAGAAGAAGAGAGTTAATAAAGATTCGAGCAGAACTCAATGAAATCAAGACCAGAAGAACTGTGGAACAGATCAACAAAACCAGGAGTTGGTTCTTTGAAAGAATTAATAAGAGAGATAAACCATTAGCCAGCCTTATTAAAAAGAAGAGAGAGAAGACTCCAATTAATACAATCATGAATGAGAAAGGAGAGATCACTACCCACACCAAGGAAATACAAACAATTTTAAAAACATATTATGAACAGCTATACGCCAATAAATTACTCAATCTAGAAGAAATGGACGCATTCCTGGAAAGCCACAAACTACCAAAACTGGAACTGGAAGAAAGAGAATACCTGAACAGGCCAATAACCAGGGAGGAAATTGAAGCAGTCATCAAAAACCTCCCAAGACACAAAAGTCCAGGGCCAGATGGCTTCCCAGGGGAATTCTATCAAACATTTAAAGAAGAAACCATAACTATTCTACTAAAGCTGTTTGGAAAGATAGAAAGAGATGGAGTACTTCCAAACTCGTTCTATGAGGCCAGCATCACCTTAATTCCAAAACCAGACAAAGACCCCACCAAAAAGGAGAATTACAGACCAATATCCCTGATGAACAGAGATGCAAAAATTCTCAACAAGATACTAGCCAATATGATACAACAATACATTAAGAAGATTATTCACCATGACCAAGTGGGATTTATCCCCGGGATGCTAGGCTGGTTCAAGACTCATAAAGCAATCAATGTTATTCATCATATCAGGAAGAGAAAAAACAAGAACCATAGCATTCTCTCAATAGTTGCAGAGAAAGCATTTGACAAAATACAGCATCCATTCCTGATCAAAACTCTTCAGAGTGTAGGGATAGAGGCAACATTCCTTGACATCTTAAAAGCCATCTACGAAAAGCCCACAGCAAATATCATTCTCAATGGGGAAGCACTTGGAGCCTTTCCCCTAAGATCAGGAACAAGACAGGGATGTCCACTCTCACCACTGCTATTCAACATAGTACTAGAAGTCCTAGCCTCAGCAATCAGACAACAAAAAGACACTAAAGGCATTCAATTTGGCAAAGAAGTCAAACTCCCTCTTCACTGATGACATGATACTCTACATAGAAAACCCAAAGGCCTCCACCCCAAGATTGCTAGAACTCATACAGCAATTTGGTAGTGTGGCAGGATACAAAATCAATGCCCAGAAATCAATGGCATTTCTATACACTAACAATGAGACTGAAGAAAGAGAAATTAAGGAGTCAATCTCCTTAGGGTAAAGGACCTATACCTTAAAAACTATAGAACACTTCTGAAAGAAATTGAGGAAGACACAAAGAGATGGAAAAATATTCCATGCTCATGGATTAGAAGAATTAATATTGTGAAAATGTCAATGTTACCCAGGGCAATATACACGTTTAATGCAATCCCTATCAAAATACCATGGACTTTCTTCAGAGAGTTAGAACAAATTAATTTAAGATTTGTGTGGAATCAGAAAAGACCCCCTATAGCCAGGGGAATTTTAAAAAAGAAAAACAGAGCTGGAGGCATCACAATGCCAGATTTCAGGTTGTACTACATCAAGACAGTGTGGTACTGGCAACAAAACAGACACAGATCAATGGAACAGAATAGAGAATCCAGAAGTGGACCCTCAACTTTATGGTCAACTAATATTAGACAAAGGAGGAAAGACTATCCACTGGAAAAAAGACAGTCTCTTCAATAAATGGTGCTGGGAAAATTGGACATCCACATGCAGAAGAATGAAACTAGACCACTCTCTTTCACCATACACAAAGATAAACTCAAAATGGATGAAAGATCTAAATGTGAGACAAGATTCCATCAAAATCCTAGAGAAGAACACAGGCAACACTCTTTTTGAACTTGGCCACAGTAACTTCTTGCAGGATATATCCACAAAGGCAAAAGAAACAAAAGCAAAAGTGAACTATTGGGACTTTATCAAGATAAGAAGCTTTTGCACAGCAAAGGATACAGTCAACAAAACTGAAAGACAACCTACAGAATGGGAGAAGATATTTGCAAATGACGTATCAGATAAAGGGCTAGTTTCCAAGATCTATAAAGAACTTATTAAACTCAACACCCAAGAAACAAACAATCCAATCATGAAATGGGCAAAAGACATGAACAGAAATCTCATGGAGGAAGACATAGACATGGCCAACACACACATGAGAAAGTGCTCCGCATCACTTGCCATCAGGGAAATACAAATCAAAACCACAATGAGATACCACCTCACACCAGTGAGAATGGGGAAAATTAACAAGGCAGGAAACCACAAATGTTGGAGAGGATGCAGAGAAAAGGGAACCCTCTTGCACTGTTGGTGGGAATGTGAACTGGTGCATCCACTCTGGAAAACTGTGTGGAGGTTCCTCAAAGAGTTAAAAATAGATCTGCCTTATGACCCAGGAATTGCACTGCTGGGGATTTACCCCAAAGATATGGATGTAATGAAACTCCGGGACACCTGCACCCTGATGTTTCTAGCAGCAATGTCCACAATAGCCACACTGTGGATGGAGCCTCGGTGTCCATCGAAAGATGAATGCATAAAGAAGATGTGGTTTATGTATACAATGGAATATTACTCAGCCATTAGAAACGACAGATACCCACCATTTTCTTCAACGTGGATGGACCTGGAGGGTATTATGCTGAGTGAAATAAGTCAATCAGAGAAGGACAAATGTTATATGTTCTCATTCATTTGGGGAATATAAATAATAGTGAAAGTGAATAGAAGGGAAGGGAGAAGAAAAGGGTAGGAAATATCAGAAAGGGAGACAGAACATATAAGATTCCTAATCTGGCAAATGAACTAGAGGTGGTGGAAGGGGAGGAGGGCGGGGGGTGGGGGTGAATGGGTGACGGGCACTGAGGGGGGCACTTGACAGGCTGAGCACTGGGTGTTATTCTGTATGTTGGCAAATTGAACACCAAAAAATTAAATTTATTATTTAAAAAAAAGAAAGAAAAGACAAACATTATATGGTCTCATTCATTTGGGGAATTTAAAAATTAGTGAAAGTGAATAAAGGGAAAGGAGAGATAATGAGTGAAAATATCAGTGAGGGTGACAAAACAGGAGAGACACCTAACTCTGGGAAATGAAGAAGGGGTGGTGGAAAGGGAGGTGGGCGGGGTGTTAGGGTGACTGGGTGATGGGCACTGAGGGGGGCACTTGGTGGAATGAGCACTGGGTGTTAAGCTAAATGTTGCAAATTGAACTCCAATAAAAAATAAAAAAAGAAAATACAGGAAGTCAAGTAAACTAGAAAGTTGACACAGCAAGTCAATGGAGGAATCTAATAGTCATGCTTCTAATCTGGTTGAAGAACTTCTTTTTTTTTTTTTTTTTTTTTTGGTTGAAGAACTTCTAAACCCAGGCATGTTTCCCTATGGGCAAAATGACATAGGAGTCCAAAATCCTAGTATTAAAAACTATTTTTACTTTCCTCTCTGACAGCAGCAAGGAGGCAGTACATGTGATGTTGAAGAGCCTTGATGCTGGAGTCAAATACCTGATATGTGGAAATTGTAAATCATAATACTGATGCTTTACTGTGTGACCCTGAACAAATGAATTTACCTCTCTGTGCATCAGTTTTCTCTTTATTAAATGGAGGAAATAATAGCATCACATCACTGAATTGTGGTGAGAATTACATGAGTAATACTTCTTGTTTTTACAAATAGTCCTCACTTATCTGTAGGGGATACACTCCAGGACTTCCAGTGGATGCCGTGGATAGTACTATACTCCATATAAACTATGCTTTTTCCTATACATACCTACCTATGATAAACTTTAATTTCTAAATTAGGCAGAGTAGGAGATAAACAACAATAATAAAATAAAAAATTATAGCAACATATTTAATAAAAGTTATGTAAATGTGGTCTATCTCAAAATATCTTTTTGTGCTATACTCCCCCTTCTTCTTCACATGATGATGATGTGAAATTATAAAATGCCTACATGATGAGATGGAGTAAGGTGAATGACATAAACACTATGATGTAGCATTAGGCTATTACTTCTGACAATGTGTAGAAAGGAAAATCATCTGCTTCAGGGCTGCAATTGACTGCAGATAACTGAAACTGTGGAAGGGGAAATGGTGGATAAAGGGTGACTACCGTACTAATGCCTAGAACATAGTAAGAATTCAATAAATACTATTTTTGTTATTATTATTCTTTTATTGCTGAGTAGTTCTACTGCATGGATAAATTTCATGCAGTTTCTTAACAACTTAAACATACACCTAGCACATGATCTAGCCAATTCCATTCCTAGGTATTCTCTCAGAAGAAATAAAAGCCTTTGTATACACAAAGACTTACACTTGGCTGTGGTATATCCATACAGTGGAATACTACTCAGTAATAAAAACACAGCAGCATGGATATGCTGAGTGAAATAAGTCAGAGAAAAAGGTACATAGTAAATTATTCCATTTATATAGAACTATATAAAATGCAAACTAATCTATAGTGACAAAAGCAGAGCATTGTTTGCCTGGGCTCAAGGCCATGATGGGAGGATGGCTACACAGAGATAGGAGGAACCTTTTTTGGGTTGGTTGGGTTGGGTTGGGTTGGTTGACAGGCTGAGCACTGGGTGTTATTCTGTATGTTGGCAAATTGAACACCAAAAAATTAAATTTATTATTTAAAAAAAGAAAGAAAAGACAAACATTATATGGTCTCATTCATTTGGGGAATTTAAAAATTAGTGAAAGTGAATAAAGGGAAAGGAGAGAAAATGAGTGAAAATATCAGTGAGGGTGACAAAACAGGAGAGACACCTAACTCTGGGAAATGAAGAAGGGGTGGTGGAAAGGGAGGTGGGCGGGGTGAAATATCATATTTCAGATATTTCATCTGAAATATGAGCAAAAATATGCTCATTTTGGGGGCACTTGAGTAGCTCAGTCAGTTAACTGTCTGCCTTTGGCTCAGGTCATGATCCCAGGGTCATGGGATCTGGCCCTTATCTGGCTCCCTGTTCACTGGGGCGCCTGCTTCTTCCTCTCCCTCTGCCTGCAGCTCCCCCCGCTTGTTCTCTCTCTGTCAAATAAATACAATCTTTTAAAAAAAGATATGTTCATTTTCTTGATTGAGGTGATGGCTGTACAAGGTTATTTACATATGTTTTGTCAAAATTTTATTTTACCGTGGTAAGAACATTTAACCCAATTAAAAGATCTTTTTAGGTGTGCAGTACAGTACTGTTATCTACTGACACAATGTTGTACAGCAGATCTCTAGAACCTATTGACTTTGAATAACTGAATTTTTATATTTGTTGATTAGCAACTCCTTCTTTCCTCTTCCCTCAGCCACTGCCAATCACCATTTTATTCTTTGCTTTTATAAATTTGACTATTATGGATGCAAATTTTATCAAATCTGCTTGATGATACCAATGCCTGACACATAGTAAGAACTCAATATGCTCTAGTTATTATTATTATTGCAGGAGTCTAAGGCCCTAATATTTCCACTGTTGACTTGATTCTGTCAGGGTAGAGTCTATATTAAAGAGATTGTTTCTGGTCCTTGGATTAGGTCAGCTTAGCTCACTAGGATGTGGCTGTAGTTGTGGGTCTGTTTGCTGGTGAACACTCTACTGCTTGTTCTATCCTTATCAATAAATCTATATGAAAAGGCTGGTAGCTTACAATGATGGTAGTCATGTGCAACATAGCAATATACAACAAAGAGGCAATGCTGGTGACCTAGCAATGACTCTCTACTGAATATTCCATTGGGGAAGTCCACTTAGCTGACAGTCGCTAAGACAGCAGTTCATGACATAGCTCTTACAAGCAATGGTGAGCAAGTGCCAACCTGGCTATCAGCTGGAAAATCTATGCAAATGCCCTGAGCACCAGCATATTTGCTTGCATGCTATGTCTTCCCGAAATCTGCGAATGTTGGTACTCATGGACAAGGTAATACTACTCCATTTTAAACATATCACAGGTCAAGTCCTATTGTCCAAGACAACTCCAGTTGAAGTTCCCTATTATAGGCTTAGAGTCCAATAAGAGGGTTGATCCTATCCCACAACCCCAATGTTTTATTTTTATTTTTTTTAACCCCAATGTTTTATAGGTGGCCCATGGCGATCTGAAAGATCAGGACTCTCCAAGTCAAATACCAATATATCACACTACTTCAAGAACCCTTCCATGGTAGGAAAACATTCTATATTCATTTCAGGAGAAAAAATATTTGCAATACTTTAACGCAATGGGAATTTGCCTCCATGGTGCATTTATGCCAGGTGAATTTCCAAAGGGAATTGCAACTGTAGTACCCAGAGAGGTACATCTGCAAGAAATTTACTAGACAGGAGGAAAAAATCTTCAAGGCATTCTCCCCAAAGGGAAATTTCTGTAACCTTTTCTGACAGGCAAGTAATAAGTATTCACACAGGAGCATATTGCTTATATTCCTCTGACAGGCAAGAACGTTTTTTATCCTGGCAAAAAATATGGAGGATAAACTGCAGGTATTTCTTGTGCTAATCCAGGTGCAAGATTTCATTGCTTGAGTGAAGCCAAAGGCAAAGAGTCAATAAAGTACTCAAAGACTATAACAGTAGTAAAAAGTAGATCTTGAGGTAAGACAAAAGATAAGTCTTCGGGGTTCCTGTGTACTTAAGCTGGCTATCGTCTCTAGAAAACAGATGACCTTTTTGGGTATATCTCTGCTTATCTGTAACGTGGGAAAATGTGGCTTTTAAGAATGATTTTATCTATAGTTAATGGCTACCATAGATCAATTAGCATCATTATATTGGCATCCTCTTATTTTACTAATATTTTATACCTTTTTTATTAAAAATTATATATATCTCAACAGCAGCAATAATACTAATAATTAACCTTGAGAACTAAAAAGGAAACACAATCCCAGTTTATTGGCCAGGCTCAGTGAAACTTGTGAGTTGCCAGTACGCCCTAACAATGGAAACCATCAGTTACAGAAAGAATTCGTAGAAAGAAGAGAAATGTCAGCAGAAATTTCATGGTGACTGACAGGAGGTAGTCAGGAATGTACTTTTATCTCTGACTATGTGTGATAGTGCCTATAGTCTTAGATATTCACTGAAAGGATTCACTGAATGTCTCTGAATTGCTTTTCTAGACATTGCCATGTCCTGATCTGTGAGGCTAATGGTATGAACTTCAGTGGCAGTCCAGCTGGTTTCAGAATGGCTTCAGCATGCTCAACACAGATATTAAGAAGGTAACCAACAAGTAACATTAAATATTTGCTTCATATATGGGTCAAAAGAGAACTGTGGGGGTAAGAGCTGCCAGGTTTGATGGAGAGGAGCAGCAAATATGCCTCTATTCTCTCCAGGGATGTGGCTTGATCTATCAGCATCTCAGTTTTCAAATTCTTGCTCTTGCTTTCCATTGCAAGCTTTTCATTCCTTCTCATTCTCTCTTCTTTTCTGTCCCATTCCAAATTCCATTTCTTACTGTAATTTCTATGGCTGCTCACCATTTCCAATTCTCTTGAGAATACACCTTTTCTGAGGCACCTTGAGGTGGGGTCCAAAGTACACTTTCCCAAAGTTGTCAGGGATCTCACTTGGCCCCAGAGATTCTGAAGAATCCTTTCCCCTCCACCAGGACACCCCACTGAAACAGGCAGTATTCTCTTTGGCAAAATTTTCCACTCTGAACACCATTCTATAGATGTCCTATTTTTCATGCAATGCTAATAAGCTCACTTTTGTTAGTGGTTAATGGTCACTCTAGCTCTTGTAGTTGTGTCCTGCATTGCATCTTAACCGAAAACTTTCCAGAGATAATGTTCAGGCCCTCAACATTACTTCAATAATGAAAACACTAGAAAGACAACTAGGCAGGGAGAGAACTTTCCAGTTAGGGAAAAGACACTGCGGTAGGACAGTGGCCTCCAGAACATACCTTCACCAGCATCCAATAGAAGAATTGGTCAACATCACAAGTCTGCTGCATGTTTGCAGTCAGCAGAGTTCTGATGCATCAATCCCTGAGGAGGGCAGAGTGAGAAGTTGCCAAGCCAGACGAACTCTGAATTACACAGGGCTAGATGACACCTGTCCTACTGAAAGAAGGTCAGTATTTTCTACTAAAAACTATTAACAAATATCAAAGTGACAAATTCTATGGAAAAGATATACATAAGACACCCGTAACTAGGAACAATTAAGCAACCAACTAATTATGGAAATTCAAATGGCAAGATCTTCACAAGTTTCTAAGTCAATTGCTAATATCTTTTCACCTCCCTTCTATGGAGTAGGAGCAGGAGCATCATTATGCCAAAGCTGTTTTCTACTAAGTGTTTGAGGAGGCACTTGCGCTTAAATGCAGCCAGCCAACCTACTTCCCAGGAGCCTTTAGACAGGTGTGGAGCAGGGTAAAGGCACAATGTGCGCAGAAGATGAATTAAGTCCTTCCCAATGCATGCTAATGTGCTTTCCTCTACCTTTCCCTTATCCAAGAAGGCTTTATTAGGTCCAAAGAAACCAAACTCCCTATTGCAGTAAAATGTTTGTTGTCAGATATTTTCCTTCTTGGTAAAGAGATTAAGGAGTAAAGAAAGGTCCAGCTAGGAGCCCTGATCATTAAAGGTCCCATAGAAATATTTACAAAGCATCTTAAAAATGAGACAATTGACCTGAAAGACTATATATAGATCTAGTGTCCAGCATTAATTCTGGGTAATGGTGAAACTGAAAAATTCTCAAGAAAGACAGTGATGACTACCCCCAGAAATTCTCTGCTTTGGTCAGCCTGGTCCCCTTCAATGTTAACTTCATACTAAAAGCTTTAGCAGATAAACCCTGAAGTCTCAGTAGCTTAACATAATAGAGATCTTACTCGAGCCAAATCCAAAATGGATGTTCCTCATGGGTGAGGGATAGTCACAGTTACCTGTACATCCACACTGGTGGAGGCTCTGCCAGCTTTAATGCATTGATCTCCTTGATTCAGGGCATCAACATCAAACCAATAGAAGGGAAAGAGAACTAGTGGGAGATCACATGGGAGAATTTTACATGGACCAGTATTAAAAGTGACACTATAACTTCTAGCCATATTCCATTGGCCAGACTCAGTTAAATGGCCATACTTCAGCTCAGGTCATGATCCCGGGGTCCTGGGATGGAGTTCTGCATTGGGTTCCCTGTCGGGAGCCTGCTTCTCCCTCTGCCTATATCTCTCCCTCTCTCTCTCTCTCTCTTTCATGAATAAATAAGCAAAATCTTTTAAAAAGAGACAAAGAGAGAGAAAAATATATATAAATAATTTGGAAATTATAGATCTAATACAGGACACTAATAGAAATAAGGAAGTTGATGAATGTTTTAATGTCACTGGCAAAAGACATATCTGCTCTTTGACCATTCTCTTATACCTTTTTGAAAATAGAATCTTTGGAGTATGCAAAAAAATCAGCTATCTTTGCAGGGGCAGAGTTGTGACAAAATTGAGTAAATGCTGTGCAAACAACTGTGTACATTTAGACCAGGTCACTAACGTATGCACTATGTGGCCATGAACTCATAAAATAAGCCAATGTTCAACTCTGTTCCCTCACCTTCCCTCTATTCTTGCTTATGCTTTCCTCTCCCCTGCTCCTAGCAAATTCTGCTCTTCTCCTGAGCCTTTGCTTTCATCTCCTGTTCCTCTTCTTTCATTATTTGCACTTTAAAAAATGACCTTGGCTTCTTTGATTTTTAATTTTTGGCCCTTGATAAGTATATGACTCCCATTTCTTGTCACTTTGGACATAAAACCTTTTAAGTCCCAAGCCAAGCCTTTTGGCCCAGGTGCTGGCCTACTTCAGCCTGTGGAAAGGAGGAATCAATCAATTCCCTTGACACTGGACAGTTTCCAGAGATGATCCTTGCTATTCCTTTCCTATTCTAAAAATCATAGAATTATGATTGCTATAAGGCAATATGCCATTTTTCCCCTGAACTCATCTTAACTAAAGATGAGGGAGGGAGGAGAATATTTAGCTCTTTAACATGGGGAAATCTCCTATTCTGTCCCCTGGTCAGGTGCCAGTATGATCAGGAATTCCATAAGTGCCATCTGCAATAATAGTATCTTACATTTATGTCTGTGCAAGACATTGTTCTACTTTACATTTATTATCTAATTTTGTCCACATAATGACTCATGAGATAGGTACTATCATCATTCTTTCCAAAAGAGGAAACTGAAGCTCAAAGAAATTAGATTACTTTCCACAAATCACACAGCTGGGAACTTGCTCATCTGGATTTGAAGAGAGACTTATCTCACTCCAGAGCTCACGTGGAGGCTACACTATCACTGCTGAAAGACACTGGTATCACTGGAAGGAGTTCACATTGAAAAATTCCAAGGAGTCATTTTCAATTGTTCTGTTTAAACATAATGTTTTCTATCAATGAACATAAGCTTCCTGAGGGCAGAGGGCATATGTAATCTATGCATAAGAATTAGGAAATCGATATTACAAAGTTCCTGCTAATGCAAGACATTGGGAAAGGTGTTATTGCCAAAAATAAATTATTTCAGAAACTGTTTGAAGGGTGGAGTGGAAAGCAGTTTGTGTGGAGAGGCAAGGTGAAAGAGGAAAAAAATTTACTCCTAACTCTGGAAAACGAACTAGGGGTGGTGGAAGGGGAGGAGGGCGGGGGTGGGGATGAATGGGTGACGGGCACTGAGGGGGACACTTGACGGGATGAGCACTGGGTGTTATTCTGTATGTTGGCAAATTGAACACCAATAAAAAATAAATTTATTATTAAAAAAATAAACACTATACTCAGAATAGGCTTAGCCTGGAGATTCAGAGAAAGTAGAACTCCATGTGCCCTGAAACCAAATATAGCACTATAAAATGAAATTTTTCATAGCTTTGTCTTTTAATATGTGGAAGGGGGGACCAGAAAGAGAACAGAACTGGCATATTAAAAAAAAAAGAACTGGCATATTATAAAGGCTCTTAATTGGGAATATATAAAACCTACATTAACCAAGATGGGTCAACAGCTTCAAAATAATCTTTAGCAACTCCAGTGAGTCAAGCTCTTAAAATTTCACCAGCTCCACAATAGGAGTATTACAGTATTTGCTCCTGACAATGTATCTCCAATTGCTTTAAGAAATTCTTTTAGTCTTAAAGTTACTGGGTAAGTCTCCACTGTATCTGTATATTATGACATTGGCATAGGACAAGAGATGTTCTTAGCCCCCAGAAAGGATAGTTTAAAGGTCAGAGCCTGTTTCTGGAAAGTGAAATAAAATGCCATTTAAATGAAATCAGCTGTTTAAAAATAAAGACCCGAATAAAGCTTATAAATTTATTTTATTGTTTTAAGGTTCTTAGTAACCTAATAAATTGATAAAGAAGCAAAGGAACAGAGATATTTGTTAATTTCCCATTCTTGCCCAAGCAAACTAGAATAGATTCATACATAAAACCTTGTGAATAAATTGCCAGTTCACATTTTTCAAATGTCCTTGATCTTAACTTATATATGAAATATCACTAGGTATGTTATTCTGATTTCATATCTTTTAGTGAATGTAGAATGCTAGAAGATGCTTTGCTTTAAAACAACTTAAGCCACCAATTTCTTATTAGATTAATTGCTTAATGGTTAAACATTCAAACAACTATTTCAGTGTCAAACAGTGGTGGAATTGTGATCATAGCAGTCCTCAAAAGAAATCCCAATTGAATTCAAGAAGGAAATTCCCAGGAAAAGCTTCTCATTACTTTTATAATCAACACCCAACGTCATCATCATCACTACCATCGTGTGTGTGTGTGTGTGTGTGTGTGTGTGTGACAGAGAGAGAGAAAGAGAGCGAGAGATACAACAAGGGAGACAGAAAGAGAGCACTCTACATGGCATAAAATGTATTCATTCTGTCATTATCAAATATTTAGAGAAGTTTGGATAGATGACATTTGACTTGTAACTGAAAGTCAATGAAATAAAAAGTGGTTCCCAATTTAATACATCAACCAGTTTTCTAACTATATATCTCTTTTCCCAAAAAGAACCATTTGAAATGAAACTACCTAAGTGGGGGTGGGGGGGAGGGTTGCCACTAACTCCTTACTGCAAAGTTATTAAGTTTGCTTTAGTTACCAAGAGACTGACTAGCCATCCATCAAACTCATTTTCTCTCCACCCTAAACACACAGCTAGAGTATATCTCCAAGCCTCCAATGAAGTTAGGCATGTCCACAGACAGTAAACACAAGCTACACTTCTAGTCCTAGCTCACACACATGATCCTCCATCCCCCTCCTTCTTCTGCCAGTTTGACCCAGATGAGCATGTCAACCTGGAGGCCTAACAAAGATGATAGAGTCACATGATGAAAGTAGCATGAGTCCCTAGAGAGGGGCCTCCAGTAGGAAGCACCCATTTTGAATTTTCTGTGCATAAAAAATCGACTATTGTGTCAAGCCACTGAGAGTTGAGAGTTTAACCATTAATCAGTTCCATTACTCTAACTAGTATATCCAGCAAAGTCTTTGGAGAATGAAATATAAGACAGATAAATCTTTTATGTCGGAGAGAAGAACAAGCATTAGATGGGTACTGCAATAGGAAGTACTGAGCAGCTACAGAGCAGCTCCAGGGGGTTTAGGATGCTCGGAGGTAAGGAGGCAGCAAAGATAAACTTCTCTGCTTTGCTATTTGCCTGGGGACAGCCCTCGTTATAGTAAACCTGAACCCACAAGATGAATCACCTCAGCATGATACTATTTATACCTCTGATCCCTACTCATGTTCCTGTTCAAAGAGCACAGATTTATAATTTTAATTATCTAAAACTTGTAGAGATTTAAACATCTGTTTTAAGTGTTCAATAAGTATTAGAAAAGCAATCCATTTTTCTTTAAGTCAAATCATAATTTACAGTTTTCTGCAACTTGCACAACTCATTGCAGCCAAAGCCTAAGGGGGGAACTTGAGCAAGAAGCAGGAGCACTTTAATTAGCCCACAATTAATTCCATTTAGGCTGCCTCCATGATATGAAACCACCCTAAAGAACAGTAAATTATTCAATTACCCATTTTGATGTGTTATTCAGACTCAAAGCAAAAGCAATAGTATTGATATTGTGTGTTCTCAGCATTGAGGTGGGGTGCCTGGCTGGATCAGTGGGTTAAGCATCAGTTTTGGTTCAGGTCATGATCTTAGGGTTGGAAGACTGAGCCCTGCACTCAGTGTGGAGTCTGCTTGAGATTATTTCCCTCTCCCTCCCCCTCTGTTCCTCCCCTGCTCACTCTCTTGCTCTCTCTCTCTAAAAAATAATAAATAAAGTTTTAAAAACAGTGGGGTATGACCCCTACAGGAAAACCCAAGTGATTTAAGAGACCCATTTCCAAAATTAAATAGATGTCTCTTGAATTTCCCTTAATGAGTATACCATCTCTCCCTTTATAGAGAAGAATCACATCCGAATGGAAAGAAAATGGAATCATAGTCAGGTAAACTGGGACCAGCTCTGGCTGAACCCAAGAAAGGTGTGGTTCTTCATTCAAAACAAAATTTGATCATGCTACTCTACTGCTCAAAAAACTTTAATGGCTTTCCACTACTTTTAGGATGAAGTTCAAAATTGTTATCATGGCCTGTAAGGCCCAAATTCTGTAGCCTCTGTCTACAACCCCAGGCTCATCTATATGTTCCATTCACACTAGCCTTCTTTGCATTCCTCTTAAGTGTCAAGCTTCTTCCCACCTCTGAGTCTTTGAATAATCTCTCTGCCTGGAATACCCTTCACCATACCCCTCTTCATCCAAATACCTCCTATTCATCCTTCAGATTTCTATTCAAAAGTGTCCCTTCCCCACACAGACCTTTCATGTACCCTCAGATCAGCCTAAGGTCACCCAATTTATACTGCCATGGCACTTCCTCTACTTCTTACATCCCTAAACTTCTCAAATATGATGATGTTATTTTGAAAATAAAATTTAAAAGTTATCAGCTACCAACATGGTATGTATTACTGTATTATATCAGCCAGAGGATATAATATAGGTCAGAACTATTTGATTGAGGGAGGGGAATAAAGGACAAAGGCAGACTTTTAGGGAAGGAAACATGGAGGTAGCACTACTAGGGAGAGCAAAGGGAAAGTAAGAGGGATGAAGACCTAATAGGCATCGAGGAGAAATAGAGTAGAGATGAAAAAGGAAAGGAGGTTGAAGATTGACATTATATTTTTGCTGCTTATCTGTTCTGGTCCTAAACCCAATGTGCAAAATAGGATCACAAGTGAGGTGAAGATGAGGGAGGGGTTAGGGATCAGGTAGAAGGTCAGGGACATCTTGCAACTGCTCCACTTTTAACCAAATAACTCATGGTTATCAGACAAGCTCATCTCTAAAAGGGCCACTGATCATTCTGAGCAGAGTGAGTATTCATTTCTTTCTGGAAAGGCCTGCTTCTCAAATTCTTTCAGTGTTCCTTCAGAGTACAATTTACTTTTAATGATATTTTTTAACTGTGTGATAATGAAATTTACAGTTTCCATTAAAATACCCAGAATATGGGCACCTCTGATAGTTATAGGTTTCCTAATTATAAAAATTTTATCTGATCTATTAGAAAGTGTTATGGGAAAAACCACAACATGATCTTTTATTTTCCTTTATGGACTGAACAGTTTCCACGGAACTTTTACTAAATGCACATTTTATTATTTATTTATTTAATTTTATATGATTATATACTGTATTCCTTTTTTTATAAATTTATTTTTATTTGTGTTCAATTTGCCAAAATATAGAATAACATGAGTGCTCATCCAATCAAGTGCCTCCCCTCATTGCCAGTCACCCAGTCACCCCCACCCCCCGCCCACCTCCCCTTCCACCACCCTTAGTTCGTTTCCCAAAGTTAGGAGTCTTCCATGTTCTGTCTCCCTTTCTGATATTTCCCATTCATTTTTGCCCCTTTCCCCTTTATTCCCTTTCACTATTTTTTATATTCCCCCAATGAATGAGAACATAGGATGTTTGTCCTTCTCCGATTGACTTACTTCACTCAGCATGATACCATCCAGTTCCATCCACATCGAAGCAAATGGTGGATATTTATCGTTTCTAACGGCTGAGTAATATTCCATTGTATGCATAAACCACATCTTCTTTACCCATTCATCCTTCGATGGACACCGATGCTCCTTCCACAGTTTGGCTATTGTGGACATTGCTGCTATAAATATCGAGGTGCAGGTGTCCCGACATTTCATGCATCTGTATCTTTGGAGTAAATCCCTAGCAGTGCAATTGCTGGGTCATAGAGCAGATCTATTTTTAACTCTTTGAGGAACCTCCACACAGTTTTCCAGAGTGGATGCACCAGTTCACATTCCCACCAACAGTGCAAGAGGGTTTCCCTTTCTCCACATCCTCTCCAACATTTGTGATTTCCTGCCTTGTTAATTTTCCCCATTCTCACTGGTGTGAGGTGGGATCTCATTGTGGTTTTCATTTGTATTTGCCTGATGGCAAGTGATGCGGAGCATTTTCTCATGGGCGTGTTGGCCATGTCTATGTCTACCTCTATGAGATTTCTGTTCATGTCTTTTGCCCATTTCATGATTGGATTGTTTGTTTCTTGGGTGTTGAGTTTAATAAGTTCTTTATAGATCTTGGAAACTAGCCCTTTATCTGATACATCATTTGCAAATATCTTCTCCCATTCTGTAGGTTGTCTTTTAGTTTTGTTGACCGTATCCTTTGCTGTGCAAAAGCTTCTTATCTTGATGAAGTCCCAATAGTTCATTTTTTGCTTTTTTTTCTCTTGCCTTCATGGATGTATCTTGCAAGAAGTCACTGTGGCCAAGTTCAAAAAGGGCATTGCCTGTGTTCTCCTCTAGGATTTTGATGGAATCTTGTCTCACATTTAGATCTTTTATCCATTTTGAGTTTCTCTTTGTGTATGGTGCAAGAGAGTGGTCTAGTTTCATATTTCTGCATGTGGATGTACAATTTTCCAAGGACCATTTATTGAAGAGACTGTCTTTTTTCCAGTGGATAGTCTTTCCTCCTTTATCGAATATTAGTTGACTATAAAGTTCAGAGTCCACTTCTGGATTCTCTATTCTGTTCCATTGATCTGTCTGATTTGGTGCCAGTAGCACACTGTCTTGATGACCACAGCTTTGTAGTACAAACTGATATCTGGCATTGTGATGCCCCCAGCTATGGTTTTCATTTTTAATATTCCCCTGGATATTTTGGGTCTTTTCTGGTTCCACACAAATCTTAAAATAATTTGTTCTAACTCTCTGAAGAAAGTCCATGGTATTTTGATAGGGATTGCATTAAACGTGTAAATTGCCCTGGGTAACATTGACATTTTCACTACATTAATTCTTCCAATCCATGAGCATGGAATATTTTACAACTCTTTGTGTCTTCCTCAATTTCTTTCAGAAGTGTTCTGTAGTTTTTAGGGTATAGATCCTTTACCTCTTTGGTTAGGTTTATTCTTAGGTATCTTACGCTTTTGGGTGCAATTGTAAATGCAATTGACTCCTTAATTTCTCTTTCTTCAGTCTGATTGTCAGTTTATAGAAATGCCACTGACTTCTCGGCATTGATTTTTCTATCCTGCCACGCTGCTAAATTCCTGTATGAGTTCTAGCAATCTTGGGGTGGAGGCCTTTGGGTTTTCTATGTACAGTATCATGTCATCATCGAAGAGGGAGAGTTTGACTTCTTCTTTGCCAATTCGAATGCCTTTTATTTCTTTTTGTTGTCTGATTGCTGAGGCTAGGAATTCCAGTACTATGTTGAATAGCAGTGGTGAGAGTGGACATCCCTGTCTTGTTCCTGATCTTAGGGGAAAGGCTCCCAGTGCTTCCCCAATGAGAATTATATTTGTTGTGGGCTTTTCATAGAAGGCTTTTAAGATGTTGAGGAATGTTCACTCTTTCTCTGCGCTCTGAAGAGTTTTGATCAGGAATGGATGCTGTATTTTGCCAAATGCTTTCTCTGCATCTATTGAGAGGATCATATGGTTCTTGTTTTTTCTCTTCCTGATATGATGAATCACATTGATTGTTTTACGAGTGTTGAACCAGCCTTGCATCCTGGGGATAAATCCTACTTGGTCGTGGTGAATAATCTTTTTAATGTACTGTTGGATCCTATTGGCTAGTATCTTGTTGAGAATTTTTGCATCCATGTTCATCAGGGATATTGATCTGTAATTCTCCTTTTTGGTGGGGTCTTTGTCTGGTTTTGGAATTAAGGTGATGCTGGCCTCATAGAATGAGTATGGAACTATTCCATCTCTCTATCTTTCGGAACAGCTTTAGTAGAATAGGTATTGTTTCTTCTTTAAACGTTTGATAGAATTCCCCAGGGAAGCCATCTGGCCCTGGACTTTTGTGTCTTGGGAGGTTCTTGATGACTGCTTCAATTTTCTCCCTGGTTATTGGCCTGTTCAGGTTTTTTATTTCTTCCAGTTCCAGTTTTGGTAGTTTGTGGCTTTCCAGAAATGTGTCCATTTCTTCTAGATTGCCTAATTTATTGGTTTATAGCTGCTCACGACAAGTTTTTTAAATCGTTTGTATTTCCTTGGTGTTGGTAGTGATCTCTCCTTTCTCATTCATGATTGTATTAATTGGAGTCTTCTCTCTCTTCTTTTTAATAAGGCTTGCTAATGCTTTATGTATCTTATTAATTCTTTCAAAGTACCAACTCCTGGTTTTGTTGATCTGTTCCACAGGTCTTCTGGTCTCGATTTCATTGAGTTCTGCTCGAATCTTAATTAACTCTCTTCTTCTGCTGGGTGTAGGATCTATTTGCTGTTTTTTCTCTAGCTCCTTTAGGTGGAAAGTTAGCTTTTGTATTTGAGTTCTTTCCAGTTTTTGGAGGGATGCTTGTATTGTGATGTATTTCCCCTTCAGGACTGCTTTTGCTGTATCCCAAAGATTTTGAATGGTTGTATCTTCATTCTCATTAGTTTCCATGAACCTTTTTAATTCTTCCTTTATTTCCTGGTTGACCCTTTCATCTTTTAGCATGATGGTCCTTATCCCTCACGTGTTTGAAATCCTTCCAAACTTCTTGCTGTGATTTAGTTCTAATTTCAAGGTATTATGGTCTGTGAATACGCAGGAGACGATCTCAAACTTTTGGTATTGGTTAAGACCTGATTTGTGACCCAGTATGTGGTGTATTCTGGAGAAAGTTCCATGTGCACTTGAGAAGAATGTGTATTCAGTTGCGTTTGGATGTAAAGTTCTATAAATATCTGTGAAATCCATCTCATCCAGTATATCATTTAAAGCTCTTGGTTTTTTTTTTAAAATGTTTTGCTTAGAAGACCTATCGAGTGTAGAGAGCACTATATTGAAGTCACCAAGTATAAGTGTATTATTATCTAAGTATGTCTTAACTTTTGTTATTAATTGCTTGATACATTTGGCAGCTCCCCCATCCCGGCATATATATTGATGATTGTTAAGTCCTCTTGTTGGATAGATCCTTTAAGTATGATATAGTGTCCCTCTTCATCTCTCACTACAGTCTTCAGGGTAAATTTTAGTTTATCTGATATAAGGATGGCTACTCCTGCTTTCTTTTGAGGACCATTTGAATGGTAAATGGTTCTCCAGCCTTTTATTTTCAGGCTGTAGGTGTCCTTCTGTCTAAAATGAGTCTCTTATAGGCAGCAAATAGATGGGTCTTGCTTTTTTTCCAGTCTGAAACCCTGCGCCTTTTGATGGGGTCATTAAGCCCATTCATGTTCAGAGTTGCTATTGAAAGATATGAGTTTGGCGTCATTATGATACCTCTTCAGTCCCTGTTTTTGTGGATTGTTCCATTGTCCTTCCTCTTAAAGAGGAATTCTAAGAGTCCCCCTTAAAATTTCTTGCAGAGCTGGTTTGGTGGTCACATATTCTTTCAGTTCCGGCCTATCTTGGAAGCTCTTCATCTCTCCTCTATTCTGAATGAGAGCCTTGCTGGATAATGTATTCTTGGCTGCAGTGTTTTCTCATTTAGGACCTTGAATATATCCTGCCAGCCCTTTCTGGCCTGCCAGGCCTCTGTGGAGAGGTGTGCTGTTATCCTAATGCTTCTCCCCATAAATGTTAGAGCTTTCTTGTCTCTTGCTGCTTTAAGGATCCTCTCTTTATCCTTGGAATTTTCAAGCTTCACTATTAAATGTCGAGGTGTTGACCAGTTTTTATTGATTTTAGGGGGGAATCTCTCTATTTCCTGGATCTGAATGCCTGTTTCCCTTCCCAGATTAGGAAAGTTTTCAGCTATGATTTCTTCAAATACTTATTCTGGACCTCTGTCCCTTTCGGCGCCTTTGGGAACCCCAAATAAACGTAGATTATTCTTTCTGAGGCTGTCATTTATTTTCCTTAATCTATCTTCATGATCTTTTAATTGTTTGTCTTTTTTTCCTCAGTTTCCCGCTTTGCCATCAACTTGTCTTCTATGTCACTCACTCGTTCTTCTACCCCGTTAACCCTCGTCATTAGGACCTCTAGTTTGGATTGAATCTCATTTAATTAATTTTTAATTTCTGCCTGATTAGATCTAAATTCTGCAGTCATGAAGTCTCTTGAGTCCTTTATGCTTTTTTCTAGAGCCACCAGTAGCTGTATAATAGTGCTTCTGAATTGGCTTTCTGACATTGAATTGTAATCCATATTTTGTAACTGTGGGAGAGAGGACTGTTTCTTATTCTTTCTTTTGAGGTGAGTTTTTCCTTCTAGTCATTTTGCTCAGTTCAGAGTGGCCAAAAACAAGTTGTGTTAGGAAAAGGAGAAAAAGAGAGAAGAGAAAGAAGAAAAGAAAAAGAAAAAAAGAGAGAGAAAAAAAGAAGAAAAGAAAGAGAAGAGAAGAAAGGAAAAGTTGCGGAAGGAAACAGAAATCAAAAAAACAAAAAACAAGGGGGAGTATAATCTGATTCTGTATACCATAAATCCCTCGACTTCCCCTGTAACCTTCCAGTGCTGCTTGGTCAGTAATTTGTTTTTCCCCTGTCCATCTAGCTGGTCTTCTGGGGGAGGGGCCTGCTGTGCTGTTTTTCATGTGTGAGCATTTGGAGGAGTTGCTCAGCCCCCAGCTTGGTGCAGGGCTAGGTGAAAGTTGTTTAACCTGTCTATCCTGTGAGGTCACAGTGAAGCTCAGTGGTGGTTGTTTATTCTGTGAGTCCCCAGGAGGAACAACAACAGTGTCAGCAGCCAGCTCTGGAGCCCTGGATTCAGGTCCTGCAGTAACTACGGAGCTCTCAGTCTGCAGGGGCGTGGATGCTCCGGGGGCGGGGCCGCTGATATGCTCAGCTTGGGGCAACTTATTTGAAGCAATTTCACTAAAGGCAGAAGCTAACTGACCCCTTAAGGCACTGCTTTGTGTGAAACACACACAGCAGGCCCACTTCTGCTCCTAGCCACTCATGAAGCTCTCACAACAGCTCTCTGACATCTCTAGGCTGGTAGAGGACAGCTGCAGGTCCTCTAGACCTTTTAAAAAAAAGATGATTTTTGAAAACTTTCTTCATCTCACCTTGCTTTAACTAGAGGACCAAACAAACTTTCTTAACTGGGTGAATCTATCATCTGAACTAGAATTTTTTAAAACATGATAAGTCATTGTGTACACACACACACACACACACACATCCTAGTCAATATATGAAAATAATCAGGGGAGAGAAGAAAAAGGAGGAGAACCCTTAGGTATATGGGAAACTGAAGTAAATAATGGAATGTGGACACTGCTTCCCCCTGCAGCCCTCTGAAGTGATAGCTGATTATTTTCCCACACCCCAAGTACCTCAGGGCCAGAGGTTTAGCAGGTGTTACCCTTGCTCCCCATTGCTATTTCTAGTGCTCTTTACTCTTACAAACCTCTCTTTTGTTTTACATCATCTGACCATACCAATCTCTCTCTCTTCCTCTTTCTATAGTTGTCAGCAATCCCTTCATTTATCAGACTCTGGCATCAGACTCCCCAACCCAGGCCTTGTCATCATCCTTAGTGACATCAATATACATATAGATGGCTCTTCCAAATCCTTGGCTTCTTAGTACCTTGACTTCTGAATTGCCCCATGACTCCAGCTTAACCACTCATCCCTAATATCCCTGAATCTACATCACCTTCCATATTCTCCAACATTCTGTTCTCTGTCCATAACCTCTTCTCTTTCCACTTTGCCTAAGTACTTCCTACAACTATTCTTTGACTTCATTAAAATCTCCAATTAATTGACTTCACTTTCTCCCAGTCCATCAGTTAGCTTTTCTTTACCTTGATTTTTATCCAATTGAGATCCTTCACTCATATCTTTTTTTAAAAGATTTTATTTATTTATTTATTTATTTATTTATTTATTTGAGAGAGAGAGATAATGAGAGACAGAGCATGAGCGGGGGGAGAGAGGGGTAAGGGGGAGCCAGAATCCTAATGTGGAGCTTGATCACAGGACCCTGGGATCATGACCTGAGCCGAAGGCAGATGTTTAACCAACTGAGCCACCCAGGTGTCCCAGTCATATATTTTCAATAAAAGTCTCTTACTTTGCTTTCATTTCATTGCATGCATATGGCAAAACCTTAACCCTGGATGAACACTATTGTCCACTTCACCAAGTCTGTGTCAGAGTGATTAATAATTGCTAGACAAAGTCATATACATGGAAGACTACGACCACTGTATATTCATGAGCAGCAGCCTCAATATGTTCTCAGCACCACTTGCAATCCTAATATATGTCTTTGATCAATTCCATTTCCCACCCTCCACAGACTATAAATTTTCTTCATTCTCCTCCAACCTCCATCCCTTGACTCTATCCTCCTCCCTCTCAGCAAATTACAGAGAAAATTGAAGCCATCAGACATAAATGCTCTCCTCTTCTTGATTATAAACATAAAGTCCTACCTAACACCTGTGTATATTATCCTTTTACAACTCAGAGCCAGCTCTACTACTCACTAGCTATGTGAATTTTATCAAATCACATAGCCTTTCTGTGGTTTTTGTTTTTTTATAATATATGGACAATAGTAATAGCTAATTAACAGAGTTGGTTTTTCAAAGATCTATTTATTTATTTGAGAGAGAGAATGCTGGGGGAGGAGCACAGGGAAAACTAAAATCCACAGCAGACTCCCTACTGAATGTGGAGCCTGACACAGGACCTGACTCAAAGTATGAAGCCTGATACAGGGCCCGATCCCCGAGATCATGACCTAAGCTATAACCAAGAGTCAGTAACTTAACCAACTAAGCCACTCAGGTACCCCTAATTAATGGAGCTATAAAATTTTTTGAGTTAATATGTGTAAAGTTCTTGGAATAGTAAGCCCTATTTAACTATTTTCCATTTGGAGTGTTGTTATTATTATCCCTCTTTCCTCCTGTTATAAAAAATTAAATGAACTAGGGATGCCTGGGTGGCTCAGTGGTTGAGCGTCTGCCTTCGGCTCAGGGCGTGGTCCCGGAGTTCCAGGATTGAGTCCTACATCAGGCTCCCCTTGAGGAGCCTACTTCTCCCTCTGCCTGTGTTTCTGCCTCTCTCTCTATATGTCTCTCATGAATAAATAAGTGAATAAATAAATAAACAAACAAGCTCACATTCCTCCTAGCTAAGGTATATGCCTCCATCTGTGCTTAATATCCCATCTCTTGGGACCCCTGGGTGGCTCAGAGGTTAACCGTCTGCCTTTGGCTCAGGGTGTGATCTGGAGTGCCGGGATGGAATCCCACATCCGTCTCCTTGCACGGAGTCTGCTTCTCCCTCTGCCTGTGTCTCTGCCTCTCTCTCTCTCTTTCTCTGCCTCTCATGAATAAATAAATAAAATCTTTTAAAAATCATCCCTTCCATTTATACCAGGAACTTTTGATCATCCAACAAATAATTAAGTGTCTATTATGTGCCAACCATTTTCCAAGGCATTGGGCATATAGGCAACTATGAACTTGTGGTATTCAAAGTATAGCAAGAAGTCTATCATGGCTAGAGTAGAATAAGAAATAAAGTCTTATATGAAATGAGAGAGGTAGCTGGACCCATAACAGAGAGGGACTTATAGGATTAATGTCTGCTGAAATCTCATTGGCTGCCACTTTGTTTCAAGATTATGGACAAAGCCATAAATTGAACTTTACATAAGATCTGATAGCAGACATTAGTGAGTCATCTAAATGATTTAACTTATTCAGAAATGCTATGGAATGTTAGAATCCACCTGAAAATCAATTGGCTAATAGAGCTCATTCACTGATTAAAAGAGGCTAAATCAAGAACCTATATGGGGCCTTGACAAACCCATCTACTGCCACCCATCCCTGTTAGGACTTATGTTTTGGCCTATCAATGATCCATTCTTCATCTTCATAGGTTATACCATCTCTTTGCTTAGGAATTTTCCTGTTTGTCTCACATACTGTGGCTTGTGTTTACAGAGTAATGGATAAGTGCACTGGCTCTATTAAATAGACAAGAGTTATAATTTCTATGTGTCTGTTTCCTCACCTATAAACTTAGGATAATAATAGCACCTATGTCATGGCACTGTTACAGGGCTTAAATGGTAGAGTACATGTAAAGTACTCTAGTAGGACAGTACCTGGTCTATACTAAATGATTAAAGTGGGGCTCTGTGGAGACAAGTTTGGCCTGAATGTCATTTCCAACTCTACACCTTACTAGCTATGTGACCTCAGGCAAACTAATTTACCTCTCTAAGACTCCATTATTTTATCCGTAAAATGAGGATATCAGTACCTGCCTTACAAAGTTGTTGTGAGAATAAAATGAGATATAATACATGGAAAATGCTTAGCATACAGTAGTTGCTCTTGTTATTATGATTACAAGTCTCAAACTTTGCATTTTAAAGGCCAGCTTATAAAAGATATAATACCTTTATATACTGAATGCTTCCATTTATTATATTTATATTATAATAATATATGATATTATATTATAATATTATATTTATGTGCTTCATTGTGTCGCTTTTACCATCTTCTGTGTGATAACTTTCCCATGATCAGCCTCCAGCCCCTTCTCAGGCCTGCTCTGTCTTCCTGTCAGGAAACTACTCGAATTTGAGGATGAATTCCAAAATGTGATAATCACCTACAAAAATGAATGAGATAAAGATGGAATAAGTGAGAGTTGAAATGTTTACTCGGGGCACTTCAATGGCTCAGTGGTTGAGCATCTGAATTGGCTCAGGTCATGATACCAGGATCCTGGGGTCAAGTCCTGCATCAGGGTCCTTGCAGGGAGCCTGATTCTCCCTCTGCCTATGTCTCTGCCTCTCTCTGTGTGTCTCTCATGAATAACTAAATAAAATCTTTTTTACAAAAAAGAAATGTGTTTACTATTGTCTGGCCCTTGTTTTGGGTGACAGAAGGTACATACAATACTAAGTAGGCTGTAAGATTGTGGGTAGGAACATTAGCCTTGGGGAAATCCTATAATCAGAGGAAAGAAAATTGGGATTTGGGAAAGTGGCCAAGGGGTAAGAATATTATATCATTATATTAGTTATTATAAAAGCAATACTGTTTACTATTACCCAATAAACCTTGCTTTACTGCCCACCACTCTTCATCTGGTGTACCTCTTCATGCTTCAGAGCAGTGTGACCAAGAACTGAGGGCACCAAAGGAAAAGAAATCATATAACATTAGTATGAATCTGGAAAGCAATTTTTGTTTCACCTGAGGAAGTTCCAAGGGAATGAGACCCAGGGCTGAAAAATCTAGTTGAAGAGAGCTGAGTTTCAGGAAAGGTCAGAGAACGAAGCATACTCAAATAGTAGCACTTTCAGGAGGCCCAACAACATACATAAATATGAAGGAAGACTATGAATCAGGAGTGAATGAACCGCTGGAGACAAAGCACCAAAGGCCCAATGACCTCCTAATTTTTCCACTTGGTAGATATTTCTTAATTATTCTTTTACTTGATTTCATCAAAAGAATGACTTGGCTGACCTCTCACAAAACTCTCCCTTCCCTAGAGAGTCACCTTTGACCTCTCCTTTTTTTAATCTTCTGTATCTAAATAAACATGATATCCTATTGAGTGTTTCTAAAGTATTCTAAATTTCTCCCCTTTATTCTACCCTTTCTTTCATTTCACCAACTTAGCTTTTTTCTCTCTACTCTTTTTATTTTTTATTTGAATTCAATCAGCCAACATATAGTACATACTTACTTTCCGATGTAGTGTTCAATAATTCATCAGGTGCATATAACACCCAGGCATTAAGGAGGACACGTGATGTGATGAACACCAACTTAGTTTAGTCCTTCGTTTAGCACCAGAATACTATTTATTGTAACCCCTTCTTAACTGCTACTTCTGTAAAGCTCCTATCCCATTTCTACACTAATAGCAGATGTCTGAAGCCGTAAATCTAACCATGTCTTTCAACTGCTTAAAATCCTTCTGGAATCCAAATGACTTGGGTCTTTCCAATCAGAGAATGCAAATGAGGTCATGTTAAACTATGTTAAAATCACAACAGCTCTGAGCATGTTTGAATACAGAAAGTTCAACCTTTTACAAAATATTTCCAGAAATCCTCAGGGGTGTTTATAAGTGTCCATCAATCCTTCCTAGTCATCCCTTACTGATGCAGCTTTCTGAGCAAAGATACTGCAATCTCAGGTCCCAAAAGTGCCTAAGAGAAACTACTCTGATCCAGAAGGTTGCTCTGGCTGAAGTCACTACTGCCTATGGGCTCTGGACCTTAGGAACCACTCTGTGGTCTAAGTGGTGTATTATTTAAATATATGTTATTTGAATGTGGCTATCACCACAGCCTCTGGCAAGCTACTTCCCAAGACACCCTAATTGGTAGAAAAAGATGAGAGAAATACAGGGCCATGGTGTCCACACTGCATGCCAAGCATGGTTTTAAGTACTTTAGTACCATATAGGATAGATTAGTATCATCTTCATTTTACAGATGAGAAAAATGAAAAACTCAGGGTTTAAGGGAATCACTCAAGGTTATAAAGCTAACAAGTTCTAGAGCCAGGATTAAAACTCAAGAGAGTCTAGTCCATGCATCTACGTACTAAACCACTTATTTCACTGGAACTTTCCAGACATATCTTTGAGGAGCAACGACAAGTTAGCCCAAGCCAGGTATATGTCCTCCCTCTCTTCTTCCTCCACCCCCACCTCACTGGTAGCCTTTTCAGACCTTCTGGCTACACCTATGTATACACAGCCTTAAACAAATCTGTCCCTATCATGTGTGGGGAACTGAGACAAGTGTGCAAATGGAGCTCCATATACCACATGTCCAAATAAGTTTAACAAACTGTTAAATAAGTTATATCTTCCTACCTTGATAAATATACCTTTATAACAGCATGGAAGTCTAGGTTTGCAAAATTCCTGGACTCTTCAGAGTTCATAAAATTTTGGCAGCACAGGGAAAGTCAACCCACTACCTCCTGTCTCTTCCTACTCCTGGCTCCCCACTGTACCATCCTCTCTTGTTTGTGTATGGATAGCACCCCAGTCTGAGTGTGAAAGATCCATCCACACAACTCACAAGCAGTAACTATTGGGCAGAAAGGTATGTACACTAGTGTTGCAGTCTGTCTTTGCCCTAAAAAGATGCTTATGAAAGCTTTGGAAGTGGGTTCCAAGTAATTTGATATGAGAGAGAGAGAGTGAAAGAGAGAGAAAAAGACAGGTTAAGAGAGAAAAGTTGTAACAGTACCTGGTACACAGTAAGCACTATAGAAATTTTAGCTATGATTAATCCTTTTGTGACAACACATGCATCTTGTGTACAAATGAGGCAGATATAAATCCCTTAAAAAGGCAGAGTAGCTCAGATTGCCCATGCACAGAATCCAACATATTTTGATGAGAATAAATTTCTGAGCTGTGGAAACACAATCTTCCAGTCCAAACCTCCTCAGTTTCAATGTATGAATTCAAACACATAGAAAAAAAGGAGTAGCACTGCATCATGCTGTAAGCAAATTCCTATTCTGTTGGTAAAGAAAATTATAAGTAAAGACACGTCCTCAACCTAATCCTGATGAATCTACCCATTCCTCAACATAAATACTGAGGTTATTAGGGTTTTTTTCCATTATATATAAGAGCAAAGAGTTGGAAAAAAAGACATGCAGTGTGTGAAAATCGGGTAAGTGACATGCAGGGCTGCCTAAATGGTGTGCAGAGAAAAAACTGAATGTTGCCCCAGTAAAAGTTAGAGGGTAGCCTGAACATGTTAGATGCCTGTGAGGATGAAGAAAGGACCTGCCTGCTTAAAAATATGGCTGATGTTGGCTATGTGGGTATAGGAAGAAAATCTGTTAATTGAAAATATTTATAATGATTCTGAATTCATTAACACTTCTTACTCTCCAGGTATGCAGAGGAGTTATTTCTCTTTGAATTTTCTTTCTGTAACATAACTGACTTGTTTGACATCTCTTCTGTGCTTTTACTTCAAGCCACACAACAAGGTCAAAGTACCTCATTTCAGTGACTACAACTCTTGTGGAGGGGCAAACTTTCCATTTTAGTATTTTGGCTATGATATTCAACTATCCAATAATGGGCTTCAGACCTTCATATTTTTATGATTATAGTTATTTTGTTCCTACTATGTGCCAGGTACCATAATGACTCAGTTCATACATTTACTTTGATTATCACAGTGGGTTTCATAAAAATGCCTGTAAGGAAGGCATTATGCCCCTCATTTTCTACATGAAACTGAAGCTCAGGAAGGTTGAGTGACTTTAGCAATGCAACATGACTAAAAAGTGGTAGATTCAAATACAGAGCTGTTTGACCCAAGAGCTGGCACTTTCCACACAATGCCTTCCACAGTGATTCTATATTCCTTGCTTCAAAGCAGATTCCACCTGGAGAAAGGGAAGAACCCAAGTGGAAGTCCCTTCTAGTCCAGAGACTTGGGTAAGGGAAGGAGAAGGGAAGGCCGAGGGCTAGAAATTGAGTCAGAAGAACACACCAGACAACTTACACTGAATTTCCAAGTACCTCTTTGTCCTAGGAATTGGTTTGATCACTGAGTTTGGCTATCTGGAGCTGAAACAGTATGGGATACTTATATTGTCTGAATATGTGGGGCACCTTGCTGATTACCATGCAAACTCCAAGACTAATGGTTCTCAAAGTCTGGTCTGGGACCAGCAGGATGACTAACCACCCTGGTTTGCCTGGGATTTGTGCCAATATACTCTGGTTTGCCTCAGTTTTAAGCACTAAAAGTCCCAAGTCCTGTAAAACTCTTAGTCCCAGTTACCTTATGACCAGCAGCATCAGCATCATCTGCGAAGTTGTTAGAGATGCAAGTTACTAGGCACTACCCTAGACCTGGTGAATCAGAAACCCTGAAGCTGGGACTTGTAAATCTCAGTGATTCTGACACATGCTCAAATGTCAGAACCGCTGCCCCAAATAAACCTTTTTGCTGATTAGGAAAAGTGCTCAATTATCCTTTGGGGTAATTCTTATCCACATTTTTTCTCTGAATCCCCAAATAAAATATGCTATTGAGGGGATCCCTGGGTGGCGCAGCGGTTTGGCGCCTACCTTTGGCCCAGGGCGCGATCCTGGAGACCCGGGATCGAATCCCACATCGGGCTCCCGGTGCATGGAGCCTGCTTCTCCCTCTGCCTGTGTCTCTGCCTCTCTCTCTCTCTCTCTGTGACTATCATGAATAAATAAATAAAATCTTTAAAAAAAATATGCTATTGAGAGGACGCCTATTGCTTTTGTCTCTTTTTTGTTTTGTGTGGAATTACTAAGTCAGAGCTTTGTGTGAAATGAATGAATCTATTAGTAAACATTTACTGAAATCTACATGTCACACTATATATTCCACCACTGTCCTTAATGTTCTTCCTTTATCATTTTGGTGGTTGCATTGTCCATAATATTGGACATTAACTTTTAGTTAATACTAATCAAGAATATAGCACTTTGGGCAGCATTTTAAAGATTGTGATTACCTACAGGTTTTCCATGTTGACTCTGAATTTAGGATACTACTCTACAGGGTTCAGAGGTTAGAATAAAGCATGAAAAAGTAAATGTACGTGTGTGTAAGTGAAAATTTTGGTAAGATAAGTAAGACCATCACCCCTTGTAGTCCTTAGCTTTAAACTGACTATATGCAAACTTTGCCATAAATATTACAAGATGATATACTGACATGAATGAACAGGAACTCTAAGATCAGGGGCATTAGAAATGAACAGAACAAAGAGAGGCCCAAGAGCAGGGTAGAGGATGTCAGCTACTAAAACCACCTAGGAAAAAAAAAGCAAGGAGTGACCTGGAGAAAGGAAGATTTCAGATCATGCCAGGTGCCATACAGAGCACTGAGGATCCTGCCTGGCATTTGGAGGAGAGTCATATCATAAGGCCTCTGCCTAGGGCTGTAAATATCTTTCAGTCCCTTCCAAAAGGGTCACACTAAACCCAAAATCAGAAAAGCTCCTAGGTTTCATGACTCTACATGTGATTGTGCAAGGCCTAACAGTTCTGGGATTTTCTTTTTTAATTGTGTGCAACAAACTGAGAATTTTTTCTGAGCAATTGAGGTGAAATGGACTTGGAGATCTTGGGTGAAAAGCTATATGTACCTGTTCCAACAGGTTTGCTTTTTTTGCCTAGATAACACAAGAGTGGGGTAGCAAGCATATACTTTTAACTTCTGTTTAACGAAAATGAATGAAAAATATAAATGGTTCAAAATGCAACATACTTGAGTTTATCCAATATTTCAATTATCTCTATTAAATTATGTTGTAAGCTGGGCTGATTAGGAATACATTAGCTCATTGGCTTTGACAGTCTAACCACCTCATACTCTCTTCGGATGGCATCTAAGTGCCCTCATTTATATGCATTAGATTCATTCATGGAGGCCTCCCTGGGAGAAAAATAAAACTCATAATAAAAAAATAACCACTAGGAAGACAATACAATAATAATTCTGAGGAACAATATTACAGTTTTGCTTTCAAATTCTGTCAGCATAAATGCAAACCTACTTCAGGCAGGAACTTGTAAAAATAACAGGCAGATGGTATGTGGAAATTCATAAAGCTTTACAAAAATGCAATAAAATTGTGCTTTGTGTTGACAGAGTTCTTTCTCTGAAGGGAGCTCAAATCCACAGATGTATGCACTGTCTCTTCAGTGCTGCCCTGGAAGTCTAGGTGTAGGTAAGTGTATCCTGCAAGGGCTGACAAGGTCATACCACATACATCCTTCTGGGGCCTGAGAAAGAGTTAGGACTTCAGATAAAATTGACACCCTCTGATATACTCCACACACTATGCTGCCTGTGCTTCATAATCAGGCAACCGAAGCAAGGCTGACTTCCATCACCCATCCATCCATTGATTCACTTAATCAGAATTTACATAAAATATAGTCATTCATTCCTTTGGTGAAGAGTTTCTCACTCATGCTTGCATATTTGAATTACCTGGGGAGCTTTTAAAAATTACTGAAGCTGGGGCTGCACCCCAGAGATTCTGATTTTTTCACTGGGAGAATAAATATAGCATCATTTAATAGGTAAGCCTAGATTTTGTTTATTTGCTAACAGACTTATTGAGATTAATTTACATAACATATTCATTTAAAATGTATAATGCAATGGCTTTTAGCATATTGGTGGAATTGTACAACCAATACCATGATCCATTTTGGAACATTTCCATCAACCAAAAAAGAAACTGTCCTGAACCAATCTCAGTCCTGACTCATACTATCTATGTAACCTTGGGCAGGTTACTTAATCCTCAGTGTTTTAATTCCTTAACTATAGGATGTGAATAACAATAATACCTTCTAATCTGGAATTTCTGAAAATTAAATAAAATGATGCAAGGTAAAAAAAAAAAAAAGAAATCCTTTATCCCTTTATGCTTCAGTTATCATCCGCCCACCCCCTGTAAGCTTCTATCTCTACCCTAGCCCTAGGAAAATACAAATCTACTGTCTTTATAGATTTACTTGTTCTGAATATTTCATATAAATGTAATCATAAAATATGTGGCCTCTCATATCTGGCTTCTTTCAATTACCATAATGTTTTCAAGGTTCATCCATATTGTAGTGTGTACTTCAGTCATTTGTATAGCCAAATAATATTCCATTATATAAACATACCACATTTTGTTTATCCGTGTATCAGGGGGGTTTCTTTGAGAGAAAGGGAAAGAAAGGGGGTGGAGAGAGAGAGAGAGAGCAACTAAGCACAAGGTGGGGGGAGCAGAGAGGGAGGAAGGAGAGAGAGAGAGAGAGAGAATCATAAGCAGGCTCCATGCCCACTGCTGAGCATCATGCAGTGCTCAGTCTCACAACCTTGAGATCATGACCTGAGCTGAAATCAAGAGCTGGATGCTTAACTGACTGAGCCATCCAGGCATCCCAAATATTTTTTTTTAAGTAGGTTCCATGCCCAGTGTGGAACCCAGTGTGAGGCTTGAACTCACAACCCTGAGATCAAGACCTGAGCTGAGATCAAGAGTCATATGCTTAACCAACTGAGCCACCCAGGCACGCCCATCCATATATCAGTTGATGGACATTCATATTGTTTCCACCCTACAGCTATTATGAATAATGCTGATATTAATATTTGTGTACAAGTTTTTACATTGACATATGTTTTCAGCTTTCTTGAAAGGAAGTGGAATTGCTGGGTCAAGTGGTAGCTCTATGTTTAACTCTTTGAAGAACTTTCAGAATGTTTTCCAAAGTGGCTATACCAAGTTACATTCCCACCAATAATGTATGAAGGTTCCAATTTCTTTACAACCTCACCAACACTTGTTACTATCTGTCTTTTTGATTATAGCTATTCTAGTAGATATGAAATTGTATCTCATTTTGGTTTTAATTAGCACACCATTTATAACTAATAATGTTTAGGATCTTCTCATGCACTTACTGGCCATTTGTTCCTTTCTTTGGAAATTTTTTTCTGATCTTTGGCCCATTTTGACTCACTCATCTATTTTAAAGGAATTATATATTTTAGAAAGAGAAAAGCATGGGAAGGGGCAGAGAGAGCTGACTTCACGCTGAAAGCAGTGCCCAGCACAGGGCATGATCTCATGACCCTGAGGTCACAACCTGAGCTGAAACCAAGAGTTGGATGCTTAGTCAACTGTGCAATCCAAAGGTTCCAATCTACTTGTCTTTTATTACTGAATTGTAAACATATCTTATATGTTCTAGATAAAAGACTTTTATCAGATATATGATTTACAAACATCTTTTCGCATTGTTTGTTGTGTTTTCACTTTATTGATAGTATCCTTTGATTCACAAAAGTTTAAAAATTTGAAGTCCAATTTATCTATTTTTTCTTTTGTCATTCATTTTCAGTGTCATATCAAATAATCTATTGTCAAGTTCAAAGTCATGAATATTTATCCCTATGGTTTTTTTCTAAGAATTTTGTTGTTTTATCACTCATATTTATGTCTTAGATGCATTTTGAGTTAATCTTTGTATATGGTAGATGTAAGAGTCTAACTTTTCCTTTGTATATGGATACCATTTGTCTCACCATCATATGCTGGAGATAATATACTTTCTCACCATTGAATGCTTTCAACACCCTTGTTGAAAATGAATTCACCAAATATATGGGTTTAGCTTTAGATTCTACATTTTATACTGTTGATCTATATATCTTTTTAAAAATTTATTCTTTATTGGTGTTCAATTTGCCAACATATAGAATAACACCCAGAGGTCATCCCGTCAAGTGCCCCCCTCAGTGCCAGTTACCCAGTCATCCCCACCCCCTGCCCACATCCCCTTCTGCCACCTCTAGTTCGTTTCCCAGAGTTAGGAGTCTCTCATGATTTGTCTCCCTCTCTGATATTTCCCACTCATTTTTTCTCCTTTGCCCTTTATTCCCTTTCACTATTTTTTATATTCCCCAAATGAATGAGACCATAAGATGTTTGTGCTTCTCCGATTGACTTATTTCACTCAGCATAATACCCTCCAGTTCCATCCACGTCGAAGCAAATGATGGGTACTTGTCATTTCTAATGGCTGAGTAATATTCCATCGTATACATAACCACAGCTTCTTTATCCAGTCATCTTTGGATGGACACTAAAGCTCCTTCCACAGTTTGGCTATTGTGGACATTGCTGCTATAAACATCGGGGTGCAGGTGTCCCAGCGTTTCATTGCATCTGTATCTTTGGGGAAAATCCCCAGCAGTGCAATTCCTGGGTCGTAGGGCAGCTCAATTTTTAACTCTTTGAGGAACCTCCACACAGTTTTCCCGAGTGGCTGCAGCAGTTCACAATCCCACCAACAGTGCAAGAGGGTTCCCCTTTCTCCACATCCTCTCCAACATTTGTGGTTTCCTGCCTTGTTAATTTTCCCCATTCTCACTGGTGTG
The DNA here is from genome assembly GCF_053574225.1 of Canis aureus. NCBI lineage: Eukaryota > Metazoa > Chordata > Mammalia > Carnivora > Canidae > Canis > Canis aureus. The sequence goes on from NC_135649.1 coordinate 46,172,488, forward strand.
AGGTGGTATCCCATTGTGGTTTTGATTTCTATTTCCTGATGGCAAGTGATACAGAGCATTTTCTCATGGGCGTGTTGGCCATGTCTGTCTTCCTCTGTGAGATTTCTGTTCATGTCTTTTGCCCATTTCATGATTGGATTCTTTGTTTCTTTGCTGTTGAGTTTAATAAGTTCTTTATAGATCTTGGATACTAGCCCTTTAACTCATACGTCATTTGCAAATATCTTCTCCCATTCTGTAGGTTGTCTTTTAGTTTTGTTGACTGTATCTTTTGCTGTGCAAAAGCTTCTTATCTTGATGAAGTCCCAATAGTTCATTTTTGCTTTTGTTTCCCTAGCCTTCATGGATGGATCTTGCAAGAAGTTACTGTGGCCAAGTTCAAAAAGGGTGTTGCCTGAGTTGTCCTCTAGGATTTTGATGGAATCTTGTCTCACATTTCGATCTTTCATCCATTTTGAGTTTATCTTTGTGTATGGTGCAAGACAGTGGTCTAGTTTCATTTTTCTGCATATGGCTGTCCAATTTTACCAGCATCATTTATTGAAGAGACTGTCTTTTTTTCCAGTGGATAGTCTTTCGTCCTTTGTCAAATATTAGTTGATCATAAAGTTGAGGGTCCACTTCTGGATTCTCTATTCTGTTCCATTGATCTGTGTGTCTGTTTTTGTGCCAGTACCACACTGTCTTGATGACCACAGGTTTGTAGTACAACCTGAAATCTGGCATTCTGATGCCCCCAGCTATGGTTTTCTTTTTTAATATTCCCCTGGCTATTCGGGGTCTTTTCTGATTCCACACAAATCTTAAAATAATTTGTTCCAACTCTCTGAAGAAAGTCCATGGTATTTTGATAGGGATTGCATTAAACCTATAAATTTCCCAGGGTAGCATTGACATTTTCACAATATTAATTCTGCCAATCCATGAGCATGGAATATTTTTCCATCTCTTTGTGTCTTCCTCAATTTCTTTCAGAAGTGTTCTATAGTTTTGAGGGTATAGTACTTTACATCTTCGGTTAGGTTTATTCCTAGGTATCTTCTGCTTTTGGGTGCAATTGTAAATGGGATTGACTCCTTAATTTCTCTTTCTTCAGTCTCATTGTTAGAGTAAAGAAATGCCACTGACTTCTGGGCATTGATTTTGTATCCCGCCACACTGCCAAATTGCTGCATGAGTTCTAGCAATCTTTGGGTGGAGTCTTTTGGGTTTTCTATGTAGAGTATCATGTCATCCGCGAAGAGGGAGAGGTTGACTTCTTCTTTGCCAATTTGAATGCCTTTAATGTCTTTTTGTTGTCTGATTGCTGAGGCTAGGACTTCCAGTACTATGTTGAATAGCGTGTGGTGAGAGTGGACATCCCTGTCTTGATCCTGATCTTAGGGGAAAGGCTCACAGTGCTTCCCCATTGAGAATGATATTTGCTGTGGGCTTTTCATAGATGGCTTTTAAGATGTCAAGGAATGTTGCCTCTATCCCTACACTCTGAAGAGTTTTGATCAGGAATGGATGCTGTATTTTGTCAAATGCTTTCTCTGCAACTATTGAGAGAATGCTATGGTTCTTGTTTTTTCTCTTCCTGATATGATGAATAACATTGATTGCTTTATGAGTCTTGAACCAGCCTAGCATCCCGGGGATAAATCCCACTTGGTCATGGTGAATAATCTTCTTAATGTATTTTGGAACCTATTGGCTAGTATCTTGTTGAGAATTTTTGCATCTGTGTTCATTAGGGATATTGGTCTATAATTCTTCTTTTTGGTGGGGACTTTGTCTGGTTTTGGAATTAAGGTGATGCTGGCCTCATAGAACGAGTTTGGAAGTACTCCATCTCTTTCTATCTTTCCAAACAGCTTTAGTAGAATGGGTATTGTTTCTTCTTTAAATGTTTGGTAGAATTCCCCAGGGAAGCCATCTGGCCCTGGACTTTTGTGTCTTGGGAGGTTTTTGATGACCATTTCAATTTCCTCCTGGTTATTGGCCTGTTCAGGTTTTCTATTTCTTCTAGTTCCAGTTTTGATAGTTTGTGGCTTTCCAGAAATGCGTCCATTTCTTCTAGGTTGCCGAATTTATTGGCATATAGCTGCTCATACTATGTTTTTAAAATCATTTGTATTTCCTTGTGTTGGTAGTGATGTCTCCTTTCTCATTCATGATTTTATTAGTTTGAGTCTTCTCTCTGTTCTTTTTAATAAGGCTGGCTAATGGTTTATCCATCTTATTAATTCTTTCAAAGAACCAACTCCTGGTTTTGTTGATCTGTACCACAGTTCTTTTGGTCTCGATTTCATTGAGTTCTGCTCGAATCTTTATTAACTCTTCTTCTGCTGGGTATAGGATCTATCTGCTGTTTTTTCTCTAGCTCCTTTATGTGTAAGGTTAGCTTTTTTATTTGAGTTCTTCCCAGTTTTTAGATCGATGCATGTATTCCGATGTATTTCTCCCTCAGGACTGCTTTTGCTGTATCCCAAAGATTTTGAGGGGTTGTATCTTCATTCTCATTAGTTTCCATGAAACTTTTTAATTCTTCCTTTATTTCCTGGTTGACCCTTACATCTTTAAGAAGGATGGTCCTTAACCTCCACGTGTTTGAAATCCTTCCAAACTTCTTCTTGTGATTTAGTTCTAATTTCAAGGCATTACGGTCTGAGAATATGCAGGGGACGATCCCAATCTTTTGTTTTCAGTTAAGACCTAATTTGTGACCCCGTATGTGGTCTATTCTGGAGAAAGTTCCATGGCCACTTAGAAGAATGTATATTCCATTACGTTTGGATGTAAAGCTCTGTAGATCCATCTGGTCCAGTGTATCATTTAAAGCTCTTGTTTCTTTGGAGATGTTGTGCTTAGAAGACCTAATGAGGGTAGAAAGTGCTAGATTGAAGTCACCAAGGATAAGTGTATTATTATCTAAGTATGTCTTAACTTTGGTTATTACTTGATTGACATATTTGGCAGCTCCCCCATCCTGGGATATATATTGATGATTGTTAAGTCCTCTTGTTGGATAGATCCTTTAAGTATGATATAGTGTCCCTCTTCATCTCTCACTACAGTCTTCAGGGTAAATTTTAGTTTATCTGATATAAGGATGGCTACCCCTCCTTTCTTTTGAGGACCATTTGAATGGTACATTGTTCTCAAACTTTTATTTTCAGGCTGTAGGTGTCCTTCTGTCTAAAATGAGTCTCTTGTAGACAGCAAATAGATGGGTCCTTTTCTTTATCCAGTCTGAAACCCGGCGCCTTTTGATGAGGTCATTAAGCCCACTGACGTTCAGAGTTACTATTGAATGATAGGAGTTTAGTGTCATCATGATACCTGTTCAGTCCCTGTTTTTGTGGATTCTTCCATTGGCCTTCCTCTTAAAGAGGAATTTTAAGAGCCCCCCTTAAAATTTCTTGCAGAGCTGGTTTGGAGGTCACATATTCTTTCAGTTCCTGCCTATCTTGGAAGCTCTTTATCTTTCCTTCTATTCTGAATTACAGCCTTGCTGGATAAAGTATTCTTGGCTGCATGTTCTTCTCATTTAGGACCCTGAATATATCATGCCAGCCCTTTCTGGCCTGCCAGGCCTCTGTGGAGAGGTGTGCTGTTATCCTAATGCTTCTCCCCATAAAAGTTAGAGCTTTCTTGTCTCTTGCTGCTCTAATGATCCTCTCTTTATCCTTGGAATTTGCAAGCTTCATTATTAAATGTCGAGGTGTTGAGCAGTTTTTATTGAGTTTAGGGGGCGATCTCTCTATTTCCTGGATTTGAATGCCTGTTTCCCTTCCAAGATTAGGGAAGTTTTCAGCTATGCTTTGTTCAAATACATATTCTGGTCCTCTGTCCCTTTCGGTGCCCTCGGGAACCCCCATTAAATGTAGATTCTACTTTCTGAGGCTGTCATTTATTTCCCTTAATCTATCCTCATGATCTTTTGTTTGTCTCTTTTTTCCTCAGTTTCCCTCTTTGCCATCAACTTGTCTTCTATGTCACTCACTCGTTCTTCTACCTCGTTAACCCTCGTCGTTAGGACCTCTGGTTTGGATTGCATCTCATTTAATTGATTTTTAATTTCTGCCTGATTAGAAATAATTCTGCAGTCATGAAGTCTCTTGAGTCCTTTATGCTTTTTTCTAGAGCCACCAGTAGCTGTATAATAGTGCTTCTGAATTGGCTTTCTGACATTGAATTGTAATCCATATTTTGTAACTCTGTGGGAGAGAGGACTGTTTCTGATTCTTTCTTTTGAGGTGAGTTTTTCCTTCTAGTCATTTTGCTCAGTGCTGAGTGGCCAAAAACAAGTTGTATTGGGAAAAGGATAAAAAGAGAGAAGAGAAGGAGGAAAAGAAAAAGAAAAAGGAAAAAAAAGAAGAAAATAAAAAGAAGGGGGGGAAGCAAACAGAAAACAAAAACAATGGGGAGTATCCTCTGATTCTGTATACCGTAAATCCCTCGACTTCCCCTGGAACACTCCAGTGCTGCTTGGTAAATAATTTGTTTTTCCCCTGTCCGTCTAGCTGGTCTTCTGGGGGAGGGGCCTGCTGTGATGATTCTCAGGTGTTAGCATTTGGGGGAGCTGCTCAGCCCCCTGCCTCGTGCAGGGCTCAGTGAAAGTTGTTTAACATGTTTATCCTGTGAGGCCACTGTGAGGTTCAGTGGGGGTTGTTTATCCTGTGAGCTCCAGGAGGAACAACAACAGTGTCAGCGGCCAGCTCTGGAGCCCTGGAGTCAGTTCCTGCATTAATTAGGGAGGTCTCAGTCTGTTGGGGCCTGGATGCTCTGGGGGCGGGGGCCGCTGATCTGCTCATCTCGGGGCGCCCGGAGGCAGGAGTGTCCTTGCTGTCTGTGCCGTCCTGGCTTCTGCCTGTCCCTGGGGGAGCACCAGATCTTGGGATGTGTCCCCGGCGCCCTGGGCTCCCAGGCCTGTGCTGCTGGAATCCCGCTCCCGGCCGCGCAGCCCCCTCTGCATGGAGCCTCTGCCCCAGCTGCCTCCAAGCTGCTCCCAGGTCCAGCCGTGCACCTGCTGCAGCCCTTTAGGGAGCTTGGCCGCAGGGTGTGGCGCACTCTCCCCCGGGGCACAGGTCCTCTTAGTGTCCCAGGGAGCCTGAGGGCATCCCCGCCCCTCCTGGGATCCTGCTCCACCTACCTGTGAATGCCTTTCTGTCTGGGAAGATTGGTGAAGCTCCTGCTTCTCCCGGGATGGGGCTTTCCTGTCCTGGGGGCTCTCGCCCCAGCCTTAGCCTGGCTCCTTGCGGGGTCCCTCCCCCTTGGATGCCTTTTGTTTTATTTCTTTTTTTCCCCCCTCTTCCTACCTGGATAGATGCGCAAACTCTTCTCACTGTAGCATTCCAGCTGTTCTGTCTTTAAATCTCAAGCTGAATTAGTAGGTTTTCAGGATGATTTGAAAGTTATCTAGGTAATTTGGTGGGGACAGGTGACTTGGGGACCCTACTCTTCCACCATCTTGCCCCCTCCTGATCTATATATCTATCCTTAAGCTAGTAACATATCATCTTGAGTACTGTAGTTTTTATAAATTTTGAAAAGAGGGAAGTGGGAATCTTACTTGTTCTTCTTTTTCAGGATTGTTTTGGCTATTTTGGGTTCCTCTCACTTCCATATGAATGTTAGGATCAGCATGTCAATTTCTACTAAGAAGCCAGCTAAGTTTCTGAAAGTGCAGAGCTCCTTTAATTGGTCATTCTAAAGATTTACTGAGCAAATACTATGGATAGGGGACTGTGTCAATTACTGGGTGTTTAGCACTAAACATAACAGAGTGCCTACCTTTGGGTAATTTACAGTACAGCCGTCACAGAAGGATATGTACAGGAAACCTAAGTAGGATGCCAGAGACATTACTAGGGTCCAATTTGGCCCAACACATGGCTCTAATTTGGTTGCTGTTTGGTTCTCTCCCCTGAGTCAACAAGGGAAGAAAGGAGTCATGTTGGATAGAATAAACAGCAGGCATTTCACAAACAGGGACCACCAGTTTTGAGAGAATAAAGCGTTCTGGTCAGTTCTCACCTCATAAAATACACTGAATTTAAGACCACAGCTACTTATTTAACATTTCTTGGAACTTCCACACTGCACTAGGTGCTTTAGTAGGTATGAAGGAAGGAGGGTAGAAAGGTAAAGAGGAGAGAAAAGAGAAAGGAGAAGAATGGAAAGGAGAAAAAATACTTTGACTCCTAGTATGTGCCAGAGACTATATATGCTATGGGCATTTAGATATCTCCTATTATTCTTCTTTTATTTTTCTAGATTTATTGAGCTACAATTAACACCTAATATTGTGTGGTTTAAAGGTGTACAGTGTGGCAATTTGATACACTTATAAATTGCAAAATGATTACCATAATATGGTTGGTTAACACCTCTATCACCTCCAAAAGCACAGGCACCGGATCCCAGGGTGCTGACCGGACACAGTCCATGATCCTGCACTCACCCCGGGACAGGCGGAGGCCAGGAGGACACAGGACAGCGAGGACCCTGCTGCCACTGGGCGGCCATGAGCTGCGCAAATCAGCACCCCTGAGCCCTGGAGTATCCAAGCTCCTGCGGACTGGGAGACAGTGGTATTTACTGCTGGAGCTGACTCCAGGGCTGGAGAGCTGGCCACCACCACTGTTGTTCTTCCTCCTGATGTCACCTTGTGCCTGGGACTGAGCAGGGCTGCCAGCGAGCAGGGGCCTCACAGGAGAAACAGCTCCCACTGAACTGTGCAACTGGCAAGGGTGGGCTAGCTCCCCCAGGTGCACACACCTGAGAATTAGCACAGCAAGTGCCTCCCCAAGAAGACCAGCTGGAAAGACAAGGGAAGAGCAAGTTCTTAACCAAGCAGCACTGAAAAGCTCCAGGGGAAGTCAGAGACTTAAACTAAATAGAATCAGAGGATACCCCTCCATGTGTTTTTGGTTTTTGTTTGTTTGTTTTCCCCCCATTTTTCCTTTTTCCAGTAAAACCTGTTTCTTTTAAATAATAAATTTATTTTTATTGGTGTTCAATTTGCCAACATACAAAACAACACCCAGTGCTCATCCCATCAAGTGCCCCCCTCAGTGCCCATCACCCATTCACCCCCACCACCCGCCCCCCTTCCCTTCCACCACTCCTAGTTCGTTTCCCAGAGTTACGAGTCTTCATGTTCTGTCTCCCTTTCTGACATTTCCCACGCATTTCTTCTCCCTTCCCTTCTATTCCCTTTCACTATTATTTATATTCCCCAAATGAATGAGACCATATAATGTTTGTCCTTCTCTGATTGACTTATTTCACTCAGCATAATACCCTCCAGTTCCATCCACGTCGAAGCAAATGGTGGGTATTTGTCATTTCTAATGGCTGAGTAATATTCCATTGTATACATAAACCACATCTTCTTTATCCATTCATCTTTCGATGGACACCGAGGCTCCTTCCACAGTCAGTACAACCTGTTTTTAGCCACTCTGCACTAATCAAAATGACTAGAAGGAAGAACTCACCACAAAAAAAAAAGAATCAGAAACAGTACTCTAACCTAAAGTGATACAGAATTTAGATTACAATTCAATGTCAGAAAGCCAATTCAGAAGCACAATTATAAAGATATTGGTAAAAAAAAAAAAAAAAAAAAAAAAAAAAAAAAAAAAAAAAAAAAATAAAGATATTGGTGGCTCTGGAAAAAAGCATAAAGGAATCAAGAGACTTCATGACTGCAGAATTTAGATCTAATCAGGGTGAAATTAAAAATCAATTAAATGAGATGCAATCCAAACTAGAAATCCTAATGACAAGGGTTAATGAGGTAGAAGAACAAGTGAGTAACATAGAAGACAAGTTGATGGCAAGGAAGGAAGCTGAGGAAAAAAGAGAAAAACAATTAAAAGATCATGAGGATAGGTTAAGGGAAATAAATGACAGCCTCAGCCTCAAAAGGAAAAATCTACGTTTAATTGGGGTTCCCGAGGGCGCCGAAAGGGACAGAGGACCAGAAAGTGTATTTGAACAAATCACAGCTGAGAACTTCCCTAACATGGGAAGAGAAACAGGCATTCAGATCGAGGAGAGAGAGAGAGAGAGATCCCCCCTAAAATCAATAAAAACCGTTCAACACCCCAACATTTAATAGTGAAACTTGTAAATTCCAAAGATAAAGAGAAGATCCTTAAAGCAGCAAGAGACAAGAAATCCCTGACTTTTATGGGGAGAGTATTAGGGTAACAGCACACCTCTCCACAGAGACCTGGCAGGCCAGAAAAGGTTGGCAGGATATATTCAGGGTCCTATATAAGAAGAACATGCAGCCAAGAATACTCTATCCAGCAAGGCTCTCATTCAGAATAGAAGGAGAGCTAGAAATAGAAATAGAAAGAGCTTCCAAGATAGGCAGAAACTGAAGGAATATGTGACCATCAAACCAGCTTGGCAAGAAATATTAAGGGGGACTCTGTAAAAGAAACACGATGTCCAAGGAAACAATCCACAAAAACAGGGACTGAATTGGTATTATGATGACACTAAATTCATATCTTTCAATAGTAATTCTGAACGTGAATGGGCTTAATGATCCCATCAAAAGGCACAGGGTTTCAGACTGGAAACAAAAGCAAGATCCATCTCTTTGCTGCCTACAAGAGACTCATTTTAGATGTAAGGTCACCTACCGCCTAAAAATGAGAGGTTGGAGAACCATTTACCACTCAAAAGATCCTCAAAAGAAAGCAGGGGTAGCCATCCTTATATCAGATAAACTAAAGTTTATCCCAAATACTGTAGTAAGAGACGGAGAGGGAGACTATATCATACTTAAAGGATCTATCCAACAAGAGGACCTCAGAATCATTAATATTTATGCCTCTAATGTGGGAGCTGCCAAGTATATCAATTAATTAAAAACCAAATTTAAGACATACTTAGATAATAATACACTTATACTGGGAGACTTGAACACGGTGCTTTCTGTAATTGACATATCATTAAGCACAATATCTCCAAAGAAACAAGAGCTTTAAATGATACACTGGACCAGATGGATTTCACAGATATTTACAGAACTTTACATCCAGACGCAACCGAATACACATTCTTCTCAAGTGCACATGGAACTTTCTCCAGAATAGACCACATAATGGGTCACAAATCAGGTCTGAACTGATACCAAAATATTGGGGTCATCCCTGCATATTCTCAGACGATAATGCCTTGAAATTAGAACTAAATAACAACAAGAAGTTTGGAAGGATTTCAAACACGTGGAGGTTAAGGACCATCCTGCTAAAAGATGAAAGGGTCAACCAGGAAATTAGGTAAGAATTAAAAAGATTCATGGAAACTAATGAGAATGAAGATACAACCATTCAAAATCTTAGGATACAGCAAAAGCAATCCTGAAGGGGAAATAATTAGCAATATACAAATTGATCAAAAAACTGGAAAGAACTCAAATACAAGCAAGATGCTAACCATGCACCTAAAGGAGCTGGAGAAGGAATAGGAAATGAAACCTTCACCTAGCAGAAGAAGAGAGTTAATAAAGATTTTAGTGGAACTCAATGAAATAGACACCAGAAGAACTTTGGAACAGATCAACAAAACCAGGAGTTGGTTCTTTGAAAGAATTAATAAGATAGATAAACCATTAGCCAGCCTTATTAAAAAGAAGAGAGAAAAGACTCTAATTAATAAAATCATGAATGAAAAGGGAGAGATCACCACCAATACCAAGGAAATACAAACGATTTTAAAAACATATTATGAACAGCTATACGCTAATAAATTAGGCAATCTAGAAGAAATGGACGCATTTCTGGAAAATCACAAACTACCAAAACTGGAACTAGAAGAAATAGAAAACCTGAACAGGCTGATAACCAGGGAGGAAATTGAAGCAGTCATCAAAAACCTCCCAAGACACAAAAGTCCAGGGCCAGATGGCTTCCCTGGGGAATTCTATCAAACATTTAAAGAAGAAACAATACCTATTCTACTCAAGTTGTTTCAAAAGATAGAAAGACATGAAATACTTCCAAACTCGATCTATGAGGACAGCATCACCTTAATTCTAAAACCAGACAAAGACCCCACCAAAAAGGAGAATTATAGACCAATATCCTTGATGAACACAGATGCAAAAGTTCTCAACAAAATTCTAGCCAATAGGATCCAACAGTACATGAAGAAGATTATTCACCATTACCAAGTGGGATTTACCCCTGGGATACAATGCTGGTTGAACACTCATAAAGCAATCAATGTGATAGATCATATCAACAAGAGAAAAACCAAGAACCATATGATCCTCTCAATAGATGCAGAGAAAGCATTTGACAAAATACAGCATCCATTCCTGATCAAAACTCTTCAGAGCTTAGGGATAGAGGGAACATTCCTCAGCATCTTAAAAGCCATCTACAAAAAGCACACAGGAAATATCATTCTCAGTTAGGAAACACTGGGAGCCTTTCCCCTAAAATCAGGATCAAGACAGGGATGTCCACTCTCACCACTGCTATTCAACATAGTACCAGAAGCCCTAGCCTCAGCAATCAGGCAACAAAAAGAAATAAAAGGCATTCAACCTGGCAAAGAAGAAGTCAAACACTCCCTCTTCGCAGATGACATGATACTGTACATAGAAAACCCAAAAGACTCCAACCCATGATTGCTAGAACTCATACAGCAATTTGTCAGTGTGGCAGGATACAAAATCAATGCCCAGAAATCAGTGGCATTTCTCTACACTAACAATGAGACTAAAAAAAAAGAGAAATTAAGGAGTCAATCCCATTTACAATTGCACCCAAAAGTATAAGATACCTAGGTTTAAATCTAACCAAAGAGGTAAAGGATCTATACCCTAAAAACTATAGAACACTTCTGAAAGAAATTGAGGAAGACACAAAGAGATGGGAAAATATTCCATGCTCATGGATGGGAAGAATTAATATTGTGAAAATGTCAATGTTACCCAGGGCAATTTACACATTTAATGCAATCCCTATCAAAATACCATGGACCTTCTTCAGAGAGTTGGAACAAATCATCTTAAGATTTGTGTGAAATCAGAAAAGACCCCGAATTGCCAGGGGAATATTCAAAAAGAAACCAGAGCCAGGGTCATCTCAATATCGGATTTCAAGTGTGCTACAAAGCTGTGATCACCAAGACAGAGTGGTACTAGCACAAAAACAGACACATAGATCAATGGAACAGAATAGAGAATCCAGAAATGGACCCTCAACTCTATGGCCAACTGATATTCAACAAAGCAGGAAAGACTATCCCCGGGAAAAAAGACAGTGTCTTCAATAAATGTTGCTGGGAAAATTAGACAGCCACTTGCAGAGGAATGAAACTAGATCATTCTCTTATACTGTACACAAAGATAAGCTCAAAATGGATGAAAGATCTAAATGTGGGACAAGAATCCATCAGAATCCTAGAGAAGAACATAGGCAACACTCTTTTTGAACTTGGCCACAGCAACTTCTTGCAAGATACATCTATGAAGGCAAGAGAAACAAAAGCAAAAATGAACTATTGGGACTTAACTAAGATAAAAAAACTTCTGCACAGCAAATGAAACAGTCAACAAAACTAAAAAACAAGCTACAGAATGGGAGAAGATATTTGCAAATGATGTATCAGATAAAGGGTTAGTATCCAAGATCTATAAAGAATTTATTAAACTCAACAGCAAAGAAACAAACAATCCAATCATGAAATGGGCAAAAGATATGAACAGAAATTTCACCAAAGAAGGCATAGACATGGCCAACAAGCACCTGAGAAAATGCTCTGCATCACTTGCCATCAGGGAAATATAAATCAAAACCACAATGAGATACCTAGTCACACCAATGAGAATGGGGAAAATTAACAAGACAAGAAGCAAGAAAAGTTGGAGAGGATGTGGTGAAAGGGGAACCCTCTTACACCTTTGGTAGGAATTTGAACTGGTGCAGCCACTGTGGAAAACTCTGTGGCAGTTCCTCCAAGAGTTAAAAATAGAGCTATCGCATGACCCATCAATTGCACTGCTTGGGATTTACCCCAAAGATACAGATGCAGTGAAAAGCGAAGACACCTGCACCTCCAATTTTTATAGGAGCAATGTCCACAATAGCCAAACTGTGGAAGGAACCTCGGTGTCCATCGAAAGATGAATGGATAAAGTTGTGGTATACACAATGTAATATTACTTAGTCATAAATGATGAATACCTACCATTTGCTTTGACATGGATGAAGCTGGAGGGTATTATGCTAAGTGACGTAAGTCAATCGGAGAAGGACAAATATTATATGCTTTCACTCATACGGGGAGTATAAAAAATAATGAAAGGGATTATAGGGGAAAGGAGAGAAAATGAATGGGAAAAATCAGAGAGGGTGACAAAACATGAGAGACTCCTAACTCTGGGAAATGAACAAGGGGTAGTGGAACAGGAGGTGGGTGGGGGATGGGGTGACTGGGTGACAGGCACTGAATGGGGCACCAGATGGGATGAGCACTGGGTGTTATGTATGTTGGCAAATCGAACTCCAATAAAAAAATATACAAAAAACATTTATTTATCTATTTGAGAGATAGAGAGATCATAAGTTTGGGGCAGAGACAGAGAGGGAGAGAGAAAATCAGGAGCAGTCTTCTCATTGTGTGTGGAACCTGATGCAGGGCTCAATCTCATGACCTTGATATCACCACCTAAGCCAAAACTAAGAGTGGAGTTTTAATCGATTGAGCCACCCTGTTGCCCCTCTACCACACATTTAAAGAGAGGTAGTACTTATTCTTATCAAACTATTTCAAAAAATAGAAAAGGTAGGAAATTTTACAAATTCATTCTTTGAGATTAGTATTACTCGGATACCAAAACCAGATAACGACACTACTAAAAGAGAACTACAAGCCAATATCCCTGATGAACATAGATGTAAACATTCTCTTCAAAACACTAGAAAACAGAATCCAACAATATATTAAATTAATTATTCCCCACAATCAAATGTGATTTATTCCTGCATTGCACAGTGGTTCAATATTTGCAAATCAATCAACATGATACATCACATCACTGAGAGAAAGGATAAGAACCATATGATCCTTTCAATAGATATAGAAAGAGCCTTTGACAAAATACAACATCCATTCATGATAAAAACACTTAACAAAGTAGTTTTAGAGAGAATATGCCTCAATATAATAAAGACCATATATGAAAAATTCACAGCTGACATCAGACTTAATGGGGAAAAACTGAGAGCTTTTCTCTTAATCCCAGGAACAATAGAAGGATGTCCACTCTTGCCACTTTTATTCCACATAGTACAGGAAATCTTAACTACAGCAGTTAGACAACAAAAAGAAATAAAAGTCATCCAAATGTGTAAGGAAGAAGCAAAAATTTCACTATTTGCGGACGGCATAATACTATACATAGAAATACTATACATAGAGAACCCCAAAGATACAGGAAAAGAACTGCTAAAACTGATAAATGAATTCAGTAAAACTTCAAAGATTTTGCAGGATACAAAATCAATGTGCAGAAATCTTTTTTATTTCTATACACCAATCATGAAGCAGCAGAAAGAGAAATTAACGATCCCATTTACAATTGCATCCCAAAATAATAAGATACCTAGGAATAAGCGTAACCAAAGAGGGGAAATATCTGTACCCTTAAAACTATGAAACACTGATGAAAGAATTTGGAGATAACACAAAGAAATGGAAAGATATTCCATGCTCATGGATTAGAACAAATATTTTTAAAATGTCTATACTATCCAAAGCAATCTACACATTTAATACTATCCCTATCAAAATACCAACAGCATTTTGGTTGACAGACAATCCTAAAATTTTAATGAATCACAACAGATCCTGAATAGCCAAAGCAATCTTGAAAAAGAAAAGCAAAGTTGGAGGCATCACAATTCTGGATTTCAAGTTATATTACAAAGCTATAATGATCAAAAGAATATGGTACTGGAACAAAAACAGACACAGAGATCAATGGAACAGAAAAGAGTACTCATAAATGGACCCACAACTATATGTTCAACTAATCTTTGATAAAGCAGGAAAGAATATCTAATGGGAAAAAGTCTCTTCAACAAATGGTTTTGGGAAAACTGTACAGCAACATGCAGAAGAATGAAACTCATCCACTTTCTCATGCCATACATGAAAATAACCTCAAAATCGATTATAGACCTAAATGTGAGACCTGAAAACATAAAACTCCTAGAAGAGAGCAGAGGAAGTAAAGTCTCTGACATTGGTCGTAGCAACATTTTTGTATATATATCTTCTGAGGCAAGGGAAACAAAAGCAAAAATGAACTATTTGGACTACATAAAAATTAAAAGCTTCTGTACAGCAAAGGAAACAATCAACAAAACTACAAGACAATATACTGAATTGGAGAAGGTATTTACAAGTGGCATACTCAATAAAGGGTTATTATCCAAAATATACAAAGAACTTATACAACTCAAAGCCAAAAAACAAAAAGTCCAATTTAAAAAATGGGCAGAAGACATGAATAGGCATTTCTCCAAAGAAAACATCCAGATGGCCAAGATACATAAAAAGATGCTCAACATCACTCATCATAAGGGAAATGCAAATTAAAACTAAATGAGATATAACTTCACACCTGTTAGGATGACTAAAATCAACAACACAAGAAACAACAAGCGTTGGCAAGAATGTGGAGAAAAAGGAACCCTCTTTCACTGTGAATGGGAATGCAAATTGGTGCATCCACTGTAGAAAACAATATGGAGCTTCCTTTAAAAAGTAAAAATAGAACTACCCTATGATCCAGCAATCACACTACTGGGTATTTACCCAAAGAATACAAAAACACTACTTCAAAGGGATACAAGCACCCTTATGTTTATAGCAGCATTATTTACAATGCCAAGAGATGGAAGCAGCCCAAGTGTGCATCAATTGATGAATGGCTAAAGAAGATGTGGTGAGTATACACACACACACACACACACACACACACACACACACACTGGAATATTATTTGGCCATAAAAAGAATGAAATCTTGTCATTTGTAATGCCATGGATGGAACTAGAGGGTAGCTAGAGAATATAATGCTAAGTTATGTAAGTTGGTTAAAGAAAGACAAGTACCATATGACTGCTCGTATGTGGAATCTAAGAAACAAAACAAATGAGCAAAAAGAAAACCAATAAGAGCGAGAGAGACCAAATAAGAAACAGACTCTTAACTATAGAGAATAAACTGATGATTACCAGAGGGAAAGTGGGTGGGCATATGGGTTAAATAGGTGATGGGGATTAAGGAGTGGACTTGTGATGAGCACCAGGTGTTGAACCACTGTTGTACAACTAAAACTAATATAACACTGAATGTTAACTAGCGAATTAAAATAAAAACTCATAAGAAACCACTCAATGGTAGCCATTCTTATTATTGATATAATTCAATGAAAAAACCTGTGGAGGTCCTTCTTAGGAGCACACTTCATTCAGGTGAGTGATTTGGCTTACTTGGTTGGGGGCATAAACATAAAAGGAGGGCACCGAAATTGATGGGTTCCAGACGCCCTAGCCACCACCTGACTGGAAGTGTTTCTTAACTCTACAGTTCACCAATGAGCAGGAGAGCCAGAAAGAGATCCCAGGTTGTACACAATATAGCTCTTATGCTCCCACCACCTCTTAAAGACAAAGGCAAAACATCAGCTCCTGGGATATTCCCTTCCATTGGTAATGCTAGCAACTTCTTCCTAGGAATGATGCCCAAGCGAACTTCATAAAGCAAGCCTCACAGTGGGGCTCAGCTTTTATGCTATGATTCCAGCACTTTCTTAGGCATCAGCCTGAAATCTAAAGCAGTCAAGAGCTATCCTTGACTCACTTCATTTAAACTGCCTACTCCCTGCTTACTGTCTGAGTGGGCAGCCATCAGCCCTAGAGTCTTGTCCTGACAACTCTCATTGTACTCAGTTGCACAGAAACGGTAGCACGCTAAGCAACAGGAGTAGGCGGTCACTTTCAGCTGGTACTCAGTGTCCATTCATTTTCAGCTCATTGAAGTTACTTTCACAATACTCACAACACCTCATCACTGTTTGATGGAGTCTCTGACCAAAAACAGTAGTAACCCAGAAGTCTGTCCACATTTTTTCTTTGTGTATACTGGTATCAAGTTAACAATATTGCTTTTAGTTCCAGGCGAGAGGTCCTGCACTAAGGCCTGCACTTTAGAGGACCCTACTTTCGCTCTCCTCTGGCTGTACCTCTCCTTAGAAAGTGAGTTGGCCGAGGGTACATGCACACTTTGAGCCTAGACTCACAGCTTCTAGGCTGAAATCCAGGTAAAGAGACTGGAATTCTCTGTCCAAACAGCATGAAGCCTGTTCCAGGGGCTTGTGCAGGCCTCTTCCCCAGGTCTATCCCCCCAGGAGCAAATAGCAGCATTGCTATACATACCTCTAGCCTGTTAGGTGGCCCAGAGACAGCTGTTTGGGATGGAGAAGTGCTGCATGGAGCTTGAACATATAGTCTGGCATGTCCATTTGCATGTGCATTAGGCGTCTGATGGTGTGGAAAGAAAACCAGGAGTAGACAAGTGAGGGGACACAGGGGTACAGGCTATATATAGACCAGATGCCTCCATTTGTAACTTTGCCTTCTGCCTTGCAAATATTAGAAGCAAGACTGAATGTTGGTGGTGCTTCATTTTTATGAATAACATGGAAGAGGCAGAGGATGGTAGCCCCATCCTTTACCCTTCACAACAAAATATAGCCAGTGACTCTCAAACAGAATTTTCTTTTTGGCAGGAGAGAGCAATCCAGAGTAGAACCAACCATAATGCTGAGAATTTCCAGAACAGGCCTAATTTCAAATTTTCTATTCTATGTCAGATGGATAGATATCTGTCCATATATTCCAATCTGGGGCTCAATAAAACCCCCCACATCCACAGCTAGTTTCCTATGGAAGCTTTTCTCCCACTGTGACTGTCACTAAGCAGATCTACTTTAAGGATAAACCCTAAGCCCCCTTCTAAATAGGAGAGCATCTGTCAGCCCAGAGCATCCTTATGAGTGCCCTAACCCCTGAAACTCTCTCCTTCTTCACCCACATTATGAACACTTCCCTGTCCTCCATTAAATACTTGTTTCTCACATAGGACACTGCAATTTACTAGCTCCAGATCCCTGCTGGATCTCACCCACCTGCTGGTGCTTACTCGCCTTAGGAAATGTGATTAGTACTCAAAATTTTGAACTTTCACCATGGGGTTGTTGATCTTTTCCAGGGTAAATAATGAAGCATTAAACTTCTTTAATGCCAAACACTTAAACTGGATCAGAAACAAGTTTAAACCACCAAAAACTAATGGTCTCCTCCTCATCCAGGTGACTAGACACTGCTAATACTGTCTTTAAAAGCATATTCAGCTTCAAGTACATTTCAAATAGTCATTACTTCACCCCAAGTAGCTACTACATGTACAATATGCCACATCTCCAAATAATTAGAAAATCACTCACCTGTTTGTGTTGAAAAGTCTGACTTATCTGTGAGCAGTCCGGCCAGCAAAAGCCTCAAGGATCCCAGAGAGAAGCAACAGGTTGCTGATTGGCATTTTATCTAAGTATTAAGAACATTATCCACTGAAGATGATGTTCTTAATGGATTTTACCTTCGTTGGCATGTTGGGGAATGTCTCTCAGAGTTGAAGTTTTTACAGAGCTGTGCCTTGCCCTCCTCTTGCTTTCTGCCCCCTGGCCTATGACTCACCAAAGGTGGCCTTCTGGGATACAGTCCTGGCATTGCTACTGCAGGGCTAGACACCCCCACACAAGCCCCATGTACACAGGCCAGGGTGAAGAAAGAGTCTTCATTAATGAGATAGTAATGACTCCACCCTCCATCTCCTCTTGTACTCTGCCTCCTTAATTATGCACCTGCCCTAATCAATATGATAAATTAGGAAAAAAAATTTTTTAAAAATATGATAAATTAGGACCAATTTGCTTCTGCTCTTGTCTCTTAGCACCTAATGTGAGGCTCCCAACTTGCCCCTTCAGTAGTGTCTTGTAACCTATTTTTTGTAAGTTCTCCCAGCCCAGATTCCTTTCTCTCTTAAAACACTTGTCACCTTCACTTTCAAACAATCTGCATCCATCTCATATTGGGCCCTCTTAGGTGGTAAGAATAAATAAGCCAATGTGTACAACAATCAGTTATGAACACAGGATAATAAGTTAATATTCTCTCAAATATCATACCTGGAATTTAACAGGAACCTTCAGGAACACAGGCAGTAATTTCTTTAACATCATCTGTAGTAACATTTTTTCTAGATATGTCTCCTCAGGCAAAGGAAACGAGCAAAATAAACTATTATGACTACATCAAAACAAAAAGCTTTTGCACAGTGAAGGAAACCATCAACAAAATTAAAATGCAATCTACTAAATGGGAGAAGATATGTGCAAATGACATATCCAATAAGGGATTAATATCTAAAATACATAAAGAATTTATAAACTCAATGCCAAAAACCCAAACAATCCAATTTATTTTTTTCAAACAATCCAATTTAAAAAAGGAGCAGAGGACCTCAACAGACATTTTCCCAAAGAAGACATCTAGATGGCCAATAGACATAAGCAAAGGCACTCAACATCACCAATCATCATGGAAGTATAAATCAAAACCACAATGAGATGTCACCTTATACCTGTCAGAATGGCTAAAATAAAAAAGACAAGAAATAACAAGTGTTGGTGAGGAGGTGGAGAAAAAGGAACCCTTGTGCATTGCTGGTAGAAATGCAAATTGGTGTAGCCACTGTGGAAAACAGTATGGATATTCCTCAGAAAATTAAAAATAGAAATACCATATGATTCAATAATTCAACCACCACGTATTTACCGAAAAAATAAAAACACTGATTTAAAAAGATATACGGACCCTTATGTTTATTGCAGCATTATTTAAAATAGCTAAGATATGGAAGCAACCCACGTGTCCACTAATAGATGAATAGATAAAGAAGATGTGGTATAAAAACACAGTGGAATATCACACAGCCATTTGAAAGGATGAGATCTTGCCATGTGTGACAACATGGATAAACCTAGAGGGTATTATGCTAAGTGAAATAAGTTAGAATTAGAAAGACAAATAACATATGAATAAACAAACAAACAAAAAGCAGAATCAGACCTATAAATACAGAGAACAAGCTGATGATGGCCAGAAGGTAGGAGGTGGGGAATTGGGCAAAATGGGTAAAGGGGAGTTGGAGGTACAGGTTTCCAGTTATGGAATGAATAAATCCTAGGAAAAAATGGCACAGCATAAGGAATATAGTCGATAATACTGTAATAGCATTGTATGGTGACAGTTGCTTCACTTGTGATGAGCATAGCATAATGTATAGAGGTGTAGAAGCATTATATTGTACACCTGAAACTAATGTAACATTGTGTGTCAATTATACTCAAATAAATTATTTTTAAAAGAGGACCTTCAATGTCTTTAGGAGAAAAGGTAATTAAGCATTTTACTTAAAGCATCTATAGCTATGCTATTCGATAATTGTAGCCACTGAATGCTACCTGTGGCTATCTTAAATTAAATCAAAATTTAATTTTCAAGTGCTCAATAGCCACATGTGGTTAGTGGCTATTGTACTGGGTGGTGTAGCTATAGAACATTTCCATTATTGCAGAAATTTCTATTAGGCAGTATTGACTCTCATGGTGGGACTTTCAGGCATTGTGATAGGCTGGTAAGGCTGGCCAGAGAGATGTAGGGAGCAAAAGGACCCTGAACTCTTTGTGAATAGGTTTATGCCCATACAGAATGTTCTCTTTTCTGCTGCCCCCAAAAGACTCTCAGTCTTTGCCAAAAAGTCATTTTATGCCCCACCCAACCCATAAGGGTAGATGGAGAAAGTGACATACGGCTGCCTGGCCCTTGCTTTGAGAAATAGTCATAGCAACTTTCAACTGAGTTCTTACCTTAGGGACATAAAAAATTATGAAGCCATTAACTTTTTCCTGCACTGTAAGTTACTAAAACCATGAAAAACACTCCTTGGCAAAGCCTAAGCTAGAAGTCCCAATGATTCTAATAGTAACTGATAGCCACCATGCTCACTGCAATCACAGTTAGACTCCCTAACATCCAACCCATCATCTTGACATTCGACCCTTTGCATCTATCACAGACTTAGAGATAATCATAGACTATTTACTAAACTGAGAAAGTGGCTACTGACATTCAAGAAAGATTTCCAACCACAAAGGTTGAAATCAATAGGGTATCCTAGGCAACCCTTGGTTGGTTAACTAGAAAATTAAGCTCAGCATAATATCTCATACTGGATAATCAAGATTTTACTGTAAGCAGAGTGCAGTCAAAAGGTAGACATCATCTTGTTTCAACCATCTCTGCAACTGATTTAGTAACCTTTTACCAATCTCCAAATTAATGTTATTTCCCCATTAGTGCAGGTAAGAGAACAAATTGTAATAATGGTAACTGCTAAAACTTATTAAGAGCTAACTATGTTCAAGACACAATGCTAAGTGCTCAGCATATTTCAGTTCATTTAGTCTTCACAATAGGGATGCCTGGGTGGCTCAGTGGTTAAGTGCCTGCCTTTGGCCCAGGGAGTGATTCCATGGTCCCAGGATCGAGTCCCACATCCGGCTATCTGCATGAAGCCTGCTTCTCTCTCTGCTTGTGTCTCTGCCTCTCTCTGTGTTTTTCATGTATAAATAAATAAAATCTTTAAAAAATCTTCACAATAATCCAAATGATACATGCACTAATGTGGTCCCTATTTTACAGATAAGGGAAATGAAGCACACAAAGATTAGGTAACTTGCCTAATAATAACACACAGGCAGAAAGAACATGAAAAAAGTTGGATTTGAGCCTAGGAGATCTGATGTCAGAGCCTGTGCTCTAAGCCATTATACTACACTGCCTTGCAACTATAAATGATAATGAATAAGTCATAGAAGCTCCTTGAAGGCTGGCCATAGCTCCAGCTAGCACAGTACATGGCAAGAAATAGATTCTCATCAAATGTTTGGTGAATGAATAATAGCTAAAAATTAATTAAGTACTTCCTATCTCATTTAATCCTCAAAGAAATCCTATTGATACTACTATAATGCCCAGCTTATCACCCTCAGTTTTTATAGGTGAGGAAATTGTGATACTGAGAGACTAAATCACATGTGCCACA
This sequence comes from Canis aureus, assembly GCF_053574225.1. NCBI lineage: Eukaryota > Metazoa > Chordata > Mammalia > Carnivora > Canidae > Canis > Canis aureus. Next base: position 46,193,749 of record NC_135649.1, read on the forward strand.
TCACAGAGCTAGTGAATGATGGATAAAAAATCTGAACCCAAACCTAGATGCCACTCATGAATGAATAAATAAGCTCTTGAAGAATGTATAGTCTGCCCTATCACACTCTTAATTATTTGCTGTATCAAGTGTGAGCTTTAGTAGCTTCAACATAAGTCTTATCTCTTCAAGGTAACTGAGTTCCTGAAGCAGAGATCATGCCTGAAATACTCTTTCCTCCTCCAAGCTCTTAACCCAGTGCTGAGCAAGGAAATAGTGTTCAATAAGCACATGCTAATTGATTCCATGCCCTGGTAAGGGGCTATTCCAGGCTCCAACCTGCTGACCAGCTTTCTGTCTTCTCTTCTGGCTTTAAGCAGCATCTCTGGCACTGGATGGACAGCCTGAGGACTTTGCCTCCCAGGAGGGAGTGGTAGAAATGGTTTACTTCAGAAGGGAGAATTATTTTATTACTAATATTATTCAGAGTTTCCAAGTCACCAGGATAATAAAGAGCAGATTGACTTGGAATTAGTTTTATTATTGTTTTTGAACTCCCTACAATATACCCCCTAAGTATGCTGTTGTGGCTCCCTGCTAGAAACAGTTTAGAGAAGCAAGGCTATAATCATTCTAATCAAGCACTAAGAGACCAAAGGCTAGGATTAGAGTCTCATTTCAATCAATAACTGTCCTTTGGCAAGTCACTAGACTCATTAATATTCTAATTTGCAAAATGGAGATATCTTTGCCTGCCCACACAGTCGGTCCAAAGAGCAGAGTAAAAGGATGATACAGATATGCTACATAAAGTAAAGGGAAAGTTGTCATTTTTTTCTCCACTAAACTAATGATCACTATTTTGCTGACATACTCATTAGCCTTCTTTTTGCAATTCACAGAATTATTTGAATTTTTTTGAAGATTAAAAGCCTTTACTAAAGCAAAGTAAAACAAATCCCTGGTTCAAGCTGATTCAGATTCATCCTGAGTAAGAACCACAGAGCTCTTAATGGAGAATGTTACCAAATATCAGAGCAATGCCATAGCCACCTCTGTCCATTGCAGCTAAAGAGACCCAATACCACAAGTGAGGAGGCCTTTTGGTCAAGAAAGTAGAATGATGAGGTAGAGGGTAAAAAAGGAAATTCTATTTAGCCAGATGCCCCATGCCTTCTCTCAGTCAGCACTGCCCAGCACATAGCAGTCAGAACAAAGTCAGTTTTCTTAAATAATACCAGCAATAGCAGGAAGTTCAAATACAATGAAGAAGGGTGATAAGGTATGGTTCTCCTAGAGATTCATTCACTAGCATATAGCACTGAGGTACAAACATCTCAATCATCTTCATCTTCCACAAAAGTTGATAAGGCTACTCTGTTGAAGTTAATTCCAAAGAAAGAAATTCAATGTGCTGTGTCATATTAGAAAAGATTCCCAAAGCTTACCATCACTGACTAGTGCAGAGATGTATCAAAAGGCCTTTGTTTTTTAGACAAAGCAGTCAATCCAGAAATTACATTTCAATGAAAACTGACGTCTTAAAGTTTAATTTGGTTCCACAAATGGGTGAGGGTTCATCAGAGAGCTTTGTTTCTCCCTCACATGCCATAGATGGTTTCCTCAGAGAAAGGCCCCAGGCAGAACTTCATGGCTATGGACACTGCTATTTACAATTAATATACTATTAAGGCCAAAGGGACCTTTGAACTCATCAAGTCCAGTCTTGTCAAATTAGGGAAAAGAAAAATGAGGCCTAGAAAGTTTAGCTGATGAACCCAAAGTCAGTAACAGAAGAGATGAGAAGCTAGATCTTCTGATACTCAAACAAGTATCACTTTCCTAAAACACATGGTGTCTTCCTTTCCTCTGAATTCTCTGGTAAAGCTACCACCCCGAGTGGTGAGATTGACAATTCCATACTCCCTCTCACTTTTACATCAACCATTTTTAATTATAAGCTTGATAGGTCATTTAAAACCATTTTTCCGGGATCCCTGGGTGGCGCAGCGGTTTGGCGCCTGCCTTTGGCCCAGGGCGCGATCCTGGAGACCCGGGATCGAATCCCACGTCAGGCTCCCGGTGCATGGAGCCTGCTTCTCCCTCTGCCTGTGTCTCTGCCTCTCTCCTCTCTCTCTCTGTGTGCCTATCATAAATAAATAAAAAAAATTGTTTAAAAAAAAAATAAAACCATTTTTCCCCTTTCAGATCAAGTCCTCATTAGTACCAAAAACATTCCCAGTTTCTCCTGCCAGTCAAAATTACAAACTCATATTAACATGCATTTAAGTCTCATAATTTAGAAGGCAAATATGCTGCCTATAAAAACAAAGTCAAAGATACTCAAATTATTCATTTTTCATTCTTTGAATGATCCCTAACATATACCATATCATTCAAATTGTTGAGAATTGGGGATTCAATATATTTTAGAGACCATCTGTTGTATATAAGAGGTGGTGCTATGGTTCAATATTCCTTTTGGTTGCATACAGTTAATATTTCTTTGAAGCTGCATTTGTACACAGTAAGATGGTTTTAATTGTGAGGATTCTTAGCTATATAGAGTTCCATATTTATATCACTTTATTCCTAATTGTTTCCTGAGAATTCAACCCTCCACTGTGTCTGGGAGACAGGGTTGATTTATATTTGGCAATGAATGAAAACATAATTTCATTCATGTAGACTGAGGGCTGTGCCCACTCGGAATGCATATCAGAATTTCTAGAGGGTTGTTTACAAACCATAGATTCCCCTATGGGGAGTCTGATATGCCTCCTTAGTGGGTGAGTATTCCTGCTGGGTGATAATCACTGTGTTCAGAGAGTCTAGTTACTCACTAAAATAGTATGGAGGCAGGAAAAAAAGGTTGATCACCACCAATATATTACTTTGTATTTTCAAAATCTTTTTTTAAAGATTTTTTTTTGTTTATTTGAAAGAGAAAGAGAAAAGTGTGAGCCAGAGGAGGGCGGAGGGAGAGGGGAGAAGCATACTCCCTAGTGAGTGAGAGTCCAAGGTGGGCCTCAATCCCAGGACCCTGAGATCGTGGCCTGAGGTGAAGTCAGATGCTTAACTGACTGAGCCACACAGGCACCCCTCTAATCATTTTTAATAATAAAGTGACTAACATTTATAAAGCATTTAGTACACGCCATATAAGGCTCTAAATGTTGGGCAGCCCTGGTGGCACAGCGGTTTAGCGCCGCCTGCAGCCCAGGGCGTGATCCTGGAGACCCTGGGTCGAGTCCCACGTCAGGCTCTCTGTATGATGCCTGCTTCTCCCTCTGCCTGTGTCTCTGCCTCTCTCTCTCTCTCTCTCTCTCTCTCTCTCCCTGAATAAATAAATAAAATCTTTTTAAAAAAGGCTCTAAATGTTTTTACATGTATTTAAATCACTTAAATCCCAGAAATACTGTATGAGGTAGATATAGCTATCTTCCTCATTTTACTAATGAGAAAACTGAGCAGAGGCAAGCAAAGTTATTTGCCTATGGTCACATAGCTAATAACTGGCTGAGTCAGGATTAAGCCAAGGCAGGCTGAAATCAGTCCTTCCTTATCCCACCTCACCCCTGCAGTTCTAATTTCCTCCCTAGAGGTAACCAGAATCATCTGTTTGGTACATAGCTTTCCCAATTCACTCTATGCATTTGTATACATAGGCATGTACCCATAGAAAATAAATATTTTTATTTTATTATTTCTTTTTTTGTCTACATAAGTCATACTGTCTGGTGCTGTTTCTCCTACTGCCTCTTGAATAAGGGTAAGTCAAGCAGTGTTTAAAAATGATTCAGATAAACAAGATAACTTGTTTTGGTTATCAGCTTTATTCCACGGAGTATGTTGAGACCCTTAAGAATTTGCAGTTCCATTATTTACAAAAGATTTGGGCTAAACTTGGAGCTAGAAAACACAGCTCTAGATCAGTAGTTCTTCTCAACCACAGCTATAACTTAGAATCACCGGAGGAGCTTTAAAAAAGAACTGATGCCCAAGCATGACCCTATACCAACTGATTCAGAACCACAAGAGACATAGTACAGCATCAATTATTTCTTTTTTTTTTTTCAGCATCAGTATTTCCTAAAGGCTCCCCAGGTTACCCTAATGTGCAGCCAGAACTAAAAACTGCTGATCTAGGGCAGGGATTAGCAAACTACAGCCCTTATAAGGCCAAATCCAGCTGGCTATCTATTTTCCTACAACCTACAAACTAAGTGTGTTTTTTACATTTTTAAATGGTTGCAAAAAATATCGAAAGAAGAATTAATATTTAAGAACACATAAATATATATAAAATTTAAATTTTTCATCCATGAATAAAGTTTTGTTGGAACACAGCATACCCATTCATATACATATATACATCTACATATATATACATATATATGTATAATCTATGACTGTTTTTGAGTTACTAATGTACAGCTGAGTAATTGCCACAGAGACCCAATGGCCTACAAAATCTAAAATACTATCTGGCCCTTTACAGAAAAAAGTTATTGCTGACCCTTGATTTAGGTCATCACCTTTCTAAGATATCCTCCTTCACAGACTCTATAATCTCAAAGGGAACAGGCACACCACTATCACTGAGAGGTTCTAAACCTAGGTCATAAAAAAAATAATAATAATAAAAATAAACCTAGGTCATGTCATGGCCTTCCTTGGGAATGCCTCTATGAATGGACTGCAAACAACATTTTGAATGGGTTTGCAGTTTCCTGGGGAAAAGTATACATAGCTGGAGCAAGTTCTTCACAAATATTCCCAGATAATTAGTAAGCCTAACCGTATAGGTAAAAAACAGAAAGTAGTCAGTCAGTGGTGAGTTGATAATGAGTGGCAACAGGGATAGAATATTAAAGCTGTACCAGATTCAAGTTATTAATGTCTGCTAATTGGAAACAGAAACACATCTGAACCCAGGCATTAGCCTAAATGTCACTAAATTTCCTCATCTGGGCAAAGGTAATAATCAATTACAATTGCAGAAGTGTGTGAGGACCAGGTCAGATTATAGGTGTGAAAATACTTAGGAAAAGAATAAAGCATGATAATTTTTGTTTAAAGGTTCATTTACGGGGATCCCTGGGTGGCGCAGCGGTTTGGTGCCTGCCTTTGGCCCAGGGCGCGATCCTGAAGACCCGGGATCGAGTCCCACGTCGGGCTCCCGGTGCATGGAGCCTGCTTCTCCCTCTGCCTGTGTCTCTTTCTCTCTCTGTGACTATCATAAATAAATAAAAATTTAAAAAAAAATAAAGGTTCATTTACTTTAATTATTTTAAAAAGCTTTCAGATTAAGGGGAAAAAAGGAAGTGAGGGAAAAACAGAATATCCAGAGGAGTTTTAGGAAATAATTCACTTGCACTGTGGCATTAGGACTATGGATGAGATTTTCCAAATATTTGGAAATTTGTCTAAGACATATGGACACCATTGGCCCAGGGCCCCTGATGACTACATTCAACCTGTTTCTGGAATTCTCTAAAGTTTTTAACAGGAAAACTTTCTCTAAGGCCCCTTTTAGTTGCTCTGGGGAAGAATTAAATGCCCGTGTTCTTCAAGTCTCTTTCAAAAAGCATACCTAAGATCCTTTCCCCTTGCCTCCAAAAAACAAGCAAACAAAGGAACAAACAGAAAAGGAGCTTCTCCATCCCAGAAAAGAGAACACATTGATTTCAGGAATAAGCATATGTGGCTGGCATATTCAATTTTTCCAAAATGTTTGCTGTTATTTGATTTTTTAATAGAAGAAGCTTATTATATGATTGAGTTCATAGATAGCATGTTTCTGAGGAAGATTTATGAACATCAGGTCTTTAAGACCCACAATATGCTTGCCTTACTTAGCCCCATCCACTGGAATTATGACCCTCCAGTCACAAGAATCCAACAGTCATGGCAACCCTAGCTCAATGGGAAGGAAAAGCTACTGGGGCAATCTCCCTGTGAATATAGCTGTGGGATGCTTACATTAACAGTTCAGTCTCCTTGACCCCTAATGTGGTTCTCAGATGCAGTTGACCTGAGGGGACTCTCACAGCATCAAATAGTTAAACAATCTTTCCCTGGGTAGTTCACTCATGGCCATAAATAAATTCCTAATGAAAATATGACTCAACTAGGATTTTGATGGAATCTTGTCTCACATTTAGATGTTTCATCCATTTTGAGTTTATCTTTGTGTATGGTGAAAGAGAGTGGTCTAGTTTCATTCTTCTGCATGTGGATGTCCAATTTTCCCAGCACCATTTATTGAAGAGACTGTCTTTCTTCCAGTGGATAGTCTTTCCTCCTTTGTCGAATATTAGTTGGCCATAAAGTTCGGGGTCCACTTCTGGATTCTCTATTCTGTTCCATTGATCTATGTGTCTGTTTTTGTGCCAGTACCACACTGTCTTGATGACCACAGCTTTGTAGTACAACCTGAAATCTGGCATTGTGATGCCCCCAGCTATGGTTTTCTTTTTTAAAATTCCCCTGGCTATTCGGGGTCTTTTCTGATTCCACACAAATCTTAAAATAATTTGTTCCAACTCTCTGAAGAAAATCCATGGTATTTGATAGGGATTGCCCTGGGTAACATTGACATTTTCACAATATTAATTCTGCCAATCCATGAGCATGGAATATTTTTCCATCTCTTTGTGTCTTCCTCAATTTCTTTCTAGAGGAGAACACAGGCAACACCCTTTTTGAACTTGGCAACAGTAACTTCTTGCAAGATACATCCATGAAGGCAAGACAAACAAAAGCAAAAATGAACTATTGGGACTTCATCAAGATAAAAAGCTTTTGCACAGCAAAGGATACAGTCAACAAAACTAAAAGACAACCTACAGAATGGGAGAAGATATTTGCAAATGACATATCAGATAAAGGGCTAGTTTCCAAGATCTATAAAGAACTTATTAAACTCAACAGCAAAGAAACAAACAATGCAATCTTGAAATGGGCAAAAGACATGAACAGAAATCTCACAGAAGAAGACATAGACATGGCCAACAAGCACCTGAGAAAATGCTCCGCATCACTTGCCATCAGGGAAATACAAATCAAAACCACAATGAGATACCACCTCACACCAGTGAGAATGGGGAAAATTAACAAGGCAGGAAACCACAAATGTTGGAGAGGATGTGGAGAAAGGGGAACCCTCTTGCACTGTTGGTGGGAATGTGAACTGGTGCAGCCACTCTGGAAAACTGTGTGGAGGTTCTTCAAAGAGTTAAAAATAGATCTGCCCTACCACCCAGCAATTGCACTGCTGGGGATTTTCCCCAAAGATACAGATGCAACGAAACGCCGGGACACCTGCACCCTGATGTTTATAGCAGCAATGTCCACAATAGCCAAACTGTGGAAGGAGCCTCGGTGTCCATCGAAAGATAAATGGATAACGATGTGGTCTATGTATAGAATGGAATATTACTCAGCCATTAAAAACAACAAATACCCACCATTTGCTTCGATGTGGATGCAACTGGAGGGTATTATGCTGAGTGAAATAAGTCAATCGGAGAAGGAGAAACATTATATGGTCTCATTCATTTGGGGAATATAAAAAATAGTGAAAGGGAATAAAGGGGAAAGGAGAAAAAATAAGTGGGAAATATCAGAAAGGGAGACAGAACATGAAAGACTCCTAACTCTGGGAAACAAACTAGGGGTGGTAGAAGGGGAGGTGGGCAGAGGGTGGGGGTGACTGGGTGACGGGCACTGAGATGGGCGCTTGGCAGGATGAGCACTGGGTGTTATTCTATATGTTGGCAAATTGAACACCATAAAAAATAAATATATATAAAAAAAGAAAATATGACTCAAGTAAAATTTTTAAAAAGCCCACTTCTTAGGTTTCTGGGAACCCAAACTGATTGCTGAAGTAAGACAAGCAAATTCAGCACCTGGCTCATTAAGAAAAACCAAATGGTATAGATGTTAGCATTTTAATTGCGGGCGGGTTTTCAGATCTCACAGAATGGCCTATTTAAAATCAGTTATATGCAATACGAGGTGAATCTACAAGAAGCCCCCTTTAATTGAGTCACCCCTTTCTTGGTCCCTAGGTGATAAAGGAAACAATTATGGACTGAGGCTTCATTTCACAAGTGGTTTGAGGAGGCAATCTCATTATTTTATAGTTATAACTCGCATATCTGATCACTGAGGGGAAATCTAAGTGCTAGGAGCTTTTCTGAAGCCCATACCATTTTCTATTCTGATCCACTGCAAATGTTCTCTCCCCAAGGCACAGGAAGGACACATGGAGTGCATCTTGGCTACAACATATGGTGCTGAAACAGCAAGCTGATAAGTCTTTAGCAGTACTTGACAGTGGTGAGAGATCAATTATTGTCACATAAATATTAAAAAGCTCCCCTAGTACTCTCCTTGAATCAGAGTATATTCAACCATGATAACTACCTCCCTGTTAATAGCAACCGAATTTGCCATCAGGTGAAGTTCAATTAAACACTCAGTTGGTCCAAGGTTATGTTGCTGCTGCTGCTACTTCCATCTGTAATGAAAGCCAAAACATGAAATAAGTACCTATTACTTTCCCCATAGACAATGATTCTTCCATCCTGCAGGTGATAGGAACTTTTTGGACACTGCCCAGTGTGGATTTTTTTCTAGGAAACTCTGACCTCCTAAATCTTATGAGATTGAACCTGGCCCTGGAATCTGAAACACAATATGTTTTGCTCTTGAGGTTCTGAAAGTTCTTCTATACCAGATTCTAAGAATCAATCCACCAACAAACTTTGTGTGCAACCTGATAATCATCTCAAACCCTTACTCCTCATGGCCCAGCCATCTACTAGGCAGGATTGGGGAAAAGAATGAAGAAAAAAAAAGAATTCTCCCAGAGATTGAAAATTCCTAGATTCAGATGTTTACCTAATCTCTTATGATTCTAAGAGAATCATGTGGTCTGGATGACTCAAGTGCAGAATATCTAGGTCAGGTCACTGAGAAATACCTTCCCATTTCTTCAAAGTTGGAATGGCCAGGCATTCACTGAAAATTGAGTGCTTCTCCACTGATTTTAGGCATAATTCAGATTATAGTGTACTCATAAGTTACCCCAGATGCAAAGAGAACAACAATTTCTGCTTACCAAATCAAGAAGAAAAATATTTTAGTTACTTGAGAGTGTGTGCAGTTGTGTACAGAATGGATGGGAAAGCATTCAAAGCATCAAGAGATTCTTGACCGAAATGAGAAATAAATACCAACACTCACAGTTGTAGAAAGGATATTTGTATGCTATAACAACCACCTTGACTGCAGAGTCAAGAGAGGGCCCTTTCTCTGAACTGAACAAAAGAGAACAAAACAGAGTATGTGATGAATGGTTAAGAGCCTCTGCACTTGAGCCAGACTGCCCGGGGTCAAATTCTGTCTCTGCTACTTACTTGAGCAAAGCATTTAGCCTTTCTGTGTCTCTGTTTCAATTTAAAGTAAAAACTTTTTCAATCCTCAACTCTACGCTTCATCTTTATTTCTAATGTATCTTCAAAGAGCAGCAGCTCCCATCATTTTAAGTCACCTATCTGCCTCTCCATTTTTCTGGGCAGGAAAGCTCAAAGACTTACTAGCAACGATTTAGCTTTATGGGGGTGCCCAGCAATGCAAAGAAGGCAAGAAGCAGGTTCTTTAAAAAGACAAACCTTTACCCTATTTTCGACTGGCTTTGGAGTGTGGCTGCTGATCAGGATCAACTGTTCTTAGTGGACCCAACCCAGCTGACTGCTCTAGCTCTCCTGAGAAGCAGACTCCCCTCAGGCTGGCAGAGTTAGGAAGAGACTATTCCTTTCCAGGAGTGTTATTAATTGTTTTGACACCTGCCTCTGGCGTCTGCACCTTTTGGTGTAAATAAATTATTGGCTAGGGCCAGAGCATTGCCTGAGTCTAGATGATTAGAAGAAGCGGAACCTTGGTGAAACCGCCCTCAGAGCTCTTCCCCCACAGCCCCTCTGCAAAAAGAACACATTTTTCTCCTTGTCCCTGCTACCCTACTCTTTTTTTTTAATGAGAAAAAAAAGAAACCTGTCTTTTCTTCACATTTCTCATCCCAGCTGGTGTTTATTCTCTCTCTCTCTTCCCTTCTCCCTCACTCCACCTAGGGGAAAAACAAAAAAGAAAACTGGTTTCTAAGAAGTTAAAAGAATGGCTTGTTCTGTGGTAAGGTCCACAGTTTGGGTGGGAGGGGTTAGAAAGGAAGAAAGGATTCAGTGAAACCACCAGGAGTGAGTTATAATCATGGGACTGAATGCAGCCTCCTTGGCCCTTCCACTCACATTTGGATTGTGCTTTTGTATTTTACCTCATTTGGGGTCCAAACCTTCAGAGGTAAGGGGTGTGGCTTCCTTCACCCTGTGACCAGCTCCTTGGATAATCATGGTAATAGTAGCTACTTACTTGAGCATTACTTACTCCGTAGCATTTGCTGATTGCTGACTGTATGCTGGCCACAGAGATCAACGTAAATGAATTTCCTTCTTCAGTCCTCACATTAGACCTATTGGATCGGTACTCATGATCTCTTTTTGACAGATGCAGCAACTGAATTAGACAGATGAAGTAAACTGTCTAAGGTTACAAGTAAAAAGAAGACTCCAAAGCAGGTATGGGTAAGCCCGTCTCAGACTGACTGGATTAGCTGTCCTTAGATCACAAATAAGAGCAGGCTGCAGCTACCCTTACACCAGTGATTAGCTTATTGGAGGCACCCAATCCACATAAAATAAGCCTTCTCAGGCCTGGGAACAGCAGAGCTATTCTTCAGAGTTTCTTTAATGGGTTTAGAAAAGGCCATCAATTCTGAGCAAGTTACTCTCCCGCTGTGCGCCTGACAATGAGAGGTGAGCTATGAGCCCAACAGGATCATTCTGAGGTAAGGAACAGCCCTTTGCACAATATTCTTAAACTCCCCCCAACATAAAGTAAGGAGAAACATAATAAGCAAAATTGCAAAGCTATTTTTAAGAAAATGGGAAGAGTAAATTTAGTGCTCAGGAGAGTGAGGAACTCAGGATGATCTGGAGCAGACCACTGAGTTTCACAACTCAGACTCTGCCAATCTCCTCCGTAAATACCCAGGCTATTCCAGGCCTGCTTCCTCCCTGGAGCAGATGCCACCAGTCTCAGAACATCATGGAGATAGAGATGTAATAGGCAAAAGAAGCAAAAGATCATGTGGTGACACCACTGCATATTCATTTAGGGCTTAATAGTTTGCAAAGTGTCATCACCTACATGATCTCGTTTGCTTTCCTTATGTTGGGAGCCAATTAGTATCAACCCCATTTTCCACACAGGATCACAGCACTTCGTACAGTGACTGGTCATGCCCCAGCTCCCACAGCTACTGAAGTAACAGAACTGGGATTTGAAACCAGGTCACTGACTCCAAATCACTGCATTTTCTGATAACTCAATTTAGGAAGTAGGAATTTGGGTTTTGTTTTGTTAAAGTACACCAGAGTATTCCCAGATAACCAAGGAACGTCCCATTTCCAATGTAGATATTAAGGGCCTGGCACATAACCTATAGGATTTCTGAGAAGGCACACATTCTTACTGAGTTTGGTTAGGGCATTTCTGGGACATGTATCACCCAGCCAAACCTCCTTCAAACTCTGGCTCTGGTCTTCTTCTCTGAACTCTTAGCTAGTACAGAAGTGTCTCATTCTGTGTAATTTTACACATATATTCTACTCAATCTAGTAGTCACATTCCATCCTACCTGGGTGGATGTTGTTTTACATATGAATTCTTTCACTGCAGACTGATTGAAACTCTTAATGTGTTTTTGCTACTATACCCAGCATTGTGATGGCCACACAAAGGATTAATGTTGTATGTTTTTTTCCTAGTAAATAAACATATGTATGTCCACATTACAGTTAACAAGGTTAGCTGTAGACCCTCAGAAAATCCAGAACAAAGTAGAAGATAATAATGACAATGAAAATCATAACTGTTTACTCAGCACCTACTATATACCAGGCACTGGGCTAGGAGCTTTATGTCTTATCTCATTTAATTTCCTAATGATTTTCAAAAGGTTGATACTATTATCATTCCTAATCTACAGAAGAAATTAAGTCTAGAGCAGTGGTTCTTAAACTTTTTGATTTCAAGAACTTCTTGGATCCTCAGGCCACAGTTCCAAAACTATTGGCCTAGAGGGTTGAATAATTGTTGAAGATTACTCAAAAAGAGGTCAGATTTGGAGAAAATGTGATGGTTCTTTTGCTAAAATCAGGGGGTTCTTTCAGACCCCTATTATATTGGAAGCGATTAGCCAGAAACACTTGCCAGTATTGTCAAAGCACTGCTGTGAAATGTAAGTACTTTTAAATAATTGTCTTTTTGTTTTTTTTTTAATTTTTTATTTATTTATGATAGTCACAGAGAGAGAGAGAGGCAGAGACACAGGCAGAGGGAGAAGCAGGCTCCATGCACCAGGAGCCCGACGTGGGATTCGATCCCAGGTCTCCAGGATCGTGCCCTGGGCCAAAGGCAGGCGCCAAACCACTGCGCCACCCAGGGATCCCTGTCTTTTTGTTTTTAATGTTCTTCTGTTCCTTTATTATTACTCACACAGTTCAGCATCAGAAGTTATCTTCTCCTTATATTCTTTGAGCATTGAAATAAAACAGTATAGTGCCATTTGGAAAAAAAAAAAAAAAAAAAAGGAGGGTGTCAGATTTGAGCCATAGCAGTTTGAGTCCAAGGGGTCCCTGTTTTAATCACTCCAGAAAAGAGATTTCTTTGGTTTGCTCTCAAGTCTGGGAGGAAGGGGGCAGCTACATTTCAAAGGGAGCAATTATCATGGTGGTAATGAGTATAAATGTTAGAGAAGCTCAGTAGCATGCTGCATTCTTTGCTCAGCTGAAGGGGACTGATTATCTGGGGCCCTTGAATTTTCCTTTTCAGTGTGCCCTGAGGACAGAACAAGTATATTGTCTAAAGCCTTGATAGCTTTCCCTCTTCTCTACAGCCTCCTCCCATTCTCCCCCTGTGGTGGTGAAGAGATGAAGTTCTACTACTTACGTCCTCAGACAAGTGATTTAATCTTTCAAAGTCTCAGTTTTCTCACTTGTACAACAGAGATGAGAATAATATCTATCTTGCAGCTGTAATTGAGAAGACTAAATGAGATTATGTGTGTAAAGTTTTTAGCACAGAGATGGCTGCATAATTGATAAATTCTCCAAAAGAACATCAAAAAGAGGAAGTACATATTACTACTGCTAGTAGTTTGTTGACCATTTACTCTGTATGATACTGTGTACCAATGCTTTATACATAATAATTCATGTAATCTTCACAACAACCTTTAAGATTTGGATCTTTTTGCCAATGAAAAAACTGGAACAGAGAGGTTAGGTAGCATGGCCAAGGTCACAGAACTCATAACTGGTAGCTCTAGAACTCGAACCCAGGCTGTTTTATTCTAGAACCTGAGCTTAGAAACATTGAACTCCCCTCATACAAAACTCAAAGCTGGGCATCCCAGGTGGCTCAGCGGTTTAGCGCCGCCTTCAGCCCAGGGCATGATCCTGGAGTCCCAAGATTGAGTCCCATGTCGGGCTCCCTGCATGGAGCCTGCTTCTCCCTCTGCCTGTATCTCTGCCTCTCTCTCTCTGTTTATGTGTCTCTCATGAATAAATAAAATCTTTTTTTTTTTAAGTCAAAGCTGGGAACCCTGGGTGGCGCAGCGGTTTAGCGCCTGCCTTTGGCCCAGGGCTCGATCCTGGAGACCCGGGATCGAATCCCACGTCGGGCTCCCGGTGCATGGAGCCTGCTTCTCCCTCTGCCTGTGTCTCTGCCTCTCTCTCTGTGTATGTGTGTGACTATCATAAATAAATAAAAATTTAAAAAAAAATTTTTTTTAAAGTCAAAGCTGCTATATTCACTAGAAGCAGAAAACCAAGTTTTCATCCTAAAATCTCTGGATCCAACATGAACATAAGAACACAAATGAGAGGGGATCCCTGGGTGGCGCAGTGGTTTAGCGCCTGCCTTTGGCCCAGGGTGCGATCCTGGAGACCCGGGATCGAATCCCACATCTGGCTCCCGGTGCGCTGAGCCTGCTTCTCCTTCTGCCTGTGTCTCTGCCTCTCTCTCTCTCTCTCTCTCTCTCTCTCTCTCTGACTATCATAAATTAAAAAATTAAAAAAAGAACACAAATGAGAGCCCTTTTCATCAACAGTGCACAAAGAGTCCAGGAGATGAAGATTTCTAATGCTTATGTATGGAATACCCACCATGGTTTTCTATGGGTGGCAAGATTAGAAGGCATAATAACCATTTATCATGACTTGTTTCAAAGCCTAGAAACCTCATGAATCAAATCTCTCCACCAAATACATGAGAACCCCTTACTTCACTCAATTCCTCTTCATTGGTTAACATAATGACCACTGTACTGATCTGCAAGCACCTAGCTGGTTCTGAGACAATCTTGTGGAAGCTAGAACCCCTCATTAGTGATCTGCCAAGTAATTAATGGTTGATGGGCCACTTATTTCCCTGTCACTTCAAAGTGAAACACACAAGACACTTATTTCATTTTACTACTTTGCAACCTAGGAAGCCTAGGCAGCTGTTGGATTTATGCTTTGCCATAATATTTATTCCTTTTCCAGAAACATCAGTGGCATTCACAAGGCAGGAGCTGCAAAAACCAAAGGACTCCTTCACTATCTGCTTCAGTGACATCAAATCAAGTAATGGAGTGAAACAGCAAATATGGGCCAGTGGGGCAGGGGGTTAGGAATGGAACCAAGGAGTATGAATCAAAATGCAGTGCAATATCTCTGCCACTGGTGTCAGAAAGTGCAATTTGTATATAAAGAAGCTATACAGAATTGCTTGGTGTGGTCTGAAGGAAAGGCTTTAATAAATAATAGTTCACATTTATTGAATGTAATAAATATCCAAGTATGTGCTTTACATGTATTAGCTCACTTAGTCCTACAGCAGAACTATGAAAAAGACGCAATTATTGTCCCCATGCTACAGATGAGGAAACTGAGGCAGAGACCTTAAGTGATTTTACCAAAGTTAAATAGTAAAAGTCAAAGCTGGGATTTGGACCCAAGTACTCTGACTCCACTCCAGTGCTGCATTCATATGCTACACGGACTCTTTTCACGGAGGAAATGATGAAAAATATCCTACTCCCATATACTGGATCTTGTTTGATAAATCATTCATTTCTTCAGCAATGCTTCATTGCTGAGCATCTAATGTGTACCAAGAATTATGCCAACACTGCCCCTGTGAAACTCCCAGTCTAATTAATGTGGTGGACAGACATTTACCAAAAAACTACACTAGTAAGAATGAAATCACAATTGTGACAGGTGACACCAAGGAGACCTATCTGGTGCTCTGAAAACAGGTAAAGAGGGGACTGTAACTTTGAAGAGGGTGGTGGAATGCTACTGGCAATGCTTCCTTGAAGAAGTGACAATTGAGTTGCAGTCTCAAGAGGTGGGGGGAAGAGCATTCCAGACGGAAGGAACAGCACGTGAAAACTATTTTTTCTCCTTTTCTCCAAGCTTCTTTGACAGCTGCACCGGGCTCGTTCTCCGGCCTCAGTTTGAATTAGATGGTTCGCTTTATCATGGTGAGACAAACATGACAAACCTAAAAATAATGGCTCCCTTTTTTTTTTTTCTTTTTAAGCAGCCTGATTGCATAAGATTTCAAGCTCAGGGCTCACCATTTTTTCTCTTTTCTATAAATGCCCAAAGATGGAGGGGGGCGGGGGTGTGTGTGTCAACAAAGACTAATTGTTCCAATTGAAGCTTAATTTGCCCTCTCCTTATGAATGGGTTCTGAAAGTTCCCCATAACAAAGGAAGAAAGAGGAGTCAGAGTGGGAAGGTAAAGGCTCTGAGGTATGGTGGGAGATAAAGAGGAAGCCCAGAGGAGGTGATCTTTGTTGGAATGCATCTCAGTCCCTCCCTCCCTGTTCTCCCTATTCCTGTAACCACATCGCCTTTCCCTTTCTTCCTGCTCCCATCTACCCACCAATCTTGGAGGCTGAGCGTTAACAGGGCCCTTTGAGAATCCACTTGAAGTGAACTGCCAGCTTCAACTGAGACTTGGAATCAGGCTGGCTTTTCAGCCAAGAAGGATTAGCACAGTCCAGGGACAGATATGTCAGGCAGGTAAGCATTTTCCCATCCTCAGAGGCCTCACACTTGCTGTGGCCCTCTGACTTGAGGGCAAAGCCACTTCCATCTTCTTACTCTATAACCACAAGGCCCCAGAAGTACCCTAACAAATAAGATTCTTGAGCTGGCTTATTTATTGAGCTGGCTTGTTTATTTCCTTATTTATTCTGGTAACAAAGATTAAAGATACTCTTCTTTTTTTTTTTTTTTAATTTATTTATGATAGTTAGAGAGAGAGAGAGAGAGGGAGAGACAGAGGCAGAGACACAGGCAGAGGGAGAAGCAGGCTCCATGCACCGGGAGCCCGACGTGGGATTCGATCCCGGGTCTCCAGGACCGCGCCCTGGGCCAAAGGCAGGCGCCAAACCGCTGCGCCACCCAGGGATCCCCTAAAGATACTCTTCTATTATTTGAACATGATTAAATTAGCAATTCTTATCCCAGCAACAGCCACAGCACTTAGGCTACCAATTTCCCCACTCTGGGTCTCAGATTCACTATTCCTGTAATATGGATACAAAGGGGTGGGATGGACTTGGTATAAATTATCTATGAGGCTCCTTCCAGTAGACTATGAGGAGCAGAAGCCCCTCTTACTATGCAATGGTTATAAATACAGAATTAGACTGTCTAGGTTTGAATCCCAGCTCCACCTCTTGCTAATTGCATGTAATCCTGGGCAAGTCTTCTATGAGCCTTAGTTACCTCTTCTATAAAATGGGGATAACAATGTAAAATGGGAATTATAATAGTACTTTCTTATAACATAGAATTGTCATGAGACTTGAATGTGGTAATACATGTAGAAGAGTACCCGACACCCATTAAACCCTCAATATTTCTTAATTATTTTTCTTTATGAATCCATTTGTCTTAATGTCATGAAGATAAACAATCCAATGAAGACCATACAAATACACATCTAATATCACCTGTGATTCTCTTTGTTCACCTCAGTTACACAGTTAAGTGTTAAATAATTACATTGTCCTATTTGGCATTTTTGATGATTTTTGCTACTTGTTTGGTTCTGAGCTTGGGTTCTGTAAAAGATTTTGTCCTTTCTTTATTGTGAACCTCTTAATAAGCACATTTCCAACCATTTTATGACTCAAATACAATTTTACAATAGATTTCTTATAATCTCCTGTAGTTGGAGCTAAAATATGCCAACCCTGAAGGGACTTTTATTCTTCCGTTTTAAAGGAGTCATACTGCATGCATGTATTTAAGCCCTGGGGTTGAGGTTTATCTCATTTTCTTTAGACACCTGGAGATCAGTTAGTAAAATCTGTGAAGACTCATTTTTTCCCCTGAATCAACAGTGACACTGATTAATAATTTAATAGTGAGCCCCCCCAAAAAAATAGTGAGTCCCCTGAGTACTTAATAACATAGATTATACCCTAACAAATGCATTTCCTATAGGCTTCAGTGACTGACTCAATCCTCTATTAGACTGGTAGGAACTTTCTTCCTGGTTACTGAGAAAATTTCTAAGGAATTGGTACCTTCTAGAATAGGAACATTAAATAAATGTTTTTCTACTGGTGGATTCTTTCTACAAATTAATTCTTACCTGGAAAACAGAAATGTATAATTTCACATTCTCTGAATATGCTCACCATGTGTATCTTGAAAAGTGGGGCCTTTCATTTTAGTTAACTTTAATTATCCTTAAAATATTCAGGATCATTAAGAGAATTATGGTGTTTAGTATTCTTCAAGTGTAATTAGTAATGTTAAGGTTCCCATTTTGCATGTCCTTTTCTGATTCCTGGATCTGGATCAAATCTGCATGCACTGCACATCCCCAAATATGCTTTATCTTTTTTTCCAGTCCCCAGGCCCTGTTATGTGTTGATCAGTAAAAGAAAAATCTTAACACACAGATGCTTGTACCCCATGATTAATCACTCCGGTGTTGCCTAGCATGTCCAAACATCATAAGGCTTGGCTAATGTTTTGATCAGGCCTGAACAGCGTGTTTACGAGCCTCCCTTACGGACAGCTAGAGGGTAGGAAATAATCATATTGAATGAAGAGTCCAAGTTCTTGCAACTTGTGGCAAATTCTTTCTGAATATTGATTCCCTTTGCTACTAAGCTCAGAAGTTCGAAGGAAGGACCTAAGGCCATGGCTCCCCCTTGCCTCCTTCAGACAAACTGCACTCCTCTTTTTTCTGAACAGACCGGATTATGAAACAGAATTTTTTAAAGCTATGTTATCCCCTTGACCTCTTTTCAAGAGGCTCTGTTATTAACATTAACTTAAATTCCCTCTGCCAGAACCGAATTTTCAAATAAATTAGACTCAGATCATTCCTCCCACCTTATGCTCATGGTATCTTAAAAATGATGCAAAGTGGATACTTTTGTGTCTTTAAGTGAGGCTTTTAAAATTCACCCTCAGGTAAGTGAGCACTGCTCTTGATGAGTGGCAACTAGGTGTGGCAACTGATTGCTAAGCCTACAGAGAATCTAGCACAGGTAACTTAGATACTAAGACAATTTAAGGGTTTGCCTACCTCTTGGTCCTTACAGGAGAAAAAAAAAAGTCATCACATCTCAAAGCTAGAGGCTGTCTTCTTCCACATGGTTGATACACAAAATAATATATCAAATAAATCAATGAAAGAATAGATGCCTATTTGATTTTTTAAAAGATTTATTTATTTAAATAATTTATTTATTCATGAGAGACAGAGAGAAAGAGGCAGAAACACAGGCAGAGGGAGGAACAGGCTCCATGTAGGGACCCTGATGTGGGACTGGATCCCAGGTCTCCAAGATCACGCCCTGGACTGAAGGCAGCGATAAACCACTGAGCCACCGGGGCTGTCCTGCGTATTCGATTTTTAATCACAGCAAGAAAAGAAAGGCCAGGGCTCCTCCCTTCTCCCACCACCCCCATTCCTGGTGCCATCCCAGGAATAAGCATCATTATCACAAGTTCTCATTTGTTCCTCAGAAATAGAGACTGGGCCTTTTGTATTCGTCCAGTGACTGAGAACATTAATGTACCTAGGAAACCTTCCTAAATTAAAACTAAAGATTTAAAAATAAGCCACAAGATTGAGCATGCAGGAAGCCATTGATGACTTTTAAAACAACAGTTCTACCAGAGTGGTAAAGGTGCAAGCCACCCTGCCGTGGGTTGAGAGAAGTGGGTGGGAAAGTAATATAGGCCGGAAATGTAGGCCACTCTTTTAAGAAATTTACTGGCAGGGGAACCCTGGGGATCCCTGGGTGGCTCTGGGCGGTTTAGCGCCTGCCTTTGGCCCAGGGCGTGATCCTGGAGTCCCACCTCCGAGTCCCACCTCCGAGTCCCACATCTGAGTCCCACGTCGGGCTCCCTGCATGGAGCCTGCTTCTCCCTCTGCCTGTCTCTGCTTCTCACTCCCTCTCTCTGTGTATCTCATTAATAAATAAATAAAGTCTTTTTAAAAATTGCTGGCAAAGGGAAGGATGGAGAGAGAGAATAGCAGCTTTAGGGGGAGAGCTATTCCTTATATTTTTCTTAGCACAGGAAGGTGTTTTCAGGGAAGACTTCTATTTTATTTGGACCAGGTAATCCCTGACTCTTCCTTTAAGCCAAGGGTAAATAACTTATGGAATCAGAAAGATGAAGGATGCAGGAAAAAGAAGGAGTGAAATCAGAAGTTTCTGAAGAGTACTTGGAGAATATCTTGTCCGAGGTGGCAAGGGGGAGGGTATATATTTTCCTTTACTAGGATACAGAAAGAGGAAAGAATACACTGGAACACAGATAGATGTTGGTAAGAAGTGAAAGTAGTGATAGTGATGTGTTAGGATACAATGAAGGGATTCAAAAGGGGAAAAACAGGAGATATGAGGCTCAAAGGAGGTTTGCTGATGGTGGTGACCAAGAAAGAATAGAAGGCCTTCTTTTCTTCTGGTGAATGGCAATTAAGGGGACACTTGAAACATCTTCTGAACCATTGGTTCCAGTAAGAATAAGGCTCTGGCCTCAAAGGAAGGCAAATGCTATCTGACCAGAGCCTATTCTCCAGACATCTGCTACAAGAATCTCAATAGAGACAAATGACTCAGTGGATTAATCAAACTAGCTGCTGTTTTTTACAGGAAAAACTAAAAAAAAAAAAGATATTTTTAGCATGCAGGACTCATCAGTTCTAGAACTATCTTCCTGTCAGTGGAGAGGAAAGGGCTAGAGCTGTGTGATTTACATAAAGAACAAAGTCCTGGT
Source organism: Canis aureus (assembly GCF_053574225.1). NCBI lineage: Eukaryota > Metazoa > Chordata > Mammalia > Carnivora > Canidae > Canis > Canis aureus. The sequence goes on from NC_135649.1 coordinate 46,214,171, forward strand.
CAATAAGTGAGTTCAAGGGGAGTTAATAGGAATCACTATGGCCTACTAGAAAGTTTTAATGCAAGGCTCAGTTCATTCCAAATTCTTTGTCTTTCACCCCATATCCTAAAACTTCATTCTGTGTTTGGACTACATTGCCCCCCTGACTGTTTACCCAGGACATTCTGCCCTAGAAGCCAGCCATTGTGCCTGAATTCCCAAGTGTTAGAGTGACTTATTTGTGCTAAGACTATTTTTTGTTAAGATACGTTGAAATGAGAGAGATCACCCAGCAATACATGGGTACCCAGTGATATCCATAAATACATTTGCATGGAGGTTGGTGTCATATTACCTTGCTGTCACCTTGGGGGCATGGACCTTGAGAATATGAAGCAGCAGAGAGGTCTGGAAGATTGTAGAATATAGTGTGCTGCCAGGAAGACAGACCAGAAGGTGGAAATACAGTGTGGGAAAAAACATGTCACTGGGCTCTGGAAGCAGCTCTCATCTAGAGTGTTTGAAAAAGAGTCTAGAGGCCCTCCAGAAGACAACTATTATATACATTATATTTTTTCTAGATCCAATATGAAATCCTGCAGGATGTTATTTCTATGAGAGCACATGGAAAAAAGATCTATCTTCCTGCTAACTCTAACATCTTCCATTTACTTATACATAAGTTGTGATTTTAATGACTGAGACTACAGCCTATTCTGGGAGCAAGATTTTCATTTCACAAGATGAAAATATCTTTATTGTTGTTGTTATTGTGGTTAAAAAGTAATACATGTTCTGTGTAAACATTCAAACAAGTGTATAGAAAGTAAATGGTAAAGTCCTTCATAATGTTACTTCTCTACAAATAAAAATTGTGTATATCCTTCCAGATTTTATGAAGCTATAGAATCATTTAATTTATGCTATTGTGTATCTTGATTTTTTCTCCAATCAACAATGTGTCATGACCATCATGGAGTAGTAAGCTGCTAATAAAACTTACCTTCTACAGGTAATAATGATAAACTCTAGACAAAACACACACACAAAAAAAAACTGATATGGACAGTAAACAAAAGTAATCAGAAAAAAAAATTCCCTTGAGAATTTGTAACTACAAATTGGCTCCCATGTGAGTCTCTGGTTGAGATTCATAATATGTGTCCAAAAACGAAAGCAAAAAATTCAACTTCAAGTGTCCCAAGGTTGGTAGCATCCTCCAGACTACTGGCAAAAGAAAATGCAAATCATGTCTGAAAGAATTCTAACAAAATTCAGGTTGAATATGTACATACTATGTAACCAATCCAGGAATTCCCTTTTTAGCTGCGTACCTAGAGAAACTTTTACACCTGTTAAATGGAAAACACGCACAAGAATATCTATAGCACCAATGCTTTAAAATCCAAAATCCTGGTAATAACCCACATATCCTTTAACAGTATAAATAAATCCTAATATAATTATACAGCACATGTTATACAGTAGTTAAAATCAATTACAACCACTCACATCAACACGAATGAATCTGGAGAAATATAATATTGAGAAAAAGAAAATATATACTATGATTTAATTTATATGAATTTTAAAACATAATGACACAATATTTGGGGATAAACATATGTGCGATAAAAATGATGAAAAGCAAGTAAATGACTTATCCAAATTTCAGGCTAGCACTTACCTCTGGGTGGAAGGAAGAGGGATGCACAAACAGGTAATTTCAGAATGACTGACAATTTTTATTTTCATAAGCTGAATGGTGATGACTTAAGCACTCATTTTATTTTGCTCTGTTTTCATTCTTTGAACTGCACATACATCAATTGAAGAAGGCACAAATAAATGGAAAGATATCCCGTGTTCATGGATAGAAGAATTGATATCGTTAAAATGTCCAAAGTACCCACAAGCAATCTACAGATTCAATGCAATTCCCATAAAAATTCCATTGGCATTTTCCACAGAACTAGAAACCAACAATCCTAACATTTTGCATGGAACTACAAAAGCCCTGAAGAGCAATGGCCACGATAGCCAAACTGTGGAAGGAGCCTCGGTGTCCAACGAAAGATGAATGGATAAAGAAGATGTGGTTTATGTATACAATGGAATATTACTCAGCTATTAGAAATGACAAATACCCACCATTTGCTTCAACGTGGATGGAACTGGAGGGTATTATGCTGAGTGAAGTAAGTCAGTCGGAGAAGGACAAACATTATATGTTCTCATTCATTTGGGGAATATAAATAATAGTGAAAGGGAAAATAAGGGAAGGGAGAAGAAATGTGTGGGAAATATCAGAAAGGGAGACAGAACATAAAGACTGCTAACTCTGGGAAACGAACTAGGGGTGGTAGAAGGGGAGGAGGGTGGGGGGTGGGAGTGAATGGGTGACGGGCACTGGGTGTTATTCTGTATGTTAGTAAATTGAACACCAATAAAAAAAATAAATTAAAAAAAAATAAATAAAAAATAAAAAAATAATAAAAAAAAAAAAAGCCCTGAAGAGCCAAACAATTTTGAGAAAGAAGAATAAACCTGGGGACATCATACTTCCTGATTTCAAACTGTGTTAGAAAGCTACAATCATCAAAACAGTATGGTGCTGGCATAAAAACAGACACATAGACCAATGGAACACAACAGAGAAGCCTTTAGAAATAAACCCATGCATGAATGGTCAACTAATATTTGGTAAGATAGCCAAAAATATTTAGTGAGGAAAGGTTAGTCTGTTCAATAAATGGTGCTAGCAAAACTAGATAACCACATGCAAAACAATGAGGTAGGCCCCTACCTTACACCATTCCTAAAAACTAATGAAATGGATTAAAGACTTAAATATAATACCTGAAAATGTAAAACCCCTAGAAGAAAACATAGAGGGAAAATTCCTTGACAATGGCCTTGGCAATAATAGTTTGGATATGACAAAAAAAAAAAAGCATAGGAAACAAAAACAAAATAAACATGGTACTATATAAAACTTAAAAGCTTCCATACAGGGCAGCCCCCATGGCGCAGCGGTTTAGCGCCGCCTGCAGCCCAGGGCGTGATCCTGGAGACCCGGGATCGAGTCCCACATCGGGCTCCCTGCATGGTGCCTGCTGCTCCCTCTGCCTGTGTCTCTGCCTCTCTCTCTAGCTGTGTCTCTGAATAAATAAATAAATAATCTTTTAAAAAAAAAAGCTTCCATACATCAAAAAGAAACCATTAACAAAATGAAAAGGCAACCTGTGGAGGGGGAGAAAATATTTGCAAACCATCTAGCTAATAAAAGGTTAATATCCAAAATATATAAGAAATTTACACAATTTAACAACTAAGAAAAACAAATAATCCAATTTTTTTAAGGGGGAAAAAACCTAAATAGGTATTTTTTCAAATAAGACATATAATAGGGATCCCTGTGTGGCGCAGTGGTTTGGCGCCTGCCTTTGGCCCAGGGCTCGATCCTGGAGACCCCGGATCGAATCCCACGTCGGGCTCCCGGTGCATGGAGCCTGCTTCTCCCTCTGCCTGTGTCTCTGCCTCTCTCTCTCTCTCTCTCTCTCTCTCTCTCTCTGTGACTATCATAAATAAATAAAGAAAAAAATATTTTAAAAAAAGACATAAAAATAGCCAATAGGTATATGAAGAGGTGTTCAGAATCACTGATTATCAGGAAAATGCAAGTAAAACCACAAAGATCTATCACCTCACACCTGTAAGGATGACTATTATGAAAAAGACAAAAGATAACAAGTGTTGCTGAGGATATGGGGAGTGTGTCCTTGTATACTGTTGGTGGAATGCAAATTGATGTAGCCACTATAAAAAAAACAGTATGGAAGTTCCTCAAAAAACTAAAAATAAAACTACCATATGTTCCAGTAATCCTACTTCTAGGTATATATCCAAAAGAAAAGAAATCAGGATCTCAAAGAGATAGCTGCACCACCACCCCACCATGTTCACAGCAGCATTACTCGCAAAACCCAAGGCATAGAAACAACCTAAGTCTGTTGACAGCTACATGATTGGTGAATGCATAAGGAAAATGAGATAATGATAGAGACAGAAATATAGCCACATAGTTATTCCTTTCTTCTTTATTTCTAAATTATTTTAAAACAGATTTCAAGCATGCCCTTTAACCTCTATATACTTCAGTATGCATCTTTAAATAGTATAGATAGACATATTTATTCCACATCTCTCAGTGGAATATTATTCAGCCATAAAAAATAAGGGGAAATCTTGCCATTTTCAACAACATGGATGAACCTGGAGGACATTATGGTCAGTAAAATAAACCAGACAGAGTCAGATAAATACCGAATGACCAAATTTAAAGGTGAAATCTAAAGAATTTGAACTCATAGAAGCAGAGAGTAGAATGATGGTTGCCAGGGGCTAGAGGAGTGGTAGAAAACGGGGAAATACTGGTCAAAGGAAACAAGCTTTCAGTTATAAGATGAATAAGTTCTGGGGATCTAATGCATGGCATGGTGACTATAGCTAATGATGCTGTATGTCACACTTGAAATTTCCTAAGAGAGTAGATCTTAAGGATTCTCATTATACACAAAAAGAATGGTAACTATGTGAGGTGATGGATATGCTTATTAATGTGATTATGGTCATTATTTCACAAATTATATGTATATCAAATCACCACATTGTACACTTTAAATATATACAATTTTATTTGTGAATTAAAATAAATAGGTGGGAGGGGCAAGATGGCAGAAGAGTAGGGTCCCCAAGTCACCTGTCCCCACCAAATTACCTAGATAACCTTCAAATCATCCTGGAAATCTACGAATTCGGCCTGAGATGTAAAGAGAGAACAGCTGGAATGCTACAGTGAGAAGAGTTTGTTCTGCTATCAAGGTAGGAAGACGGGGAAAAAAGAAATAAAGAAACAAAAGGCATCCAAGGGGGAGGGGCCCCGCGAAGTGTGGGTCTGAGGCCTGGGCCAGTGCCCACAGGACAGGAGAGCTCCGTCCCAGAGAAGCAGGAGCTGCACCAATCTTCCCGGAGGGAAAGGCGCTCCCAGGGAGTTAGAGCAGGACCCCAGGACGGCGGGGATGCCCTCAGGCTCCCTGGGACACTAACAGAGCACCTGCCCCCGGGAGAGTGCGCCAAGCTCCCTAAAGGGCTGCATCCCGCCGGGCTGGACCCAGGAGCAGCTCGGAGGGGCTAGGGCTGCAGCTCCGAGGAGAGGGGACTGCCCGGCCGGGAGCGCAAATCCAACAGCGCAGGCCCGGGAGCACAGGGCACCAAGGACACAGCCCAGGATCCGACCTCCACCCGGGACAGGCAGAGGCCAGGAAGGCCCAGGACAGCAAGGACACTCCTGCCCAAGCTAAGCAGATCAGTGGCCCCGCCCCCGGAGCATCCAGGCCCCTGCAGATGGAGAGCTCTGTAGATACTGCAGGAGCTGAATCCAGGGCTCCAGAGCTGGCCATCGCCACTGTGGTTGTTCCTCCTGGGGCCTTACATGGTAAACAACCCGCACTGAGCCCTGCACCAGGCAGGGGGCTGAGCAGCTCCCCCAAGTGCTAACACCTGAAAATCAGCACAACAGGCCCCTCCCCCAGAAGACCAGCTAGACGGACAAGTTCCAGGGGAAGTCAAGGGACTTAAAGTATACAGAATCAGAAGATACTCCCCTGTGGTTTTTTTGTTTTCTTTTTGATTTCTGTTTGCTTCCCCCACCCTTTTTTTCCCTTTCTTTTTCTTTCTCTTTTTCTTCTCTTTTTTTTCTCCTTTTTAATTTTTCTCTTATCTTTCCTTCTTTCTCTCCTCCCTTTTTCTCCTTTTCCCAATACAACTTGTTTTTGGCCACTCTTCACTGAGCAAAATGACTAGAAGGAAAACCTCACCTCAAAAGAAAGAATCAGAAACAGTCCTCTCTCCCACAGTTACAAAATTTGGATTACAATTCAATGTCAGAAAGCCAATTCAGAGGCACTATTATAAAGCTACTGGTGGCTCTAGAAAAAAGCATAAAGGACTCAAGAGACTTCATGACTGCAGAATTTAGATCTAATCAGGCAGAAATTAAAAATCAATGGAATGAGATGCAATCCAAACTAGAAGTCCTAACGACGAGGGTTAAGGAGGTGGAAGAACGAGTGAGTGACATAGGAGACAACTTGATGGTAAAGAGGGAAACTGAGGAAAAAAGAGACAAACAATTAAAAGACCATGAGGATAGATTAAGGGAAGTAAGTGACATCCTGAGGAAGAAAAGCCTACATTTAATTGGGGTTCCCGAGGGCGCCGAAAGGGACAGAGGTCCAGAATATGTATTTGAACAAATCATAGCTGAAAACTTTCCTAATCTGGGAAGGGAAATAGGCATCCAGATCCAGGAAATAGATCCCCCCGCCCAAAATAAATAAAAACTTTTCAACACCTTGACATTAAATAGTTAAGCTTGCAAATTCCAAGATAAAGAGAAGATCCTTAAAGCAGCAAGAGACAAGAAATCCCTGATTTTATAGAGCGAAGTATTAGGGTAACAGCAGACCTCTCCACAGAGACCTGGCAGGCCAGAAAGGGCTGGCAGGATATATTCAGGGTCCTAAATGAGAAAAACATGCAACCAAGAATACTTTATCCAGCAAGGCTCTCATTCAGAATGGAAGGAGAGATAAAGAGCTACCACGGCAGGCAAGAACTGAAAGAATATGTGACCTCCAAACCAGCTGTGCAAGAAATTTTAAGGAGGACTCTCAAAATTCCCCTTTAAGAAGTAGTTCAATGGAACAATCGACAAAAACAGGGACTGAATAGATATCATGATGACACTAAACTAATCTTTCAATAGTAACTCTGAACATGAATGGGCTTAATGACCCTATCAAAAGGTGCAGGGTTTCAGACTGGATAAAAAAGCAGGACCCATCTATTTGCTGTCTACAAGAGACTCATTTTAGACAGAAGGACACCTACAGCCTGAAAATAAAAGGTTGGAGAACCATTTACCATTCAAATGGTCCTCAGAGGAAAACAGGGGTACCCATCCTTATATCAGATAAACTAAAATTTACCCCGAAGACTGTAGTGAGAGATGAAGAGGGACACTATATCATACTTAAAGGATCTATCCAACAAGAGGACTTAACAATCCTCAATATATATGCCCCTATTGTGGGAGCTGCCAAATATATCAATCAATTAATAACCAAAGTTAAGATATACTTAGATAATAATACACTTATACTTGGTGACTTCAATCTAGCGCTTTCTATACTGGATAGGTCTTCTAAGCACAACATCTCCAAAGAAACGAGAGCTTTAAGTGATACGCTGGACCAGATGGATTTCACAGATATCTACAGAAGTTTACATCCAAACTCAACTGAATACACTTTCTTCTCAAGTGCACATGGAACTTTCTCCAGGATAGACCACATACTGGGTCACAAATCAGGTCTTAACCGATACCAAAAGATTGGGATCGTCCCCTGCATATTCTCAGACCATAATGCCTTGAAATTAGAGCTAAATCACAACAATAAGTTTGGAAGGACCTCAAACACGTGGAGGTTAAGGACCATCATCCTAAAACATGAAAGGGTCAACCAGGAAATTAAGGAAGAATTAAAAAGATTCATGGAACCTAATGAGAATGAAGATACAACCATTCAAATTTTTTGGGATACAGCAAATACAGTCCTGGGGGAAATACACTGCAATGCAAGCATCCATTGAAAAACTGGAAAGAACTCAAATACAAAAGCTAACCTTACACCTAAAGGAGCTAAAGAAAAACCAGCAAATAGATCCTACACCCAGCAGAAGAAGAGAGTTAATAAAGATTCGAGCAGAACCCAATGAAATCGACACCAGAACTGTGGAACAGATCAACAAAACCAGGAGTTGGTTCTTTGAAAGAATTAAGTAGATAAACCATTAGCCAGCCTTATTAAAAAGAAGAGAGAGAAGACTCCAATTAATAAAATCATGTATGAGAAAGGAGAGATCACTACCAACACCAAGGAAATACAAACGATTTTAAAAACATATTATGAACAGCTATACACCAATAAATTAGGCAACCTGGAAGAAATGGATGCATTTCTGAAAAGCCAAAAATTACCAAAACTGGAACAAGAAGAAATAGAAAACCTGAACAGCCCAATAACCTGGGAGGAAATTGAAGCAGTCATCAAAAACCTCCCAAGACACAAAAGGCCAGGGCCAGATGGTTTCCCTGGGGAATTCTATCAAATGTTTAAAGAAGAAACCATACCTATTCTACTAAAGCTGTTTGGAAAGATAGAAAGAGATGGAGTACTTCCAAATTCGTTCTATGAGGCCAGCATCACCTTAATTCCAAAGCCAGACAAAGACCCCACCAAAAAGGAGAATTACAGACCAATATCCCTGATGAACATGGATGCAAAAATTCTCAACAAGATACTAGCCAATAGGATCCAACAGTACATTAAGAAAATTATTCACCATGACAAAGTAGGATTTATTCCTGGGACACAAGGCTGGTGCAACACTCGTAAAACAATCAATGTGATTCATCATATCAGCAAGAGAACAACCAAGAACCATATGATCCTCTCATTAGATGCAGAGAAAGCATTTGACAAAATACAGCATCCATTCCTGATCAAAACTCTTCAGAGTGTAGGGATAGAGGGAACATTCCTCAACATCTTAAAAGCCATCAAAGGAAAACCCACAGCAAATATCATTCTCAATGGGGAAGCACTGGGAGCCTTTCCCCAAAGATCAGGAACCAGACAGGGATGTCCACTCTCACCACTGCTATATAGTACTGGAATTCCTAGCCTCAGCAATCAGACAACAAAAAGACAGTAAAGGCATTCAAATTGGCAAAGAGGAAATCAACCTCTCCCTCTTTGCCGATGACATGATACTCTACATAGAAAACCCAAAAGCCTCCACCCCAAGATTGCTAGAACTCATACAGCAATTTGGCAGTGTGGCAGGATACAAAATCAATGCTCAGAAGTCAGTGGCATTTCTATACACTTAGAATGAGACTGAAGAAAAAGAAATTAAGGAGCCAATCCCACTTACAATAGCACCCAAAAGCATAAGATACCTAGGAATAAACCAACCAAACCAAAGAGGTAAAGGATCTATACACTAAAAACTATAGAACACTTCTGAAAGAAATTGAGGAAGACACAAAGAGATGGAAAAATATTCCATGCTCATGGATTGGCAGAATTAATACTGTGAAAATATCAATGTTACCCAGGGCAATATACACGTTTAATGCAATCCCTATCAAAATACCATGGACTTTCTTGACAGAGCTGGAACAAATTATTTTAAGATTTGTGTGGAATCATAAAAGACCCCGAATAGCCAGGGGAATATTAACAAAGAAAACCATAGCTGGGGGCATCACAATGCCAGATTTCAGGTTGTACTACAAAGCTGTGGTCATCAAGACAGGGTGGTACTGGCAGAAAAACAGACACATAGATCAATGGAATACAATGGAGATCCCAGAAGTGGACCCTCAACTTTATGGTCAACTAATATTCGACAAAGGAGGAAAGACTATCCACTGGAAGAAAGACTGTCTCTTCAATAAATGTTGCTGGGAAAACTGGACTTCCACCTGAAGAAGTATGAAACTAGACCATTCTCTTATACCATACACAAAGATAAACTCAAAATGGATGAAAGACCTAAATGTGAGACAAGATTCCATCAAAATCCTAGAGGAGAACACAGGCAACACCCTTTTTGAACTTGGCCGCAGCAACTTCTTGCAAGATACATCCACGAAGGCAAAAGAAACAAAAGCAAAAATGAACTATTGGAAGTTCATCAACATGAAAAGTTTCTGCACAGCAGAAGAAATAGTCTACAAAACTAAAAGACCACCTGCAGAATGGGAGAAGATATTTGCAAATGACCTATCAGATAAAGGGCTAGTTTCCAAGATCTATAAAGAACTTATTAAACTCAACACCAAAGAAACAAAGAATCCAATCATGAAATGGGCAAAAGACAGAAACAGAAATTTCTTTTGTTTTTTTTTTTTTTAGAAACAGAAATTTCACCAAACAAGGCATAGGCATAGGCAACAAGCACATGAGAAAATGCTCTGCATCACTTGCCATCAGGGAAATACAAATCAAAACCACAATGAGATACCACCTCACACCAGTGAGAATGGTGAACTTTAACAAGACAGTAAACAACAAATGTTGGAGAGGATGTGGAGAAAGGGGAACCCTCTTGCACCGTTGGTGGGAATGTGAACAGGTGAAGCCACTCTCGAAAACTGTGTGGAGGTGCCTCAAAGAGTTAAAAATAGATCTGCCCTAAGACCCAGCAATTGTACTGCTGGGGATTTACCCCAGAGATACAGATGCAGTGAAACGGCAGGACACCTGCACCCCGATGTTTATAGCTTCAGTGTCCACAATAGCCAAACTGTGGATGGAGCCTCGGTGTCCATCAAAAGTTGAATGTATAAAGAAGCTGTGGTGTATGTATACAATGGAATATTACTCAGCCATTAGAAACGACAAATACCCACCATTTGCTTCGAAATGGTTGGAACTGGAGGGTATTATGCTGAGTGAAATAAGTCAATCGGAAAAGGACAAACATTATATGGTCTCATTCATTTGGGGAATATAAAAATTAGTGAAAAGGAATAAAGGGAAAAGAGAGAAAATGAGTGAAAATATCAGTGAGGGTGACAAAACATGAGAGACATCTTACTCCGGGAAATGAACTAGGGGTGGTGGAAGGGGAGGTGGGCAGAGGGTTGTGGTGACTGCGTGATGGGCACTGATCAGGGCACTTGACGGGATGAGCACTGGGTGTTATGCTAAATGTTGGCAGATTGAACTTCAATAAAAAAAATTTAAGGAAATAAAAAAAATCACTCCTCTGCTGAGAGAGCCTTTTTGAAGTCTCCTACTATTAGTGTATTATTATTTATGTGTCTCCTTACTTCGGTTATTAATTGAATGATATAATTGGCTGCTCCCTCATTTCCCTCATTAGGGGCATAAATATTAATTATTTTTTGGTCTTCTTGTTTATAGACCCTTTAATTTTGATATAGTGCCCCTCCTCATCTCTTAATACAGTGTTTGGTTTAATATGTAATTTATCTGATATGAGGATTGTTACCCCAGTTTGCTTTTGAGGATTATTTGTATGATAAATGGTTCTCCACTTCCACATTTTCAGTCTGAAGGTTTCCTTAGGTCTAAAATGAGTCACTTGGAGACAGCATATAGATGCGTGTTGCTATTTGATCCAGTCTGATACCCTTTGTATTTTGACTGGAGCATTTAGCCCATTCACATTCAGAGCAACTATTGAAATATGTGAATTTAGTATCATAGTATTAACTGTACATTCGCTTTTTCTGTAGATGATTTATTTGGGCTCCCTTTTCACTTATAGGGTTCCCTTTAATATTTCTTGCAAAGCTGGTTTGGTAGCACATATTGTTTCAGTTTCTTTCTATCCTGGAAGCTCTTTATCTTTCCTTCTATTCTGAATGACAGCCTTGCTGAAAGAAGTATTCTTGGCTGCATGTTTTTCTCGTTTAGTACCCTGAACATATCATACCAGCCCTTACTGGCCTACCAGGTCTCTGTGGATATTTCTGCTGTTAATCTGATATTTCTCCTCATATAAGTTAGGAATCTCTTGTCTCAAGCTCTTTTTGGGATTTTCTCTTTATCTCTGAAATTGGAAAGCTTCAGTATTGTATGTCAGGGTATTGATTGGTTTTTGTTAATTTGAGGGGAGGTCCTCTCCATCTCTTAGATATGCATGCTTGTTTCCTTCCATAGATTAGGAATGTTCTCAACTATGACTTGTTCAAACATACTTTCTGGTCATCTCTCTCTTTTCACACCTTCTGGAATCCCAATAAGACTGATAGTATTCTTAAACTATCACCTAATTCTTGAAATCTCTCCTCATGGGCTCTTAGTTGTTTTTCTCTATTTTCCTCAGCTTCCTTCCTTTCCATTAACTTGTCTTTTATATTACTCACTCTCTCTTCTGCTTCATTTACCCTAGCTGTTATAGCATCCAGTTTAGACTGCATCTCAATCAAAGTATTTTTAATTTCAACCTGATAATCTCATTTCTGCAGTAAGAGCATCTTTAGAGTCTTTTATGGTTTTTTCAAGAGCCATCAGTAATCTTATAATTGTAATCCTGAATTCTATCTCTGACATTTTATTAAATCCATATCCATGAGATCTGTGGCAGAGAGTATGACTTCTGGTTCTTTCTTTTGTGGTGACTTCTTCCTTCTAGTCGTTTTGTCCAGTGCAGAATGGCTGTATGAGTGAGCAGAGTCAAAAATATCAACCATGACCCAAGCAAAATACAACCTAGACAATTCTGAAGAGACCCAGAGATCAGAAAATAAAAGAAAAAATACAATAACAGTGAAAAAAAATTTTAATGATTAAAATTTAAAAAGTGGAGGGGGAGAAAATAGTTGGGGAGAGAAAATATAGTCTCACAGAGTGGACCAAGATGATGATCCACTTGGTAGTGAGTGTATTTTGGTCTGTACATTGGAGGATGCTAAATTCCAAATTTAAATAAACAAGCAAAACTTATAGAGAGAAAAATAGCAATAATAGCAATATCAACAAAAACAAATCAGACTACCTGCAAGGGACCCGCTTGTCCCTCTGTCTATGTATCTGCCTCTCTCTCCATGTCTCTCATGAATAAATAAATAAAATCTTAAAAAACAACAACAAAAACAAGAAGTAAAAAAAGGGGGCAGAATGGGAAAGAAGAGAGAATATATTCTCACAGAGTGGACCAACATGGTGCTCCACTTAGTTCTGAGTGTATTTTGTTCTGTATGTTAGAAGGTAGTAAATTCCAGAATTATAAAACAAAACAAAATAAAATACCCCAAAACTTACATATCTACAAGAATTAAATTGAATACGTTGAAAGGAAGAGTCAAAAATGAAGAGTGTATCTATGACATGTACTTGTAAAAATATGAAAGTAAAAAACAGAAAAACTTAAAAATGAAGAGTTGATAAAATATTGTGGTTCAGACAGTAGAAAATGAATACCGGAAATTTTTAACCTGAAAGATAAATGAATCATAAGGAAAAGACCTCGAGTTCCATATACTATTTTCCCTCAGTCCTGGAGGTTTCCAGTGCTTCTTGGTCAGTAAACTTGCTATTCCCCTTTTCTTCCATCTGTTCTTCTGGTGGAGGAGCCTGCTGTGCTGATTCTCAGGTGTCTGTGCCTGGGTAAAGATGGCCTGTCCTTTGCCAGGAGGCTGGGCTCAGTGTAACTGTTTGCCCTGTGAGGCCTTTGTTCCCTAGAGGCCGAGCGTCTTCAGGGTTAAAGGAAGAAAAAAAATGGCAGTGGCCAGATCACCAGCCCTGGAGCCTAGACTTCCCCACCTGTACGGAACTGCAGTCTCTTAGTGCACACTGGCTCAGATCCTTCTGAGGGCAGGCGTGGGGTCACTGATTCATACAATTGAAATGCACCATGTGGCAGGAGAACTTTTGCTGTCTTGTGCCATTACCAACTCTGCCTCTCCTGAAGGGAATGGAGGATAGCCTGCTTCTTTTCTCCGCTGCTGGGCCCTGGGGCAGACAGCATTCACCCACTGGAGTGCACACCCATTCCAACTCTCCCAGATGCCTGAGGAGGGTTGCTGCATTACAGTCCCTTACTGGGACATAGGAGAGCATCGGTCTGCCATCCAGTTAAAATCTGCAGTTTATGGCGCAAGTTGAGCTTTCTCTCGAGCTCACTGGCTTAAACCTGTTTCCTGCTCCAATGCTTGGAAACTCTGCTGGATTAGGTGTCCCTGTTCTTTCTGTGCCTACTGGAATATTGAGTCCTCACTGTCCCTACCGCGATTTTGTCCTACTTCACCACTGAGCATCTTTAAGGCAGGGAAGACTCTCTCAGGAGCAGATATATAAAGGTCCCTATTTTGTGCCCCAGGGCTGTATTGCTTTCCTACAGCTGGCTTGAAAAGGCTCCCTCCCCCTGCCATTTGTCTTTCAATATATCCCCTCTGTTTCTCCTCTCTGCACTCCTACCTTGCAAAAAGTGGTCACTTTTCTATTTTTAGAGTTCCAGCCATTTTTTCCTTACATCTCAGGTTGAATTCACAAGTGTTCAGGATGGTTTTAAAGTTATCTAGCTACATTTGGGGGACTAGATGAAATAAGGGCCCCCAACTATTCCACCATCTTACCTCCCTCCTTGAGTACTTGAAAAATTAAATATTATTAAATGTCTTTATAAAAATAAAACTATTATCACTTCTAGTGTTCAATGTTTATTTAGTTCCCAGTATAAGAATTGGTATCATGCTTGACGCATAATGTATCTAGATATACATGTACATGTTAAGAGTGATAAATATAGTTTAATATTGCCAACTATTCCCTAGTGGCCATGCGCAATTTCTACATACATGTGCTAACTCCTGAATACTTCTGTAACTTTGAACTAGAATATAAAAGGAAACAGGAAAATGGATGATTGACATTACTTGGAAATAATGCCTCTTTATGCAAGAATCTACTGTATTCATGCGGATGATTAATTTGACAATTAATTTGTCTTTTCTCTCTTTCCAACATGTTTATCCTGCCCAAATATTCCTCATATACTAAGACATTGTTAATCTTCAAAGTTGGCAGAGATGCCACCTCCAAAGCCCAAGGGCATTCAGTTTCAGTTTCCTTTTGCTTTGAGAACATAGAGCAAGAGATAAAGAAATCATTGCCCGAATAGCATTACTTATGAGAGTGGATAGTTAGGTTTATGGATTGAGCATGACTGTGCTCAATCCTGGATCTGGAGTGACAGAGGCAGCTATATATTCTTCAATAAATGCAGTGTGTGTGTGTGTGTGTGTGTGTGTGTGTGTGTGTGTGAGAGAGAGAGAGAGAGAGAGAGAGATGTAATTTTCTAAACCATATGGCCCAAGCCAGATCCCTTCTTGCCCAGAACTAATGGTGGAACTGATCAGAACATTTGTTATAGTTATCATTGCTTTTCCTGTTTGTCCACCTTACTAGACTGTGAGCTTCTTAAGAGGTTTATTCATATTTTATTTCATGTCTTTATTTTGTCCCTTATACCACAGCCAAGAGTTCAAGTCACTTTTATCCCTTACCTAAATCAGTCTTTTAACTGGCCTCCATGTTTGTCTTTTCCAAGCCATATTACACACTTTGCTTTCCATCAGGGACATTTCTAAGATGTACAGCCTCTGTGAGAAGAAAGTATTAGAGCTTTTATTTATATTTATTTTTATTCATTCCTTAAGTTTTTGTATATGTATATTCTATAATATCCATAATATATTAGTATAGGGCTAACTATGTAATGTATAAATCAGTTCATATATATGTAAGTCAAAGGTATATGCTCAAAGTCTTTGATGTCAGGAGAATGATATACCAAAAGTGCTAGAAACAACTGGTCTCTAGGATCACTGGAGGCCCTGCATGATATATTCCTGCCTCTTCTCTCAAACCCTGGGGAGCATACAGTACAGATGATGGAAGTAACTCTGATCCAGCAGGCAGAACACAGTAGAACAGAGCTTGGCAGGTGATAATCCTGGCATGTCCTCTGTGCCAGGGGCTTCAGTGCAAAGTAGTACAGAGGTCTTGACAGGTGGGTGGATCATGGTGAGAGGAATCCAGGCACAAATGCTAGAAGTATAGGCAGGCTTGCAGTTGACCAGCATCAAAGAAATCTGTTAGAAGGTAGAAAGACCCAACTCAGAGTGGCCTGGGGCTTGTGACCAGGCCCACTGTCCCTGAAAAGGAGAGAACTGGCAAGAGCAAAGCAGTGCTGAGTCCTTGAGGGATGGTAATCTTATGAAGGTTACCTGCACTGGGACTTATATAAAGGGAAAAAGACAGTAGCAAGAAATGAGGAAGTATCATGGAAGCAACTGGATCTCAAGAGCAAAATGAATATCTAATTTTCAGAGCTGGGCCCTGAGGTCAAGGCTGGCCCAGCAGGAAGGGTGACCTGAGGAAAAGACCTAGGCAGTTATTCTGGGCAGGATTGACTGATATTCCTCTAGCCTGCTGTCAGGGAGAATCCTGAAGGCCAAGGCAGAACTGAATCTTCATCTTGGAGTATATGACCCCAAGAAAGTAGCTCTGGTAACAATCAAGGATAGAAGCTGAGGAGGAGACAGGATCTGAACCTACACTGTTCTCAGGCTGCAATTCAAAGGTCTTCACAATATGTCTCCACAGAATGCTAACACTTAACATTTGATGAAGACTTCCTATGTGTTATCCACTGCCCCAAGTATAAATGTACTGAGCTGTTGAATCTTCAAAACAACAGTAAAAGCAAATGTGGAAGGAACATAAATGGAGGTGAAAGAACATTCTACATTCTACCAAATAATAAATGGGTTAACCAGGGAATTAAAGAAAAATAAAAAATAAAAAAGGGAAGCAAATGAAACTGAAAACATGACAATCCAAAACTTTTGTGAACCAGCAAAAGCAATAATAAAAAGGAAGTATGTTGTAACAAAGGACAATTTTGCAATAAAAGTCTCAAACACACAACCTAACTTTACACAAAGGAGATAGAAAAAGAACAACAGATAAAGCCTAAACCCAGCATAAGAAGGGAAATAATAAAGATTAGATCATAAATAAAAATACAAATTAAAAAAAAACCCTATACAATGGATCAACAAAAATAAGACTGGTTCTTTGAAAGAATTAATAAAATTGATAAACTCCTAGCCAGACTTATCAAAAGGAAAAAATGACCCACATGGATAAAATAAAAAATGAACAAGGAGGGATCACAACCAACACCACAGAAACAAAAAAAAAACATATATAAGAGACTACTATGAAAAATTAGATGCCAACAAACTGGACAACCTAGAAAAAAATGGAAAACTCCTAGAAATCTGGTACAGCCACTCTGGAAAACAGTGTGGAGTTTCCTCAAGCAGTTGAAAACAGAGCTACCTTATAACTCAGCAATTGCAGTACTGGGGTTTACCCCAATGATACAGATATAGTGAATGACGGGACACCTGCACCCCAATATTTTTTTATATTTTTCAAATTTAAATTCAATTTGCCAACATATAGTATAACACCCAGTGCTCATCCCATCAAGTGCCCTCCTCAGTGCCCATCACCCAGTTACCCCATCCCCCCAGCCACCTCCCCTTCCACAACCCTTTGTTTCCTAAAGTTAGAAGTCTCTCATGGTTTGTCTCCCTCTCTGACTTTTCCCACTCCGTTCCCAATGTTCATAGCAGCAATGTCCACAATAATCCAACTCCAGAAAGAGCCACGATGTCCTTCGACAGATGAATGGATAAAGAAGATGGGTGTATATACACAATGGAATATTACTCAGCCATGAGAAAGGATGAATACCTACCATTTATACTGATGTGGATAGAACTGGAGGGTATTATGCTGAGTGATAAGTCAACTGGGTAAAGACAATTATCATATGGTTTTACTCATATGTGGAATGTAAGAAATAGTGAAAGGGACCATAAGGGAAGGGGGCGGGAAACTGAGTGGGGAAGAATTAGAGAGGGAGACAAAGCATGAGAGACTCCTAACTCTGGGAAACAAAGGGTTGCAGAAAGGGAGGTGGGTGGGGGGATAGGTAATGGGGTGATGGGCATTAAGGAGGACACATGATGAGATAAACACTGAGAGTCATACTATATGTTGGCAAATTGAATTTAAATTTAAAAAGTGCAGATTCCTTGTTCCAAACCTGCTATCAGTAGCTCTGGAGCTATGGGATAATCTCTGCCTCTATCTAAATGGTATGTGTGTGTCTGTGTGTGCTTAAAAGAACAAGACTACCAAGGAGGTGGTCCTGTGGAGTGCTCTGGTTCCATAGTAAGGAAATGGCATTCCCTCAAAAGATTTGCCTTTGCGTGACTATGGGGGCGGGGCGGGGTGCTCTCCAATGTGTGCTGGGAAGAGATTATATTTGGGTTTGGCCTCCTCTCTTGTTTTTGGACAGCATCATGATTCCACTTCCACAAGAGTGTTGACTGGAATGGTATCGCTTGTGTTGGTGCCCAGTAATCTTTACAGAGCATCTAATTACAGATTGCTAACAGAGCAAGTGCAGAGGAAAGTGCACACTGTGACAGTTGCTAGACAAAGAGCAAAGTAGTGAAGAAGAGCTGTAATGTGTGGGGATTTCTGGGGTGGTGGAGCAGGAGGCAGGCAGGGTGGCACTAGTCATGCCCATTCCTTTTGGAATAGGATTTTGCTATCTTCATAGTTCTTCAAGGACTCAATCAGTTTTTCATGAAAGGGAATCAAAAGTCACCCAAGTGACTTACCTTCACCTGCTCATACTCTCCACCTCTCGTATGTAGTTTCTTTGATAATCAGGGAATATTTTATTTCACAGGCACACATGTTCCACAAAGGCAGTACCAGCAGATCTTTCCTAGACAGGTTGTATTATCTGTGGGGTTCCCTGTCTCTCCCATAAACCTGTGAACTGATTGAGGATATAAATATATCTTCACCACTGTTTTGCCCATTCCTTACACCTTGCCCAGGACATAGTGATTATTCAATATCTGTTGAAAGAATACATGGGTATCCTCTGTCTGATAGACCAAGAGATTGTATTATAAAAGTTTCGTCTAAGAAAGAAAGGACCATGCAGATACTATTGATTTTATTCAGTGGGTAGTATTGAGCTGGAAAGTCCATAAGATAGTGGCACCAGTACAAAGGAGTCCTCAAGTTAAGCTTGCATCTAGAACAGAAGTGTGTTATATGCTCTTATAGGTGTTTATTGTAGTACAGCACAGAAGGAAGAGGCGAGCTCTGGCCCTATGTGTGCTAGTGGTAAACGTGATGGGATCCACTAGTGGCCCATAAATATTCCTGCCAAAAGTTTCCCATTTTCTGTCAAAGGATCAGGCACATACCTGATGTTCAAGAAATATATGTCGAATAGGGTGACAGAATGGATTAAAAAAAAAACCCGTCTATATGCTGCCTATGAGAGACTGACTTTAGGCCTAAAGACACCTGCAGATGGAAAGTGAGGGAATAGAGAATCATCTATCATGCAAATGGATCTCAAAAGAAAAGCAGAGTAGCAATACTTGTATCAGAAAAACTAGACTTTAAAGCAGAGACTGTAACAAGAGATGAATTAGAGCACTATATCATAATAAAGGGGACAATCTAACAATAAGACATAACAATTTTAAATACTTATGTAGCCAACATAAGAGCACTCAAATACACAAAAAAGTTAATAACAAACATAAAGAAACTAATCAATAAAATACAGTTATAGTAGCAGTCTTTAACACCCCACTTACATCAATGAACAGGCCATCTAAACAGAAAGTCACAAGGAAACAATGGCTTTGAATGACACACTGGACCAGATAGATTTAACAGACATATTCAGAACATGCCAGCCTAAAACAGCAGAATACGCATTCTTTTTCAAGTGTACACAGAACATTCTCCAGAATAGACCATATAATAGGCCACAATATAAGCCTCAACAAATTCAAGAAGATCAGAGTTATACCATGCATCTTTTCTGGCCACGATGCTATGAAACTAGAATTCAGCCACAAGAAAAAATATGGAAAGACGACAAATCAATAGATGTTGAATAACATGCATTGATCAACAATGAATTGATCAACCAAGGAATAAAAGAAGAAATTTAAAAATGTATGAAAACCCAACATTCCAGGAGCTGCAAAAGCAGTTCTAAAAAGGAAGTTTATACCAATGCAGGCCTACCTCAAGAAGCAAGAAAAATCTCAAACAACCTAAACAACCTAACCTTATGCCTAGTTAAGCTAAAAAAAGAACAAGGCACAAAAACTAAAACCAGAAGAAGGAAGGGCATAACATAGATCAGAGCAGGAAGAAATGATACGGAAACTAAAAAACAAAAACCCAATAGAACAGATCCATGAAACCAGGAGCTGGTACTTTGGGAAAAAATCAATAAAACTGATAAACCTCTAGCCAGACTTAAATCAAGAAAGAAGAGAAAGGACCCAAGTAAATAAAACCACACATGAGAGAAGAGAAATAACAACCAGCATCACAGAAATACAAACAATTCTTAGTATTATTAAAAACGATATGCCAACAAATTGGACAACCCAGAAGAAAGGGATAAACTGATAGAAACATATAAACTACCAAAACTAAAACAGGAAGAAATAGAAAACTTGAACAGTCTAATAATCAACAAAGAAATTGCATCAGTAATCAAAAAGCCCCCAACAAGCAAAAGTCTAGGGCCAGATGGCTTCACAGGTGAATTCTACCAAACATTTAAAGAAGAGTTAGTACCTATTCTTCTCAAACTACCCCTAAAAATAGAAAAGGAAGGAAAACTTCCAAATTCATTCTGTGAAGCCAGCATTACCCTAATACCAAAACCAGATAAAGACACTACTAAAAAAGGAGATCTACAGACCAATATCCCTGACGAACATAGATGCAAAAATTCTCAATAACATACTAGCAAACTGAATAAAAAAATACATTAAAAAGTAATCCACCATGATCAATTGAGATTCATTCCTGGGTGGCAAGAGTGGTTGAATATTCACAAATCAATCAATGTGCTATATCACATCACTGAGAGAAAGGATTAAAAACATCATTTCAAGAGATGCATAAAGAGCCTTTGACAAAGTGTAACATCTATTCATGATGAAAACACTCAACAAAGTGGGTTTAGAGGGAACATACCGCAGCATAATAAAGGCCATATATGAAAACCCCACAGCTAACGTCATCCTTAATGGGGAAAAAACTGAGAGCTTTCCTCCTAAGGTCAGGAACAAGACAAGGATGTCCACTCTCATCACTTTTATCCCACATCATACTGAAAATTATAGCTACAACAATCAGACAATAAAAGAAATAAAAGACATCCAAATGGGTAAGGAAGAAGTAAAATTTTCACCATTTGCAGATGACATGATACTGCATATATTCAGGAAGCCCAAAAGTCTCCCCCAAGTAACTAGAACTGATAAACGAATTCAGTAAAGTCACAGGTTACAAACTCCATGTACAGAAATCTGTTGCATCTCTATATAATAATCAGGAAGCAGCAAAAAGAGAAACTAAGAAAACAATCTCATTGACAATTGCACCAAAAATAATAAGATATGTAGGAAACAACCTAACCAACGATGTGAAAGACCTATATATATTCGATTTGTCAACATACAGTATAACATATGTTGTTATAACACCCATATAGTATAACACCCACTGCTCATCCCATCAAGTGCCACCCTCAGTGCCAGTCACCCAGTCACCCCATTCCCCTGCCCACCTCCCCTTCCACTACCCCTTGTTCGTTTCCCAGAGTTAGGAGTCTCTCATGTTTGTAACCCTCTCTGATTTTTCCCACTCATTTTCTCTCCTTTCCCCAATAATCCCTTTCACTATTTTTTATATTCCCTGTATGAGGGAAACCATAAAATGATTGTCCTTCTCCGATTGACTTACTTCACTCAGCATAAAACCCTCCAGTTCCATCCACGTTGAAGCAAATGGTGGGTATTTGTCGTTTCTAATGGTTGAGTAATATTCCATTGTATACATAAACCACATCTTCTTTATCCATTCATCTTTCGATGGACACCGAGGCTCCTTCCACAGTGTGGCTATTGTGGCCATTGCTGCTATAAACATCGGGGTGCAGGTGTCCCGGTGTTTCATTGCATCTGAATCTTTGGGGTAAATCCCCAACAGTGCAATTGCTGGGTCGTAGGGCAGGTCTATTTTTAACTCTTTGAGGAACCTACACACACTTTTCCAGAGTGGCTGCACCAGTTCACATTCCCACCAACAGTGTAAGAGAGTTCCCTTTTCTCCGCATCCTCTCCAACATTTGTGGTTTCCTGCCTTGTTAATTTGCCCCATTCTCACTGGTGTGAGGTGGTATGTTACTGTGGTTTTGATTTGTATTTCCCTGATGGCAAGTGATGCAGAGCATCTTCTCAGGTGCTTGTTGGCCATGTCTATGCCTTCTTTGGTGAATTTTCTGTTCATGTCTTTTTCCCATTTCATGATTGGATTGTTTGTTTCTTGTCTGTTGAGTTTGATGAGTTCTTTATAGATCTTGGATAGTAGCCCTTTATCTGATAGGTCATTTGCAAATATCTTCTCCCATTCTGTAGGTTTTCTTTTAGTTTTGTGGACTGTTTCTTTTGCTGTGCAGAAGCTTTTTATCTCAAGAGTTCATTTTTGCTTTTTCTTCCCTTGCCTTCATAGATGTATCTTGCAAGAAGTTGGTGTGGACAAGTTCAAAAAGGGTGTTGCCTGTGTTCTCCTCTAGGATTTTGATGGATTCTTGTCTCCCACTTAGATTTGTCATCCATTTAAAGTTTATCTTTGTGTCTGGTGTAAGCGAATGGTCTAGCTTCATTCTTCTGCACATGGCTTTCCAATTTTCCCCAGCACCATTTATTGAAAAGACTGTGCTTTTACCAGTGGATAGTCTTTCCCGCTTTGTCGAATATTAGTTGACCATAGAGCTGAGGGTCCATTTCACGGATCTCTATTCTGTTCCATTGATCTATGTGTCTGTTTTTGTGCCAGTACCACCCTGTCTTGATGATCACAGCTTTGTAGCACAACTTGAAATCCGGCATTGTGATGCCCCGGCCTCTGGTTTTCTTTTTCAATATTCCCCTGACTATTCGGGGGTCTTTTCTGATTCCACACAAATCTCAAGGTGATTTGTTCCAGCTCTGTGAAGAAAGCCCATGGTATTTTGATAAGGATTGCATTGAACGTGTAAATTGACCTAGGTAGCAAAGACATTTTCACAATATTAATTCTTCCAATCCATGAGCATGGAATATTTTTCCATTTCTTTGTGTCTTCCTCCATTTCTTTCAGAAGTGTTCTGTAGTTTTGAGGGTAAAGACCCTTTACCTCTTTGGTTAGGTTTATTCCTAGGTATCTCATGCTTTTGGGTGCCATTGTAAATGGGATTACTCCTTAATTTCTCTTTCGTCAGTCTCATTGCTAGTGTATAGAAATGCCGCTGATTTCTGGGCTTGATTTTGTATCCCGCCACAGTGCTGAATTGCTGTATGACTTCTAGCAATCGTGGGTTGGAGTCTTTTAGGTTTTCTACGTACAGTATCATGTCATCTGCAAAGAGGGAGAGGTTGACTTTTTCTTTGCCAACTTGAATGCTTTTTATTTCTTTTTGTTGCCTGATTGCTGAGGCTAGGACTTATAGTACTATGTTGGATAGCCGTGGTGAGAGTGGACATCCCTGTCTTGTTCCTGATCTTAGGGGAAAGGCTCCCAGTGTTTCCCCATTGAGAATGATATTTGCTGTGGGCTTTTTGTAGATGGCTTTTAAGACGCTGAGGAATGTTCCCTCTATTCCTACACTCTGAAGAGTTTTGATCAGGAATGGATACTGTATTTTGTCAAATGCTTTCTCTGCATCTATTGAGAGGATCATATGGTTCCTGTTTTTTCTCTTGTTGATGTGATCTATCATGTTGATTGTTTTAGGAATGTTGAACCAACCTTCATCCCGGGGTAAATCCCACTTGGGCATGTTGTATAATCTTCTTGATGTATTGTTGGATCCCATTGGCTAGTACCTTGTTGAGAACTTTTGCATCCATGTTCATCAGGGATATTGGTCCATAATTCTTCTTTTTGGTGGGGTCTTTGTCTGGCTTTGGGATCAAGGTGATGCTGGCCTCATAGAACGAGTTTGGATTTATTCCATCCCTTTCTATCCTTCGGAACAGCTTTAGGAGAATAGGTATTGTTTCTTCTTTAAACGTTTGATAGAAATCCCCTGGGATGCCATCTGGCCCTGGCCCCATCTAAGCACAACATCACCAAAGAAACAAGGTTCTTAAATGATACACTGGACCAGATGGATTTTACAGATATATACAGACCTTTCCATCCCAACGCAACTGAATACACATTCTTCTCAAGTGCGCATGGAACTTTCTCCAGAAGAGAACACATACTGGGTCACAAATCAGGTCTCAACCCATACCAAAAGATTGGGGTTGTCCCCTGCATATTTTCAGACCACAGTGCTCTGAAACTAGAACTCAATCACAGGAAGAAATTTTGAAGAAACTCAAACACGTGGAGGTTAAAGAGCATCCTACTAAAAGATGAATGGGTCAACCAGGAAATTAGAGAAGAATTAAAAAGATTCCTGGAAACTAATGAAAATGAAGATACAACCATTCAAAATCTTTGGGACACAGCAAAAGCGGCCCTAAGAGGGGAAATACATCACAATGATGAAAGACATTGAAGATGACACAAAGAAATGGAAAGACATTCCAAGCTCATGGATTGGAAGAACAAATATTGTTAAAATGTCTATACTATCCAAAGCAATCTACACATTTAATGCTGTCTCTATCAAAATACCAACAGCATTTTTCACAGAACTAGAACAAACAGTCCTAAAATTTGTGTGGAACCACAAAAGACCTTCAATAGCCAAAGCAATTCTGAAAAAGAAAAGCCAAGCTGGAGGCATCACAGTTCCGGACTAAAAGTTATAGTACAAAACTGTTGTAATAAAAACAGTAGGGTACTATCATACTGTGATGGTATGGTACTACTCTGTATAGTACTAGACACATAGATCAATAGAACGGAACAGACAACCCAGAAATAAACCCACAAATATATGGCCAGTTAATCTTCAACAAAGCAGGAAAGAATATCCAGTGGGAAAAAGACTGTCTCTTCAACAAATGGTCCTGGGAAAACTGGACAGCAACATGCAAAAGAATGAAACTGGACCTCTTTCTGCACAGCAAAGGAAACAACAAAACTTAAAGGCAACCTGCAGAATGGGAGAAGATATTTTCAAATGACATATCTGATAAAGGGTTAGTATCCAATACATATAAAGAACTTACACAACTCAACACCCAAGAAACAAATAATCTAATTTTAAAATGGGCAGGAGAAGTGAGCAGACATTTCTCCAAAGAAGACGGCCAGATGGCCAGCAGACAAATGAGAAGATATTCATCATCACTTACTCTATCAGGGAAATGCAAGTCAAAATTACAATGAGATTATCACCTCACACCTGTCAGAATGGCTAAAATCAACAAAACAAGAACAACAGGTGTTGGCGAGGATGTGGAGGAAAGGGAACCCTCTTGCTCTTGGTGGGAATGCAAATTGGCTCAGCCACTGCATAAAATAGTATGGACATCCTCAAAAAATTAAAAAAAGAAGTTCCATATGATCCAATAACCCCGCTACTGAGTATTTGCCTGATGAAAATGAAAACGCTAATTTGAAAAGATGTACACACCCTAATGATTATTGCAGCATTATTTATAATAGCGAATATATGGAAGCAACCCAAGTGTCCATTGATAGATGAATAGATAGAGATGATGTCTTATATATACATACAATGGAATATCACACAGCCATAAAAAGGATGAGATCTTGCCATTTGCAACATGGATGGAACTAGAGGGTACTATATATGCTAAGCAAAATCAGCCAGTTAGAGAAAGACAAATACCATATGATTTCACTCATATGTGGAATTTATGCAACAAAACAAATGAGCAAAGCAAAGAAAAGGAGAGAGAGAGAGAAATCAAGAAACAGTCTCCTAATCATTTGGAACATACCGATGATTACCAGAGAGAAGGGATGTAGGCAGATGGGTGAAATAGGTGATGGGAATTAAGGAATGCACTTGTTGTGATGAGCACCGGGTGTTGTATGGAATCACTATACTGTACACCTAAAACTAATATAACACTGTATGTTAACTAATTGGAATTAAAAACTTAAAAAAAAGAAATACTGTTTTGGTAGTAACAGCTTAATTGCATTGATATGTACTTTGCAGATGAGGAAACTATGACACAGAGAAGTTAAGTAACATGCCTGTAGTCACACAGCTAGTTGAATTGAAAGAGCTGGAATTAGAACCTCCGCAGTCTGGTTCAAGCACTAACAAGTTTAAGCACTCTGTTATTCTGCATCACAACCTGACTTTTAGTCACTCCTTTGAGTGAAGGCATTGGAATTACTGCTAAAATAGCAAATATTTGGGAAGGGGAGCACCTTTATCAGCTTATTCATCACTCAAGATATTTCTTGATAAAATGTGCAGCCTATAAATACATGAATAGGAACTGATTAAACTTATACAATTTAATGTTTTAACACATGTGTACCATCAACATAATCGCTATAATGAATATATCCATCAGCACAAAGTTTTCGTGGGCCTCTTTATAAACCTTCCCTATCACTCCTCTTTATCCTCCCAGCCCTGTCCCTGGGCAACTATTGATCTGCCTTTTGTCATTATAGACCATTTTTCATTTTCTAAGTTTTCATATAAATTAAGTCAAACGCTACGTGTAATTTTTGTCTGACTTCTTTCAGCATGATTATTTTGAGATTCATCCAGGTTGTCCAGTGTATCAGTAGATCATTCTTTTTTATTGCTTGGTAGGATTGTTTTCCAGATATACCACAATTTGCTTATTCCTTCATCTGTTGATGGACTTTTGGGTTGTTTCAAGTTTGGGGTCATTACAAATAAAGTGTTTATAAATTTTTGTACAAGTTTCTGTAGGAATATTTTTTATTTGTCTTGTGTAAATAACTGTATAGGGGGTGGGGAGGATAGGGTAACTGGGTGATGGACGTTAAGGAGAGCAGGTGATGTAATGAGCACTGTGTTTTATATAAGAGTGATTAATCACTGACCTCTACCTCTGAAACTAATAATACATTATATGCTAATCAATTGAAATTGAATTAAAAACTATGTTGCTTTGGGGCTATTGAAATTAAAAGATAGATAGATAGATAGATAGATAGATAGATAGATAGATAGATAGATATAGAGAGATATAGATAGATATAGAGAGATATTTATTTATATTTATCTATATCTCTCTATATCTATCTATCTATCTATCTATCTATCATCTTCAGGGGTTCCTGGGTGGCTTAGTCAGTTAAGTGTCTGCCTTGAACTCAGGTCATGATCCTGGGACGCTGGGATTCCCCCAATCAGATGAATGGATAAAGAAGATGTGGTATATATACACAATGGAATATTACTCAGGAATCAGAAAGGATGAATACCTACCATTTACAGCAAGGTGGATGGAACTGAATGAAATGTCATTTGGAAAGACAATTATCCTATGGTTTCACTCACATATGGAATGTAAGAAATAGTAATAGGGTTCTTAAGGGAATGGGGGAAACAAACCATAAGAGACACACCATAAGAGACTCCTAACTGTGGGAAACAAACGAGTGGTTGCAGAAAGGGAGGTGAGTGGAGCAATAGGGCAACTGGCTGGCAGGCATTAAGGAGGGCACATGATGTGATGAGCAATGGGTGTTATATGTTGGCAAATTGAACTTAAATGAATTTAAATTTAATTTTTTTAAAGTACTCAATTATAATCTTTAGTCATATTTAAATAATTTTATTTAAAATATAATCCTAGGGATCCCTGGGTGGCGCAGTGGTTTAGCGCCTGCCTTTGGCCCAGGGCGTGATGCTGGAGACCCGGGATCGAATCCCACGTTGGGCTCCCAGTGCATGGAGCCTGCTTCTCCCTCTGCCTGTGTCTCTGCCTCTCTCTCTCTCTCTCTCTCTCTCTGTGACTATCATAAATAAATAAAAATTAAAATATAATCATAGTTAATTATAAATTTGCCCTTAATTTTTTATCTATAATCTTTATTTTATTTTAGTTTAGTTTAGTTTTTTTTTCTTTGAAAGTTCTTTTTTTAATTTATTTTTTATTGGTGTTCAATTTACCAACAAACAGAATAACCCCCAGTGCCCGTCACCCATTCACTCCTACTCCCCGCCCTCCTCCCCTTCCACGACCCCTAGTTCGTTTCCCAAAGTTAGCAGTCTTTACGTTCTGTCTCCCGTTCTGATATTTCCCACCCATTTCTTCTCCCTTCCCTTATATTCCCTTTCACTATTATTTATATTCCCCAAATGAATGAGAACATATAATGTTTGTCCTTCTCCAACTGAATTAATCACTCAGCATAATACCCTCCAGTTCCATCCACGTTGAAGCAAATGGTGGGTATTTGTCATTTCTAATGGCTGAGTAATATTCCATTGTATACATAAACCACATTTTCTTTATCCACTCATCTTTCGATGGACACTGAGGCTCCTTCCACAGTTTGGCTATTGTGGCCATTGCTGCTATAAACATCGGGGTGCAGGTGTCCCGGTGTTTCATTGCATCTGTATCTTTGGGGTAAATCCCCAACAGTGCAATTGCTGGGTCATAAGGCAGGTCTATTTTTAACTCTTTGAGAAACCTCCACACAGTTTTCCAGAGTGGCTGCACCAGTTCACATTACCAACAGTGCAAGAGGGTTCCCTTTTCTCCACATCCTCTCCAACATTTGTTGTTTCCTGCCTTGTTAATTTTCCCCATTCTCACTGGTGTGAGGTGGTATCTCATCGTAGTTTTGATTTGTATTTCCCTGATGGCAAGTGATGCAGAGCATTTTCTCATGGGCTTGTTGGCCATGTCTATGTCTTCCTCTGTGAGATTTCTCTTCATGTCTTTTGCCCATTTCATGATGGGACTGTTTGTTTCTTTGGTGTTGAGTTTAATAAGTTCTTTATAGATCTTGGAAACTAGCCCTTTATCTGATATGTCATTTGCAAATATCTTCTCCCATCCTGTAGGTTGTCTTTGAGCTTCATTGACTGTTTCTTTTGCTGTGCAGAAGCTTTTTATCTTGATGAAGTCCCAAAATTCATTTTTGTTTTTGTTTCTCTTGCCTTCATGCATGTATCTTGGAAGAAGTTGCTGTGACCAAGTTCAAAATGGGTACTGCCAGTGTTCTACTCTAGGATTTTGATGGAACCTTGTCTCACATTTAGATCTTTCATCCATTTTGAGTTGATCTTTGTGTATGGTGTAAGAGAATGGTCTAGTTTCGTTCTTCTGTATGTGGATGTCCAGTTTTCCCAGCACCATTTATTGAAGAGACTTTTTTCCAGTGGATAGTCGTTCCTGCTTTGTCAAAGATTATTTGACCATAAAGTTGAGGGTCCAACTCTGGATTCTCCATTAAGTTCCATTGATCTATGTGTCTGTTTTTGTGCCAGGACCACCCTGTCTTGATGACCACAGCTTTGTAGTACAACCTGAAATCTGGCATTGTGATGCCCCCAGCTATGGTTTTCTTTTTTAATATTCCTCTGGCTATTCGGGGTCCTCTCTGATTCCACACAAATCTTAAGATGATTTCTTCCAGCTCTGTCAAGAAAGTCCATGGTATTTTGATAGGGATTGCATTAAATGTGTAAATTGCCCTGGGTAGCATGGACATTTTCACAATATTAATTCTTCCAATCCATGAGCATGAAATATGTTTCCATCTCATTGTGTCTTCCTCAATTTGTTTCAGAAGTGTTCTGTTGTTTTAAGGGTATAGATCCTTTACCTCTTTGGTTAGGTTTATGATTGTTAGGTCCTCTGGTTGGATAGATCCTTTAAGTATGAGAGAGTGTCCCTCTTCATCTCTTACTACAGTATTTGGGATAAACTATATTTGATATGAGGATTGCTACTCCTGCTTTCTTTTGAGGACCATTTGAATGGTAAATGGTTCTCCAACCTTTCCTTTTCAGGCTGTAGGTGTCCTCAGGTCTAAAATAAGTCTCTCGTAGACAGCAAAGAGATGGGTCTTGCTTTTTTATCCAGTCTGAAACCCTGCGCCTTTTGATGGGATCATTAAGCCCATTCACGTTCAGAGTTACTATTGAAAGATATGAATTTAGTGTCATCATAATATCTATTCAGTCCCTGTTTTTGTGGGTTATTTCCGTGGACTTCCTCTTTCTTTTACAGAGTCCCCCTTAATATTTCTTGCGGAGCTGATTTGGTGGTCACATCTTCTTTCAGTTTCTCTCTGTCTTGGATGCTCTCTATCTCTCCTTCTATTCTGAATGAGAGCCTTGCTGGATAAAGTATTCTTGGCTGCAGTTTTTTTCTCATTTAGGAGCCCGAATATATCCTGCCAGCCCCTTCTGGCCTGCCAGGTCTCTGTGGAGAGGTCTGCTCCTAACCTAATACTTCTCCCCATGAAAGTTAGGGATCTCTTGTCTCTTGCTGCTTTAAGGATTTTCTCTTTATCTTTGGAATTTGCAAGTTTCACTATTAAATGTCGGGGTGTTGAACGGTTTTTATTGAAATTTTTTGGGGGGTCTCTCTATCTCCTGGATCTGAATGCCTGTTTCCCTTCCCAGGTTAGGGAAGTTCTCAGCTATGATTTGTTCAAATACAGTCTCTGGTCCTCTGTCCCTTTTGGCGCCCTCTGGAACCTCAAATAAACGTAGATTTTTCCTTCTGAGGCTGTCACTTATTTCCCTTAACCTATCCTCATGATCTTTTCATTGTTTTTCTCTTTTTTCCTCAGCTTCCTTCCTTGCCATCAACTTGTCTTCTATGTCACTCACTCGTTCTTCTATCTCGTTAACCCTCGTCATTAGGACCTCTAGTTTGGATTGCATCTCACTTAATTGATTTTTAATTTCAGCCTGATTAGATCTAAATTTTGCAGTCATGAAGTCTCTTGAATTCTTTATGCTTTTTTTCTGGAGCCACCAGTAGCTTTCTAATTCTGCTTCTGAATTGGCTTTCTGACATCGAACAGTAATCCAAGTTCTGTAACTGTGTGAGAGAGAGTACTGTTTCTGATTCTTTCTTTTGTGGTGAGTTTTTCCTTCTAGTCATTTTGCTCAGTGCAGAGTGCCTAAAAACAAGTTGTATTGGAAAAAGGAAAAAAAAGAGAGAAAAAAAAGGGGGGACAGAAAACAAAAAACAAGGAGGGGTATCCTCTGATTCTATATACTGTAAGTCCCTAGACTTCCCTTGGAACTTTCTGGCGCTTCTTGGTCAAGAACTTGCTCTTCCCTTGTCCTTCCAGCTGGTCTTCTGGGGGAGGGGCCTGCTGTGCTGATTCTCATGTGTGTCTGTGTATGTGTACCTGGGGAAGTTGCCCAGCTCCCTGCCAGATGTATGGCTCAGTGGGAGCTGTTTATCCTGTGAGACCCCTGCTCCCTGGTGGTCCTGCTCAGTCCCAAGTACAAGGTGACACCAGGAGGTACAACAACAGTGGCGGCGGCCAGCTCCCCATTCCCAGAGTCAGTTCCCACAGTACCTACTGCATCTCCCAGTCTGCAGGGGCCTGGATGCTTCAGGGACGGGAGGCACCGATTTGCACAGCTCAGGGCCACCCTGAGGCAGGAGCATCCTTTCTGCCCTGTGTCCTCCCAGCCTCCACCTGTCCCGGGGGATCACTGGATCTTGGGCTGTGTCCCCCGGCGCCCTGGACTCCAGGGCCTGTGCTGCCTGAGCTGCTTCCGTGGCCATGCAGCCCCCTCTGTGTGGATCCGCCACCTGAGCCACCTCCAAGCTGCTCCTGGGGCCCCGCCAGGCGCGTGTTCCAGCCCTTTAGGGAGCTCAGCCCGTGGTGTGTGGCGCGCTCTCCCCCGGGTGCAGTTTCTCTCTTAGTGCCCCTGGGAGTCTGAGGGTATCACTGCCCCTACTGGGATCCTGCCCGAGTTCCCTGGAGCGCCTTTCCATCGGGAAGATTGGTAAAGTTTCTGCTTCTCCAGGACTGGGCTTTCCTGTCCTGGGGGCTCTCGCCGCCTGGATTTGCCTGGATTTTCCGGCTCCTCGCGGGGACCCCTCCCCCTTGGATGCTTTTTTATTTCTTTAGTTTTTTTTCCATCTTCCTACCTTGATAGAAGCACGAACTCTTCTCTCTGTAGCATTCCAGCTGTTCTCTCTTTAAATCTCAGGCCGAATTTGTAGGTTTTCAGGATGATTTGAAAGTTATCTAGGTACGTTGGTGAGGACAGGTGACGTGGGGTCCCTACTCTTCCGTCATCTTTCCCCTCCTCAAGGTCACAAACCTTCTGATATGGGGGCTCAGTGCTCCAAAGTCTTATGTCCTAAGAGAGACAGAGACAGAAAGCCAAATAGGATTTGAATTACATTTTATTATTTAGTTTCAGAAGTCACATAAGTGCTACTTCTACCATACTCTGCTGGTCAAGGCAATCATAAAAGTCAATCCAGGTTCAAAGGGAGGGGATATGAAGTCCACTTCTTAATGGGGAAGTGGCAAGGTCATATTGTAAAAAAGCATGTAGAATGGGAGTTATCATTATGGCCATCTTTGGAAAATACAATCTCTCCTTCTTGAGACATGTTTTCTCTTGGTATCTAAGACACTATCCTGATTTTCCTCCTACCTCAGTTACTCCTCTTTCTCAGTTTCCTTTACTTAGTATTGTCCTTGGCTCAACCTCTAGATGAAGTAATTGCCAGGGTTTGATGGCAGTTGATTCTTCTCTATCTTCACTTTCTGACCTTTGGTGACTTTATCCATCTATATGCCTTAAAATTACAATTCTCAAATTTATATCCCCATTGGATTCCAGATTTACATGTCCAATTACCTTACTGACATTTCTTATTGATATACATATCAATATTAACATGTTGTCAACTGTAGTCTTGGTCTCCATCCTCAACCACCACCTAAAACCAAGCCCTCACTGCTGAGGTGGGTGATTTTTCTACCTCAGAAAACGTACCACAAGTTACCCAGTTCATAATTTCATGGATTTGTCATTTTCTCTCATATATGATAGGTAATTCATCTGCAATTCCTGTCAAATGTACATTCACAATATAACCAACATCCTTCCATATCAATCTCCAACTATGTTAATCCACATACCATAATCTATTTCCTGGATTTTTTAAATATCTCACAATTGTTCTTTCCATCTCTGGTGTTACCCACTTATAATTCATTTCCCACACAGTAAATGGAGTATTTTTATTTTTTTTTCTTTTTTCGAACATTTTATTTTTTTATTTAATTTTATTTTATTTATTTTTTTTTAATTGGTGTTCAATTTACTAACATACAGAATAACACCCAGTGCCCGTCACCCATTCACTCCCACCCCCCGCCCTCCTCCCCTTCTACCACCCCTAGTTCGTTTCCCAGAGTTAGCAGTCTTTACGTTCTGTCTCCCTTTCTGATATTTCCCACACATTTCTTCTCCCTTCCCTTATTTTCCCTTTCACTATTATTTATATTCCCCAAATGAATGAGAACATATAATGTTTGTCCTTCTCCGACTGACTTACTTCACTCAGCATAATACCCTCCAGTTCCATCTACGTTGAAGCAAATGGTGGGTATTTGTCATTTCTAATAGCTGAGTAATATTCCATTGTATACATAAACCACATCTTCTTTATCCATTCATCTTTCGTTGGACACCGAGGCTCCTTCCACAGTTTGGCTATCGTGGCCATTGCTGCTAGAAACATCGGGGTGCAGGTGTCCCGGCGTTTCATTGCATTTGTATCTTTGGGGTAAATCCCCAACAGTGCAATTGCTGGGTCGTAGGGCTGGTCTATTTTTAACTCTTTGAGGAACCTCCACACAGTTTTCCAGAGTGGCTGCACCAGTTCACATTCCCACCAACAGTGTAAGAGGGTTCCCTTTTCTCCGCATCCTCTCCAACATTTGTTGTTTCCTGCCTTGTTAATTTTCCCCATTCTCTCTGGTGTGAGGTGGTATCTCATTGTAGTTTTGATTTGTATTTCCCTGATGGCAAGTGATGCAGAGCATTTTCTCATATGCATGTTGGCCATGTCTATGTCTTCCTCTGTGAGATTTCTGTTCATGTCTTTTGCCCATTTCATGATTGGATTGTTTGTTTCTTTGGTGTTGAGTTTAATAAGTTCTTTATAGATCTTGGAAACTAGCCCTTTATCTGATATGTCATTTGCAAATATCTTCTCCCATTCTGTAGGTTGTCTTTGAGTTTTGTTGACTGTATCCTTTGCTGTGCAAAAGCTTCTTATCTTGATGAAGTCCCAATAGTTCATTTTTGCTTTTGTTTCTTTTGCCTTCGTGGATGTATCTTGCAAGAAGTTACTATGGCCGAGTTCAAAAAGGGTGTTGCCTGTGTTCTTCTCTAGGATTTTGATGGAATCTTGTCTCACATTTAGATCTTTCATCCATTTTGAGTTTATCTTTGTGTATGGTGAAAGAGAGTGGTCTAGTTTCATTCTTCTGCATGTGGATGTCCAATTTCCCCAGCACCATTTATTGAAGAGACTGTCTTTCTTCCAATGGATAGTCTTTCCTCCTTTATCGAATATTAGTTGCCCATAAAGTTCAGGGTCCACTTCTGGATTCTCTATTCTGTTCCACTGATCTATGTGTCTGTTTTTGTGCCAGTACCACACTGTCTTGATGACCACAGCTTTGTAGTACAACCTGAAATCTGGCATTGTGATGCCCCCAGCTATGGTTTTCTTTTTTAAAATTCCCCTGGCTATTCGGGGTCTTTTATGATTCCACACAAATCTTAAAATAATTTGTTCTAACTCTCTGAAGAAAGTCCATGGTATTTTGATAGGGATTGCATTAAACGTGTATATTGCCCTGGGTAACATTGACATTTTCACAATATTAATTCTGCCAATCCATGAGCATGGAATATTTTTCCATCTCTTTGTGTCTTCCTCAATTTCTTTCAGAAGTGTTCTATAGTTTTGAGGGTATAGATCCTTTACATCTTTGGTGAGGTTTATTCCTAGGTATCTTATGCTTTTGGGTGCAATTGTAAATGGGATTGACTCCTTAATTTCTCTTTCTTCAGTCTCATTGTTAGTGTATAGAAATGCCACTGACTTCTGGGCATTGATTTTGTATCCTGCCACGCTACCAAATTGCTGTATGAGCTCTAGCAATCTTGGGGTGGAGACTTTTGGGTTTTCTATGTAGAGTATCATGTCATCGGCCAAGAGGGAGAGTTTGACTTCTTCTTTGCCAATTTGAATGCCTTTAATGTCTTTTTGTTGTCTGATTGCTGAGGCTAGGACTTCCAGTACTATGTTGAATAGCAGTGGTGAGAGTGGACATCCCTGTCTTGTTCCTGATCTTAGGGGAAAGGCTCCCAGTGCTTCCCCATTGAGAATGATATTTGCTGTGGGCTTTTCATAGATGGCTTTTAAGATGTCAAGGAATGTTCCCTCTATCCCTACACTCTGAAGAGTTTTGATCAGGAATGGATGCTGTATTTTGTCAAATGCTTTCTCTGCATCCAATGAGAGGATCATATGGTTCTTGGTTTTTCTCTTGCTGATATGATGAATCACATTGATTGTTTTACGGGTGTTGAACCAGCCTTGTGTCCCGGGGATAAATCCTACTTGGTCATGGTGAATAATTTTCTTAATGTACTGTTGGATCCTATTGGCCAGTATCTTGTTGAGAATTTTTGCATCCATGTTCATAAATGGAGTATTTTTAAATTAAGGATATACTAACTAGATCATATAACACTTCTTCTTAAAACCCACCAATGGCTTCCCATTGCTTTCAAAATAAAATTCAAATTCTCTCCTGAACCTACAGAATTCTAGTGTAGCTCAGAGCCTAGACTCCAGAGTTTTAGTTCTTGCCCCTGTCCGCATCTCTAAATTCATCTCCTACCAGTCTCCCCTCCATTCAATATACTCTACCTATACTGGCCTTCTTGCTGTTCCTCAAACACAGAGTTTGTTTCTGCCTTAGGGACTTTTCACTTTGCTGTTACCTACACATAAAATGTTTTTCCTCCAGGTGTTTGGTTGGTTCTTGTCATTCACATCTCTGTTCAAATGTCTCCTCTTTAATGATGCCTCCTCTTACTATCTAGACTAAATTAGTATAAGTATGTGTGCACACACATGCATTGTATGTCATTCTATCACATACTGTTGTTTTCTTTTCTTTGTAACATTTACCATTATTTGAAATTATCTTTTGTCATGCTTTAATTATCTTCCTCCCCCTCTAGAATATAAAGCCTATTAGTAGAATGATTTTTGTCTGTTCTATTTATTGATTTGCAGCAAACATATTTGTTGCATGAATGAACAAACCAAGTAGGGGGTGATAGTGATGGAAAGTGGCAGGTGCCAGTGATTTTTTAAAGAGTCAGTATCCAGACTGATGATACCAACACTTAAAGAATATCAATGTCTCAGCTTACTTGTAAGCCTCAAATGCTTCCAAAAGTCTAAAACAAGGAAAGGAAAATCTAACTTATTAGCACTTTGAATGGCCCTTGACTCATTTGTACTGCCTTCTTTCTGCCTTTTCTCTGGGAACTCTCTTTGCTTCCCTATTTTGTTTTTCTCATCTCCTTGCTTTACATATCTCTGATTATGCCTTCAGCATGCCTGAGGCTTCATACCTAGGTATCTTAGTTCATCTTGGAGGCTTTGAAGCTAAAAAGAGTTGCTGGACCCTTCCTAGGATCCATTTTCTGCATATCCTTTTTTTTTTTCTCCCAAATCTTAGTGATAAATCCACTTTCTTAAACAGAGAACATTACACAGAGGTTTGGCCAAAATATTGCTATTATTTATTTATATATGCCAGACATTCTGAATTCAAGACAGAAAATCATTCACTTCTCACTCATTCAAGAGAAGCTACTCAAGAATTCTTTTTAAAATTGTCGAATAGGTTACTGGGTCTACTCTAATGTTATTGATTTTAGAATTTCTCACAGGTTTTAAAATAGAAATCAAACTAATATATGGGCTATGGTGTGAATCAACTATCTCATACTCACTTCCTAGCTAAGTTGGCATCAAATCAATCCAGTTAACCAAGTTACCATAAAGAACTATAGAAACATTGAAACACATACTTTAAACAAAGTACCTAGTTCTATAAACACACAACCAATTTCAAGTTTTGGTAGCTTAAGGAAGAGTCTAGATCAGGCAATTCTCTCTCAATTCTCTCAGCCCTGATTCACACTCAGCCTCAAGTCTATAATAAGCTGATCTTAAACTCATGAATGTTAGATTCACTCTTATTGACAGTTTAGGGCAACTGCTCAGCACCTTTTCTGCTTCATCTGTTCCAAAATCTCAGGAAGTTTGGGTGTGCTTTTGAATAAATTATGTTTCATGCTGACTTCAAAAAACCACCTCTAGCTTCTTCTCTAAAAACTATATCTAGTCCTCGTTGCTGAGAGTTATGTTACTTCCCCATCTGCTCTTTCCTAGTGTCAGCACTCACAGCATTCCATGCCCAGTGTGATACTGCAAATAAGAATCTCTGTTCAGCAAGACAGATTTTGCTATGACACTGTTCCCATATTTTTGCTTCCTTGGCCAACATTACTTCATTTTGTTTACCAGCAGAGTTGCCAGAGGTAGTGTCCTACTTATCTAGCCAAAGAAGCCTTTGATTGACTTCTGAAGGATTCTGGCACCGGAGATTCTAGGACAACATGCCAATGGATATGATTGTGACTGCCAGAGAAAGGCCATCCTGCTTCTTCCTCCCCCTGGCAACTAGGGAACCCTCTGTGCTTCCAGGTAGAGATGGAGATTTGAAACTCAGCCTCAGGGTTGGTTAGCTGATTTGAAATGAACTTTGTGAATACAATGCCCTATTACACCCTATAAACTAGTAAAGAAGGAATGTGAGGGTCGAAGGGAAGTGCTTCTATGTATTCAGTGTAAAAAGCTGGGCATTCAGAGGTTGTCTGCAATCTTACATCTGTTACTGGAGGCTGCAAGACAAACAGTGAGCAAGAAAGGCATATGCAGGGAAAATGGCAGTATTACAGTAAATGCCTTAGATATTTCCTGGGCAGTATCAGCACCAAAGGTTTAAAAGGTTTGCAATGTCTTTATCCATCACTATAAACTTCACTGTTCAAAAAAAAATCACAACCAAGACTGACCTTATTAGGCTGTCTCCCCACCTCTACCACATTCTTCCTGGATCAGAAGAGCAGAGGAGGAATCAGGGTTCTCAAACTACTCCACTCCTCCCAAGTGATGGAAACAGACCCTAACTGCTGCTCTACTGCATCAAGAAACTGAAATTGTATTTGAAGGCTTAGTTTGCTCAGAACCCAAAATATGATAAGAAGACTTCAGAAATCCATAACATGAGAATTCTGGTTATTGGCCTGCTTGAGGTGGCAATAACTGGGAGATGGGCCACTTGGGTACCTATAGACATTATGTAGCTTTGTTCAGGATGCCCTGACCCAACATAAAATGGAGTCTTCCTCCAAAGCTCCCTTCTTAAGCCAAAGCCAAAGGCTCTTATAAAACTGGAAAAAAAGAACAACTTTCAGTACAGGCTTCTCACACCCCCATTCTCTTTTCTGCGGGTGCTTCATTAATCCAGCTGCCAGAAACAACCCACTCACTTCAGTTCCTTGCTCTACTACAACCTGGTTATTAGTATACATTCATTCTTGTGACACCTTGGTCTCTAGATTCCAATAGGAACATCTCCACATACATGAAAAAAACTTTCTTATATCTATTCTATTTCTGAAAAATACTAAAGTTCTCATATCAACTTTTAGCAAAGACAGTGGTAGAGAATCCGAGCATCTAAATACTAATAACTCTCATCTAGCTAGAACAAAAGAGACCTAGAGTCTAGACCTTCCTCGGGATAATACTTGGCAAATCACTTTCCTTCTCCAGGCCTCAGTTTCTTTATTGTAAAATTAAGAGGTTTGACTCACATTGGAAAAGCCAGTTTATCATCTAAGTGCCACCAAGTGGCCTTTGCTGAAAAGTTTTCAGTTTTTCTTGTTTGTTTTTTGATGGCTTAAAGAACTTTTTTGAGGGCCACTTCCCCCTTCTTCTAAGGAAAAAAATAGATTCCCTCCATTTGCTTGCTTTATTGACAGACTTTTCCATTTTGCTGCCTTGAAGCAGCTTCTTTGAAAATGTGTATCACTCCACAAAGAAGGCAATTAAGCTACTGTCAGCCAAGAAAATGTAAGCTTATTGAAGGGAATGGAAAGGAAAAGGAAAAAGTTAGCTTCTCATCTTGGGATGCCACCAAACAGGGCAAAACCCAACCAGATGGCTTGCCAACAACAGGAGACCAATAGATGCTTTGGACATGACATAGAAAGAGGATAGGCTTTCCATCATCAGCTTACGACCTTCTCTAACAGTCTGCTACCAGGTAGAAGAGCATGAGACTTTTGTTTGTTTCTCTTAAAAAGAGTCTTCTCTCCTTCATCATGTTGGCACAATTGATCAATTCTTGACAAGACAGTATTAGATCAAACAGCAATGAGTCCCACTCAGATAATTAAACATGGCATAGAAGTAGGTGAGGATAATGAAGATGTCCTAAAAGAGGGACAGCAAGCCAGGCCTTTCATCATCTCTGGAACCCAAACTCCAACTTCACAATTTTATAAGTCTATAAATTAAACCTAGCACTCTTACTGAGTAACTACTAGGTGTCAAGCTCTGTTCTAGGTTCTAGAAGGGAAAACCAGGCAGCAAAAGCCTGAGTTCTGCCTTCAAGTAGCTCATGGTAGAGGTGAGATGATTAGATGTATTTGTACTAAACACTAGAGACTTATTTTAATGCACAATATGAACAAGGGTTGATCTCTCTAGAGATCTGGAGAACATTCTAGGATGCTGAGGTAATTCAAAACCATGGAGTTGTCAAGTCCCAAATTTGAGCTGCTGGGAGGAAGTAGGGCAGAGGAGAGGATTCTCAGGACATGCCAGGTTCAGAAGCCTGAAAATGGAATCACACATTTCAAGTGAAGGCAAGTCTGGAATCTGGGAAGATCATAGACAAAAACCTAGAGGCAGGAAAGTAGCCTGGTTCAAAGAGAGACATGGTGACATGAACCTGAAAGTCAAAGCCAATTAAACCAGGCAGGTATTGGATGGCCTATCAGACAGGGCAAAGGCACAGCAGCAGACAGAAGAATACCTAAGGAAGTCAAAGATCAATGTCAGTGTGACTGTCAAAAATCACACAAGGGACTAAGGAACAAAGGAATAATTATAGCTGTTTAGCGGCTTTTCCAATTTTTTTTCCATTCCCACAATATCTTTTAAGACAGAGCTTTTCAACATTGGCCACTAGAAGCAACTTGTGCCAAAGCCCAAGACCCACCAGAGACTCTCTAGGGCAGAGCTTAAGCAGCAGTATTTTTAAAAGCTACTCAGATAATTATAATGATTAGCAATGATTGAGCACCATTGTTTTAAGGTGAACAGCTTTAAGAGATTACCACAGGTTAACTTTTTTTTTTGAGATAATTTTTTTTCTTTTAATGAGGTTCAGGTTAACTTTAGAAAGGCTTCTGAGAGAATGTGAATATTTATCAGAGACTTCAAGGAATAACAGAACCCTTGGAGATTAGACATAGATAGATGGATATGTAGATGATAGATAGATAGATAGATAGATAGATAGATAGATAGATAGATTTCCAAAGGGGGTTTATTATGTGGAATTGGCTCATATAGTTTATGGAGGCTGCAAAATCCCACAATTTGCTGTCTGAAAGCTGGAAGCCCAGGAAAGCCAGTGGTGCAGTATAGTCTGAGTCTAAAGGAGTAAAAATCAGGGAAGTCAATGGTGTATATCCGAGTCTGAAGGCAGATTAAACGAAATGTCACAGCTCAGGCCATGAGGCTGAAAAAAAAGGGTAAATTCTTCCTTCCTATACCTTATTTTTCTATTCAGAACCTAAACATATTAGATGATGCTCACACACATTAGGAAGGGCAATCTGCTTTACTGAGTCCACTAATTCAAATGTTAATCTCATCTATAATCACCTTATAAACACACACAGAAATGATGTTTAATTTAAGCACCCCCATGGCAAATCAAGGTGACGTGAAAAAATAACCATCACAATAAGCAATATTTAGGACACAGATGGAAGGAAGTGGGTATTCTATAATGGAGGAATAAGGAACATGAAGGCAACAAAGGATGGTGGAAATTCTATATTTCACCATGCAGGAAAGGGGATTATCTGATATGATTCAGCAATAGCAAATGGAAAGCTACTGAAAGTCTATAAAAATGAGCCAAGGAGAGGAAAAGAAACCTAGGCTCCTTGAAATTTGGGTTAATCAAGTTGATCTTTAGCACCATGTGAGGGCTAGTTCAAATAAGGAATCTATATTCTTTTTTAAGATTTTATTTATTTATTTGAGTGATTGAGAGAGAGAGAGAGAGAGAGAGAGAGAGAGCACAAGTGGAGGGAGGGGCAAAGGGGAAGCAGACACCCCAATGAGCAGGGAGCCTGATGTGGGGCTCCATCCCAGGACCCTGAGATCATGACCTGAGCTGAAATCAAATGCTTAACTCAGCCATCCAGGCACTCTAAGAATCTATATTCTTGAAGGCTGTTCATGCCTGTATTCTTTGGCTCCTTCCTCCAATTTTCTATTGACAGTCCCTTTTGAAAAATTCCAAACTTGTTTCTGATTAAAATAAAGACATTTTTCCCAATTGGAGAAGATATGTAATACTGAAACTCTGTTCTCCAAGGTTAGAGGCCATGACCTTCTTCAGAGATCAGGAAATGATAGATTTCTTTATCAACACTGGACAGATAGGGCACACATTACATATTTACTGATACCACCCTGCTCAGCAGCTAGGTAAACATTAATCCCAAACTGATAATTGCAGACTTGCAGCACAAAGTGCTCCCAACTCTCTGTCAATATGGTTCTCTCAACAGATGGTCTATTTCCTGGCCCCAGAGAAAGCAAAAACCACTGGGTATAATCTCCCCCAACTTCATGGATGCCTCCCTCCATACTTTACTATATCCTTGTCACTGTCTACCTTCTTATCTCTCTGAGAGAGGCCCACCCCCTAGCTCAGACCTAACATCCACTTGGGCTCTTAATCCTATCATCTGTCTCCAGTGATGAACCTTTAACTCTCCCTTATTTTTAACTTCTAATTGGCTCATTCTCCTCCATAAATAAAAATCTAAAAATCTTGCTCATCTTAAACAAATTCCTGCCACCCTTGATACTCTATCCTTTCTTCACACTGTCCATCACCTCTGTTGACCAAACTTCTAAAGCAAGTAATCTGTCTTGATATCTCCTTCCTCGCCACCAACTCTCTCTTCAACCTATAAACCTGGTTTTCACTCTCACTGATCCACCAAAACTGTTCACACTGAAGTCACCAATGTCCTCCTTGTTTCCCAAATACAAGGAGCCTTCTCAGTTCTGTTCTTAACCCCCAGGAGCATGTGATGCTTGACAATTCATTTTTACATTTCCTCTTCTTTGGTTTCTATGATGCCACTTTCTCCTTGTTTTCCTCCTACCTCTCTGGCTTCTCTTTTCAATTTTCTTTCCAGTCTTCCTTACTTTACTCATATTTAAATATAGGTGATCCTCTGGATTCCACCCAAGCCTCTCTTGTCTTATTCTCGCTGGGAGATCTCATTGACTCCCAAAGTGTCTACTATATGCTATATGCTTATGACTCTCAAATACATATGTCAAGCCCAAGTTTCCTATAAACTTCATATTCATGCATGTAAATACTTGCTGGACACCATCACTTGTAATGTTCCACAATGAAGGGCAATCTAGCCTACTGGTTTATATTGTGGACTCTGATTCAAACTCTACCTCTGACATTTACAACTATGAGCAAGTGATTTGACCTTAATGCCGCAGTTTTCTTACCTGTAAAATGGGAATGAAAATAGTACCTACCTGTGAGAATTAAATGAGCTACTGAACATAAAATGTTCATCACAGGGCCTGATCCAGCAAGCATTCAATAAATGCTAATTATTGTTGCTAGTTTTTACTATTACTGCTGATTCGACATAACCAAAACTGAAAATAAAATTTCCAACCCTTTGACCTTGCTCCTCCTCCTGAATTCCCTAAAATAGTTAGTTAGTGGCACCACCATCCTCTCAGTCTAAATACAGAAACCCAAGAGCCACCCCGTCTTTCCCCAACTCTCCTCTTCTCTCCCTTCCTCTCCAATACCTTGCCCTCTCCCCTCTTCTCTCTTCCTCCTCCTCCTTCTCCTTGCCTCTTCCACAACTCCCTCACTAAAGGTCACCAAGTCCTTGAGCTCCTGCATCCTGAATGATACTCAGCTCTGCCCTTTCTTCTCTATCCTCTTACCCACTCCCATGACTCAGTTATTATATTCTTCATTACTTACACTTTCCCAGTGACTTCCTGACTACCTCTTCTTGCTTCACATATTGCCAATCCATCCTCCACTGTGTTTTCAGAGTAATCTTTGTAACACAAATCTTCATTTTACTTCTCTGCTCAAGATCCTTCAATCAGCTACAGCATAAAATCCAAACTTCTTTGGGTAGTATACTAGACCCTTCATAATCTGGTCCCTGCCTAAGTGTCTCTTGCCATATCTCCCACCACTTTCTATCTTGCCCATTTCACCCTCATAGTATATCCTTCAGCAGTTCTGAGTCATCTAACTGCTGAGTCATCTGTTTTCAGTTCTTGGAACAATCCCCTCTCTCATATTTCCATTTGGCAAACTCTTTTAATTCTAAAAATTTAGTTCAAATACTTCTTCTTACCCTCATGGATCTTGCAATCATGTGAGGGAGATAAACACTAAACAATTAAATAGATAAAATAATTTCAAAATGATGAGTGACATGAAGAAAATAAAACACAATGATGAGAAAGAAAGTACTTAACCATACAGTAGTTAGAACAGAGCTCTCTGAAGAGGTGGCATGCAAGCTGAGATCTAAATGATTTGAATGAGACAGGCAGGAAAATACCTGGAAGAAGAACAATACAAGCTCCTAAAAAAAAGAATATCTTGTTTATTGAATGTAGCCAGTAAGTACAAAACAAAATAAGGTGGATAGTGCTGAGTACAGGCCAAATCTTGGAGGGTCTTTTAGTAAAAGTGAGGAGTTACTTTATTTTAATGTTTTTTCCTTCCTTCCTTCCTTCCTTCCTTCCTTCCTTCCTTCCTTCCTTCCTTCATTCCTTCCTTTCTTTCTTCCTTTCTTATAAAATCTAAAAAGAACACATTGATTTTAGCAAAATAGTAGGTTTTTTTTAATTCTACATGTGATTAAAAGCAACCAGAAGAGAGACAAAGTGTGATTTACATTTTTAAAAGATCACACCAGAGTATAAATTTTTGGAAAAAGTGAGTGTGTTGTAAGAGGAGGTAAGAGTGGAAGCAGGGAGACCAGTTAGGAAATAATTATAGTGGTCTAGATGAGATATGATGGAGGGATGAACATAAAAGTGGCAGTCAAGATAGAAAAGTGATAGAATTTATGACACATATAGGAAGTAGATAGGACTGGAAGGTTTTGGAGAGTGAGAGAAAGAAATCAAGAAT
The DNA here is from genome assembly GCF_053574225.1 of Canis aureus. Classification (NCBI taxonomy): domain Eukaryota; kingdom Metazoa; phylum Chordata; class Mammalia; order Carnivora; family Canidae; genus Canis; species Canis aureus. The sequence goes on from NC_135649.1 coordinate 46,258,510, forward strand.
GATTAGTTTTCTGGCTTGAGCAACTAGATAGATGGTTGTACCCTTTACTAAGATGGAGACTACTAGGGAAGGAATAAATGTGGGATGAGAGAATGGAAATCAAAACACTTACACCTCTACAGGTATTCTAACCAAATTATTGTAGACTCTGGAATTCCAGTCTATATCATATTTTTAGCCAAACCTTCGTTCTACATTCTGTGTCAAAACCCATTTGTCTCCAGCACACTATCTGCAGGTCATCTAAATACTCTAGAAACAACTTATTTGGTGCTACTTTGGCCATCACTGAAATAAAGTAATTTTACTTCTCTCCAGCACTGAACCTTGTGTCTCTTACTGACATCCTAGCTTGAAACAATAAGGGCTAGAAAAGATTCTTTGGCAATAGTCTTTAAGAACCTCTGCAAACTAGAAAATAATGAAGGGATACTACTAACTAGCTGCTCAAAGAAGTCCTATTTGAGTTGGCGAGTAGCATTAGATGAAAAAGTCAGATTAAAGAGTGGAAAAGTTTTGAGGAAACTCCATACTGCTTTCCTCAATGGCTGTACCAGTTTTCATTCCTGACAACAGTGTACAGGGTTCCTTTTTCTCCACATCCTCACCAACACTTTTTGTTTTCTTGTGCTTTTGATTTTAGCCACTCTGACAGGTGTGAGGTGATATCTCATTGTAGTTTTGATTTGCATTTTCCTGATGATAAGTGATATCGAGTGGTTTTTCATAGGTCTGTTGGCCATCTGTATATATCCTTTGGAGAAATATGTCTTGTCTTCTGCCCATTTTTTAATTGCATTATTTGGGGAGTTGTTTTTGTTGTTGAGTTGTATAAGTTCTTTATATATGGAATTTAAGAAACAAAACAAATGAACAAAGAAAAAAACAGACAAAACAAGAAACATACTCTTAACTATAGGCAACAAACAGATGGTTGCCAGAGGGAAGATGGAGGTGGGGATGGGTGAAATAGCTGAAGGAGATTAAGAGTACACTCATCTTGATGAGTACTGAATAATATATAGACTTGGTAAATCATTATATTGTATACCTGAAATTAATGCAACACTGTATATTTACTATACTGGAATTATTTTTTAAAGAGGGAAATATGAGTGTATTGTAAAAAAAAAATAGAGGCAGGTAGTATGAATACTATTTTCAGAAACTGGCAATAAAAAGAAGCAAAGAGAAGGGTTCCTGGGTGGCACTTTCAGTTAAGTGTCCAACTCTTGGTTTCAGCTCAGATTATGATCTCATAGGTCATGAGATCAAGCCCTGCAGTGAGTCCGTACTGGTTTCTGAGCTCAACATGGAGTCTGCTTGAGGATTCTCTCTCTGCCCCTCCACCAACTAGCATGTGCTTGTGATCAAGCTTTATCTCTCAACTAAATAAATAAGTAAAACTTTTTTAAAAAAAGCAAAGAGATAAGAGAGTAGTTCTGAATGATTGAGAAACTTCTATTTCACTCTAGAGGAGATACAAGTAAAAGGTAATGAAGAAAGAAAGACTGAGGATATTAGAGAAAGAGCAGAAATTGATGAAGCACAGCCCCACCTTAGGAAGGAAAAGGGAAATTTAAAACCCAGGTGGAGGAACTAGCCTTAAAAAGAAGAGGAACACTTCTCTGGCTGAGACAAGAGGGGAAACTTACAGAAAACTAAAGATACAGAGAAATTCTGAGCAAATGAAGAAAGTAATAATGATTTATATATATATTATATATTATATAATATATATCATTATATATTATATTATGTATATTATATAATACTATATATCATTATATAAATATAATTTTATATATTTTATATTTATATATAAATATAATTATATATAATACATAATCATATATATAATTATATATATATATATATATATATATATATATATATATATAGTGTTCCATGATAGATAGCCTTTATCTTCTCATAAGGTACCAAACAAGATCATCTGCCAAGAGTGTAAAGGTGTAGGATTGGGAATTTGTACAGAAAATATCTGGAACATCCATTGTGATGAATATGATATCAACAAAGATAATTAGAATAATTGCTGATGGAACAGAAATGGTAGAGAGTAGATGAAGTATAAAGGTACAAGAGCAGAAAACATTATTTTGTAGTCCAACTAGTCAACAAATGTTTGTACCTTTCTTCCACAACTACCAGTATCCCAATACCAAAAAAGACAATAAGCAAGGTAGGGAAAGGCCTAGTGAACATGTGGCAAAGTCAGGGTGTAGAGTCCAAGGATACCAAAGCAACCATCAGTGGTATGGCTGACTATGAGATCTCTGGTGGGCAGGGAGGTAAGGACAGACAGGAAAAACAATGTGAACTAGGAAGAGTTGAGTATCTAGGGTTGTGTTTATGATAGAGGGTTGCAATATGGGTGGTGGGAGCAGATTCAGTCTGAATGAAGGGCAAGATGGTTAAAGGATCAGAGTTTACGGAGGGGCTAGCTCTGATTTTGAAATCAAACAGATGAAATAATACAAAATTCATAAATATCAAAGGTGTTGTTGTGGTTGGCTGAAGTGGAGTAGGGAGGAACTGTATAGTTGGAAAGAAGGTCAAAGTGTTGACCTGGCCACCTACCTAAATGAAAGGAAATAAGATTGTTGGGAGTGAGGCAGGCACAGAAGTCAAGGAATATTTGAAAGGAAGTCACAGAAATGAGAAGATAGGAAAACTAGAAAAAACTTCTCATGGAGCATCTATACTTACAGTTCCCAACTATTACCATATCACTTATTTCTCCAAGCTCAAAATGAGAGATTTTTTTTCTTACATTGTAGATACAGAAACTGAGTTCCAAAGAATTTAAATAGCATCCAAGTTAACAGACCAAAAGCTGTGTCAGACACTGGAATCTGGAATTAAAATATGGAGCTTCATGTGCTTTCCAAGTCAGTAGATGCCATTACCTTCCATTATAATTACTGCCTACTAAAATCCTGGCCCCTGAGTTCTACCTATCCATTTCTGCCTCTGCTTTTCTGGAAAGGAGGTAAATATGGGTGATTAGGCTTCAGCATGGATCAATGGATTATTTTCTTCTTGTTTTCAAGGACGTTCTGAGGCAACTGTTCCTAGAAAAATAATAGAGGAGCGATGCAACTTCATACTTATTACCTTATTAAGCATAAATGTCATAAAAAAGGGCAAGTTTATTGAGATTTATTAGGCTCCATTAATAGGTTTAAATATGTTGAATCCATATCTAGTGTTTGTATAAATACAGGTGTCAAGAACACAAAGGTAAGATAATATGTAATTGAAAGCAGAGGGAAGAAACTGACAGCAAGTCTGTAAGTGATAACAAGCTCTGTGAAAGAAACATCCTTCAGAAGTTGCCACTGCCTAAGGAAACACAAGCACAGCCTCAAAACACATCATTCCATCTGTCTGATAGCAACACTGCTGTGGGAAGAAGTGTCTAAATGCCACCCAAATTATCTCTGAGTTAGTTTTCCTGAGGGACACCAAAGGTAACTATGGGATGGCTCATCTCCCCACCCTAAAAAAGGCAGTCACTTCTGCAACAAAAATCCTGGAGGGCTCCTAAATTCTTCAGTTACTTTTTGTCTGAAAATTGGCTGAAGAAGTTTAGAAGAACTACTTAGTTCAATCAAGTTAGTTGTTTAATGTGATGATATAAGATGAAAGATGATCAAATACCTTTTAATCAATGACTTGGATGATGATGGTGATAATAATGATGATACTATTGCTGCTTCTGTTGCTGACAACTAACAGGTATTAGGTGTATACTGTGGTCAGGCACTGACCTAAGCATAGGCCCATTTCCCACCTATCTGACCTCATTACTTATAAGTTTCATTGGACCTAAACCTTAGCATGCCTAAAATAAGACAAATAACTTTTCAGGAAGCCTACAATCTAATAGAGGAAGACAAATAATAAATAAGGAAACAAATAAATATATAAGATCAAGCAGCCATGACCACTACAAAGAAAATAAATTATGGCAATATGACAATGACCAGATATGAGATGGTAACATGTACCTATTTCAGAAGAGATTTTAAATAACTTTGAAAAGAGATGACCTTTAAACTTGAGACCTCAATAATGAGATTGAGCCGGCAACGAGCAAACCTGGGAGAAAGCACTCTAAGAACAACAATGCAGTGGCCCACTTGCAGGAAGAAGCTTGATGTGCCTAAGAAAGAGAAAGAGGCCAGTGTGACTGGAACTCAGTTAATAATGAGGGTCAGGGTGGAGAATTAGTACAAAATGAGTGGGGTAGGCAGGGGCAAGATTATGCAGGGTCTGATGGGCCATTTAAGAAGTTAAGGGTTTGTTCTAGATGCAATGGGAAGCTATTAGAGGATTTTTTAAATTTATTTTTTATTGGTGTTCAATTTGCCAACATATAGAATAACACCCAGTGCTCATCCCATCAAGTGCCCCCCTCAGTGCCCATCACCCAGTCACACCCACCCCCGGCCCACCTCCCCTTCCACCACCCCTAGTTCGTTTCCCAGAGTTAGGAGTCTCTCATGTTCCGTCTCCCTTTCTGATATTTCCCACTGATTTTTTTCTCCCTTCCCCTTTATTCCCTTTCACTATTTTTTATATTCCCCAAATGAATGAGACCATATAATGTTTGTCCTTCTCCGATTGACTTATTTCACTCAGCATAATACCCTCCAGTTCCATCCACGTCGAAGCAAATGGTGGGTATTTGTCGTTTCTAATGGCTGAGTAATACTCCATTGTACACATAAACCACATCTTCTTTATCCATTCATATTTCAATGTACACCAGGATTCCTTCCACAGTTTAGCTATTGTGGACATTGCTTCTATAAACATCGGGGTGCAGGTGTCCCGGCATTTCACTGCATCTGTATCTTTGGGGTAAATCCCCAGCAGTGCAATTGCTGGGTCGTAGGGCAGATCTATTTTTAACTCTATGAGGAACCTCCACACAGTTTTCCAGAGTGACTGCACCAGTTCACATTCCCACCAACAGTGCAGGAGGGTGGGGGATCATTTTATACTTTTTCCTCTTTCTCATCTCTCACATCTGGTTAACCACTAAGTTCTGTCTCTTTCGTCTCCAAAATATATCCAGAATTTGAAAACTTCTTCAAACTTGGACATTTTAACCCCCTCTTCCAAGTCATCATCCTCTCTAGCCTTGACTACTGCAACATCCAATTGTTTGGCATCCTTTTCTCATTCTAGTCCTCCTCCTATGTACACGATAGGCATGAAATCAGATCATATGCCCCTTCCCCTTAAAATCCTCTAATAGATGTGGTCTATGTATACAATGGAATATTACTCAGCCATTAGAAATGACAAATACCCACCATTTGCTCCGACGTGGATAAAACTGGAGGGTATTATGCTGAGTGAAATAAGTCAGTCGGAGAAGGACAAACATTATATGGTCTCATTCATTTGGGGAATATAAAAAATAGTGAAAGGGAATAAATGGGAAGGGAGAAAAAATGAGTGGGAAATATCAGAAAGGGAGACGGAACATGAGAGACTCCTAACTCTGGGAAACGAACTAGGGGTGGTGGAAGGGGAGGTGGGCCGGGGGTGGGTGTGACTGGGTGACGAGCACTGAGGGGGGCACTTGATGGGATGAGCACTGGGTGTTATTCTATATGTTGGCAAATTGAACACCAATAAAAAATAAATTCATAGAAAAATAAAAAATAAAATAAAATAAAATGATCCCCCATTTCTGGCTTAAATAATTAAGTAGATGGTGTTGCAATTGTCTAAGATGAGAAAGTCTTGCAAAGCACAGGTTTGAAGGTGGCATAGAATCAATCAAGAATTCTTCATGGAACAACCTAAGTTTGAGAAGCTAGTGACATATTAAAATGAAGATGTCAAGTAGGCAAGTAAATATAGGTATTAGAAGCAATCATAAAGAAGAAAGGTGAGGGCACCAGGGTGGCTCAGTAGTTTAGTGTCTGCCTTTGGTTCTGGTCATGATCCCGGGGTCCTGGGATCGAGTCCCACATCAGGCTCCCCATGAGGAGCTTGCTTCTCCCTCTGCATATGTCTCTGCCTTTCTCTCTGTGTCCCTCATGAATAAATAAATAAAATATTTTTAAAAAGAAGAAAGGTGAAGTGTCTAAATAAACTAGTGTCAGATACATTTCCCCACAAATAATTACACAAATAATTATCAATGTTTGTAACTCCCACCAAAATATAAGTTCCATGAGGGCAGCAATCTTGTCTATCTTATTCTCTTTGTACCAACCACTAGGAAATAGTACATATCCAACAACATTTATGGTAAGCAGAGAGGAAGATATGTGCAGAAATTCATCCTCTGACTAGGTCAGGTTTTAAATGGAAAGGCATTGAATATCCACTCTCTGCTCTTCCCCAAGAAGGAGAACTACTGATCTTGTTGGTTCAATCTAAGAACACTTTTTTTTGGGGGGGGGCACATTTTATAGAGGCAGAGCTTTCAAAGAGGCCCAAGACTGATTACAATCATTTCCTTCTTCCCACACAGCAGGAATGACAACAGCCAGAGCTAGCATCTCTATGAGAGAACACCAGCTGTCCTCTTTGCTTCTCAGATAGAGAAGAATGTTCTTTAGTTATGTGAATACAAGGACTTATATTTCTTTGCTGGAATCTTCAGTTTGCATGCATCATTTCAGGTATCAATAAACTATAGCACTTGGGTCAAATTTGGTTCCCAGTTGCTTCTGTATGACCAGAAGGCTAAGAAAGATGTTTACATTTACTAATATTGGAAAAATCAAAAGAAGAATAATATTTCATGAAACGTAAAAATAATATTACACACTCATGCACATTCATTTGCATATTGCCTATGGCTGCTTCAGTGCCACAATAGCAGATTTGAATAGTTGTGACAAAAACCATATGGCCTACTAAACTGAAGATACTTACCACGTGGCCCTTTACAAAAAAGTTTATAGAATCCTGCACTATATAAAAGGAAAACAAAAGACTCCTGCACTATTTAATTTCATGCTGACCACAGAAAAATATGTATCACTTGGGCAATATATTAATTCCCATTTTACAGAAGATAAAGGTAAGACTCACAACAGCCTGTAAGTAGTAGAACATGTATTCAAACTCAAAAAGACACAGCAACAAAAATAGCAACAACAATGATATATAAGGGTGCCTGGGTTACTCAGTTGTTTAAGCATCTGCTTTTGGCTCCAGTCATGATCTCCAGGTCCTGGGACTAAGCTACACATCAGGCTTCCTACTCATTAGGGAGTCTACTTCTCTCTCTTTTTCTCCCTCTGCCCCTCGCCACTCTCTTGTTCTCTCTCTCTCTCTCTCTCTCTCTCTCATAAATAAATAAATAAATAAATAAATAAATAAATAAATAAAATATTTCTAAAAACAAAGATATATAATATTTTTAAATATCACTGAGTGTTCACCAAGTGTCAGAACCAATACAAAGGAGTTTCCATGATTTAATCCTTTAATCACATAATCTTCACCACAATTCTGTATGAAAGATACTATTATTATGATCCCCATTTCATGGATGAGGAAAATGAAAATCAGAGCGATCAAGTGACTTAGCCAAAGTCTTATTTTAAGACAACCAGAATTCACAGCCAGCTCTGAAGGCTCTGAAGGAGCTCTGAAGGAGCTGAACCTTAATATCCATCTATCTAACCAGTAAACAGGAAGTTTACCTAGGTACTGATCAGATCAGAGTTTAAATGGAAAGGCACTGAAGACCCTCTCTCTTCCTCATTCTACAAGCCTGTTTTTCTTTTTTTTTAAAGATTTTATTTATTTATTCATGATAGACATAGAGAGAGAATGGCAGAGACACAGGCAGAGGGAGAAGCAGGCTCCACGCAGGAGCCCGACCAGTACTCGATCCCAGGACTCCAGGATCGCGCCCTGAGCCAAAGGCAGGCACTAAACCACTGAGCCACCCAGGGATCCCCCAAACCTGTTTTTCAAGCTGGACCAGGCTGAATGATTATCTACATGGAGAGGTTGAGATATGTATGTGGAGTTCAGATGAGAGCTCAAACTGAAGAGATTAAATTTGGGGGTCATGAGAGAGGATGTGATCAGTCACTGAGAGTATGGAGAGTGAAAAGAGAACAGGATCAAGTATAAGAACTCAAAGAAACAACATTAAGAGAGAGACAGAGAAATGAGTGCCTGGAAAGATGAAGGAAACTATGGGAATAGCTCACAAAAGCAAAGGAGAGACCAATTGTCCAGAAAGGAGTGATCCACAAAAACAAATGCTACAAGGGAGGCCAAGGATATATAAGCACAGAAGACTGTCCATCTAATTTAGCAACATGGAGTTCATCAGTAATCTTAGTAAAAAGACAATGTAGTAAAGTGATATAAGTGAAAACAGACTGCAGTAGGTTCAGCAAGCCAGAGAGAGGAAAGGAAGCTAAAGAATGTGGAGAATTCTTTCAAAAAAGGTGGCTATGTAACATCATATTCAATGGGGAAAAATTGAGAGTTTTTCCTTTAGGGTCAGTAACAAGACAAGGATATCCACTCTCACCACTTTTATTCCACATAGTACTATAAGTCCTAGCTACAGCAATCAGACGGTAGAAGAAATAAAAATCCAAATGGGTAAGGAAGAAGTAAAATTTTCACTATTTGCAGCTGATACACTAGATATCAAAAACCCAAAAGACTCAACCAAAAACTATTAAACTGATAAATTCAGTGAAGTCACTGGATACAAAATCAATGTACAGAAATCTGTTATATTTCTATACCACCAAACATGAAGCAGAAGAAAGAGGAATTAAGAAAACAACTTTACTTATAATTTCACCAAAATAATAAGATATCTAGAATAAACCTAACCAAAAAGGTAAAAGACCTGACCACTGAATAAATCAATGATGAAAGACATTAAAGACAGGATGAGCATTGGGTGTCATACTATACGTTGGCAAATCAAACTTGATGGGATGAGCACTGGGTGTTATGCTATATGCTGGCAAATTGAACACCAATAAAAAATAAATTTAAAAAATTAAAATTAAAAATTATATATATATATTTTTAAAAGACATTGAAAATGATAAAAATAAATGGAAAGACATTCCATACTCATGGATTGGAAAAACAATATTGTTAAAATGTCTATGCTACCTGAAGAAATCTACACATTTAATACAACCCCTATCAAAATACCAACAGCATTTTTTACCAAACTAAAACAAACAATCCTAAAATTTGTATGGAACCGCAAAGACCCTGAAGAGCCAAAGCAATTTTGAAAAAGAAAATCCAAGCTAGAGGCATCACATTTCCAGACTTCTAGTTATATTACAAAGATATAGTAATCAAAACATTTTATGATACTGGCATAAAAATAAGCATATAGATTAATAGAACAGAATAGAAAACCTAGAAATAAACCCACAAGTATATATTCAACTAATCTTTGACAAAGTAGGAAAGAATATCTAATGAGAAAAAGTCTCTTCAACACATGGTATTGAGAAAACTGGATAGCTACATGCAAAAAATGAAACTGGAGCACTTTCATAGGACAGCTATACACCAATAAATTAGGCAATCTAGAAGAAATGGACGCATTTCTGGAAAGCCACAGACTACCAAAACTGGAACAGGAAGAAATAGAAAACCTGAACAGGCCGATAACCAGGGAGGAAATTGAAGCAGTCATCAAAAACCTCCCAGGACACAAAAGTCTAGGGCCAGATGGCTTCCCTGGGGAATTCTATCAAACGTTTAAAGAAGAAACCATACCTATTCTACTAAAGCTGTTTGGAAAGATAGAAAGAGATGGAGTACTTCCAAATTCGTTCTATGAGGCCAGCATCACCTTAATTCTAAAACCAGACAAAGATCCCACCAAAAAGGAGAATTATAGACCAATATCCCTGATGAACACAGATACAAAAATTCAAAACATTTTATGATACTGGCATAAAAATAAGCATATAGATTAATAGAACAGAATAGAAAACCTAGAAATAAACCCACAAGTATATATTCAACTAATCTTCGACAAAGTAGGAAAGAATATCTAATGAGAAAAAGTCTCTTCAACACATGGTATTGAGAAAACTGGATAGCTACATGCAAAAAATGAAACTGGAGCACTTTTCTCACACCATACTTGAGGTCTCATGTTCAGGTCTTTTATCCATTTTGAGTTTATGTTTGTGTATGGTGTGAGCTGTCCTATGCACTCTTAATCACTATATTTTTATAACATACTTTCTAGGGAAACCCACCCACTTCCACCTCTGTCCTCTTGTTCTTTGACTGTAATGGCTATTACTAGTTCTTTGGCTCTTCCATATGTTCTAGAAGGAGCTTGTCAAGTTCCATGGAAAACTTTGTTGACAATTTGAATGAAATTGTGTTGAAACTAAAGATGAATTTAGGGAGAATTCACTAATCGCTGGTATTGAGCCTTTCTATCCATAATATATCTCTCAATCATTACAATGTTTCCTATAAAGGGCTTGCAATTTTTAAAAAATTCTTGATTGCCTTATATTTGTGGTTGCTATCAAATGTTTTCATTTTTATTGTACTTCCTAACATTTCTAATAATTGTCCCTGATGAATAGAAATGGATTTGATTTCTGCGTATTTAATCTGTCAACCTTGCTATATCCTTATTGCTTCAAATACTTTATCCTCAGATACTTAAAGCTCTTTATAGTAGAAAATCTGAAAATGTACAAATGACAGTTTATTTCTTCCTTTCCAATTATATATTTTATTTCTTTCCCTTGTCTTTTGTACAGTAACTAGTCCTTCTAACATAATACTGAATAGAAGAAATGAGAGTCAGCCTCCTCATTTTCTTTCTTAAAAAGGATAAATTCAATACTCATCCATCAAAAATGATGTTTGGTGTTAAGGCTTACAGATTTCCTGTAACAGGTTATAAGAGTTTCCAATTATATCTAGTTTGCAAAAGCTTTATTTTTTTAAATCAATGGACTTTTTTGCCTGATACTTTTTCACATCTATTGAGATCATCATATATTATTTTATGTTAATGCACTGAATTACATTAATTTATTTTCCTTTTCTTAAATATTTTATTTATTTATTCATGAGAGACACACAGAGGGGGGGGCAGAGACACAGGCAGAGGGAGAAGCAGGCTCCATGCAGGGAGCCTGGTGTGGATTCAATTCCGGGGATCCAAGATCACGCCCCAGACCAAAGGCAGGTGCTAAACCATTGAGCCATCCAGGGATGTCCCATTAATTTATTTTCTAATGTTAAATTGACCTTATATTTCTAGGATAACCCTTGCTCTGTTCTAAAATATTATCTTTCTTATATTTTCTTGCATTTAATTTTATAATATTCTCCTTAAGATTTTTACATCTGCATTCGGGAGCAACATCGTCCTGTAATTTTACTTTCCTTAATTATCCTTCTCTAATTTTGTTCTTGAGGTTTTAGGGCTCACTAGAAAAAGTTGAGGTATATTCCCTGTTTTACTTTCTCTAGAATAATCTGTATAAAGTTGACATTATTACATTAAGTGTTTGAATTTTAAACAATCTAAGCCTAGTGTTCTCATTATGGGACAGTTTTAAAGTATTTTTGTAGGACTAGCTAGTTCTCATTCGCCATTACACTGGGGGTGAGGTGTCTTTGGACTCCCGGCTTTATTCAAGGATTCCTGTAAAAACCATCTGTCTTGGCTCTACACTTTACCTCCTGTTACCCATTCCCAATACAGTTTTTAAGGGAGAAGCTCAAAGTCTCTAGAATTCAAGAAAAACCCTGAGGGAAAAAAGTTCAAAAGCTAGCTTACTTCTCAGGTTTCTCCTGTTTTCAACTACTTTTTGGCCTCTGTAAAATCCTTCCTTTTGTGCCAACTCAGCAAAGCCGGCCATATACTGGAGATAGAAGTTTCTACAGGCTTCTCTGAAACTAAAGACATATATTCTGTGAAATCTCAAAGTGGGTCTCTCCTTTAGTTTCCTACATTTATTTGACCACAGAAATCTTTTCTCTTAGAGAACTTTGACGAATAAATGCTCCATAGATCACACCTTGCTAAACTCTGTGATCAGTGGTGTTATAAGTGCTCTTCCACCTCTTGCATGCTATAGCTCTGTCCTTTTGTATCTTTAGAGAAAAATCATAGCCTTACATGAAAGTGAAATTATTCAGTTATTCACTTTGAGGCAGTAAAGATTAGTGTTGTCCAGAACAGCTCTGCAATTTTAAGCAGGCAGGGCAGCAAAACATGCCAACGCTCATACAGGAGACATTCTTGAGCCTGTTAGAAAGCATATAAGGCTGATGAAATCATTTTAAACAAGAATAATTATTAAAATCAAATACTTAGATTTCTGGCTAAGTATGGATAACTAAACACACATGTTTATCTCCCTCTACTCTCTCCTGAATACCCACTAAAATGACAATAAATGAATAAAATGCATACACACAAAGAGAATGGAAAGGGAGAAAATAGCAGATGTAAACATCTTAGAAAAATGGGTAGCTGATACCTAAGTAGTAGCTGACTTAGCAGGTTAGATAAATTTTAAATCTAAGTCTGTAGTAATAGCAGTCATCAAGTAGCAAGCCTATCTTGGCCTCAAAAATCCAAAAAAGGCTCAAGAATTATAAATACAAGATATTACTGAAGGAAGAAATACAGAAGGGGGCTGGTGACAGTCAACTACTTCCTACTCTACCCAGATTAATTTTCAATAAGGTTAAATCAGACACGATCTGGACTTGGGGATCCCAGGAACAGCTGAAGATGCACATGAATGATCTTATTGGGAAAAAAGCATTAAGTAAATATACAGATGACAAATAGTGAGACCCTCAGCTCTCCTCCCTCACGCATCTCTCACAATAGCAGCAGATATGATTATACTGCCCAGGCAGAAATCTAAAGAATGCTTCTGCAGGGATACTGAACAGTCTGTGAGAAAAGAATTATAGATATTAATAGGGGACTCCTAATCTAAAAATTGCATCTTCACATAGTTATCCAGTGCAATTTTTACTTGCTGTCAAGTCCTACCCACAGATAAATGTCCATTCATGTCCTTTCATATTTACTAATGCCTCACAATTAAACATAAATAACAGCCAGGAATCACCAAACATTTTAGGAAAGACACTAACAAAAAAGGCTTTAAAAAAGTAGGCAATAAAAATAATGCTAGGAGTAATAAAAACTATGATTAATAATCCCAGGGAGATCAAAGAGAGTATATCCATGAACCAAGAACAGTATGCTATAAATAGAAATAACCAGAGAATAAGAAAAAGCTTTTAGAAATTAAACATATGGAATAAAATATACGTGAGAAGATTTTAAAGATAAAATGGGAGAAAACTCTCAAAAAAGAAGAAATAGAGACAAAGAGTTGTAAAATAGATAAAATAAAAAATTACATTAGGGGAAACTGGATAAAGGGCATATGAGAACTCACTGTAAAACTAAAATCATTTCATGGGGCACCCAGGTGGCTCAATGGTTGAGCATCTATCTGCCTTTGGTTCAGGTCGTGATCCCAGGGTCCTGTGATCTAGTTCCACATTGGGCTCCCCACAGGGAGCCTGCTTCTCCTTCTACTTATGTCTCTGCCTCTCTCTGTGTGTCTCTCATGAATAAATAATAAAATAAAATCTTTTTAAAAATTAATAAATAAAACTAAAATTATTCCAAAGTAAACTGTTTAAAAAGTCCAATTATTTTTTTAAAAAGGCTTAAATAGCTCTCCACTTCCTATAACTGTGTCTAATATGATAGCCAGCAGGTCAGGTGGCCACTGAGTACTTGAAATGTGGCTATTCTAAATTGAAATATGCTATAAGCATAAAATATATATTGGATTTTTGAAGCTTAATATATAAAAAATAAAATATATCACTATTTTATATTATAGATTACATGTTAAACTGATAATATTCTAGATATACTGACTTATATTATTAAAATTGAAAAATGTAAAGAAACAAATGTTCACAGAGTGAGCTCTGCCTATATTAACCTGAAGCTACCACTACTCATAGAAATCTACCCCCACAAAGAATTAGTCATCAATGGTCAGTGAAGAGAGGTAATAGCCAGTTTCCAACAAGAGGCAGAGACTGAGCCAGAGGTTAGTTATGTTGGCCTAGGCTATTAGTTGGTGGGGGAAATGGACACATACTATCCTTGGCTACTTTCCCTATTTGTCTTATTTTCACACTGCTTCCTCTGATGTCTTTTCATCATATCAGCATAGAACCTTTACAACTGTTGTTGAAATGGCACCCCTTTTGGTCATTGTGTTCATGGGAACGACCTCCTTTCATACTGCTCACCTCAACCCAGCTCTGCTCCTGACACTATGATGCCCAGTATTTTACACTGAATGTAATGGGGTTCTGCATCTCATTTTGTACATCAGGGGAAAGTGTCTTAATAGCTTCAAATTCCAAAGATTAGTACACTATGTTAAAAGGCCGATAACCCAACAACAACAACAACAAAAATAGTCTCAAGAATGCAACAGTTCACTGAAAAGGAATTTCAATGGCTCTTAAACATATGGGAGAATGTGCAACCTCATTAATAATAAGAGAATCACAAAATAAAACCTAAATATCCCTTTTTATCTACTAGATTGGCAAAAAATTAAAAAATCAGATAATTCACAATGTGGTAAGGCTATGGAGAAAGGCATTCTCATATATATGGCAAAAATGCAATGCTATCGATAGGGATTTAGTTGAAAAAATAGGACATATTTATTAAAGAGAATAGTGCACATCTATAAAAAGGAATGATGAAGTCCTCCCAATACTGACATCAAAATATTTCCAAGATACCTTAAGTGAAAAAAGAAAAGGGCAGAATGATGTGTATACTATATTACTATTTATGTAGAAAAAGATGGAGATAACCCTATATTCATATTTGCTGGTGTATGCAAAATAAAACTTTAAAATACTTAGGAAACTGATAACTGCTTTGGAGGATCCTTATAAAAAATATTTCTCTTCCCCTCAGGAACTTATGCACTCCGGACAAATCCAGTCTTTTTCTGATTCCCTTCATCCACCAACCTTTTAGAGGAAGTCGGTTACCCACATCACTCTACTACCCCTTCTATACACCTGTCTTGCTCTTCAGCATCCTATTCATCTCCCAGGCTTGTGCTAATAAACTATTTTGAATTCTGTTAATGGCTTCATGTGGGGAAGCTCCTGTTCATAAGATTTTAAGAAGCACTTTTAAAATCTTACACACAATTACAGGTTGTGGTTTGGAGGTAACTACCTCCCAAAGGTAGCCTTGTAAGGCTGACTAGAAGACAAGGGCTGAAAAAGATGAAGCCAACTTTCATGTATTTATGGCTTTGCAAAGGCCTTGCACTTTGCAAAAATTCAAGCAGTAAATGAGAGATCCAATATGGGGTAATGTGACCCACTGAAATCAAGTCCTCAAATCCAAAAAACAAAGCCCTACAAAGAATGTCTTTAGAGTCTGAGGCTTTAGAAATTTTAAACTTACAATCACTTCTGTGAGCTTTGAAGGTCATATGCTGAAAAGGAATATATAATATTTGGTTTTATAGCTTTCTCCCCAAGCTCCACTTTTCTTCCAATATCCAGCTTTTTTCAAAGGCCCAAAGAGCCCCCCTTGAATAGGCCTCCATCATTGGAGGAAAAAGGCAGTGCCTCCATCCAACCAGAAGGTGAGATAGATGATATGAATGCTTTTATAGGAGGTAAAGACTGAGCAGAGACAAAAGATGATGAAGCTTGCAGACGTGAAGAAGCCTCAATGCAGCCACCACTCCTTTTTTTGAAGATAAAGGCACTGGTGGAAAACAATGAGCTGGGACCATTAAAGCCTTTGAAATCCCTGGGCAGCCAAAGCTCATTGGGCTCATTATGGCAGCCTTCTAAGTAACAGCCTCTGCTAGGCTAGGCTAAGTGGGTATCTGATTCATTGGAATGTGTTCAATTCTTTCTCAGCAAAAACTATTAAATGCTGGGTTTATTTCTGTTTATTTTTTGAAAGGGGTTGAAGAATAAACACTATTTATGAAAAGGCTGGCGCTTTGAAAGAAGGAGAAAAATATCTGCTGACAGACATGAAAACATACAAGTTCACAGACTTTCAATCATTCTCCACACCTCCTATACATCATGAACAACATTTCATTTTCTTATCTCTGGGTACAAATGGCTGTCACCATATTTCTTCAGCATGTTAGCTATCTCTCTGACCTCTGTCATCCAGAAAAACAAATATCCTGTATCATACACATGTTCAATTGCTAGGCAACATTCTTACCATCCTCTCTGCTACTTGGCTTAGCACTTTGTATCTATAAACCTTCTATTTTCACATCATATATGATATATGAACCATTCTTCTCAGCAAGGCAGGGCAATAGCTTTGGCTCATGCCCATCTAAGCAAGTGCTTCCCAATCCTAGTCTTGATAACTTCCCACAGTATCTCCCCATATCTCAAAATGGTCTTGCAAAGTCTCAATAGAATATCAACCCTAAGTTTTGAAAGTCTTACAGAACCTTGAGGAACTCAAACAAGTGGTTATAACTTCAGCTAAAATATCAGTTTGCAGGGTCAAAAGAACAGGCAATGCCACAGCTACTGAAATATTGGGAAGCACTTCATTTATTTTTTCATTGGGTATATACATATTAAGCTCCTGTTATGTAGTAAGTACACCACCAAGCTCAAGGTACACAAAATAAAATTCAGTACTTGCCCTCAAGGGGATTAAAGCCTGGTTAGAGAAGATAAAAATGTAAACAGATGAATATAATAGAGTGTGATGATGGAAGTCTGCACAGATTACATTGGAGATTGAGGAAGCAGGAGGTGAACTTAAAGGAATAAATAAGTAGTAACCAACTAGATCATGGTAGGGTGAGGAGACAATGGGTAGTGGAATGTAATTCAAATAGAGAGAATAGCACAAGAAAAGGCACAGAAATACAAACCAGCATGACATGTTCAGAGAAGAGGAAGCAATCCTATACAGCTAAAGAAAAAGTTTTCAAACCAAGTGAGAGGGATGGCTTGGTGGCTCAGTAGTTGAGCATCTGCCTTTGGCTCAGGGCGTGATCCCGGGGGTCTGGGATAGAGTCCCAAGTTGGCTGTGGGGGAGACTGATTCTCCCGCTTCATGTGTCGCTGCCTCTCTCTGTGTGCCTCTCTGAATAAATACAAATCTTTTTTAAAAAAGAAAAAAAAAACAAGTGAGAGATAAGATAGGAGGTGCGGTAGATTGTTTCAATAATGGCTCCCAGTTTGTCCACAACCCCCATATGCATACTCTTTTGCAACTCTGCCACCTTTACCACCAAAAAGATAAACTGTTTCTCCATCCCTTTTTTTAAAAAAATTTTTATTGGGGTTCAATTTGGCAACATATAGCATAACACCCAGTGCTCATTCCACCAAGTGCCCCCCTCAGTGCCCCTCACGCAGTCAACCCAACCCCCCATCCACTTCCCCTTTTTCATTTCCCAGAGTTAGGTGTCTCCCATGTTTTGTAACCCTCACTGATATTTTCATTCATTTTCTCTCCTTTCCCTTTATTCCCTTTCAATAATTTGTATATTCCCCGTAAGAATGAGACCATATAATGTTTGTCCTTTTCCGATTGACTTATTTAACTCGGCATAATACTCTCCAGGTCCCTCCAAGTCGAAGCAAATAGTGGGTATTTGTCGTTTCTAATGGCTGAGTAATCTTCCATTGTATACATATACCATATCTCTATCCATTCATCTTTTGATGGATACCGAGGTTCCGTCCACAGTTTGGATACTGTGGACATTGCTGCTATAAACATTGGGGTGCAGGTGTCCCGGCATTTCACTGCATCTGTATCTTTGGGGTAAATCCCCAGTACTGCAATTGCTCTGTCACAGGATAGCTCTATTTTTAACTCTTTGAGGCACCTCCACACAGTTTTCCAGAGTGGCTGTACCTGTTCACATTCCCACCAACAGTGCAAGAGGTTTCCCCTTTCTCCACATCCTCTCCAACATTTGTTGTTTCCTGTCTTGTTAATTTTCCCCATTCTCACTAGTGTGAGGTGGTATCTCATTGTGGTTTTCATTTGTATTTCCCTGATGGCCAGTGATGCGGAGCACTTTCTCATGTGCATGTTAGCCATGTCTATGTCTTCTGTGAAATTTCTGTTCATTTCATTTGCCCATTTCATGATTTGATTGTTTGTTTCTTGGCTGTTGAGTTTGATGAGTTCTTTATAGTTCTTGGATACTAGCCCTTTATCTGATAGGTCATTTGGAAATATCTTCTCCCATTCCGTAGATTGTGATTCAGTTTTGTGATTGTTTCTTTTTTTTATAAATTTATTTTTTACTGCTGTTCAATTTGCCAACATATAGAATAACACCCAGTGCTCATCCCATCAAGTGTCCCCCTCAGTGCCTGTCACCCACTCACCTGCATCCCACACCCACCTGCCCTCCCACCACCCCTAGTTCATTTCCCAGAGTTAGGAGTCTCTCATATTCTGTCTCTTTTTCTGATATTTCCCACTAATTTTTCTCATTTACCCTTTATTCACTTTCATTATTTTTTATATTCCCCAAAGGAATGAGACCATATAATGTTTGTCTTTCTCCGATTGACTTATTTAACTCAGCATAATACCCTCCAGTTCCATCCACAATGAAGCAAATGGGGGTATTTGTCATTTCTAATGACTGAGTAATATTCCATTGTATACATAAACCACATCTTCTTTTTTTTTTTTTTCATAAACCACATCTTCTTTATCCATTCCTCTTTTGATGGACACCGAGGCTCCTCCAACAGTTTGGCTATTGTGGACATTGCTGCTATAAACATTGGGGTGCCAGGTGTCCCGGCGTTTCATTGCATGTGTATCTTTAGGGTAAATCCCCAGCAGTGCAATTGCTGGGTCTAGGGCACATTCCTACCAACGGTGCAAGAAGGTTCCCCTTTCTCCACATCCTCTCCAACATTTGTGGTTTCCTGTCTTGTTAATTTAACCCATTCTCACTAGTGTGAGGTGCTATCTCATTGTGGTTTTCATTTGTATTTCCCTGATGGCCAGTGATGCGGAGCACTTTCTCATGTGCATGTTAGCCATGTCTATGACTTCCTCTGTGAGATTTCTGTTCATGTCTCTTACCCATTTCATGATTGGATTGTTTTTCTTGGCTGTTGAGTTTAATAAGTTCTTTATAGATCTGGGATCTATACATCTATAGATCTTGTATCCTTGGATCATGGATCTAGCCCTTTATCTGATAGATCATTTGGAAATATCTTCTCCCAATCTGTAGGCTATCTTTGAGTTTCGTTGACTGTTTCTTTTGCTGTGCAGAAGCTTCTTATCTTGATGAAGTCCCAATACTTCATTTTTGCTTTTGTTTCTCTTGCCTTCATGGATGTATCTTGCAAGAAGTTACTGTGGCCAAGTTCAAAATGGGTGTTGCCTGTGTTCTCCTCTAGGATTTTGATGGAATCTTGTCTCACATTTAGATCTTTTATCCATTTTGAGTTTATCTTTGTGTATGGTGTAAGAGAATGGTCTAGTTTCATTCTTCTGCATGTGGATGTCCAATTTTCCCAGCACCATTTATTGAAGAGACTTTCTTCCAGTGAATAGTCTTTCCTGCTTTGTCGAATATTAGTTGACCATAAAGTTGAGGGTCCACTTCTGGGTTCTCTATTCTGTTCCATTGATCTATGTGTCCGTTTTTGTGCCAGTACCACACTGTCTTGATGACCACAGCTTTGTAGTACAACCTGAAATCTGGCATTCTGATGCCCCCAGCTATGGTTTTCATTTGTAATATTCCCCCTGGATATTCGGGGTCTTTTTGATTCCACACAAATCTTAAGATAATTTGTTCCAACTCTCTGAAGAAAGTCCATGGTATTTTGATAGGGATTGCATTAAACGTGTAAATTGCCCTGGGTAGCATGGACATTTTCACAATGTTAATTCTTCCAATCCATGAGCATGGAATATGCTTCCATCTCTTTGTGTCTTCCTCAATTTCTTTCAGAAGTGTTCTGTAGTTTTGAGGGTATAAATCCTTTACCTCTTTGGTTAGGTTTATTCCTAGGTATCTTATGCTTGTGGGTGAAATTGTAAATGGGATTGACTCCTTAATTTCTCTTTCTTCAGTCTCATTCTAAGTGTATAGAAATGCCACTGATTTCTGGGCATTGATTTTGTATCCTGCCACACTGCCAAAGTGCTGTATGAGTTCTAGCAATCTTGGGGTGGAGTCTTTTGGGTTTTCTAGGTACAGTATCATGTCATCTACAAAGAGGGAGAGTATGACTTCTTCTTTGCCAGTATGAATGCCTTTTATTTCTTCTTGTTGCCTGATTGCTGAGGCTAGGGCTTCTAGTAATATGTTGAATAGCAGTGGTGAGAGTGGACATCCCTGTCTTGTTCCTGATCTTAGGGGAAAGGCTCCCAGTGTTTCCCCATTAAGAATGATATTTACTGTGGGCTTTTCATAGATGGCTTTTAAGATGCTGAGGAATGTTCCCTCGATCCCTACACCCTCGAGAGTTTTGATCTAGAATGGATGTTGTATTTTGCCAAATGCTTTCTCTGCATCTATTGAGAGGATCATATGGTTCTTGTTTTTTCTCTTGCTGATATGATCTATCACATTGATTGCTTTATGAGTGTTGAACCAGCCTTGCATCCCGGGGATAAATCCCTCTTGGTCATGGTGAATAATCTTCTTAATGTACTGTTGGATCCTATTGGCTAGTATCTTGTTGGGAATTTTTGCATCTGTGTTCATCAGGGATATTGGTCTATAATTCTCCTTTTTGGTGGGGTCTTTGTCTGGTTTTGGGATCAAGGTGATGCTGGCCTCATAGAACAAGTTTGGAAGTACTCCAATTTTTCTATCTTTCCAAACAGCTTTAGTAGAGTAGGTATGGTTTCTTCTCTAAACGTTTGCTAGAATTCCCCTGCGAAGCCATCTGGCCCTGGACTTTTGTGTCTTGGGAGGTTTTTGATGACTGCTTCAATTTCCTCCCTGGTTATCGGCCTGTTCAGGTTTTCTACTTCTTCCTGTTCCAGTTTTGGTAGTTTGTGGCTTTCCAGAAATGCGTCCATTTCTTCTAGATTGCCTAATTTATTGGCATATAACTGCTCATAATATGTTTTTAAAATCGTTTTTATTTCCTTGGTGTTAGTGGTGATGTCTCCTTTCTCGTTCATGATTTTATTAATTTGAGTCTTTTCTCTCTTCTTTTTTTTAAATTTTTATTTATTTATGATAGAGAGAGAGAGAGAGGGAGAGAGAGAGAGAGAGGCAGAGACACAGGCAGAGGGAGAAGCAGGCTCCATGCACCAGGAGCCCGATGTGGGACTCGATCCCGGGTCTCCAGGATTGTGCCCTGGGCCAAAGGCAGGCGCCAAACCGCTGCGCCACCCAGGGATCCCCTTTCTCTCTTCTTTTTAATAAGGCTGGCTAATGGTTTATCTATCTTATTAATTCTTTCAAAGAACCAACTCCTGGTTTTGTTAATCTGTTCCACACTTTTTCTAGTCTCTATTTCATTGAGTTCTGCTAAAATCTTTATTAATTCTCTTCTTCTGCTGGGTGTAGGATCTATTTGCTGGTTTTTCTCCAGCTCCTTTAGGTGCAAGGTTAGCTTTTGTATTTGAGTTCTTTCCAGTTTTTGGATGGATGCTTGTATTGCGATGTATTTCCCCCTCAGGACTGCTTTTGCTGCATCCCAAAGATTTTGAACGGTTGTATCTTCATTCTCATTAGTTTCCATGAATCTTTTTAATTCTTCCCTAATTTCCTGGTTGACCCTTTCATCTTTTAGCAGGATGGTCCTTAACCTCCATGTGTTTGAGGTCCTTCCAAACTTCTTGTTGTGATTTAGTTCTAATTTCAAGGCATTATGGTTTGAGAATATGCAGGGGATGATCCCATTCCTTTGGTATCGGTTCAGACCTGATTTGTGACCCAGTATGTGGTCTATTCTGGAGAAAGTTCCATGTGCACTTGAGAAGAATGTGTATTCAGTTGCATTTGGATGTAAAGTTCTGTAAATACCTGTGAAATCCATCTGGTCCAGTGTATCATTTAAAGCTCTTGTTTCTTTGGAGATGTGGTGCTTAGAAGACCTGTCGATTGTAGAAAGATGCTCAGTAAGAGCGAACTGAGTGGGGGATCCCTGGGTGGCTCAGTGATGTAGCGCCTGCCTTGGGCCCAGGTTGTGATCCTAGGGACCTGGGATCGAGTTTCACATTGGGCTCCCTGCAGGGAGCCTGCTTCTCCCTCTGCCTGTGTCTCTGCCTCTCTTTCTCTGTGTGTCTCTCATTAATAAATAAAAATCTTTAAAAAAAGAATTTAGAAGAGTAGGAGTGATTGAGCTGAAACCATATATCTTGGGCAAGTACCTAACTTTTCTGGACCCTATTTTCTTCATCTGTGAAAATAAGAGCAATAATTTCAATATCAGAGAGTTGTTTGGTAATTAAATGAGGTAATGTTAAAGCACTTAACTTAGTAATTGACACATAGTAGCTTATAGGACATTAAGAAAGAGGTCAAATTCCAAGTGACTCATTACTAAGGTAGGAATAAAGTAGTTACAGTAGATTTAATTGGGCAATCAGGATCAAGAGTCCAGGAAGTCAGAGTCAGCAGAAATGAGATATATGTAGGGTTGGTGACCACCAATTCCTAGAGTAAGTGTCCTTGGTTTTATTCTGTTTTTATACTGCTTTCTAGGTTGGATAACCTGGAGAATACCATCAGATAGTGATTTCAATTAAATGGAGATAAGGGCCTACAGGTCAAGTTGCTCTTATGTGACAATTGAGGCAAAGATACTATGGTTATCTCACACAAAGTCCTGGTTTTTCTAGTTAATTTTCCCATCAGATAGAAAAATGCAGCATCTGCCACATATCCTCCCTTCCCCTTGTCGCTAAATTAAGAGGCTCTGTGTTTTCATAATATGGAGGGGAAAATATGATTTCTTTGCTGAGAGCTGGCTTAGGAGCCTGTTTTCCCATGTATGCTGGTGGGGAAATCAATCCTCATCTGTTAGTCATCTCTTTGCCTCTCCTAGAAATGTAAAGTATTGGACCATCTTCCCCATTCTTGAAACCATTTGAACTAACCACTTGACTTTCTAATTTCAGTTGTTTGCTTGGTCAGCGTTCTGCTGGATGGCCTGGGGTAATTGGAGCACTGTTGAATGTTTGTCCTTGAGAACTTATCTGAAGCCAACGTAGCTCTTTCTCTTTTGCCAATTAACTTAATGAGGTTCTTTAGGATGGCTCCACTGAGGTTTAGTAAAAGAGAGAAGGAATATTGAAACCAATTAAACTTCAGTCCTGGAAGAAAAAACATAACAGGAGGATTGAGTGTTACCACCAGAGACAGAAGTCCTTCTGCTCAGAACCTTGGCCATGAAAGATCACAATACACGTGGTGGGGAAATAGGCAGGTGGAGTCCTGGAGATTTGCAACTGGAGACAAAAGGTCTGCTAGTCAGATAAGTTTTGTAAATCACTTTCACCTCACTCATGATGGTGCTTATAGGAAGCACCTCCTGCTGGCCACAAAAGTTATGCTCTGTGGCATCTATACTGCCACTCTATCTTTATTGGGATAAAATGAGTCAGGATTTTTGAGATTCTTTAGAAGTTATAGGCATGTTAACCATTTTCACAGGATTGCTAAAATCTGTCAGTCTCTGGACCGATTAGTAAGTACTGTTCCTGAGATGTGGTGTGACAGTTTTTCAATGTTATATGGCAGTTTTGATGATGAAATCTTGGCTGCCTAGAATGTCTTGGAGGCATTCCTCCAGTGAACTGCATCGAAGCAAGAAGTTCTTAAGAGTTCTGTGAAGGGAAATCAATCCTTGGGAAGATCAGGAAGCTGCTCTGCATGGTATTAAAGCAAAGTTGGTAAAACATAGCAGTAGGGAGAAGAGAAAGACATTCTGCAAGCTGGTGTCAAATAACGGCCTAGGGATTGAGTCTGTCCTCAATGGAAGATGAGACAGATACTTGTAAATGCTGCTAGGAATATTTCAGTTGTGGTGACACATTTCTGTAATGCATTCCTTTGAACAGTTGAATGCCTTGTTGGAGGTGAATAGTGATTCTCCTGTCACTTCAGGAAGACCAGGTGGCTAAATGGAAGAAGAAACAGTGCAAGTGCCCCTTAGTTCCTGACCTAGCCTCTCTGGTAAATTCCTATTGCCACTTGGTCTTAACTATTCAGTGATCCATTCATAACACTTGTTGTGTGTAAATGGGGCACTGGTCTCCTTTTTTAATGTTATTTAGAGAAATGGGAAATCTGAGCAGAAAGAGTTGCAATTGAATACCTTGTTTAAGGGGCGGAACAAGATAGTGGAAGAGTAGGGAAGTGGAAGTCCCCACCAACTTACCTAGATAAGTTTCAAATCACCCTGAAAACCTACGAATTTGGCCTGAGATTTAAAGAGAGAACAGCTGGAACACTACAGAGAGAAGAGTTTGCACTTCTAACAAGGTCGGAAGATGGGGAAAAAATGAATGAATGAACGAATTAATGAATGAATGAATAAATAAATAAGAATCCAGTGGTGGAGAGGCTGCTGCCAGGAGCCTGGCTAAGGCCTGGTGGCCAAAGCCTCCAGGACAGGAAATCCCAGCCCTGAAGGAAGCAGGAACTTTTAAAAATCCCTACCAGATTCTTACCTGAGGGAAAGGCGCTTACAGGGAAACTGGGCAGAACTGCAAGAGTAGCAGTGGAGCCTCCAGGTTCCCGGGGTCAGTAACACAGGAAGTGCGCCCCAGTGGAGAGCACACCACAGACTGCGGGCTGAGCACGCGGTAAAGGGCTGGAGAGCGCGCCCAGCGGGGCCTCGGGAGAAGCTCAGGCAGCAGCTCTGGGTGGAGGGGGCTGCGTGGCCTCGGGAGCCTGATTCCAGCAGTGCAGGCCCTGGATCACGGGGTGCTGGGGTACACAGTCCAGGATCCTGTGCTCCCCCTGGGACAGGTGGACGCGGGGAGGGCACAGGACAGAGAGGATGCTCCTGCTGCTGGGTGCTCCCGAGCTGTACAGATCAGCGCCCCCGCCCCAGGAGCATCCAGACCAGTGTGGATTGGGAGCTGCGGTAGTTACTGCGGGAGCTGACGCCAGGGCTGGGGAGCTGGCTACAACTAGTAAGGTTGTTCCTCCTGTTGTCACCCTGTGCCTGGGACGGAGTAGGGCTGCCAGGGAACAGAGGCCTCGCGGGGTAAACAGCTCCCACTGAGCCCGGGACCTGGCAGGGGTCAGGGCAGCTCCCTCAGGTGCACACAACTGAGAATCAGCATGGCAGGCCCCTCCCCCAGAAGACCAGCTGGAAGGACAGGGGAAGAGCAAGTTCTTGACCAAGCAGCGCTGGAAAGCTCCAGGGAAAGTAGAAGGATTTACAGTATATAGAACCAGAGGATACCCCTCCATGTTTTTTTGTTTTTGTTTTTTATTTCCTTTTTTTCTCTCTTTTTTTCTTCCTTTTTCCAGTGCAACTTGTTTTTAGCCACTCTGCACTGAGCAAAATGACTACAAAGAAGAACTTACCACAAAACAAGGAAACAGAAACAGTACTCTATGCCACACAGTTACAGAATTTGGATTACAATTCGATATCAGAAAGCCAATTCAGAAGCACATTTAGAAAGCTACTGGTGGTTCTGGAAAAAAGCATAAAGGATTCAAGAGACTTCATGACAGCAGAATTTAGATCTAATCAGGCCGAAATTAAAAATCAATTAAATGAGATGCAATCCAAACTGGAGGTCCTAACGATGAGGGTTAATGAGGTAGAAGAACGAGTGAGTGACATAGAAGACAAGTTGACAGCAAGGAAGGAAGCTGAGGAAAAAAGAGAAAAACAATTAAAAGACCATGAGGAAAGGTAAAATGAAATAAATGAGAGCCTCCAAAAGGAAAAATCTATGTTTAATTGGAGTTCCAGAGGGGCCGAAAAGGACAGAGGACCAGAGAGTGTATTTGAACAAATCATACAATTTCCCTAACTTGAGGAGGGAAACAGGCATTCAGATCCAGGAGATAGAGAAGTCCCCCCTTAAAATCAATAAAAACCTTTCAATACCTCAACATCTAATAGTGAAACTTGCAGATTCCAAAGATAAAGAGAAGATCTTTAAAGCAGCAAGACACAAGAGATCGCTAAATTATATGGAGAGAAATATTAGGTTAAGAGCAGACCTCTCCACAGAGACATGGCAGGACAGAAAGGGCTGGCAAGGTATATTCAGGGTCCTAAATGAGAAGAACGTGCAGCCAAGAATATCCAGCAAGGCTCTCATTCATAATAGAGAGAGAGATAAAGAGCTTCCAAGATAAAAAGAAACTGAAAAAATATGTGACCACCAAACCAGCTCTGCAAGAAATATTAAGGGGAGACTCTGTAAAAGAAAGAGGATGCCCAAAGAAATAAGCCACAAAAACAGGGACTGAATAGGTATTATGATGACACTAAATTCATGTCTTTCAATAGTAACTCTGAACGTGAATGGGCTTAATGACCCCATCAAAAGGCACAGGGTTCCAGAATAGATAAAAAAGCAAGACCCACCTAATTGCTGTTTAAGAGAGACTCATTTTAGACCTAAGGACAACTACAGCCTGAAAAGGAAAGGTTGGAGAAACATTTACCATTCAAATGGTCCTCAAAAGAAAGCAGGGGTAGCCATCCTCATATAAGAAAAAATAAAGTTTGCCCCAAAGACTATAGTAAGAGATGAAGAGGGACACTATATCATACTTAAAGGATCTATCCAACAAGAGAACATAACAATAATAAATACTTATGCCCCTAATGTGGGAGCTGCCAAGTATAGTGATCAATTAATAACCAAAGTTAAGACATAGAAAATAATACACTTATAGTTGGTGACTTCAAACTAGCAATTTCTACACTCGATAGGTCTTCTAAACACAACATCTCCAAAGAAACGAGAGCTTTAAATGATACACTGGACCAGATGGATTTCACAGGTATTTACAGAACTTTACATCCAAACTCAACTGAATACACATTCTTCTCAAATGCACATGGAATTTTCTCCAGAATAGACCACATACTGGGTCACAAATCAGGTCTTAACCGATACCAAAAGATTGGGACTGTCCCCTGCATATATTCAGACCATAATACTTTGAAACTAGAAATAAACGACAAGAAGAAGTTTGGAAAGATTTCAAATACATGGAGGTTAAAGGTCATCCTGCTAAAAGATGAAAGGGTCAACCAGGGAATTAGGGAAGAATTAAAAAATTCATGGACTAATGCCAATGAAGATACAACTCTTCAAAATCTTTGGGATACAGCAAAAGCAGTCCTGAGGGGGAAATATATCGCAATACAAGCATCCATCCAAAAACTGGAAAGAACTCAAATACAAAAGCTAACCTTGCACCTAAAGGAGTTGGAGAGAAAACAGCAAATAGATCCTACACCCAGCAGAAGAAGAGAATTAATAAACATTTTAGCAGAACTCAATGAAATAGAGACCAGAAAAATTGTGGAACAGATGAACAAAACCAGGAGTTGGCTCGTTGAAAGAATTAATAAGATAGATAAACCATTAGCCAGCCTTATTAAAAAGAAGAGAGAAAAGACTCAAATTAATAAAATCATGAACGAGAAAGGAGACATCACCACTAACACCAAGGAAATAAAAACGATTTTAAAAACATATTATGAGCAGTTATATGCCAATAAATTAGGCAATCTAGAAGAAATGGACGCATTTCTGGAAAGCCACAAACTACCAAAACTGGAACAGGAAGAAGTAGAAAACCTGAACAGGCCGATAACCAGGGAGGAAATTGAAGCAGTCATCAAAAACCTCCCAAGACACAAAAGTCCAGGGCCAGATGGCTTCGCAGGGGAATTCTAGCAAACGTTTAGAGAAGAAACCATACCTACTCTACTAAAGCTGTTTGGAAAGATAGAAAAATTGGAGTACTTCCAAACTTGTTCTATGAGGCCAGCATCACCTTGATCCCAAAACCAGACAAAGACCCCACCAAAAAGGAGAATTATAGACCAATATCCCTGATGAACACAGATGCAAAAATTCCCAACAAGATACTAGCCAATAGGATCCAACAGTACATTAAGAAGATTATTCACCATGACCAAGAGGGATTTATCCCCGGGATGCAAGGCTGGTTCAACACTCATAAAGCAATCAATGTGATAGATCATATCAGCAAGAGAAAAAACAAGAACCATATGATCCTCTCAATAGATGCAGAGAAAGCATTTGGCAAAATACAACATCCATTCCAGATCAAAACTCTCGAGGGTGTAGGGATCGAGGGAACATTCCTCAGCATCTTAAAAGCCATCTATGAAAAGCCCACAGTAAATATCATTCTTAATGGGGAAACACTGGGAGCCTTTCCCCTAAGATCAGGAACAAGACAGGGATGTCCACTCTCACCACTGCTATTCAACATATTACTAGAAGCCCTAGCCTCAGCAATCAGGCAACAAGAAGAAATAAAAGGCATTCATACTGGCAAAGAAGAAGTCATACTCTCCCTCTTTGTAGATGACATGATACTGTACCTAGAAAACCCAAAAGACTCCACCCCAAGATTGCTAGAACTCATACAGCACTTTGGCAGTGTGGCAGGATACAAAATCAATGCCCAGAAATCAGTGGCATTTCTATACACTTAGAATGAGACTGAAGAAAGAGAAATTAAGGAGTCAATCCCATTTACAATTTCACCCACAAGCATAAGATACCTAGGAATAAACCTAACCAAAGAGGTAAAGGATTTATACCCTCAAAACTACAGAACACTTCTGAAAGAAATTGAGGAAGACACAAAGAGATGGAAGCATATTCCATGCTCATGGATTGGAAGAATTAACATTGTGAAAATGTCCATGCTACCCAGGGCAATTTACACGTTTAATGCAATCCCTATCAAAATACCATGGACTTTCTTCAGAGAGTTGGAACAAATTATCTTAAGATTTGTGTGGAATCAAAAAGACCCCGAATATCCAGGGGGAATATTACAAATGAAAACCATAGCTGGGGGCATCAGAATGCCAGATTTCAGGTTGTACTACAAAGCTGTGGTCATCAAGACAGTGTGGTACTGGCACAAAAACGGACACATAGATCAATGGAACAGAATAGAGAACCCAGAAGTGGACCCTCAACTTTATGGTCAACTAATATTCGACAAAGCAGGAAAGACTATTCACTGGAAGAAAGTCTCTTCAATAAATGGTGCTGGGAAAATTGGACATCCACATGCAGAAGAATGAAACTAGACCATTCTCTTACACCAGACACAAAGATAAACTCAAAATGGATAAAAGATCTAAATGTGAGACAAGATTCCATCAAAATCCTAGAGGAGAACACAGGCAACACCCATTTTGAACTTGGCCACAGTAACTTCTTGCAAGATACATCCATGAAGGCAAGAGAAACAAAAGCAAAAATGAAGTATTGGGACTTCATCAAGATAAGAAGCTTCTGCACAGCAAAAGAAACAGTCAACGAAACTCAAAGATAGCCTACAGAATGGGAGAAGATATTTCCAAATGACCTATCAGATAAAGGGCTAGTATCCAAGATCTATGAAGAACTTATTAAACTCAACATCCAAGAAACAAACAATCCAATCATGAAATGGGCAAAAGACATGAACAGAAATCTCACAGAGGAAGACATCGACATGGCCAACATGCACATGACAAAATGCTCTGCATCACTTGCCATCAGGGAAATACAAATCAAAACCACAATGAGATACCACCTCACACCAGTGAGAATGGGGAAAATTAACAAGGCAGGAAACCACAAATGTTGGAGAGGATGCGGAAAAAAGGGAACCCTCTTGCACTGTTGGTGGGAATGTGAACTGGTACCGCCACTCTGGAAAACTTTGTGGAGGTTCCTCAAAGAGTTAAAAAATAGATCTGCCCTACCACCCAGCAATTGCACTATTGGGGATTTACTCCAAAGATACTGATGCAGTGAAATGCCGGGACACCTGCACCCCAATGTTTATAGCAGCAATGTCCACAATAGCCAAACTGTTGGAGGAGCCTTGGTGTCCATCACAAGATGAATGGATAAAGAAGATGGAATATTACTCAACCAATAGAAATGACAAATACCCACCATTTGCTTTGATGGGTGCAACTGGAGGGTATTATGCTGAGTGAAGTAAGTGAATCGGAGAAGGACAAACATTATATGGCCTCATTCATTTGGGGAATATAAAATAGTGAAAGGGAATAAAGGGAAAGGAGAGAAAATAAGTGGGAAATATCAGTGAGGGTAACAGAACATGAGAGACACCTAACTCTGGGAAATGAACTAGGCTTGGTGGAAAAGGTGGTGGGCGGGTTTTGGGGTTACTGGGTGACGGGCACTGAGGGGGGCACTTGCCGGGATGAGCACTGGGTGTTATGGTATATGTTGGCAAATTGAACTACTATAAAAATATATACAAAAAAAATTGTGTGTTTATATGTGTTTATGTGTGTGTGTGTGGGTGTATGTCTGGCACTGAGTGGATGTGTAGGGAATCCAACAACCATGTTAGAGAATCTTATCACTTAAGAGTTTTCTGGCTACATTTTATGCTTTAAAACCAGGTCTCTCAGCATTCATCCTCTGTGGTTCTTGCTTTCATCAAGCTCCTCTGTGACAGGACTCCTGTTTGTCTCTCCCCATCCCACCCCCACCGCTGACCCCCTCACATTCTGGAAGTGAGATCAGTACTCCTCCCAATACGGTATCTTATCATCATCCACCCATACAGAGTCTCTTTGTTTTAGTTTTATTTTATTTTATTTTTTTAAGATTTTATTTATTTATTCATGATAGTCACACAGAGAGAGACAGAGAGGTAGAGACACAGGCAGAAGGAGAAGCAGGCTCCATGCACCGGGAGCCCGACGTGGGATTCGATCCCGGGTCTCCAGGATCGCGCCCTGGGCCAAAGGCAGGCACCAAACCGCTGCGCCACCCAGGGATCCCTTATTTTATTTTATTTTCCATCCCATCCCTACTCCTGTTTCATTTTCCCCCCCATGGGTAATGACTATACTATTTTAGTATATGTGTAACATATTCCATCGAAGGGTCTATATTTTTGTATATGTATCCTTAGTTGTTTGTGGGCCCTTGAAAAACATTTTGTTTGTCTGTGGGTAGGTCTTTCATGGTAATAAATTCTATTGTTTCGTGAATCTAAAATAATAATAGTGTTAATAATAATAAAATAATAATAATAATAATAATAATAATAATAATAATAAATAGATAAAACCAGGTCTCTACTTGAAATCCCAGCCCTCTCCTGGCTCTTTTTAGTTGTAAAGTCTCTTCTAATTAGTAAAGTGTTGACATATTGCTATTTACAAGAGAGACTCCAGTTCTTCCATAACAGTTATAAAACTCAAGCAGGGTGCCTTTGTCAGGATAAAAAGCCCAAAGTGATCTAGGAGGATATGTGGACTGTGAACATCTGAAGAACACTGGGGGCTAAATGTTGAAAAGGCTTTACCAATTTTCTCATGCTATTTCTTTCCTTGTGTTTGCAGTTGTCAAGTTGCACCATCAGGTCAGGTGATGAACCTACTAATCCTCAACATGAAGATGCAAGTTCTACATGCAAGCTTTCTATCCTAGTCTACAAGGCATTTTCAAAATTGAGCTCTGAGGACACACATTTTTTAAAAAATTCAAATAATGAAGAGCCATGTAATATTCCTGGGTGATAAGTCCAAATATATAAAGATATCAATTCCTCTCTAATCTATAAATGTACCATTATTCCAATCAAAATCACAATTGGATTTTACTTTGGGAAGTGAACAAAATACATCTAAAGGTCATATGGGATAATAAATAAGAAGGAATAGCTAAGACTTTAAGATTCTTTTTTTAAAAGATTTATTTATTTAGATTTTATTTATTTATTTATTCATGAAAGACACAGAGAGAGAGACACAGGCAGAGGGAGAAGCAGGCTCCATGCAGGGAGCCTGACATGGGACTTGATCCCAGGACTCCAAGATCATGCCCTGGGCCGAAGGCGGTGCTAAACCACTGAGTCACCCAGGGATTTCCAGATTTTATTTATTTATTCATGAGAGACACAGAGAGAGAGAGAGAGGCAGAGACACAGGCAGAGGGAGAAGAAGGCTCCACACAGGGAGCCCGATGTGGGACTCGATCCCGGGACTTCAGAATCACGCCCTGGGCCAAAGGCAGGTGCTAAACCACTGAGCCACCCAGGGATACCCAGATTTTAAGATTCTTAAGGTAAAACATAATAAAATATTAAATATATTATAAAAATTAAGGGCACCCGAGTGGCTCAGTTGGTTAAGTGTCTGACTCTTGATTTGGCTCAGGTCTTGAGGTTGAGCCCTGCATCAGGCTCCATGCTCAGCATAAAGTCTTCTTGTCCCTTTCCCTCCCCTGCCCCCGCTCTCTCTCTCCCAAATAAATAAATAAAATATTTAAAAACAAAACTATATAATTGCAAAGGCACTGGTACCAGAACAGACAGTTCAGAGCAAGAGAAGAACAAGTCCAGGAAGAGATATACAACAAATATATCATTTTGGTATGGGGGAGGAATATATAAATTATTCAATAAATAATACTGGACTAATTGGTATACTATTTTGGTATACTATTTGGAAAAGAAACATTTAGTCCCCTTTCTCACAATATATATCAACTAAATTCCATACAGAGTAGAAACTTAAATATCTTTCAGTAGAAGGAAAAAATGGGTGATTATTTGAACATAAAGTAGGGAAATTCTTTATTCTAAGAATATAAAAGAAATCATGATGAAATATTATATATTTGACATTAAAGTGTATATAAAATGCCATGAATAAAAAATTTAAATGACTGAAAAAATGCAACATAAGGGGCAGATAAATAATAAAATTGTTATCACATAAACACTTTTAAAATCAATAAAGAATAAACCGCATGCCACTAGAAATACAGAAAGAAGGGGCACCTGGGTGGCTCAGTCCAGTTAAGCATCTGCCTTTAGTTCAGGTCATGATCCCAGGACCAAGATCCCAGGTCAAATACGCATCAGGCTCCCTGCCCAGCAGGGAGTCTGCTTCTCCCTTTCCTCCTATCCCTCTTCCCTGCTCATGCTCTCTTGCTCACTTGCTCGCTCTCTTACTCTCAAATAAACAAATAAAATATTTTTAAAAATACAGAAAGTATACACATAAGAAATCCATAAAAGCAATATGAATGACATAGGCATATAAGAAAAGTTGGTAAAATTCACTAGTGATCAAATAAATTAGGACAAATTACTTATAGAACAAATTTCACTTATAAAATTTGCAAAAATATGGAGAAACAGGCAGCATATTTTCAAACATTTGTAATAAGTGGAAGTAACAATGGAGTCACATTTCTAGAAGACGATTTAGTAAAACATATATTTTTTTTAATTTTTATTTGATAGTCACACAGAGAGAGAGAGAGAGGCAGAAACACAGGCAGAGGGAGAAGCAGGCTCCATGCACCGGGAGCCCGACGTGGGATTCGATCCCGGGTCTCCAGGATCGCGCCCTGGGCCAAAGGCAGGCGCCAAACCGCTGCGCCACCCAGGGATCCCGATTTAGTAAAACATATTAATAAAGTTCTAAAAAATTTTGCAGTGGGTATCCCTGGGTGGCTCAGTGGTTTAGCGCCTGCCTTCAGCCCAGGGCATGATCCTGGAGTCGCGGGATCGAGTCCCAC
Organism: Canis aureus; assembly: GCF_053574225.1. Lineage (NCBI taxonomy): Eukaryota > Metazoa > Chordata > Mammalia > Carnivora > Canidae > Canis > Canis aureus. Next base: position 46,292,371 of record NC_135649.1, read on the forward strand.
ATCGGGCTCCCTGTGTGGAGCCTGCTTCTCCCTCTGCCTGTGTCTCTGCCTCTCTCTGTGTCTCTCATGAATAAATAAATAAAATCTTTTTAAAAATTTGCAGTCCCTTTTTTCTAGCAACACAGCCGCTAAAAATTCATCCAAAAAGAAGATAATCAGTAAGATACATAAATATTTATGTAGGGGCATGATTATCACAACATTATGTATAATAGTGAAAAAATTAAGGTCTAACAAAAAAGAAGGAATAGTGTACACATAAGATTAATGAAATACTATGCAACTACTAAAGTTTTTGTAAAAGAATATTTAAAAGACGCCTGGGTGGCTCAGCAGTTGAGCAGCTGCCTTCAGCTCAGGATGTGATCCTAGGGTCTCAGGATCGAGTCCCACATCAGGTTCCCTGCGAGGAGCCTGCTTCTCCCTCTGCCTATGTCTCTGCCTCCCTCTCTCTCTGTCTCTCTCATGAATAAATAAACAAATAAAATCTTGTTTAAAAAAAGAATATTTAGGTCAGCCTGGCTGGCTCAGCGGTTTAGTGCCGCCTTCAGTCTAGGGCATGATCCTGGAGACATGGGATCGAGTCCCATGTTGGGCTCCCTGCATGGAGCCTGCTTCTCCCTCTGCCTGTGTCTCTACCTCTCTCTCTGTTTCTCATGAATAAATAAATAAGATATTTTTTTAAAAAAATAAACAATATAATAAAAATAATAAAAATTTTAAAAGAATATTTAATAAACTGGGCATCTGAGTGGCTCAATCAGTTAAGCATCTGACCCTTGATTTTGGCTCACGTCATGGTCTCGGGGTTGAGAGATACAGCCCCAAGTTGGGCTATAAGCTGGATGTAGAGCCTGCTTGGGATTCTCCTCTCTCTCTCCCCCTCTGCCCTCCCCTGCCTTGCACAGGTGCATGTACACTCTCTCTCTCAAAAAAGGAGTATTTAATTACCTGAAAAAAATTCATTATGTAAGGTTAAGTGAAAAAAAGCAGGTTATAAAACAATGTATTTAACATGATCCTGAATTTGTAAAATGCATATGTATGTGGGTGTGAATGTATGTATATGTATGTGTGAGTGTGTGTGCATGTGTGTGTAGAAAAGATCAAAAAGAAAGTCTCCAAAATAGTAATAATATATTCTTTGAATATCAGGATTATTGGTAATTTAAATTTTCTCCTTTGTGCTTTTCTGTACTTTCCACATTTTGAAAATGAACATGTGTCACTTTGAATCAGAAAAAAAAACCACAGAAAATAAATGTTACTTTAAAAATTGGGTCCTTTGGATTTGGACTCTTACTTTTTTTTAATTTCTGTCATTAAAATATCTTCACATGCCCATCCAAAAAGACAGAAGCCTCGGGGTGTACATGTCAGCTTTGGAAAAATCTAGAGAAAAAGTGCCATTTCAAGATAAGGTGTTTTTTATACCATGTCTTCCTTTCTAACCTCAAAGAAAATACATACTCTTTCTTAAACCCTTCTATCCTTCCTCACCCCATCACATCTCATCCTTGCCCCAAGAACAAATTCAAGGTGAAAGGCCATACTCCATAGCATGACATGCAGGACTTTCACAACCTGCTCCATCGCTTTCTCAAGCATATTGCACTTCACTCATAAATCCATAGTTAATAACGTACTACTGGATAGACTGTTTCTTCACACCTTCTTGCCTTTGTTCACATAGTTCTCTCTTCCAGGAGAGTCCTTTCCTTACCTCTTCCTGCAAATAATTCCTACTTTTTCAAGACTTAACTCCAGGTATCACATCCTTTAGGATCCATATGCAAGGCTGGTTTGGGTGTCTCTACTGAAATTCAGAATTACCCAAAACAGCACTATCATTCTAAAAACATTATGTACAAGTGTCCCCTGGGAGACTACAAATTCTCCAAGAGCTAGGATGATGTACTTGTATTCCCAGAACACAGCATAATGCCCAGCATACAGTAGGTGCTTAAAAGCTTGTTTGTGAAATTGAGAGGAATGTATGCCCACCATTCATTCAGAGGGTGGTTTCTCTGAACACAAACCCACAATACCGATCTCAGAAAATTAGGTAGATTATTGCTGCTTTGAGAACTTTCAATAAAATAAGCAAGATCCACAGTTACTATCTCCTGCTATGTGTAACATTGTTCAGTTCCTCTTAGAGAAATCCAAACAGCCCAGGTTTCTGCACTTTAAGAAAAGCTGGAGGGATACAGAGAAGTCATAGAAATGATCAAAAGAGTAAAAAGAAAGTATCCTAAGGAAATGTTAAAAATTATAAAAGATATGGGGTCTTATAGCCTGCAATCAATCACTTGGCCAATCTTCCTTCCTGGTAGGGAAGGAGAAAACCACAAGGGGTGAGTATAAGATGACCTCAGACAGGACACAGATGAACATGAAGTCTTGCCATGTGAAGAGCTGCTGGGGGAAGGTTTGTTCTTCTTGAGCTCCTCAGGACCTTCAGGCTACTTTCATGTCTGGCTGGAAGCCCTTAGCATACAAAATCAAAAGTGCAGTGGGAAAGGAGAGGAATTAAGAAGTAGGCTGGAATTAGGAAATAAACCTGGTAAACACTGTGATGCATAAAACATTGTCTTATAATTATTACAACAAATACTTGTGAAAACACTTTAACTTAATGTAAAGATTTTCTTCATTGGAAAGAAAACAGCATGAATTTAACACCTGCGTCTCATTAATATGCATGACAACCTGTTTCCAAGATAAACAACAGCATTCATGTAAGCCATTTAATATAAAAGCCATCACACAGAGACATAAGCCATCCTATTCATGCTGAGTTTTTAATTTAAATTTAGTCCATAATTGGGCTCTTTAAACTAAACATCAAAAAATTAAGCATTTCAGTTTACATTAAGTTTGGTTGGAACTTATGTAACTGTAAGTAACATTTCGTTGTGAAATTGGGAAGTGGCCTAAGTTTAAGGGTAGGAAAAAGCTTACACACATAGCTAACACATGATATTCCAACTCAGAAACAAGATATGTTGGACCTCAAAGGGTTAATATATCCAGCCAATCCCTTGTGAGTCAGTCACATTATGACTAAAGTAAATGGTGTTGAACATGACAAAATCTGGCTCTGATTCATCATTTAGCACATTTTCCCTTATGTAACAGACTGCTTCTAGCTGGTTAGCTCTGCATTGTGTTAGTGCGGCCAATAATAGCAATAATAGTTCTTCTTGATTAAACAGCATGCCATTCCTTATCCTTTCCAAGCTCTGCCCTGTATCTTCCCAGGGCAGGAAGGGAGGTAACTTCTGCAGGCTGCTTTTTCCAGGTTCCCACAAAAGCTGGTTTCCAGCTAGGCTCATCCAATGGGAGATATTGGAGGGAGCCTGTTACATACTCAGAAGGGAAAAAACAGAGTATTTCTCTCCTCCCCTCCCCACCTGGGATGGCATCTTCTATAGTAGCTGAAACTTCCCTATAGATTCAATTCCTAACAGATAGGCTAAGTTTCAAGCTTACCTCAGATGATTAAATATCTGGGCTCTGATAATACAACCTCATCCTATTTATCCCTCCATGTACTAGCTTGCTGTTGTTAGTCTATAGATTACCTTACCATCCCCTGTTTGACTTCTCTGCTCATCCATCCCCTTTATTACCAATTCCCTGCATTAAATTCCTTCTATTGTCAATCCTTGAAGTGATCTCAATTGTTAAGTCTTGACTAAGAAAAAATTACCATGTGTTGGACACAAAACACCATACTAAGTGTTTTGCATACATCAGGTCATTGAATCCACACAATTTGCCCTATAAGATGGATCACTGTTATTATCCTCATTTTAAATATGAGTAAACTGAGGCACATAAAGGTTAATTGGCCCAAAATCACATACCAAGTGATTAATTTGAACCAAGATCTACCTATGTGTCCCATATGAACTTCTATGCTATGTTGTATCTATATAAAATAAGATTGAACTAGATTACATCAAATGTTCCTTGCAGCTTTGACATTCTATAAAACCATTCTAACATGTATTTATTCATTCAATAAATATCTATTGAGCACCTACTATATGTATAAATCTTATATTTAGTAAGGGGTAAATACTCACAATATATAGAGAGCTCCTAAAACTCAACAACAAAAAAACAAACAATTCAGCTCAAAAATGGGCAAAGGGCTTGAATATATATGTTTTTCCAAAGAAGAGATACAAATGCCCATTAAGCATATGAAAACATGCTCAATATCATTAATCACCAGGGATATGCAAATCAAAACTACAATGAGCTACCACTTCATAACCGTTAAGAAGGCTACTATAAAAATAAATAAATAACAAGTGTTGGAAAGGGTGTCAGAAATTGGAACCCTTGTGCATCGTTGATGTAAATGTAAAAACAGCTGTTGTGGAAAACAGTATGGTTCAAAAAATTACAAATAGAATTACCATATGATCTAGCAATTCCACTTCTGGATATATACTCAAAAGCATTGAAAGCAGAGTCTCATAGAGATATTTACACACCCATGTTCATAGCAGCAGCATGATTCACAATAAGTTAAAATGTGGAAATCACCCACATTCCAACAATAGGTGGCTCAGTAAGCAAAATGTGGTTTATATATACAACAGAATCATTATTCAGCCTTAAAAAGGAAAGAAATTCTGACATACACTACAACATAGATAAACCTTGAGGATATCAAAAAAAGTTTAAGGAAGTAATATAAAGAAAACTATAAAAACTCTTTGCCATCCTGTTCCACCTCCTTCACTATGATGATCTTCCAGAAATACCTAGGAAGAAATGCTCTGGGTGGATATACTCTACAATCAGTAAAAAATCAGTTTCCAAACTACTCTTTCCTCTGTTCTTAAGCTGTTGTCTGACAGGAGAAAAGGACTTTTAACATCTCCACACTCACAAGGGATGAAAGACCATTTTTCTAAAGTGGCCAACCGCAAGAGCCCTGGCAGCCTTTGTCACAGGGCAAAATGCAATCCATGTTTTCAGTGAACTATCAAAGAGGGATGTCTTCTGGACTCGGGATAACTTGTAAAAACTCCTTCATCACTGTAATTCTAGAAAAAAAATCAAGTAAATAAAATTCCAAAAGAGAAAACAAAACAAAATAAACCATAGACCTAAGTGTAAAATGCAGAACTACAAAACTCATAGAAGATAATATAGAAGAAAACATAGATGACCTCGGGAATGGTGATGACATTTTAAAAAGCAATAAGAAAAGAAATAACCCTTGGGACACTGGGTGGCTCAGCGGTTGGGCGTCTGCCTTCAGCTGAGGTCGTGATTCCGAGATCCGGGATCGAGTCCCACATCAGGCTCCTGTGAGGAGCCTGCTTCTCCTTCAGCCTATGTCTCTGCCTCTCTCTCTCTCTCTCTCTCTCGAATAATAAATAAATCTTTTAAAGAAGAGAAAAGAAATAAAATTTCTTTAAATAAGAGATTTTTATTTTAAAATAAACCAAAGAAATGAACAGTCATCTCATCAAAGAAGATATGTAGATGGCAAATACGCATATGAAAATATTACTCCAATTAGGGAAATATAAATTAAAGCAACAATGAGATACTACTACACACCAATCAAAGGGCCAGAATCTGGAACACTGACAATAAAAATGCTGACAAGGATGTGGAGCAATAGGAACTCTAGTTCATTGTTGATGAAAAATAAAATGGTATAGCTACTTTGGAAGAGTTGGGTGGTTTCTTAAAAACTAAATATATTCATATGATCCAGTGGTAGCATTCCCTGGCATTTACCCAAAGGAGCTGAAAATGTAATATCTACATAAAAACCTGCACATGGATGTTTGCAGAAGTTTTATTCATACTTAGCAAAACTTGAAAGCAACCCAGATGTCTTTCAGTAGGTGAATGGATAAATAAAATGTGGTATATCTAGATAATGGAATATTATTCAGTACTAAGCACAGATGATCTATCAACCCATGAAAAGACATGGGGGAAACCTTAAATACATATTACTAAGTGCAAAAAACCCACCTAAAAAGGCTACATACTATATGATTCCAACTATACTACATGCTGGCAAAGGTAAAACTATAAAGGCAATAAAAAAGATCAGTAGTTGCCAGGGGCAGGGAGGATTTTAGGGCAGTGAAAACATTCTTTATGATATAATAATGGATATACCATTATACATTTTTTTCAAACCCAGGGTGCATAATCCAAAAAGTGAACCCTTCTAAGGTAAACTACCCACTTTGGGTGATTATGATTTGTCAATGTAGGTTTATCCTTTGTAAAAATTAAGGTACCATTTTTGTGAGTGATGTTGATAATGGGGAAAGCATGCATGTGTGGGGAACAGGGGTATATGAGAAATCTCTGTACCTTCCTCTCAATTGTGTTATAAATCTAAAACTTCTCTAAAAATTAAAGTCCTTGAGAATGTCATGTACAGCATGGTGGCTATAGTTAATAATGCTGTATTGCATATTTGAAAGTTGCTAAGAGAATAAATCTTAAAAGTTTCTTATCACAAGAAAAATAAGTTCTGTAACTAGGTATGGTGATGAATGTTAACCAGACTTATTGTGATCATTTCACACTATGTACAAATATCAAATAATTGATATGCCTAAAATACCTAAAATAATGTTGTATGTCAGTAAAATAAAATACTAATTGTTGGGGGAGCAGGACATAGAAGGAGCAGAAGGGAAATCATCTGCAATGGTCAACAGAGAAAGGAGACAATTTAAGCAAAAGCACAGACTACAAGTAAGTCAACAGCATATTCAAAGGGTAAGTAATACAGTTAGCCTAGAGCACAGGTGAATAGTCTAAGATCAAATTGCCAAGTTCTGTTGTGGCCATTGTGTGGCAGATCCTAAACATCAAGATAAGGAATCAGAACTTGGAGGCACTAAATGTTTTTTAGTAGAATGGTGTGCTTTTAGTGTATATTTAATACAGAAGGATGACTGCCTTGCCCTTTCACCTCTACCCTGTAACAATCAATATAGTAGCTACTTTACATAGTTACGTCTATCTATACAAACAAACACTGGGCTAGTTACGAACTACTGTTAGTTAGGTACTTGTGAGGCATTTTAAGGTTCTGGTTAAATGTTTAGTTCCCCAAGTTAGATTGAGTTTAATTATTTATCTCCACTACTACCTGTGTTCTTTATCTTGGACTAGTTACTCTGTACACATAATCCTTAAGAAGAGTACAGCGTCATAGTTAAAGGAGTGATTTGTGGACTCATTTAAAACCAAGATCTAGCTGTGTGACATAGATCAATAAATGTAAGCTCTCTGACCCTATTTCCTCATCTGTAAAGTAATATCAGTAATAGTACCCAGTATTACCTGATTCTTGTGGGTATTACATTAGAAAACTCTTTGAATATAGTAAGTTCTCAGTAAACAGTCATTATTACAATTTGTAATAACGGATAGATACACCATGCTGTACAGATAGATCTTAGTGGATTTTTCATATTGTCAGAAATAACACCATTTCTAACATTGTGTCCTTGAGAAAATGTTCTCAGAATTCAGAGAGGAACAGAGGATACAAAAGAACTTCTCATTCATTCATTCATTTATTCAAAGTTGAAGCCTGAATAAAAATATACTTCTACCCTGACATTCTTCAGGCACAACAAAGAATGTATTTTGTTTCTGTGCCTTTGGCAAGCTCACCATGTCTGTGATTCATTAGTATCACAGGAGCAACTGAAATATTTTAGTTTCTATCTCAGTTGAAAGAAATATTGTCATTTTTCCAGTACAAGACATTAAATAAATCCTGATATTTCTCTTCTTTTCAAAATTCCATTTGATTATAATTACCATGTCCATGAGTACCCATCAGAGATGCCATATGTGACTGAAATGAATGTATTTATAAACCACATAATTCTATACTGTGGCCTTAATATGACTCTATCCTCAAAGCCCATTCCAGGAGAACATCTTACAGGTATTTCAGCACTACTGAGTACTCAGCAGGATCATATTTCTCACTCCCTCACTTCCACCTAGTATCCTTTATTTTTTTTAAGATTGTATGTATGTATGTATGTATTTATTTATTTATTTATTTATTTAAGAGAGCTAAAGAGAAAGAGAGAGAGAGTACATAGGGAGAGGGAGAAGCAGATTCCCCACTGAGCAGGGAGCCCAATGTAGCCCTCCAACCCAGGACCCTGAGATCATGACCTGAGACAAAGGCGGATGCTTAACTGACTGGGCCACCCAGGTGCTCCTTCTCAAAAGATTTTTTTTAATTCTTAAAAATAAAGGATTAAAAAAAATTCTTGTTAAAGGTAAAAAACTGAGCCACTGAGGTGCCCTCAACCTGGTACCCTTTAATATGACCTTCCTTGGCCTACATATCATGCTAGTGAAAGAGCTCTCTGAACCCTTCAGGTTATACAGTCACATTAAAATCAGTCCTGCTATAAATCACTTATGCAAACATTCCAGGCATTTCTGGGGTTACAGAATTGTGATCAGATACCTCCACATTCACACTTTGGATTTCACATTTACTTCCGTACCAAGAAACAGGGGTGAAGAGGTAGAGAGAGGAAAGGAATATGGTGCTTGCCAGTGAACAGAACAACATATTTTAGTGAAAAGTGTATAGTTTATAGATACACATGTTTAAATGATAATTCCATCACTTGTTTGCTATGTATGTTACCTTGGACAATCAATGTCACCTCCTGAAGCTCTTAATTTTCTTAGCTGGAAAATGGGATAATAGTACCTACCTCATAGGATAATTGCGAGGATTAAATTAAAAGAAAAAGAAAACTGTAAAGCATATTGTAGACACTAAATAAATACTGGTTTCTCTTCGTGACTTGTAGATTCCATGTCAAACAACAGCTCTTATCTGGCAACTCCTTATGTGTAGCCCCTCTCGTACTAGGCACTGTAGAGTGTAGAATAATTTTTTTGTTGTGTATGAAGTATTTTTGTGCTTTTATGTTTGTTGTGTAACAAAGTCCTGACCTTAAAAAGATAGGGATGAATCTTGGTCTTCCCCTGGAAGGAGTTTTTTTCTCTCAGTCCCTTCCCACACCTACACATGTCATTCTTCCAGGCCAACTTGAAACTGGACAATAGAAATCTCCTATTAGTTACTCATCCTGAAATCTTACAATTCTCTCTCACCCTATGAGAGCTTTATCTTCCAAGAAAAAGTAATCTATATTTTTAAGAATTTGATTAGTATTGCATGTACAGAAAAGACTTCTGAATGGACTTTGCTCCTTCTTTTTTTATTGGTTTACGATAGCCCCTCTACCTCCAATCTACTCAGTTTACCTACCCCAACTCCAATCCTGCAAAACATCACCCTATGAAGATGTAAGCAGTGCGTGGATTATAGCCAATTCATCCTGGTTTGGCTGCCTTCAAGCAATGGGCATCAATCACTCCTTAATAAATACTTATAAGGTTGCCAACCACTTAATATGGATTCATAGTTGCTCAGATCTTTATTACCTATATTCTGTATACTCTACCAATTTATTGGGCTAGCGATTTGGAGAGAAGAGTTTTAGGGAAAACATCAGGGACAGGAAAATGAGGCCAAAGAGTATAGTATGATAGTGGTATGAAACAATTAATAAGAGGGTCTAGACACAAGCCATCAATTCCATCTTACTTTACATCAAAGCTCTGACAACTTTATTTACACAGATCACGAGCAATTTGAAGAAATCTGCATTTAGAGGAATGTTTTCCTTAATTGTCTAGTATATGAGATTTTTAAGATGCTCTCAGAAAGTGATACTCAATAGCATCTTTCTGTAAAAATAAAAGGATGGTTTGAGCTTCAGTTCTGATATTCTTTGTCTATATCTAAACCTGCAAATCAATTTAGAGGGAAACACCTACATTCCAAAACGGATTCTGTTAAAATTATTTTTTTAATTTATTTTTTATTGGTGTTCAATTTACTAACATACAGAATAACCCCCAGTGCCCGTCACCCATTCACTCCCACCCCCCGCCCTCCTCCACTTCTACCACCCCTAGTTCGTTTCCCAGAGTTAGCAGTCTTTACGTTCTGTCTCCCTTTCTGATATTTCCCACACATTTTTTTCTCCCTTCCCTTATGTTCCCTTTCACTATTATTTATATTCCCCAAATGAATGAGAACATATAATGTTTGTCCTTCTCCGATTGACTTACTTCACTCAGCATAATACCCTCCAGTTCCATCCACGTTGAAGCAAATGGTGGGTATTTGTCATTTCTAATAGGAATGGAGTAATATTCCATTGTATACATAAACCACATCTTCTGTTAAAATTATTGATCTATAATCATCTTTCTCCAACCTGGTTTGATGCAGATCGGTCATAAGTCATATTAGGTAGTACATAATCCCACATTTTCTTAAATGGAGGCAGCTAAATATAGTCTTTTCTAGATGCTTCAACATCTAAAACTAATGGAAATGATTATGCTATATAATCTATAATATAAAATCATAATGCAGTGTAATACTAAATGTCCTAATGCTAAATGACCCCAGACTGTGGTACTTTTTGTGATTTTTATGGCATATTTCATTGTTTCTTTCCTCACTTACACGAGTATAAGCTATCATTACTTACTGTTGTCAGTTTCCCTTTAAGCATGTTTTCCTTCTAATTTGCCTCAAGCATTCATTTGTTCAAACATGTCTATTGAATGCCAATCACGTGTCAGACACCATGTTGGTTAATGTAGATATGACAATGAGAGATACAGTCCCTGACATCTAAAAGCTCACAGTGCAACTGAAGAGATAAAGAAGCAATTATAACACCACGTGATTATGCTATAATAACAATAATTATGTGGCACTATAGGGTCATATAAAAGGGGTTAATTAATCTAAATGGGGTGGGAGACAAGTTGGAGGTGTCTGTGAAGTCTTCCTGGAAAAAGCTATCTCTGTGCTGTGCTCTGAAGGATAAGCAGGATTTACCCAAAATGTAGAGGGTAAAGGGTGATTTAAGAAGATGGCACGGAGGAAGACATAGACATGGCCAACATGCATATGAGAAAATGCTCTGCATCACTTGCCATCAGGGAAATACAAATCAAAACCACAATGAGATACCACCTCACACCGGTGAGAATGGGGCAAATTAACAAGGCAGGAAACAACAAATGTTGGAGAGGATGCGGAGAAAAGGAAACCCTCATACACTGTTGGTGGGAATGTGAACTGGTTCAGCCACTCTGGAAAACTGTGTGGAGGTTCCTCAAAGAGTTAAAAATAGACCTGCCCTACGACCCAACAATTGCACTGTTGGGGATTTACCCCAAAGATACAAATGCAATGAAACGCCGGGACACCTGCACCCCGATGTTTATAGCAGCAATGGCCACAATAGCCAAACTGTGGAAGGAGCCTCGGTGTCCAACGAAAGATGAATGGATAAAGAAGATGTGGTTTATGTATACAATGGAATATTACTCAGCTATTAGAAATGACAAATACCCACCATTTGCTTCAACGTGGATGGAACTGGAGGGTATTATGCTGAGTGAAGTAAGTCAGTCGGAGAAGGACAAACATTATATGTTCTCATTCATTTGGGGAATATAAATAATAGTGAAAGGGAATATAAGGGAAGGGAGAAGAAATGTGTGGGAAATATCAGAAAGGGAGACAGAACGTAAAGACTGCTAACTCTGGGAAACGAACTAGGGGTGGTAGAAGGGGAGGAGGGCGGGGGGTGGGAGTGAATGGGTGACGGGCACTGGGGGTTATTCTGTACGTTAGTAAATTGAACACTAATAAAAAATAAATTAAAAAAAAAGAAGATGGTACAGCAGTATGTGCTTATATGCTAACCCAGGCAAGAAGTAATGTGATCTCAAATAGTAGTAGCAGCTTAGATGGAGAGCAAGAGAGACATCAGAGGTACCCTGAGGCACAACTTAGTAATTTACTGAATGTTGGGGTGAGGAAGGGGGAGAGTCTAGGAATAAGCTTGGGTCATGGAGTGAATCATTGATAAGGATAAAAAATACAGAAGGAACAAGTATGAAGAGGAAGATCATAGAGTTAGCTTTGAACATATTAGGTTGGGTGGACATTTTTAGGAGACAATTTGACATGCAGAATCTGTTGTAAAAGAGAGAGAGAGAGAGCTCAAGTTTTTACTCTGTTGTGTGTTTAAAAAAATGGGAGAACCAAATTCATTTAATCCATACATAAAGTAAGAAAAATACCTCTGACCGAGGACCCAAGGAGCTTCTACATGAACATGAGTTTTATAGTGATGATTTTTTGACAACTGCTTTTGTGCGTTTAACTGGCAGCATCTCAAATTTAACATGTACAAAAGAGGACTCTTAATTTCTGTTCACACTGCAACATATTTCTCTTCTAGTCTTTTCCATCCCAGTTAATGGCATACCACCACCCACCCGACTGCTTAATCCAAAAACCTAGGAGTTATTCTTTAAGGCTATCTTTACCTTACCTCCCATATGTAACATGTCTGCAAGTCTTACCAACTCCACCACTAAAATATACCCTAAATCCATTCACTTATTTCCATTTCCATTGCTCTCTTGTCAGTTCAAGGAGACTATCATCTCAGGCCTATACCACTGTAAGAACATCCTAACTGTCCTATCTACCTCCATTCTTGCCAAACAAGCCAAGGTGGAAACCATTTTAGGGCCTTTGCCCTTGTTAATCCTTCTGGAAGTTATTTTACCCTGATCTACACATAGTCCACTCCTTGAGATTTTATTTATAGATCTCAACTATCAAACATTCCATTCTTAGAAAGGCCCTCCTTGATTACTTGCCAATTCTGGCTTAGCCTCATCATACAGGCCCACAAGGTACTCTATTCTATCCGAGAACTCCATTTTCTTTATAGCATTGGTCTCTTTATGAAAATCACCTTGTATGTTGCCTTATTTATTATTTATTGTCTGTTTCACATCCCTCTCAACACACATACTAGAACATTAGAGGGGAGGGATTTTATTTCTTTTGCTTACATTTGTATTTATATGTCCTACAACAGTTCTTAGTATCTAATAATTGCTCAATAAATATTTGTTAAAGTTTGAATAAATGAAAAAATTTTTTTTATTATTGAGGCCTTTTAGTTTCTTACTGCCTGCTTCTGGATTGTGTTGTGTTATTCTCTGAGTAGATGTCAGGAGATTACAAAATCATGAGACTGATTTTCTTACGAAGTTCATAAACTGGCTCTGAATATATATACTTTCATTCAGCAAAATTCTATCTTTACAAAATGGACAGACATAAAATGCACTCTGTAAAAATAGATTTTCCAGGAATTAGTAATTTGCCTCTGAACATTCTGAGAATTCTAATCTATTTAAATAATGATGGAAGAGAAAACTTTCTTTCTTATACTTTTCACAGTATACTGAAGCACGATAAAATACAAAGATCCAAAATTATTGCTTAAGTTTTCAACCCTTGGGTTTTGAAAATTTTACTTCTGTCCAAAGAGGGTTCCATCAAAATGGAATTTCCCTTGAGTTTTCAGACAAACTGTGATAACCTATTTCAGTTATAGGGACTCTCCTGCATGCAAGCTACTATCCTATGGATAGGCACACTGATGGAAATCACAAGGACTTCTCTAGCTCTCAACTCAAAGACAGGGCCAAATATCATCCCTGCAAAGGAGAGATTTCAACCATACTGCCCAAAGCCATTTGTATCTGCTATCTGTCCCTGGTGATCTCTCCAGACACACAGGACTCCTGGAGATTGCTCTCAGCTGCTGCTGCAAAACCCTGGAGTGAAGGTGGATTATTACACTTTTCAATCATAGTTAGGCTCAATCATGAAACTACAAATCTTCTGAGGGATTCAGATCCCCTTAAAAACTCTTCCCTTGCTGCTTGTATGCCCAGTTATATCAGAGTAAACAGGGGAAGGGGCAATATTCTGAGAGGTGCTAATGAATTAAGGAGTTTAATTCCAATCCAAGTGACAGAAATCAACATATAAATCAGAGGCTTCCCTACTCATTAATATGCTTTCAGAGCAGGTGTTACACAATCCTATAAAATTACTTGGGTAATCAGTAGAAGAAGTTCAACAATGAAAATTTTACCTAGGGATTAGAATATCAATTGTTATTCTAACCAAGACTCTGTCTTCTCATAGCAGTACCAGAGAGACTTTCGCTTAAAATACATGAAGCTGAGCATGTATACATGGGTGGATAGGGTGGGGTTCATGGACCTTTATCTGATCAAATTGTTTCCATAGCATATTTACCTCACGGGGTAAAAGCTTTGCCTGCAAGCAGTGAAAATCCTGAAATGAATTGGATTCCTGAAAGAATCCTTTCAGTGGAATCCTGAAAGAATTCCATTCCCCATATGAGAAGTGACAGATCCACAATCAGAAATGCTCCCAGGTGAGATAAAATTATACACACTGTTCTGTTTGCTATAGATTCAATCTGCAAGAATAGAGGTAATGTAGATACTGCTTTGCTAAAGCTCCTTATAGAAGGCAGCTGGAAAACATGGACTTGAAAGCTTTATGTCAGCTGGTGGAAACACACTGACTCCAAGGTAACTTCACATCAAGAAAGTTTTCATTTACTGGAAAATTAGCTCTGCTTTCACCATTAATATCAATTTCCATTTTATAGTTAGTAGACATTGTAAAGTATTTTGTTTTGCTTTGATGTTTTATTAGGCACAGAGGAAAGAGATCTAGTATTACCCATCATAAAATGCTGATAACTCTACCCTCAGCATATATGCTGAATCTGACTACTTCTCACAACCTCCACTGCTTCCAAACTGATCCAAGCCACTCTAACCTCCAGCTTACATTACCGTAATAGCCTCTTTACTTATGCCTCTGATGTTGTCCTTGCCCTACCACCTCATTCTACCCCCAAAAATGTAACCAGAGTGATCCTATTAAAATAAAAGTCAGATCATGCTATTCTTTTAATCTAACACCACATCCCAAATTGATCCCTATCTTACTTGAAGTAAGAGCCAAAAATCTTGTAATAAGTAGTAAGGCTGAGATTTTAGCCCATTCTGTCCACAGAGTTCACCCCCTTGGCTATAGCTTCCCAAAAGCTTTGAACTTTGAAACTGGTCTTCAATTAGTTCCCATCTTTAGTAATCCACTGTTCCCATGATAGACCTGTACCATCCTGCTGCTCTCTGGTATTCCAAATCCCTACTATGTCCCCCCATCTAGGTTTGCCTTTTCCTGCCTATGCCAAATATGAAGAACTTTCCTCTACAAATTCTTCACCCTCTAGGCTCAAGCATCATGTACTCATCATGCATTTATTCATTTTCTCTTTTCTGGAGTGTCATATACCAACCACCTACTACATGCCAGGCACTAAGTATACAGAGATGAACTCTACACTCACTCTAAGAGCTCACAGTTTAGTGAAACAGAACTGAGTGTTTACAGACTAACTAAAAGGTGTCAGTAGAGAAGAATCTCAGAGATCAGAGCTGTGATCTCTCTGAGGTGACAGCTAGCTAATGTGCTAAACATCTGCCCTCAAAGATTAAAAATGTGCATTTTTAACAGAAACATTCTAGAGAAAATGACTGAACCTTGGCCCAGAAGAGTGATGCTAATGACAGTAACTCCAGGTTCTGTAGCAAGCTGATAGGTGTGATATATTAGGACAGGAGTTCTTTAAGAAGACTCAATTAATGTAGGTAGGTCATTGCTCATTCTGACTAAACAAAGGGAATCTCCTTTAAAAACTGGTCACTACAAACTCAATGCTTTTCAGGGACTAGTAAACAAGGTCAGGACCTGGCTTCAAAACTACCCATTTTGTACCCAAGTATGTTTGTTTCAAGGCAGGTGTGATTAAGGGTCTACCTTAGTCTATGTAACAATAACCAGAATATAACATGTTGGATCACTATGGAGATTACAAGACAGGAAGTATAGGAGAATACAAATGCACTCAGTTTGACCAAAATCAGAAGATTCTGAAAGCAAATGGTCATGGAGATGTGAAGTTGGGAGTTATGAAATTACACCGAAATGATACAAGATTAATGTGTTAGTTACCAAAATATGGTGCTGAATACTTAGGTTTTCCTTTTTCTTTTCTGAATATCTGAATAAATACTTTTTAAAAAATTTTAAAGATTTTATTTATTTATTCACGAGAGACACAGAGAGAGGCAGAGACATAGGCAAAGGGAGAAGCAGGCTCCCTCCAGGGAGCCTAATGTGGGACCGAATCCTAGGACCCTGGGATCACAACCTGAGCCAAAGCCAGATGCTCAACCACTGAGCCACGCAGGAGCCCCTACTTTTTAAAATTACTGATCCCACTGCTAGATACCTATTCAAGATAATGAAAATCTATGTTCACACAAAAACCTGTACACAAATGCTTAAAGCTATTATGCCTTATTCATAATAGTCAAAAAGTAAAAACATTCTAAATGCCTTTCAATGGGTTAATGATTAAACAAACTGGTGTATCCTACCATGGAACACTACTCAGTTCTAAAATGAAAGGAAGTATTAATACACACAACTTGGATGAATCTTAAATACATTTTACTAAGCCAAAGAGCCAAATTCAGATTTAAAAAATCATACATATCATACAATTGCATGTATATGATACTCCAGAAAAGAGAAGGTTTACTTACCAACTTTGCTGATGAATCAAAGCAGGAAAGGATTAACTAACTCACTGGAGGGTGGAAATCCAATTCAAAATATTTTCTTTTTTTTAATAAATTTATTTTTTATTGGTGTTCAATTTACCAACATACAGAATAACACCCAGTGCTCATCCCGTCAAGTGCCCCCCCAGTGCCTGTCACCCATTCACCCCCACCCCCCGCCCTCCTCCCCTTCCACCACCCCTAGCTCGTTTCCCAGAGTTAGGAGTCTTTATGTTCTGTCTCCCTTTCTGACATTTCCCACACATTTCTTCTCCCTTCCCTTATATTCCCTTTCACTATTGTGTTCTCATTCATTTGGGGAATATAAATAATAGTCAAAATATTTTCAATAGGGTAAAACCAACACAAATTCAATTACATAAATAAAAGACAGGGGAAGCCTGACTTGACAGTAGCAATACATGTGCAAAGAACTTGGAGACCTGACCTGACCACAAATGCACCTGAATCAATAGTGTGCTGTGGCCTCTAAAATGACTAATTTCAGAGATTATAACCTGCATTGACAAAAATTGAGTCTAGTCATTCTTTCTGTATACTTGGATGATCAGTCCACATCTGGAACATTCTTCTCCAGTTCTTGACACCACATCTTAAAAGGCAGTGACAGCTTCAGAATTCCTATACTAGAACTGGCTTATGATACCACAGTGTTTGGGAATGAGAGGTCATAATGTTTTTAATTTACTCAAAGACATTTAAGTAAAAGAAAAATTAGTGAAGCAAAATGTTAACAAATTTTAAATATAAGTGATGGGGTATACAGGACTCATTATGTGCATCTATTTTTCTAATGATTGAAATTCGCAGGGTGACTAGTCTTGAAACTTCATTTGCAGTTTACTTAAGCATACATTTTTACTTACATTGTGT
This sequence comes from Canis aureus, assembly GCF_053574225.1. Taxonomy (NCBI): domain Eukaryota; kingdom Metazoa; phylum Chordata; class Mammalia; order Carnivora; family Canidae; genus Canis; species Canis aureus. The sequence goes on from NC_135649.1 coordinate 46,309,963, forward strand.
ATTGATTTGTAGTGGCTTTGGTATGATTTAATAGAGATTTGGAGGACATAAGTTAATTTCCCCCCAAGGTAATATCATTGGTGAAAAAATCCTAATAAGCCCCTTACTCGAGAGTTGGAAATGACCACAGAAAATTTTAGGGGAGGCAAGGGAGTATCAAGTGGTTTGGTGTAAGTTTCTCTGCTCTAGCCTCCCTTCACCAGCTTCATCAATACAAAGTGGACAAGAGATCAGCCCTCTAAGAAGGCTCTAATTGGCACTGATCCTCTACCTCCTCCTAATGGCCCAATAGGACTAATCTGGACGTGTCTTACATTGTTATTTATCCCAGTCACCTCCACAAGTCCTAGCCTTCCAGCATATGTCATTACTTGGATTTCTAATCCCTTAAGATTTCATATATTCCTTAATCTGATTCAACATCCTGTTCATCAATGAACCTCCAAGCCCTCTTGCCATGCCCTCTGAAATTTAAAGCCCATCACCAGCAAATTCCTCTATATCCTCAACATTTCATTCAGTTTGTTGTCCTATAGAAAGTTTGGCTCTTCCCTTAAGTCTATGCTTCCATGGAGTCCTTTCAGATGGTGATGTTTTCTTTCCCACATTCTTTATATTGGTCACTGGATCTGGAGGTAGAGGAGTGTCCTCTTCCTCCTCTTTGTCACTTCCAGGCCATTTTTTGCTTCCTTTTTTCAAAAGCCCAGCCCACTGAAAATGTACACCAATAGACTATGACAATTGCCACTCCTCCTTATGGCTGCCCCCCACTAACCTCTTAGTAACTCCTCTTCATTCATTCATTCACTGGAAATGTTAGCACCTGGCTCACAGTGTTTTTCTTCCACCACTTCTCCTATGACTTCAATACCCACTTGACAATATAGCCAATCCTTTGGTCCCATCATCCTTTGAAGTCACTTCTCATAACCTTTTCACATCATCCCAGGCCAGCCACATACTCATTAGTCATACTCCAGATGTCATTACCAATAATGGCCTCATCTCTGTAATTTCAACTTCAAGCCCCCCTCTCCATAAAATGTCCACCTGCAATCCAGAGATCCTACTCCCCTCACTGTCCATCTTTCCTCAAATGCCTTTACTTCCCCACTACGTGGCTAAATCCCAGGTTCCATCATGATATCCACTATCTTGTGTAAATCTGCAAGTTGGGGAGGCATCCTTGTACTCCATCAAGATTAACCCTGGTTAAGAACAACTCCATGGTGCAGTCCGGGTGGTTCAGTGGTTTAGCGCCACTTTCAGCCCAGAGTGTGATCCTGGAGGCCTAGGATAGAGTCCCACGTCAGGCTCCCTGCATGGAGCCTACTTCTCCCTCTGCCTATGTCTGTGTCTGTGTCTGTGTCTGTGTGTGTGTCTCATGAATAAACAAAATAAATCAGTAAAAAACAAACAAACAAACAAACACCTCCACGTATGCAGCAGAATGATCCCACTTTAAATTCAATTTGACCATAAATCTCTAATGGGCCTTCTGAAATGCCTGACAACCCTAAGTATTCCCAGCCAGTTCACTGTGCTTCTTTCCAAGACAACTATTTCACACTTCTCTTCCACAATGAAACTGCAAACAATTCTCCTTCATAATTTTCAGCTGATTATTTCATTTATTTTATAGAGGAAATAGAAACAGCCAGACTTAATGGTTTGAAGAAGAGATAGTTCTCTTCTATCAACTCACCTGCTTTGTTATCCATATACCCTGTCTTCTTTCCTGTTACTAAGAAGGAATTTTCCACATTCCCCTAAGACCAGTCTTACTTGTGCACAGGATCCCTTCTACCTTAAGCTATTCCAGAATTTTGCTCCAGCAGTTAATCCCTCTTTCTCTCTCTCTGAGATCACCAATTTTTTCCATCAATATGCTGACAGATAATTCCCATCAGCATATACACATGCTGCAAAATCTCCCTTCTCAAACAAACAAAAAAAACTCCTTTGACCATATATCCACCTCCAGTCACCTCACAATTTTTCTCCTCTTTATAGCAAAATTCTTCAAAGTAGTTATGTATAGTGCTCCATTTCCTCACTTTCTCTCCTCAACTCACTCAAGTTTTTGTCTCCATGCTATTACAGCACTCATATCAAGGTTACCAATGAGCTTCATCTTGCCAAATCCAAAAGCAAACTCCTATTGCTCATCTTAATACACTTTGAACTACACTTGGCTCAGTATTACTCCTTCCTTTTTGAACATATCTTGGTTTTTGTGACCATAGTCTCTTGTTTTATTCTATGCCTCAGCCACTTTTTCACAGTGCCTCTTGTTGGTTCTTCCCCATCTTCCCAACCTCTAACCACTGGGATGCTCCAGGGCTCAACTCCTGAATGTTCATCTCTTCACTACCTAGTGACACTCCCAAATGTCAGAGCAAGCTCCCAGCACTGACTCTCCTCTCAGCTTCAGTTTCATATGGATGTCTAATAGGCAGCTCAAATTTAACATATCTCAAATGGAATTCCTGATCCTGTCTTTCCACCCTGCTCCTCAGGCAGCCTTCACCTTTTTAGTCAATGACACCACCCCCCATCCAGTTGTTCTGCCAAAATCCTAGCATATCATCTCTAATTCCTTCTTGTTTCTCATATAATACATTAACCCATCAGTAAACCCTACTGGCTCTCTAAATTTTCACCACCTCCAAGGCATCATCACCTCTTCTCTGGACTATTTCAAGAGCTGCTTTTAAACTGTTCCCTCTACTTCTTATCCCCTTGTCTATTCTCTACAAAATGGTAAGAGATCAGAGTAACTTCATTTTCCTACCTAAAATCTTCCAATGGATTCCAATCACAATAAGAATAAAATTCAAATTTTGCGGTGACTTTTCCCTCAGCCTAGCTTGCCCCTTTACTTCATTCAGGTATCCACTCATATGTCACTTCCTCTGAGAGGCATTTATGTGATCACCCTATCTAAAATTACACCCTCCCATCACTCTTATTCCCTATCTTGCTTTGTTTTCCATTGTAGGACTTAGCATCTGTTATTATTCATTTGTTTACTTGCTTCAGATTCGTCTCCTATACTTAAAATGTAAGCTTCTGGAGAGCAGATATGATCTATTTTTTTCACTACTGGTACATAGTATTTAGGTGCTCAATAAATATCTGTTGAATGAGCAACTGCATCCAGAGGGGAAAAAATGATCAGGATAATCTATAAACCACAACATAACTTATAAGAAAGAATACATAAAGGTGCCACAACTGATGTTATCTGAAACTCAGAGGGTTTTGCCTTATTCTGTACAGAGGAATAACCACTAAAGCTACAGGGTAGAAATTACAGAGAGGCAGGAGGAGGAAATTTCTAAAAACCAGAACCCAAATAAGCCACCTCATGAAACAGTGAGCCATTAGGTATTTATTTCAGTGACAGGAGTACTATTTATTGGGAGCCTGCTATATGCCAGGTTTTGTACAAGGCCCTTAATATAGGTTAAATACATCACCTCATTTTGTTTAATCTTCACAACTATATGAAGTAGATTTAATTATTAGCATCCCCCACTTTATAGATGAGGAAATTAATATCATGTATCCAAAGTGGAGTCTACCATACCGCTTCCAGATGCTTCAATTGAGCAACTCCTATCTAACAGGGACATTGTAAGGGTAGCAGTTTGCAAACTGTGGTTCACAGACCCCTTGGAGGGACCCAAAATTCTTTCAGGTGTTTAGTGAGGTCAAACCATTTATATAATACTAAGAAACTGCTTGCTTTCATGGTCATTCTCTTTTAAGAATGGACAGTAGAGCTTTCCAGAAGCTATGATGATACTGATGAGCGACTGCTCTCTGACAGATAAAGGAATGTATGCAATATATTCTTTTGCATAATTTTTCTTAGTTTGAATTTTCATGTAATAAATGTTGATATATATAAAAATATAGAAACAATATCACATTGGGGTCCTTAATAGTTTTATGTGTAAAGTGTTCCTAAAATCAAAAAGTTTGAGAACCATTGCTGAAGAGGAATGGAGGATCTAAAATTCAGAGGCCTCTGAAATCTCTTCTGACTTAAAGATTCAAGGATTTAATGGAATTGTTTGAAAAACAGAGTTAACCCTAAAATCTGTTTTGGTTAAACTACCAGGTGTGGAAATTCTTTGTTAAATGTCTGTGTCCTCTTCACTGCTTTGGTCAGTATACTGTGATTTTTCTCTGAAAACCCAGTATTCTATATGGTTTCAGGGTTGTCAGACCCTAGGGTTGGGGATGAAGAAAGTACACTAATCAAGTATCCTCAGTCCCAACATCCTATTAGTTTTGGTTTGAGGATATTTTTTTTACATGGTGTATTGTTGTAGATGTTTAATTAATAAAAATTAAATTAAAAACACTGATATCGTTTTGGTTGCTTGTTTCTGTCTCTTTGTTTTGAATTACAGTTTTCTTCTATTAGCAAAGTAATAAGGGAAAGGGAGTGGGCAGTAAAGAGAACTTTCCTTAACTAAACACCAACTGTAGGTATAGGAAAATATAATATGCTTCAGTTGTCTTTTGCTAAGCACCTATTATACCGGTCATTTCACTCAGTTCTTGATAAATATTATCTTTAATTCTCAGAACAATCCTAGAAAACAGGTAGCACCAAGTCTATGATAGATTGTCTGGGAAAAAAAACAGCTGCATTAACTACCTTCCCTTCATCCATGCCCTTGGGTAGTCCCTCCCTATACCTACACTGGTCTTGGTCATATGACTTACTTTGACCAATGGGACAATAGCAACTATGAATAAGCCGAGACTTCAAAAGAGCTGGGTCATGCTCTCTCCTGATGCTCTTAGTAACCCTCATTCACCAGGTGAATGAGCCCAGGCAAGCCCACTGGGTGATGAATGACACATACCCCTTGTTCTATTACCCTTTTGACAACCAGCCAACTGATGGACATATGAGTTAGGCCAGTTGACATGAATGAGTGAATACAGCTGACACACAGGAAGCAGAGACAGTCCCAGCTGAGTGCAGTCCAAACTACCAACCTACAGAATCATGAACAAATAAATGGTTGTTATTTTAAGCAACTACATTTTGAGTTGGTATGTTATGCAGCAAATGCTAGCTGATAACAATACCCATTTTATAGAGAGGAAAACTGAAGCTCAAAGAAGTTAAATATATTTACTGAGGTCATTCTATAGCCAGTATATGGAAGAATGAGAATTTTAAAGCTAGAACTATGCATACTTCATTTAACCTTCACATCTGCTCTATGATATAGGCATATTACTGATTTAATTTTAAAGATGAGGAAACATAGGGGTGCCTGGGTGGCTCATCAGGTGGTTATGCCTTCAGCTCAGGTCATGATCTCTGGGCCCTGGAATTAAGCCCCACGTTGGGCTCCCTGCTCAATGGGAGTCTGCTTCCTCTCACTCTGCCCCAGCGCCCCCCCACTCATGCACTCCCTCAAATCAATAAATAAAATCTGTTAAAAATTTAAAAAAAAATAAAGATGAGGAAACATGTACAGGGAGGTTAAACAGTCTGCCCTAAGTCACACACTAAGTAGTAAAATGTTAACTATACTTATTGTGGTGATCATTTTGCAATATATACAAATATTAAAGAGATGCCCAGGTGGCTCAGTGGTTGAGTGTCTGCCTTTGGCTTAGGTCATGATCCCAGGGTCCTGGGATTGAGTCCGGCATCAGGCTCCCTGCAGGGAGCCTGCTTGTCCCTCTGCCTATGTCTCTGCCTCTCTCTGTGTGTCTCTCATGAATAAATAAATAAGATCTTTAAAAAAACAAATATTGGGATCCCTGGGTGGCGCAGCGGTTTGGCGCCTGCCTTTGGCCCAGGGCACGATCCTGGGGACCCGGGATCGAATCCCACATCGGGCTCCCGGTGCATGGAGCCTGCTTCTCCCTCTGCCTGTGTCTCTGCCTCTCTCTCTCTCTCTCTGTGACTATCATAAATAAATAAAAATTGAAAAAAAAATATTTAAAAAAAAATTTAAAAAATAAATAAATAAATAAACAAATATTAAATCATTATATTGTACTCCTGAAGGTAATATAATGTTATGTCAATTATACCTTATTTTTAAAAACGAATAAGGAGGAGACCAACAGTAAAATTAAGTAACTAATTAATAATAAATAAGTAGTAATCCAAGATTTAAATGCAACTACACCTACTTTCAGAGATTGTGCTACTTTCACAATTTCAGGTTGTGTGCTCCAGTTAGTTGAGGATTCCAGTTAGCTCATTCTTTCCTATAGAAAAACTGATTGTTCTAGCAGTGAATTAGCAACCAACAGATTGAATTTAAAAGTGCACTACACAACTCTAAGCACACAATCATAAAGAGTATAAAGGAGAAAGAGCAATGGAAAAGGAACAAGACTTGGGAATTTAAGTTATTAAACAACAACAACAACAAAACATTAGAAAGCAAGTCTGGTTTTATGAATAGGAGATAAGAAAAACTCATTAAAATAACCAAAGCACTAAGAAGACTTTAGTGTGAGACAGGAGCTCATGAAAAGGGTATTTTAAACTAGAACTGAAGTAGCTAGCAGGCACCTGCTTAAACCAAGGAGGAAAGTATTCATTAACACTAAAAAGCACTGCACTGGATGCCCATCACATTCACAACGTGTCCTTCTACTGACTTTCTGCCATCTACGTGCTGCCTGGCATTGGAATTATTTAGGCTGGAAAGGAGAACATGGATGGAGGGAGGGAGTGTTAACATCTATTGAAGATGGCATGGGAAGAGCACTGGACTGCAACTAACTAGCCAAGTAACCTTGGGTATGTTACTTAACCTCTACGGATCTTAATTTCCTGATCTCCAAGGTCCCTTGCAGCTCTAAAATTTCATGATTGTATGATTCTATTAAAGGTAAAATGGTGATCAGCAGTGATCCATCACTACTGAGGACCAAAAAAAAAAAAAAAGAACAAATGAGCTCAGATTTTTTCATGGACTCCACAAGCATGTATCAACCACCTGCTATGTGTTCTAAGATTTGTTCTTGTCCTCAAAATCATAATCCACTGAGGAAAGGGATGTGTCAACAAATAACTGCAGTTCATTTTTTTAATTTATTTATGATAGTCACAGAGACAGAGAGAGAGAGGCAGAGACATAGGCAGAGAGAGAAGCAGGCTCCATGCACCGGGAGCCCGACGTGGGATTCGATCCCAGGTCTCCAGGATCACGCCCTGGGCCAAAGGCAGGCGCCAAACCGCTGCGCTACCCAGGGATCCCCAATAACTGCAGTTCAATGTGATAATCTCTACAAAGATATGCAGAGCACAGAGGAGGCATGATCAATGACAAGAAGACAAGAATGCAGATGCACAGGCTCCTAGAATTAGATGCACCTTGTTTCAATACTAACTTACCTACTTACTAGCAGTGTCACCTTAGGCAAATCACTTATCCTCTCTGAGCCTCAGTTTACTCATGTGTTTTCACCATGCTAGAGTCTGAAGCTACAGTCTGAGCTACCTATAGGGTTGATTCTCAAACCTCCATAGATGCAAAATATAGACAGTTGGGGATTAAAGTGAGATTGGACAGGGTTCAAGGGGGTATAAAATATGAGTGAGGGGAGACTTAACAGATAAATCTTTCAAGAAGTTGACGTAAAGAAGAATAAGACAGTGGGATGGTAGCTAGAGAAGTATGTGGCATCAAAAGGAGAGGACATTGTTGTCTTGTTTGTTTTATTTTGTTTTGTTTGAATAGAGGTCATAGGACACGGTTAATTTTTTATGCAAAAGACCCAGAAGAGAGGAAGATGTTGATAATGCAAGAAAGAGAGGGGATAACCGAGGATCCCAAGTTCCACTGGAGGCAAAATAATATAGAATCTAGAAGGGATTAGCCTCTGATAGGAGCACCATCTCCTATCAGGAAAACAGACACATTCTTCATCATAAAAAGGGGAAAAACAACTGTTATAGTTGTAGTTAGGAGGGTAGATTAAGCAGTGAGAAGATGAGAATGTTGCCATTTTCTGGATTCTGATTACTCAGTGCCATATGAAGTCAGGTCATCAGTGAGCATGAGAAGGAAAGAGGGGTAGAAGAGTGAGGTCTGAGTCCAGAGGAGGAGGACAGCTCAGAGAATTACAATCCAGAAACTCTCACTAAGGAAGAGCAATGAGTAATGGATAGTATCAGGTGTCCATCTGAAGTTCATGATAAGTGATGACGGGCAGTGAAGTTGTGAAAAACTCAGCTGCAAGGAAAAGGAAATGAGGAGAAATAATGATGGGCTACTTAGGAGTCAGGGTATGACAGCTCAGTGGGTATGAAAGATAGAAGGGGGCGAGGCACCTGGGTGGCTCAGTGGTTGAGCATCTGCCTTCAGCTCAGGTTGTGATCCGAGGGTCCTGGGATCAAGTCCCACATCAGGCTCCCTGCAGGAGCCTGCTTCTCCCTCTGCCTGTCTCTGCCTCTCTGTGTGTGTGTCTCTCATGAATAAATAAATACAATCTTAAAAACAAACCATAACCATATCTTGACAATAGCCTGACCTCCAAGGTTTTGTGCACCTCTTGTTTGGCATACAGAAATTCCTTAGAAATTGACATCACCGGGACACCTGGGTGGCTCAGTGGTTGAGCATCTGCTTTGGCTCAGGTCATGATCCTGGGGTCCTGGGATCCCACATCAGGCTTCCCACAGGGAGATTGCTTTTCCCTCTGCCTATATCTGCCTATATCTCTGCCACTTTCTGTGTGTCTCTTATGAATAAATAAATAAAATCTTAAAAAAAAAAGAAAGAAAGGGAAGGGGAAAGTATTGTACGTTAACAATACTGTAGATGGGTTCTAAGCTGGGGTAGGAGGCAAACAAAATGATGGGCTGATGTAGGGGGAAAATGTAGTGCAAAACAATGGATTAGAGGTCAACCTGATATGGCTGAAGAACTACAGCAATGGAGGTCGAGATTTACTAAATAATGCACTTACTGGTGTTGAAAAGGGCTAGTTTGTGACAGAGCAAGTGGGTAGTTGAAGTTGGTAGAGGGGGAAAAAAATCACTGAAGTAAAGGGATCAAGGAAATGAAAAGCCACGATAAGATGGGTCATCTGCATGAATGTTGAAGTCACCAAGAATAACCGCCCAAGTCAGGGTGGAAACAACAAAACCTAGAGGTACAGCTGCCTCCTCCACCCCTGAAGGAGAATTTCCTGTTACATTCCTCCAGCTGCTAGGAAGTAGGGGAATCAGGGACAGATTCCAGCCACTGTGGGACTCCCCCATCCCTCCCTGCCCTGTACAAGTTCAAGGGATCCAGTACACCCCACAGCTGGTCTACTCTTATCTCCTGCTACTCTCAAAGCCTACACCATCAGATAACTCATCTCTAAATTTCCAATAACTTAGAATTTTTTAAAACATGGGCCTTCTTCTTTATGGGCACATAAAGCTCTGCCATCCTTGACATAAAGATGCTGAAGTCCTCAAGAGTGATGAGAGGAGGGGCACCTGGATGGCTCAGTGGTTGAGAGTCTGCCTTTGCCTCAGGTCATGATCCTGGGGTCTTGGAATCGAGTCCCATATCAGGCTCCCCAGAGGGAGCTTGCTTCTCCCCTTTGCCTAATGTCTCTGCCTCTCTCTGTGTGTCTCTCATGTATAAATAAATAAAATCTTTTAAAAAAAACAATGATGAAAGGAATGAAAAGGAAGAAAGTAAGCCATGAACTAGATCTGCAAGAAATGAGGAAAAATAATCAGGAGACTATTAGGTGACAGTAACGAGGAGGGTAGAGGAGTGGAGCTTTTGGAGGAGGGAGACGGAGCAATGATACTAAAGGGATCTGGGGGAAAAAAATAAAGGGATCTGGGTATGGGAACATGGTTAAAAGGCAGTCAAGATTCCACTTACAGCAGGAGGCAGAGGACATGTCCTGATAAAAACATTAAGGATATAAGAACTTTGGCCTTCACAGACAGCCATTTCTAGAGGGCACAGTAAGGCCTTAGGAAGAAGTAGAGGAAGTGGCTTACATCTGATTGGACAATAAATACGGCAGCATGGATAGTGAGCAGTAGCCAGAGAGGCTTGGGAGTTAAGGCACAGTGAGATTCGTTCTGACAAGTCTCTTAGAGGAGGGTGATCAGTTCATTGTAGGTTGAGGTCCAGAATATTCCATTCAATCGTAGTCTTTGATCCTGAGATGACCACATTTTGGCCCACACGAGGCAGTGTGAAAGCTCCTCAAAAAAAGAAATCAGAATTCCTTTTTTTAAAGATTTTATTTATTTATTTTGGGGAAGGGAGAGCATGAGCATGAGTGGGGGTGGGTACAGAGGGAGAGGCAGACTCCCCCCTGAGCAGGGAGCCCGATCACATGGGCCTCGATTCCAGGGCCCTGAGATCATGACCTGAACAGAAGGCAGAGGCTTAACTAACTGAGCCACCCAGGCACCCACCTCAGTCGGAATTCCTATGGTGGAAGGGGTGCAGCATCTGAGGCAGCAGTCCCCTTAAGGCTCACACAATGGGATTGTGTTGGTGACTTGCACAAAGCAGCGCATCAGTCCTCACCCACTGAAATGTCTGGCAGAAGCAGCTATTGCCTTTGTTTTCTCTTTTGGTGTGGCGTGAACCAGATTTTCTCTGACCATAACACGCCTGCCAGGAATACTGGCATGGATCCTTTCTCATTCTCAGCGACCCTTCATTCATGAGGTCAGCTTTGCAAGGACAGGGCCAAGAGGGAAAGATGCAGAGTAGGAGAATAAGAAAACAATTCATTCTATCTGATCTCCAGCCTCACCTCCATAAGGTGGTTCTTGCAGTGAAGGAAGCCCAACATCATGCTTCACGCCCTGCATAGTTGGCCTTTGTCAATGTTGTCCATTCAGGATGTACCAGCTTAGGGAAGCTCTGTGGCTTGGCTAACAAGCAAATGAGTCCTGAGTTCCTGCAGTTCAATGGGCAGCCAGAAGGCCACCTCAGCCTAGGGCAGGGCTCAGAGAAAAGGAGAGCAGGACTGTATCTAGGCCAGTCTCCCATCAGCAACAGGTGACAACATTTACTCCATCAGTCAGAAGGGGTCACCTGTACCCCTACTTATGCTTCCTTCCAATCTCCGGGATGGTCTATCCAAGGCCTCTGGGCATATAGATCTGTACGTTCCGCCAGGCTATAAACCTTTGCAGTATTAACATAGCTAACAAGCTCCCAGGTGACACTGATGTTCCTGGTGCAGGACCACACACTGAGGACCACAGGCCTCCATTAGAACTTTGCCTCCATTTGTACCTTTTGCTAATCAACTCAGCTTCCCAGACCAGAAAGTATTATCAGCCAAAAGTAACTGAGCACTAAATTTGTTCTAGGAGACATACATCCCCTAAACCAACTCCCTCCCAAATTCTCAGCTCTCCCAAAGTCACTACGTATTTTCCAATCACTTAGGCTTGAAATCTCTCTCTCTTTTATTCAAATCCTGTCTATACAGTCATCAAATCCTTCCAAAACTTCCTTTAAAATGCCTCTCCTGCCTTTCCTTCCTGTCTCCAATTCCAACATTCTAGGATAGGCTTTTATCACCTCTTGCTACCCTGGCCCCTGACTCTAGTCTATCTCTCCCTTTCAATCCATCCAGCACACAACCACCAGGCTACTCTTCTGACCTCCAAGACTTCTTCTAGGTCAAAGTTTGGTATGCCTTCCAACATGTCACCTGATTAATCTAAAAGCCTTCTGTAAATCCTGCCCCCCTGAGCCTGCACAACTCAACAATCATTGGTCCTCAACCACTCTCTGCTTCTCCAAAGGCTGATTCTACCTCCTAGCTGACAGTTCCAGAAATGCAATCCTGAACAACACCTGCCTTAGAAATGCCTGGGATGTATGAATAAGATGCATATTCCTGAGTCCCACCTCAGACCTACCCAATCTAAAGCCTCTGAATGTGGAGCCCAGGAATCTGCATCTCATCAAGATTCCCAAGGAAATTCAATGCTTGCTAAAGTTGGGGAAACACTTCTCCCGTCTTCTACTATAAACAGAATCCAGTATCACCCCCTCTGTATGTTATCTATTGCTATGTAAAAAATTACCACCAAACATAGTGGCTTAAAACAACACACATTTATTACCCCACTGTTTCTGTGAGTCAAAAACCCAGACATAACTTAGATGGATCCTGGGGCTCAAAATCTCTTCAAAGGCTGCAATCAAGATCTGGATCAAGGCCAAGTTCATGTGTCTGGCACGATTAGTATCTCACAAGCTGTTGAACAGAAGACCTCAGTTCCTCACTGGCTGATGGTCAGCAGCTGCCCTTACTTTCTTGCCAGGTAGATCTCTCCCAGGTCAGTTAACAACATAGCACCTTGTTTCATCAGATCAAGCAGGTGTAGAGAGCCAGAGATAAAGAGAGCTAGCAAGACAGAAGTCATAATTTTTGTAACCTAATCATGAAAGTGACATCTCATCACTTTTTGCTAAATTACATTTGTTAGAAAGAAGTCACTAGGTCCAGACCACGTAAAAGAGGAGAGAATTACACGACATGTGAATACCAAGAGGTGAGAAATCACTGGAAGCCAGTTCAGAAGCCACCTGCCACTCCTTCTTCAATATCAATACACACCTTTTAGTCCATGTTCTTACCTATTTGCCCAGTCACTACATAAAAACTAGAAAACAATAGTCTGGTTCACAAGAAAACAATGCATAAAGATATGATTACCCTAGTCTGACTCTTTAGCTTACAAGTGTCTGATTTTAGTGAAGGAAAAAGCAGCTGATCAAGGTCCAAAGTGGACACTTGGGACCTTCTGACAAACACATATTAATCATTTGGGCTTGTTTTCAACCCTGGCTGCAGATTAGAATGCCTGGGGAGCTTTTAAAAAAAAAAGTACTGATGCCCAGGGTCCCACCACAGACCATTTAAATCAGAATTTCTGAGCCTGGAGCTCTCGAATCAGAATTAAAAAAAAAATGTAGGTGGTTTTAATGTACAGCCAGGATTGAAAACCCCTGAAGCCCATTCTTCCTCTCTCGCTTGCATTTTTTTTTTTGAGAAATGTTATATGGAAACAGCTTCTCACTTAGGATAGGTTGAAAGCCCCTTCTAATTGATTTGGAAATACCCTCTGAAGAAGTAATTGGATGCCAGCTTGCAAAAATAGCAGGAAAGTCTCTTAATGAAAACTGACAGAGGTGGCCTGAGAGAGGGCATCAGGTTTAAGACATGTCTGGGTCAGAACAAGAGCACATGAAGTCAATATTTGCTTCAACGTGGATGGAACTGGGGGGTATTATGCTGAGTGAAATAAGTAAATCGGAGAAGGACAATCATATGGTTTCACTCATACATGGAACATAAGAAATAGTGAAAGGGGTTATAAGGGAAAGGAGGAGAACTGAGTGGGAAAAATTAGAAAGGAAACAAACCATGAGAGACTCCTAATTCTGGGAAACAAAGGGGAGAGGAAGGGGAGGTGGGTGGGAAGAAGGGGTAACTGGGTGACAGGCACTGAGGAGGGCACTTGATGGGATGAGGACTGGGTGTTATACTATATGTTGGCAAATTGAATTTAAATTTTAAAAAATGTAAATGAAAAAAATATGTGTTCAGTCAGTACCTGCTAAAAAAAGAATGGTAATGGGCTAGGAACTGCAGGGAGAAAAAAAAGAAAAAGACATGTCCCCCAGAATAGAGGTTGGAAGCCAACAGCCCATGAGTCAGATGTGGTTCACAGATGTGTTGTATACAAGTGTGTGTATATATGAGTGTGAGCATATATGTGTGTTTTGTTCTTCACAAAGTTTACACAAATAAGTATTTTTGTATACAACTTATTCACATTTGGAAAAAATAATTTAACATGCATCCTTGGCATATTAAAGAGTTAAAGTCTACATTTTTCTTCTAATAGCTTGTAACTTCACTGAGGAATTAAACTCTAAAATATACACCAGCCATCATTTAAACTGATTTACTACCAGTGAAATCAGGGAGAGAGTCCATTTCTTATTAACAACACTGAAAATCAACATCGAAAATGGGGATTCCATAGGCTTACACTGAACAACAGTATCTAGAATTAGCAGAGTTCCTAAGAAGCATTGAGTAAATATTTTGTAAGTATGAATTAAACATCTTTATCTACAATTTTATGCTTCCTAACAACTGATTTTTTTTGATAAGTTAGCAAAGTGCTTTGCAAAAATTGGCAGTTGTTGCCACTATCGAAAATAAGGAAATTTTATATAAAGATTCAGATCGGGGGCTTCTCTTTTACAAACTGGCAGCTTGGATGACACTGTTCTTAGCTTTCCATACAGTAACAATCACCAAAAAGTGAATAGTGGCTCCCACTTCCCTATCTTTGTCTCCCCAAATGGACATACTTCACCGTTTGACATCCTCTGCCTTGCCTGAGCAGAAATCTGGAAGGCAGGATAGGAGAGTGGACAAGAATATAGACTCTGGAGTCAACAGGGTTCTGCTGGCCTTGGTCTGTAAGAGGGTCAGTCCATCCTTTCTTTTATTGGGCCCAGACCAGATGACACCATTTTGCCTCCTTCCTGGGGAAAAAAAAAATATAGACTCTGGAATCAAATTTGCTTTGTGTCCAAATACTGCTTCTGTCTATGACTGTTTAATGGTGTAACTTGGTAAGTTAATTAAAATCTCTGTGCCCTAGTTTCTTCCTCTGGAAATCAGGAATAATAATAAAACCTACTTTACAACATTGCTAAGAGGATTAGTAAGTGAGTTAATACATATGAAGAGCTTAGCACCATGGTTGGCCAAAAGGTATGCACTCAGTACTCATTAGCTATTGTTATGATTTGAGTAGAGTATAACACAGTAGTTAAGAGCACGTTCACCAGGCCAAAATCACAGCTCCAGAACATACTAGTCATGTGGCCTTGAGCGAGTCACTTGCTATTCATCAGTTTCCCCATCTGTGAATTGGGGATAATAAGAATACCTACCTTGTAGGTCTGCTGTGAAAGGACTAAATGCAATAGTGTTTACACAGTGCCTGGCACAGAGTAAACAATAAATGTTACTTAGCACTGTTATTCCAACCTATCAGGAAAGAGATTAGCAAGAAAGTCCTTGGTGAGGAAGATCAAGTGAGAGTCAAGCTAGGTGGTGTGTGGATTAAAAAGACGGAGGAGCAGAAGACAGTAAGAAAGCCTTAATGGATTTTTGAAGACCCAAACAAGCGTCAGGGTTTTGCTTCAAAGGCTGACCCTCCAGGGACTAAGAGCCAAGGGAATTTACCTGCTTAAACTGCCACATGCTCAAGCACTTTGGAAACCCACTCTCTAGTCCAATTCCCTTGCAGGGCTACCTACCATCTTTGCAACCCAACAATGTGACCAACATGATACATTAATTATGTCCTAAGACATCCAATATAATTAAAGTACTAAAAATAATGGCTCCATAGATATGAATGTTCCTGAAACTGACAGATGTGACAAACAATGGAAGCAGAAATAACAGAGTGCAGGAGCAGCACTGCTGTTCAAGCTCTCCTTCCTTGCCTGGCCTCTGACAAGGAAATCAAAACACACACAGAAGAGTTGCATTCTCATCTGGGTGGTGACGTTCATGCATTAATGGAAATCAAACTTTAATGATCACAAGATTTGGAAAAAAAGGAAAAGCAGTCTGTCTCCCGCTTCCCCAGAACTGGGCTCCTCAGAATCCTGAGCAAGAATCACTGATTATTAGTGATGAGAGGCTTGGTCTACAATTCACCAAGGAAATCTGGGAAAGAGTATGATCATAAAGAGCCCAAGGCAAGATACAGCATGTCTTAATTACGGATACACGCTCACCTAAAAAGGCTGTTGCACATCATTTCATGAATTATCTGAAGGACAATTTTAACCTCAGTCCTCAGGGACTTTCCCCCACACCCTCTACCCCTGCCTCTAAGCTTCCTACATCCAAAGATGTGTGCCCATGGAATACAAAGTCATTTTAATATTAGTCTAGGAAAAAATACACTTAAGAAAAAGCCTACAGGGGCACCTGGGTGGCTCAGCCAGTTGACCGTCTGACTCCTGGTTTTGGCTCAGGTCATGATCTCATAGGTTGTGAGATGAAGCCCCACGTAGGAATCTGCTTGAGATCTCTCCCTCTGCCCCTCCCCCTACTGGCGCACATGTATGCATGCACGTGCCAGAGCTCTCTCTCTCAAATAAATAAATAAATCTCTTTTTTAAAAACAAAAAAGCTTACAAAACAAAAACTAATACGGTATCTAAAACCACATTCAGTTCTAAAAAAAAAAATTCTGCCACTTTTGTTGATATTTTCAATAGTAATGGTCCATGCATTGTATTACCAAATTTGCATATGCTGAGGGAATTGTTTTGTCATATAACAAAATTTTAATTCCAGGTTATTTTCGAACCTGTTTCTGAGAATGCCCCAAGGCTATCTCCTCCTTAACACTCACTTGGTGCTCAATTCTGCAAGTGGGAATTGTAATTCTGAAATAAGTAAACCATAAGTTGGAAAGTAGATCTGCCACAATCATCAAATGATTCATTTGAGGTCAAGTGCTAATGATCTGTGGATTAGCATGACTAATGGAAAGCTGGCTGTAACTCACATTATTAAGTGCTGCCACATTCAGGAAAGGACAACAATAGAAATCAAGTAGAAAGGTCAACATTGAGATAGCAATGGATGGTATTTGGAAGAAAAGAAAAAGATAACTAATGTTAGCATCTACTTTCCCCTCCCCAGCATCCAGAAAAGAGAAGCCAGCACTGGATTTCTAAATTGGTACTTCTCAAACTTTAATGTGCATCACCTGGGGATCTTATTAAAATTCCAGTTCCCATTGGGTAAGTCTGTGGTGATGCCTGAGGTTCTGCATTTCTAACAAGCTTGCAGATGACACACGCTGCTGGTTCATGTACCCACATTCTGAGTAGCAAAAGTCTGAACCAGAGAGCAGCAACCTAGAGCCCACAAACCAAGTCTGGCCCACTGTCAGCCGCTGTACAGCCTGCGAGCTAAGAATGATTTTTAGATTTTTTTTAAATGGTTGAGGGTAAAATCAAAAGAAGAATATTTTATGACACATGAAAATTATGTTAAATGGAAACCTCAGTGTCTGTAAATGAAATTTTATTGGACCACAGTATGTCCAGTCATTTACATATTGTGTATGATGCTTTCTAGCTCAGGTTAAAGTAATTGCAACAGAGACCATAAAACCCACAAACCTAAAATATCTGGACCTTCACAGAAAAAGCTCTGCAACCCCTGGTATGAAGGATTAATAAAGAGGGTTCTGCTGTATCACTGCATGGAGAAAAGGGCTTTGAAATCCGAAGAGGGAACCCTGTGAGCCTGAAACAGAGATTGTAGTCCCTCCCACTGACACTGGGAGAAGTCAGAAGGGAGGAACAAATCCAGTGCACTGATATGCACAGTGGCCCAGATGTGTCAGCAGTCAAAAAGGAAGACCTCAGTGAGCAGTATCCTGGGGTCCACTCAGAGCAGCAGTGCTCAAAGACAGCCAACAGAAACCTGTTGAGGGCAATCTCTTGGAGCCCAAGGAGCAACAGTAAAGCTGAAACCACTAAGAAATATGAACCCAGCCCTTGCCTGATTTTCTGGCACAAGAAAAGGCCTGGAGTCTTTAATGATCAAATGGAGGAGTGTAGGACACCCCCCCCCAAATAATCAAGATTTAATTTCCTGGCCATACAACATGTTGGGGACCCGAAGATTACATTTAATTTATAGAAATAAAGGAACAGGATATATCATGCCTGTATCCATTTACTAGGGCTACTATAAGCAAATATCATAGACTAGGTGGCTTAAAACACAGGCATTCATTTCTCCCGGTTCTGGAAATTGGAAACTCCAAGGTCAAGGTGCCAGAAAGGTAGGTTTTACTCTGAGACCTCTTCTCTTGGCTTGTAGACTAACCTCCATCTCGCTATGTGCTCACACATGAAAGGAAAGAAGGGAAAGAGGGAGAGAGAAGGGAGATGGAGAGAAAGAGCATTGGCAAGCAAGCACAAGAGTGCAAGAGCACTCTCTAGTGTCTCTTCTTTTTTTTTAATTTATTTTGTATTGGTGTTCAATTTACCAACATACAGAATAACCCCCAGTGCCCGTCACCCATTCACTCCCACCCCCCGCCCTCCTCCCCTTCTACCACCCCTAGTTCGTTTCCCAGAGTTAGGAGTCTTTATGTTCTGTCTCCCTTTCTGATATTTCCCACACATTTCTTCTCCCTTCCCTTATATTCCCTTTCACTATTATTTATATTCCCCAAATGAATGAGAACATATAATGTTTGTCCTTCTCCGATTGACTTACTTCACTCAGCATAATACCCTCCAGTTGCATCCACGTTGAAGCAAATGGTGCGTATCTGTCATTTCTAATGGCTGAGTAATATTCCATTGTATACATAAACCACATCTTCTTTATCCACTCATCTTTCGATGGACACTGAGGCTCCTTCCACAGTTTGGCTATTGTGGCCATTGCTGCTATAAACATCGGGGTGCAGGTGTCCTGGCATTTCATTGCATCTAGTGTCTCTTCTTATAAGGATACTAATCCTATAAAATCAGGGTCCCACCATTATGATCCCATAACTGCTTCCTCATAGGTTTCATCTCCAAATACAGAGACACTGAGGGTTACGACTTCAACATATGAATTGGAGGGTGGGCACAGTTCAGTCCCTAACATTGCCCTTAGTGTAGACTAACTCATAGATGCTATACCCATTTATATCCCTGATCTTATGAATAGACAGAAATGTCGACTGACTTCTGGCCCTATCTAATGCAAGGACATAAAGAGATACCTTTATCTCAATCTCCTCCACTGACCTGCCACTCACCCCCAGTATCAGAAGAATTCCTTTAAGTGATGATTACCTCACTCAAAGGTCCAGGTTAAACTATGAATCCAATAAACAGAAGAGCTACACTTGATCCTAATAGCAAAGAAAACTCTCCTTGATAGGAAATATAGTACTGTAGGTAAGGGCAGGAACTCTCAGCCAGATTACAATGTGCCCAGCTATTTGACATTGAACAAGTCATTTAACCTCCCCTTGCCCCAGTTTTCTGATCCATAAAACTGGGTGAAACAGTCACTTACTTCCTAGCACTCAGAACAGAGCTTGCTACACAGTAAGCACTTGATGGGCTTTAGTTATTATTTTATCTTAAAGAGTTGAGGGAATTTTGCATTCTACTCTAGAATATATTCAAACTAGTTGCCACCAAGAAAAAGTGACAATCCAGGAGTAGGCTACACATACCTACTGCCGCACCGCCATGTACGTAGGTGTAGATGGTTTGAAAAGCACGATTTGAAAAGCACGAAGCCAAGGACAACCTTGGGAAATAGAGGGAAAGACTCTGAGGAACAGAAACTCGGGCAAAGGGAAGAAATCTGAAAAAATACCTGGGTCTTGGAGTATGTTCCAGAAAGGACTAGTCTAGCTAAAATAACTGTGACAGGGTGGAGGTAATACAGGGGCACTGTGTGCCTGGGAAGAGAGAACTGCTTAGAGGATGCTGAAGATCTTTCTTGGGACTCCAAATTTCTAAGTTTCTCTGGGGCAGAGAGATCTTTCAGCATTCCCAATTTAATCCTGCTGTGCTCCAAAGAAGGGCACAAGCTTTGCCTAAAATATCCAGAATACTGAAGTTTGCAACAAAAAAGGCCATTTTCTCTTCCCGGAACAAAACGGTGCAATGCAGCAACAGCAACCAAGACACTGCTCTCCTTCATTCAGAAACAACAAAGGAAATTATCCTTAGGAGATGCAAGCCCATGTACAATAGACTAATGGGCAAAATATTTGCCAGGCTATAGGCCTTTTACTCAGTATGCAAATGAGCTGAATCGAAAGGAAGAAAGAATTAAAAACAGCTGTTCTGTTTTCTTTCTTCCTGTGTTGACTAGGAGGAAACGATTTTTCAAGTGGGTAAAAAAAATAAATGAATCTACATCTATATTGCTCCTGCTGCAAAGGCAGCCTCCACACTTAGATTTCTTATTGTTCCATCATCCTGAATAGATGTAATTATTTTAGGTCTAGTATTATCTGTTCCATACAAGCAGCAGAATACCTTTCTGAACTTTTGTCACCACAAGGACTTACCAAAAATAAAATCCACAAAATAGCAGTAAGTGAAAGGATGTTTCCATATCTGACACAAAATTTTCGGAGGGGAAGGCTATGTCCTCAACCTCTCCATGCCCCTGCTCTGTACATGAGTGCACACACATGCACTCCTCGAGAGCCATATACTTTCCTCAGGACCTGAGAAAGGAACATAATTACAGATCCTCACACTCCTTCCACTGCATCATGCTTGGGCTGCACTGTGGGGATATAGTCACCGCCCACACACAGCCTGGAAAGCGACTGGCTCGCCTTAGAACTGCCTCGAGAGCCACACGCACATCGGTTGCAAAGCCAACTATGATTTCCTCCTGGGCACATGGTTCAATATATGTTTTTGCACAAGGAGGCATGGACGTGAAAGTCATTTTTCAAGAACTCAGATCCTCTGATATACATATTTATACACATGCCAGGGGTACAGAACTTTCTATTGAGAGGGAGACATCTTGTGGATTATTTCAGAACTGAGCATTTCTGGAAGGCAAGCCAGTAATAGGAACAGCAGTACTAGGAACAGCAGCACAGTACTAGGAACTTTACATTGATTATCTCACTTAATGCTCAGAGTAAACCTGGGAAGTAGGGATTATTTTTTTCTCATTATGCAGACAGAGAAACTGAGGCTCAGAGAGATTAACTTATCCAAAATCTCACATCTGATAAGTGGAATAGCCAGGATTCAAATTTAAGCTTTGGGCACCTGGGTGGCTCAATGGCTGAGATCTGCCTTTGGCTCAGGTCGTGATCCCGGGATCCTGGGACTGAGTCCTGTACTGGGCTCCCTGTGGAGAGCCTGCTTCTCCTTCTGCCTATATCTCTGCCTCTCTCTGTGTGTCTTTCATGAATAAATAAATAAAATCTTTTAAAAAATTAAGCTTTACTGGCTGAAAGTTAACTTGCTTTCCTTACGTTACAAAACCACCACTATATTTAGCAGGAGTATGATAAGCAACACTGTATAGTTCATTGGTTAAGAGTGCAGGTTCTGGTGCCACACTACTTGAGCTTAATTTCAATTCTGCTGGATGTCCTTGACAGGAAACAGACAGATGACCCTGAAAATAAAAAGGCATTTGGACAAATGGACACAACTACTTAGTGGACGGATGAAGCAAGACCCCAGATCTTTCTCTCCCGGTCCAGTGTGAGTCAAAATATCTGAGTGTAAACAGAACTTTGTAAATTGAGGCCAATATTAAAAGTCCTTAGGGTGTCAACTACTTAAAAGAATCCTTAGTGAGTCATTTTACAATGTGATAAACACCTCTCATTTATCCTTCACTCTACCCAGCCACATCTTCCCCATCCTTAAAAGCACAGCTCCAAACAACACTTCTAAAAAGCCTTTCCTCTCTCTAGCTTCCCTCTCCTCCCCCTTGTCTGGATTCTTGCAGCACCTGTCATCTCCACTACACCATTTAGCACTTAATACTCTCTTATATTCTTCTGTAATGTTTCATGCTGTTAATATCATCTTTCCAGCCAGACTGTAGGTTTCCAAAGGGAAAGGAACATTTCTTCTTCTTCATTTGTATTTCCACAGTCCCTAGCATTAAGTTGAGAGTCTCCTGGTAGATGTTCATTATTTATTTACCAGCTTTTATATACACATATCAAAGCAAAATACAAAAACAGAAAGTGGATGTACTTACAGAGTCCAAGATACAGAGCTAGTTAAGAGGTAGAGACTGAATATTAAATCAGATATGTCTGTCCCCAAAGCTAGGGCCTTGAAGCACTATGCTACACTGATGATTTGGTTTTATTTTTTTAAGATTTTATTTACTCATTCATGAGAGACACAGAGAGAGAGATAAGCAGAGACATAGGTGGAGGGAGAAGCAGGCTCCATGCAGGGAGCCCAATGTGGGACTCAATCCCGGGACTCCAGGATCACCACCTGAGCCAAAGGCAGACACTCAACCGCTGAGCAACCCAGGCATCCCATGGTTTGATTTTATGTAGGAATAGATTATTTGAATTCACCTCTGCATGCTAAATGGGTTGTAATAGTATCAGAAAAGAAAGCCTGAGTATTATTTGCCACTCTGGACATATGCAGAGCCAAGATCACCAGACAGGGGACTAGAACAGACAAGACCTATGCAGTCACTAACAGTCAGAGCTTATAGCACATAAGGATTCTGGGACAAATGAACTGATGATAGTGTGAACCCATGGCCTGGACCCACAGAGCAACATAGAGCAGTAGTTCTCAAGCTTTAATGGCCGTCAGAATCCCCTGGGTGATGTGTCACACAGCACAGGTTGCTGGGCCCATACCCCAGAGTCTGATTCACTAGGTCTTGGGTAGCACCCAAGAATTTGCATTTCTAACCAGTTCTCAAATAATGCCAATACTGAAGGTCCTGGAACCACTTTGAGAGCCAATGTCATGGGAGATTCGTAAGAGGCAAAGTTCTGGTAGGTCCATGAGGATGTGAGACAACTGAAAACTTCTATTTAAAAGAGATGGAGATGGTGAGAAGGCTCTACTAAAGTTTATCCTGACATCATTTAGGCCCTACCTGCTTTGTGGCCTCTCTAGTTCATACCTGGAGGCTTAGTCCTACTCCTATTTAAATGACAAATCTTGACTAGGAGCAAGAAGGATATAATTAAAGAGCATCTCACATCAGTAGCCTGGGCACTAGCTATAGGTTGCACAGAGGAATCAGTTTTTGTTTTTTTTTTTTAATTTTTATTTATTTATGATAGTCACACAGAGAGAGAGAGAGAGGCAGAGACATAGGCAGAGGGAGAAGCAGGCTCCACACACCGGGAGCCCGACATGGGATTCGATCCTGGGTCTCCAGGATCACGCCCCGGGCCAAAGGCAGGCGCTAAACCGCTGCGCCACCCAGGGATCCCCAGTTTTTGTCTTAGTCTCAATACCTGATCCTTGGAATCTAATATCTCAATCATGTATGAATGAAGTCCTGCTTTGCTGATGTCAGACCCACCCGAGGACTAAGGCTTCTGCCTCTGATTTGCAACTCAGTCAGTAACCGATCCGTTGCTACCTGCTATCTGGCACGCCCAGTGCTGTGAATCAAACACTTTAACTTCTGGGGCATGAAGGACTACCTTATCCCGTACCAAGGAGAAGAATCTCTCAGTATATCAAGGTGTTCTCAGCTCAGCACCACAAAAATCTACTTTAGTGGAATTCCCAAGTGCAAAGATGTCCTATGAGAAGAGTGAAGGGGATTAATATTCACCTTTTCTTTTAAGTTTCATGTAGTTGGTGTGGGAAGACTGAGCCTAGACACTCCTGCCAGAGGCCTCTGGAAAACCAAGAGAAAGAGGGTGGGGTCCAAGAGAAAGGAAGAAATGCATAAGTGGCTTACATTTTCTCTGCTCTCAATCTTCAGGAGAATCTCAAAATCTCTCTCTCTCTCTCTCTCTCTCACTCTCGCTCTCGCTCTCGCTCTCTCGCTCTCGCTTTCTCCCTCTCCCCTTCCCCCATTCTGGAATGATAGGAACCAGACCAAGTGAATGGTTAAAAGGTAAAAGAGTCCCAGAGTACTCTGTCTCCAGTCTCATAATCAAGCGATAGAAGAGTTCTCAAAGCTCATCAATGGTTCAGGCCAGCCTTCCTAGAGTCATAAAGTACAGGAAATTTGGGGACCAAAATCCCAGCAATTAGTGAAAGACATGCATTTGCCTGTGGTGTCCCCTCTGTGCTTTATGTCACATAGGGCCCTAGCAGAACAAAAGCAATAGGTGACCGGAAGTGACTTGAAAACCAGATGGATTCAAGATATGTTGAAGTCAAAGTTGCATTGACCACGAGAGTGGCATCCCTAGCTTCAGTTTCCTAACCTCTCAAATAAATATAATTATATTCTCTACTTCACAGAGTTGTTGAGAGGATTAAATAAGATAATAAATGGAAGTACTTAGATGAATCTACCATAGTGAGAGCTTTGTAAGTGATATGTTATTGATATTATTATTTCTAAGTGCTTTTTTGACTGAAATGAGCCCCTCACTCGCTATGTGACATTCATCTTACTACTCTGGGTTTCAGTTGCTCTATCTGTAAGCAAGAAATACAAATATCTGCTCTACTTACCTCACCCGTATGTAGTGAGAACAAAACTTAATTGTGCATATGCTTTGAAAAAAAAAGGCAAGAGCCAATCTGAATGTCAGATTGTAAGGAGTATTGTTACTTGGCTTCTAGCAATTATTATTCTCATGACAAATAAGTTAATAAAGCAGTCAACCCAACATGAATCAGCACCATTCCCCACCCATTATCTCCATCAGTCAATCATCTTAAGATGACAAGTTTCTGTGTTGACTTGCAGCTCCTCTTATGTTGCATTTCATAGACTTCTTAATTAAAAACCTAATTAAGCCAGAGCTCCAGTCTCATTTATTGAAAGCAGAGCAGGAAACTTTGTACCAACCCTGAGTGGGGCATAAAGTGCTATGAAGCATGGCTAAAAAATATAGGCAGGGAGCAGAGCAGACCATTCAGGCCCTTGCAAATTATGAAATGGATGTCTTTATCTTAAGAGCAATGGAAGCTATTGCTGCATCTTAATCCAAAGGGCAGAGAAAGATGGTAATGACATGGCTTGATTTGCTCTGGATGCCATAAAGAAAATGGATTGAAGGGAGGTAAGAATAGAGGTAGAAGGGGGATCCCTGGGTGGTGCAGCGGTTTGGCGCCTGCCTTTGGCCCAGGGCATGATCCTGGAGACCTGGGATTGAATCCCACGTTGGGCTCCTGGTGTATGGAGCCTGCTTCTCCCTCTGCCTATATCTCTGCCTCTCTTTCTCTCTCTCTCTGTGTGACTATCATAAAAAATATATATATACATTAAAAAAAAAGAATAGAGGTAGAAGGACCAGGTAGTTGGTGGCCGGTTGCAGTTGCCCTGGTGACAGATGTTGGTGTTGTGGTCCACAGTGACATCAGTGAGGATGGAAAGATTTGAGAGATCATATAGAAGGTAATATTGACAGGACTTGGTTTAATGTAGGTTGGAGAGGAAAGAGACCAAGAATGACCCTACCAGCACCACTGAGTTTCTTGGGACAACCGGAGAGATCATGATGTGTTTTACTGATACAGAGGACACTAGAAGGGAAACGGGCTGGGGCCAATGTATATCACAGTAAAATCTGGAAGATGTTGAGTTTGAGGTGACTGTGGGACTCCAAGTATAGAGGTGAATATGAAGGGATGGAGCTCAGAAAAGAGAGGTCTAAGCTGAAATGTTTATATATGTTTGAGATATATTCATTCTTGCCACCAACTGTTTGCCTGGACCAGAACCTGGATCTGCTGACTGCATTTGCTTCCCACTATCAACATCCCCCTAGTGGCCATGCAACCAGTGTTTAGATCTAGTCCCCTGCCCTCGCCAGGCTGATACTGCTGCAACAGTTAACTGAGCCGTGGCCAACTGTGTCCTGAGCTATCACAGGCTGCCCATTTGGCATGTCCAGATCATGGATATCTACAGGATAGAGCAAGATGGTTAGAGTAGTAGGTCCTGGTGGTTAATGTTCCATACAGAAAAGAGACCCCAAACAGAAGTCAACTGACATCTTAGACGGTGACGTGTATGTCTACTCATCTAGAACTGATTTCCAGAGATCCAAAGCAATGACAAAGGCACAGGCATAACCTGAATGAATGTATACATACATTGGTGGTAGCATTTGGGCTCCAACAGGGGCACAGGGTATGGGGTAAGAGCAGACTATTTTAGCAATAATATCTTAGGTACCAGTATATGCTCATCATAGCATCTATTGCCAGTAATTATTTTAATTATTGATATCTTTTTATTAATTATATATACATATAATTATTAATTGTAGTAACATTAAGACTCTGAATAAAATAACATGGCAACTCTATAATTTCTATAATAAAAGAATATGGGAAGAAGGGAGGAACACTGAGATGTGCCCTAAAGGTGCATTTACCTGAGTGCTGAGTGATGTCATAACTGACAGGGATGGATCAGCAGAAATGAAATGAAACCAAGGGCATAATTAGCAATATACACGCACACACACAAACATATACGTGCACACAAGGACATATGCACAGTACTTAACTGGATTGTATCAATGTATATTATTTTCCTTCCTAAAAGTCAATTATTCCAATGGTAGATTATGGCAGAACTCCCCAACCCTATGAGTTGTAGGGACTTGGTGTGCCACAAAAGTGTTATGGTTTTGCTGAGATTTCAGTCCCATCTACTCTCATGATAGGCTGGGTGGAACTTGAAGCTGGGAGCAACCTCACCCACTGACCTCACTGTGCCTTACAAATATTTCCTTTGTGTCCTGTGACAGTATAAACTCAGGAAGCATTGGATTACAGTATATACTCATTTTGTCTCTCCTAAAAATTATGTTACCATCCATCTGAAGGCTTTATATATCTACTTAGCTGATATTTTCTTTGTATGTATCGATTTGTTTTTATTTTTTAAATAAATTTATTTTTTATTGGTGTTCAATTTACCAACATACAGAATAACACCTCGGTGCCCATCACCCATTCACCCCCACCCCCCACCCTCCTCCCCTTCCACCACCCCTAGTTCGTTTCCCAGAGTTAGCAGTCTTCACGTTCTGTCTCCCTTTCTGATATTTCCCACACATTTCTTCTCCCTTCCCTTATATTCCCTTTCACTATTATTTATATTCCCCAAATGAATGAGAACATATAATGTTTGTCCTTCTCTGATTGACTTACTTCACTCAGCATAATACCCTCCAGTTCCATCCACGTTGAAAAAAATGATGGGTATTTGTCGTTTCTAATGGCTGAATAATATTCCATTGTATACATAAACCACATCTTCTTTATCCATTCATCTTTCGTTGGACACCGAGGCTCCTTCCACAGTTTGGCTATCGTGGCCATTGCTGCTATAAATATCGGGGTGCAGGTGTCCCGGCGTTTCATTGCATCTGTATCTTTGGGGTAAATCCCCAACAGTGCAATTTCTGGGTCATAGGGCAGGTATATTTTTAACTCTTTGAGGAACCTCCACACAGTTTTCCAGAGTGGCTGTACCAGTTCACATTCCCACCAACAGTGCAAGAGGGTTCCCTTTGCTCCACATCCTCTCCAATATTTGTGGTTTCCTGCCTTGTTAATTTTCCCCATTCTCACTGGTGTGAGGTGGGATCTCATTGTGGTTTTGATTTGTATTTCCCTGATGGCAAGTGATGCAGAGCATTTTCTCATGTGCATGTTGGCCATGTGGATGTCTTCCTCTGTGAGATTTCTGTTCATGTCTTTTGCCCATTTCATGATTGGATTGTTTGTTTCTTTGGTGTTGAGTTTAATAAGTTCTTTATAGATCTTGGAAACTAGCCCTTTATCTGATAGGTCATTTGCAAATATCTTCTCCCATTCTGTAGGTTGTCTTTGAGTTTTGTTGACTGTATCCTTTGCTGTGCAAAAGCTTCTTATCTTGATGAAGTCCCAATAGTTCATTTTTGCTTTTGTTTCTTTTGCCTTCGTGGATGTATCTTGCAAGAAGTTACTGTGGCCGAGGTCAAAAAGGGTGTTGCCTGTGTTCTCCTCTAGGATTTTGATGGAATCTTGTCTCACATTTAGATCTTTTATCCATTTTGAGTTTATCTTTGTGTATGGTGAAAGAGAGTGGTCTAGTTTCATTCTTCTGCATGTGGATGTCCAATTTTCCCAGCACCATTTATTGAAGAGACTGTCTTTCTACCAAAACCCTACAAGGTATGTTTTACTCAAGAATCTCAAAACTCCATATATTGATTAAGGTCATGCTAGCTGCTTTAACAAACAAATCTAGTGGCTCGACACAATAGAAATGTACTTCTTGCTCACCTAACAGTCCATTATGGATGATCCTAGTGAGCAATTGACTTTTCAGATGGAAATACAGGGACCCAGCCTCCTAACATCTTTTGACTCATCTATCTTGAATACACTTAATGCCAAGGTCAGTATGGTTGTCTGAAATAGAAGGAGAGTTTAGAATGAACATCTTCTTCTAAAAGTGACACAAATCACTTCTGCTCACATTCCATCATTAAGTATTAGTCCTAAGGCACCATCTAGATGCAAAGGGAGCTCAGCAATACAATCCCACTGACAACTCACAGAGATTAGGAATATTAATTCCTTGGTGATTGAGTAGCCATGTCTGTCATACCATATAAAATGGTAAGCTGACTCTGCAAATCCACTTAGCCAGTATATTTTTTTTAATTTTATTTATGATAGTCACACAGAGAGAGAGAGGCAGAGAGACAGGCAGAGGGAGAAGCAGGCTCCATGCACCGGGAGCCCGATATGGGATTCGATCCCGGGTCTCCAGGATCGCGCCCTGGGCCAAAGGCAGGCGCCAAACCGCTGCGCCACCCAGGGATCCCTTAGCCAGTATATTTAATTGAACTTTAACCTTAGAGACAAATTACAAAACAATTTTCATTTCAGAGATTGGCTACACTGCTCAACTGTGACAGAAGGGATATGGGGCTGTTTTATAGCAGAGAATGTCCCTGAGGAGCTTAGCTAGGAATGGAACCAAGAGCCAGATGAGCTAAAGGTGCCAACTGGCTCGCCTCTCCTAGTTGCTCTGACAAACTCACCTAAAATACAAAGTACCATTATTTTCTTTTTAATATTTTATTTATTTATTCACAAGAGACACTGAGAGAGGCAGAGACACAGGCATAGGGAGAAGCAGGCTGCATGCAGGGAGCCCGATGCCGGGTCTCCAGGGTCAGGCCCTGGGCTGAAAGTGGTGCTAAACCGTTGAGCCACCCGGGCTGCCCAGTACCATTATTTTCAAATATCGGCTTTTGACCTCAAAATTCCAAACCCATCCTCTGGAGGGGATTTAATGCCCAAATGACAGCTCAGCTAAGACAAAGAGTTTGCATCTCAGAGATACCCCCAGAAACCTTCAGTGGCACAAATTCATCTCCATCAAGGTTTTGCTGCTTGAACACACAGGTAAAAAAAAATGTTTGGGTATATTTGTGCCAATCTTCTAAACTATCATAGAAAACTTCTGGGGGCACAGACATTTAATCATTCTGGAATGGAATGGCTTTTGGGGACAGCATGTCTTTGGGTCTATTTCTATTGGAAGTCTTAACATGCCTCAAGTGCCTGGCTAGCCTGATGGATTAGGCATTGAACCCTGAGGCTCTT
The DNA here is from genome assembly GCF_053574225.1 of Canis aureus. Lineage (NCBI taxonomy): Eukaryota > Metazoa > Chordata > Mammalia > Carnivora > Canidae > Canis > Canis aureus. The sequence goes on from NC_135649.1 coordinate 46,339,338, forward strand.
GACGTCAATGATTTATGGCAGCTGAAAGCTGTGAAATGTCATTCTGCTGAGAGAACCACGCAGCATTCAGTCAACAGAATTAGCAGACACTTGAACACGTATTTTAGCACCAGCTGCTAGGCTCTCTAGAGATATTTAACATATCCAGATATAAGTCTCTCAGGAAGGATCATCCATCAGAGCCTCAACAGAAGCCAGAGCCAAGATAGGCTAGTGACATGTGACATATTTCTAATGCTGCAGGAAACAATGCAACCAATGGCACCCTTCTTATAGATCCTCACTCCTCTAAAGTACAGTAAATTAACAACATTTGAAGAGGAGGGGTGAAAAAAAATGAACTATCAACCCAGACTCAACAATCACCTCCAACTCCCTTCAAGTCATTTGAAGAATTGCCAAGTTCCATTTCCCAACCTGCCTGGCCCAAGTGAATTGATCTAGTTCCCCCATATAATCTTGAGTCAGAAATATAAGAGCCTTATGGCACCTGGGTGTCTCATTCGGTTGAGTGTCTACCTTCAGCTCACGTCATGATCCTGAGGTATTGGGACCCAGCCCCACATTTGGCTCCCTGCTCAGCTCAGCAGGGAGTTTGCTTCTGCCACTCTTTCTGCTTGTTCTCTCTCTCTCTCTCTCTCTCTCTCTCTCATAAATAAATAAATAAATAAATAGATAGATAAATAAATAAATAAATAAATTCTTAAAAAAAAAAAAGAAATATAAAAGCCTCGCTCCTGCTGCGTGCCACTGGGTGTGCCATCTGCCCCCACATCTGTGGAAGGGATGCAGGCCAGTCCTGCTGGGTCATTCAGCAATTCACACTAGCATCTCTGGTCCTTTAACTCCGATTTGCCTCTATCTTCAACTTCCTTAGGCTCCCTCATTTAACAATATGTTCTGGACTTGCCTTTTTGGCTCAACGGCACTCTCCCTCTGTCCCCTCCAGCCCCAACCACAGTTCTTCACTTGGCACTGAGCATCATGCAGCACATTTTGGGGCTGTGCTGTGGGTACTGTGGGACAAACCAGCTGAGATGTTTCCTGCACCACTTCCCCCACACAGTGAAGAAAAATAGATACTTTTCATCAGCATATGCAGAACAGTATATCACTGAACACTTACCATCCAGGATTGTCAGTACCTGTCTCATCACAGCCCTGTCCCAGGTGTTCAGAATAAGCATTCAGCTGCTGACATACTGCCCCATTCTATCTTTGCTATGCCCTAGCACTAGCACCAGGTCTCACACATTTTCACAATATAATCAGGAACGAGGTCACCACTCTATTAGTAATTATCTCCTGCTGACAGAACATGAGAGACTCCTAACTCTGGGAAACGAACTGGGGGGGGGGTGGAAGGGGAGGTGGGTGGGGGGTGGGGGTGACTGGGTGATGGGCACTGAGGGGGGCACTTGATGGGATGAGCACTGGGTGTTATTCTATATGTTGGCAAATTGAACACCAATAAAAAATAAATGTATAAAAAATAATAATTATCTCCTGCTGCATAACAAATAATTGAAACATTTAGCAGCTTAAACAATAAGCATATAAAGGTTCTGAGGGTCAAGAATCCTAGAGTGGCTTAGCTGGATGGTTCTGGCTCAGGGTCTGTGAGGAGACTGTAGCTGTAGGCCAAGGCAACAGTCATCTGAGAGAACTTGTGGCTTCTAGAAGGAAACCTCCGTCCCCCCCACCCACAGGGGCCTCCTCACAGGGCTGTTCAATGACATGACAGCTGGATTCCCCATGAGGAAGTGGTCTAGAAGAGTCCCCAGGATGGAAGCCAGAATCTTTTCATAACCTGATCTTGAAAGTGATACTCCATCATTTCTGTTCATTAGAAGCAAGACACTAAGACCAGCCACATTCAAGGGAAGGAAATTAGACTCCACCTCCTGAAGGGAGGAATATCAAAGAATTGGAGTACATATAATTAAAGCCACCACAACCACTAAACACCACTGGAAGACAGAACAAGACTATCTCTGGCCCTGCTATAACCACTTCTCTTTTTTTACAATTTCTTTTTTTCTTTTTTAAAGAATCTATTCATTTATTTGAGAGAGAGAGAGAGCACAAACCCCGGCAGGGGGAGCGGCAAGCAGAGGGAGAGTGAGAAGCAGGCTCTCCACCACACAAGGAGCTGGATGTAGAGCTCAATCCCAGGACCCCAGGATCATAACCTGAACCAAAGGCAGACACTTAACTGACTGAGTCACCCAGGTGCTCCCCTTTGTCCACTTCTACTGGACACTCAGAGCGTCTCCATTCTCTTCAGAACTTTGGTGCCCAGTGGTAAGGAAAGCCTTGCCCTGCATTTTGGCCCATTTGTGGGTTCCAGCTACCCACCTCATTTGCTGTTAGCAAACTTTCCATAGGTTGGGCCTGGTTCGGCCACTCCCTAGTGTAAGAATGTCCCCTGGATTTACCTGATCTACATCTGAGGTTTTGCTATATAGAGCTGCACTTCTGTGGTAGAATGAATATGACATTCCCAGACCATATTTCCCAGACCTGCCAGAATTGGATGGGATTTAACATGCTTCAGTTTGGACTTCATTTCTAACTGGCACAGCTTCCTTCAGAGCCACTTCTGCTACCTTTGCCTTTCCCTCAGCATTCTTGCCAAGCTTTCCACTAAATTGGCCTCCTCATTCCCAGCTGATGATGACAACATACTGAACTGGATCCTTTCCAAATGGCAGCTCACTTTTTACTTTCTGAACACAGAAAACTGCAAACCCTCATAGGGAAATGTCAGAGAAGTCCCCTACCAGACCACCCAGAAATATCCTTGAGACTCCTTCCTAGGCTCAAAGTACAACAGTGACCTGGCACGGGGGATGGGGGCAACTCCTTTCTGCCTGAAAGAGGTATTACATCTCATTGACATGCATGGTTTTGTTTAGTCACCCACTTCTCACTTTGGTTGTTTCCAGCTTTTAATGGTTACAGAACTCCCATTAACATTTGTACAAATTACTTTCATTTGTTTTAAGGTTATAAGCTAATTTTTCTTGTCTTAAGATTATTTCAGTTGAAATGCTTTGAGCACATTTCAGACTTTTAATCATTTATCTTTTTTAAGATTTTATTTATTTATTTGAGAGAGAGAGAGAGAGAGAGAGACCATGAGCCAGGGAAATGGCAAGGGGAGACAGAGCCTGATGCAGGGCTCTCCTGGGATCATGACCTGAGCCAAAGGCAGATGCTTCTCCCACTGAGCCACCCAGGTGACCCTTTTAACCTAAATTATACACTGCCTACATCTAAAGAGGTTCTAGATGACTTACAATGAAAGCACATATACAATATATGCATAGACATTGATATGACTTTTAAACATATAATACAACTGAAAAGGCTTATGTGATTCATGTTTCCAGATGGAATAATGGTTTCTATGAATTCCAACTTCAGTTTGTTCCTGTGGTGGTATTTGTTTCTGCCCCACAGAAGGGATTTTCCATCCCCTAAAATAATCCTTCCTTCCTCAATAAAACTTCCCACCACCATAAAGGAAACAGAATATGGTGGTGACTTGCTATCTGTGTGATCTCAAACAAGTCACTGAACCTCAGTGTTCCTCAGTTGCCTCATAGGCAAAATGAAGATATAGTGCTGTTATGAGAAGTAAATGTGTTCATATTTTTATGACACTTAAAGCAGTGTCTATGGCATAGTGAATATTGTATGTGTGAAATAATTAAAACAATGAGTCTTCTACAAGACAAGGAATAAATAAAAGGGACACATTTAAAGTCCCAAATAGGGGCACCTGGGTGGCTCAGTCGGTTAAGCGCCTGCCTTCAGCTCAGGTCTTGATCCCAGGGTCCTGGGACTGAGCCCCAGATGGGGCTCCCTCAGTGGAGAGCAGCCTGCTTCTCCTTCTGCTCCTCCTTCCTGTTCTGTTCTCTCTTGCTATTTCTCCCTTTAGAGAGATAGTGAGAGAGAGTTCTCCTCTCTCTCCAATAAATAAAATCTTTTAAAAACATTAAAAAAAGTAAAGTCACAAATACAATTCTATTTGAAAAGGCATGCCTCATAATGCACACAAGAAAAAAGATCAAAAGATTGCATAAACACCTTCCACATATAAAAGTCATTTTTAAGAGCCCTTTTTGATGTAAGAGGCTTGAGGCTTTAGGGTAGTAGGTGTTTAAAGGTGGAAGCGCTTTGGGGATATCAACTTTGGAGTGGGGGAGTGATTTTTTCAGAAAACATACGTAACAATTCTTTTCCACAGTAAGTAAACTTGTTTGGTTTTGGAATATCTCATATGCCTGCATTTCATCCAAAAGCCATCTTTCTGAGGCACCTGGGTGGGTCAGTTAAGTGTCTACCTTTGGCTCAGGTTATGATCTCCAGGTCCTGGAATCACGCCCCATGTTGGGTTCCCTGCTCAGTGGGGACCCTGCTTCTCCCTCTCCCTCTGCCATTCCTCCTGCTTGTGCTCTCTCTCTGAGTCAAATAAATAAATAAACAAACAAACAAATAAAATATTTTTTAAAAAATACATTTTCTTCCAGATAATGTTCAAGATTCCTAATCACAGAGTTCCCCATTTTTCTAAGAGATATTTCTTCTTCTCCCCTAAAATGAGATACCCCTCTTTAAAAATCTGTTAAATTTCTATTCCATGCCACTACCAAAATAAGTACCAAATGGATTAAAGATTAAAATATGAAGAAAAACTAGTTTAAAATTGGTAAAAAGTATGTTTGCATGTTATATAATCTCAGCATGGACAAAGTGTTTCCAAACATAACCCCAAGAGCAGGAACTCCAAAAGAAAAAAAATTGACTTATTAACTAAATAAATATTTATAAGTTGTCTTCAAATGCCGTAAAGAATATGGAAAGGCAAAAGACAAACTTGAAAAAAAATATTTACAACATGGATGTCAAAGAGTTAACATACCCAATATATATATGTTCATAAAAATCAATAATAAAAGATAAATATCCTAATAGAAAAACAAGCAAATTATATGAATAAGCATTTCACAAAAGAGGAAATATAACATTTATGGGAAATAAATATTACCCTCTCCAGTAATCACAGAAATGCACATAAGAAGAATGCTACAATATAGTTTTTCTTGTGTAAACTGGCAAACACACTAAATGTCTAACTAGAGTGGGGAAACCAGGTACTCTCATATCTTGCTGGTTGTAATAAACATCACTTCTAGAGCAATGAAAATACAGAAGCAGAAGCCTTTAAAATACACACACCCACTGACCTGACAGTTCTATTTCTAGGAAATTAGCAACAATATGCACAGGATATTCACTGCTGAGTACACGTAATTTCAGCATCCATATGATGAAACTGCAGACACACCATTAAAGATTATATAACTGAAGAGTGAGAAAATATACAAGATGAACTGCCAAATTACACACAAAACTATTAAAAACCGGTATATGTTAGAAGGACAGGCCTTTTCAAGCCCCTGCTTAAAATAGTTCAGTGCTTTGCCATTGTTCTTAGAATAAAGTATAAGACCCTTAACCTGCAGGTTCTGTCTGGTCCTTGCTTAAATTCAGCCTCATCATCCCCACACTCCTCCTTTCCTGTCAGCCTTCTTTTAGATCCCAGAACAATAGTTGGCAAGCCTTTCCTTTAAAGGGATAGATAGCAAATATTTTAGACTTTATAATGGGCTATACAGTATCTGTTGGAACTATTCAACTCTGCAGTTATAACACAAAAGCAAGCACAGACAGTATGTATAGGAATGGGTGTATTCAAGGCTGGTTCAACACCCGTAAAACAATCAATGTGATTCATCATATCAGCAAGAGAAAAACCAAGAACCATATGATCCTCTCATTGGATGCAGAGAAAGCATTTGACAAAATACAGCATCCATTCCTGATCAAAACTCTTCAGAGTGTAGGGATAGAGGGAACATTCCTCGACATCTTAAAAGCCATCTATGAAAAGCCCACAGCAAATATCATTCTCAATGGGGAAGCACTGGGAGCCTTTCCCCTAAGATCAGGAACAAGACAGGGATGTCCACTCTCACCACTGCTATTCAACATAGTACTGGAAGTCCTAGCCTCAGCAATCAGACAACAAAAAGACATTAAAGGCATTCAAATTGGCAAAGAAGAAGTCAAACTCTCCCTCTTCGCCGATGACATGATACTCTACATAGAAAACCCAAAAGTCTCCACCCCAAGATTGCTAGAACTCATACAGCAATTCGGTAGCGTGGCAGGATACAAAATCAATGCCCAGAAGTCAGTGGCATTTCTATACACTAACAATGAGACTGAAGAAAGAGAAATTAAGGAGTCAATCCCATTTACAATTGCACCCAAAAGCATAAGATACCTAGGAATAAACCTCACCAAAGATGTAAAGGATCTATACCCTCAAAACTATAGAACACTTCTGAAAGAAATTGAGGAAGACACAAAGAGATGGAAAAATATTCCATGCTCATGGATTGGCAGAATTAATATTGTGAAAATGTCAATGTTACCCAGGGCAATATACACGTTTAATGCAATCCCTATCAAAATACCATGGACTTTCTTCAGAGAGTTAGAACAAATTATTTTAAGATTTGTGTGGAATCAGAAAAGACCCCGAATAGCCAGGGGAATTTTAAAAAAGAAAACCATATCTGGGGGCATCACAATGCCAGATTTCAGGTTGTACTACAAAGCTGTGGTCATCAAGACAGTGTGGTACTGGCACAAAAACAGACACATAGATCAGTGGAACAGAATAGAGAATCCAGAAGTGGACCCTGAACTTTATGGGCAACTAATATTCGATAAAGGAGGAAAGACTATCCATTGGAAGAAAGACAGTCTCTTCAATAAATGGTGCTGGGAAAATTGGACATCCACATGCAGAAGAATGAAACTAGACCACTCTCTTTCACCATACACAAAGATAAACTCAAAATGGATGAAAGATCTAAATGTGAGACAAGATTCCATCAAAATCCTAGAGAAGAACACAGGCAACACCCTTTTTGAACTCGGCCATAGTAACTTCTTGCAAGATACATCCACGAAGGCAAAAGAAACAAAAGCAAAAATGAACTATTGGGACTTCATCAAGATAAGAAGCTTTTGCACAGCAAAGGATACAGTCAACAAAACTCAAAGACAACCTACAGAATGGGAGAAGATATTTGCAAATGACATATCAGATAAAGGGCTAGTTTCCAAGATCTATAAAGAACTTATTAAACTCAACACCAAAGAAACAAACAATCCAATCATGAAATGGGCAAAAGACATGAACAGAAATCTCACAGAAGAAGACATAGACATGGCCAACATGCACATGAGAAAATGCTCTGCATCACTTGCCATCAGGGAAATACAAATCAAAACCACAATGAGATACCACCTCACACCAGTGAGAATGGGAAAAATTAACAAGGCAGGAAACAACAAATGTTGGAGAGGATGTGGAGAAAAGGGAACCCTCTTACACTGTTGGTGGGAATGTGAACTGGTGCAGCCACTGTGGAAAACTGTGTGGAGGTTCCTCAAACAGTTAAAAATATACCTGCCCTACGACCCAGCAATTGCACTGTTGGGGATTTACCCCAAAGATACAAATGCAATGAAACGCTGGGACACCTGCACCCCGATGTTTCTAGCAGCAATGGCCACGATAGCCAAACTGTGGAAGGAGCCTCGGTGTCCAACGAAAGATGAATGGATAAAGAAGATGTGGTTTATGTATACAATGGAATATTATTCAGCTATTAGAAATGACAAATACCCACCATTTGCTTCAACGTGGATGGAACTGGAGGGTATTATGCTGAGTGAAGTAAGTCAGTCGGAGAAGGACAAACATTATATGTTCTCATTCATTTGGGGAATATAAATAATAGTGAAAGGGAATATAAGGGAAGGGAGAAGAAATGTGTGGGAAATATCAGAAAGGGAGACAGAACGTAAAGACTGCTAACTCTGGGAAACGAACTAGGGGTGGTAGAAGGGGAGGAGGGCGGGGGGTGGGAGTGAATGGGTGACGGGCACTGGGTGTTATTCTGTATGTTAGTAAATTGAACACCAATAAAAAAAAAAAATGAAAAAAAAAAAAAAAAAAAAGGAATGGGTGTATTGTCTTCAGATAAAACTTTATTTACAAAAACAGGTAATGTTCTAGCAAGTCAACTTTGCCTACCCCTGTCCTAGAACGTTCCATATTCCCTCTAGTCACTGATATTTTGCTTTTTCCACAGGCTATCACCTCAGCTTGAAAACATCTTCCTATCTTACCCTTCCCACCACTCCCCACTCCCCCGCCACTCAAACTCCTTGGCCAACTATATCCTGATCATCTTTCAGATTTCATCTCAAATGCCTCTTCCTCAGGAAACCCTTCCTTGATGTCTAGACCAGGATCAGTCCCTCTCCCATACACTCACAGGACACTGCTTTTTCTTCATAACATTTAACACAATTCATAACTACATATTTCATTTGTGATGATGGGATAATCCTCATTAGACTTCAAGCTCCATGGAGACAAGGACAGTGACCGTGTTGTTTACTATTATATCCCCAAAACTTACAAGACAGCCAAAAAATCCTCGCTCAATAAATCCTTGCTGAAAGAATGAATGGATGACATACACCAAATGGTTATCTGTGGATGGTAGGATTATGGGTGATTTTTTGTTTTCTCCTTTGTGCTTAAGTGTATTTTCTGTTTTCCTAGTTGCACTCATATTGCTTTTGTAATTAGGAAAAATTAAAATACAAAAGTCAAATTCTTAAAAACAACGTAAAAGTAATCCATTGATAAATGTGAAATGATGACACAGGAATAAGAAGCCTTTGAGGAAACGAATGATCAGAATGGGTAAAGTTACTCTGAAAGGTGTTTTCTTTCTTTTTTTTTAAAAGATTGATTGATTGATTGATTGATTGATTTATGAGAGACACACAGAAGAGAGAGGCAGAGACACAGGCAGAGGGAGAAGCAGGCTCCATGCAGGGAGCTCAATGCGGGACTTGATCCTGGGTCTCTAGGATTACACCCTGGGCTGAAGGCGGTGCTAAACCATTGAGCCACCAGGTGGCCTGGAAGGGGTTTTCAAACCAGGTCTTCAAGTTGATGGTTGTGTGAAAACTTAGGCTAAAGGGAGAAAGAGGACACAGCAGGCAAGATTGTTAGGATGTGCACAAACATGAAGGTAGTAAGTAACATGTGTTCCTGTACTGTTACATGAAAATAGAAATGGAAAATCACAAAACCAAAAGATACAGGGGAGTCCAGAAGCAAACAGCATAGAGAAGGGTTAATGGTTTCCATTGAACTTTTCCCATCTCTTTTCTCTTATTCATCTTGCTTTTGAAAGTGTACAAAATGGCAAAGCCCCAAGAGGGCCCCTGATGTGTTTTCCAAAGAATCAGGGTAGCTCACATTTCCAATCAAACTTGAATTCTCTGGCTTAGCTGGGGTTCCGTGGAGACATGTGGTCCCACCTGGGTGACACATCAAGTGAAATCCCTCACTGGAGAGCACCAGTGATAATTAAGCTACTTTTATAAAGTACACTAAAATGACATTTTCCCAAAGATTGTCTGCAGGCTCCTCTCAGCCCCTTGAATCTCAGCTCTTGCTCCTTATCTATCAAAAAGACTCACTCCCCAGCTAGGAATGCGTCAAACGTTTTGACCTGCACAATCACAAAACCAGTATCATCAGTTAGGGGAAAACAATTTCCTCTGGTAAGTGGAGACAGCCTAATTGCTTAATCTGACAGGTTATTAATGGTTCAAGCCAACCAAAAGCATAATGGATATTGATAACCACTGGCAGGTTGGACATTTGATGCATACAGTATTGCTGGAAATTACTTACATCAAGGGTTGCAACTGACCGTTAGACTGAATTGCCCAATCTCCGTGTGTTTCATTAAACAGTTCTATCAACTTGATAAAGTGCCAAGCCAGAAAGTTAGCCCATTAACTATAGCTCTGAGAAAAGAAAAAAAAAAAGCTAACAGAGTTAGGATGAGGATATTTACAGTATTTATGTTCCAAATCAAAGTGAAAATAAATCTCCTCAGCAAAATTGTACTCTGGGTGTTGGGAATGGCTTCTCCCACCCCTCTCCATTTGGATGATTTGGGGAACCAGGCCTAGACTGAGCCACTACCTGGATATGACTGTGATTTGGGTGAAGCTGAGAGTAGCATTGAGTTTAGTGTTCCAGGATGTTCAGGGCCTGATTCGTTACTCACTGGGCTCTTCTTGAGAAAAAAGCTGAGTCTCATCCACAGCAGGTATCGCTTCCTTATGCCCCATCTCCCCTTTACAGAGCAGCAGGGATAGGCTAACAAATGGACAGAAAGTGCAACTGCCCTAAACGCCTCTAGTGGAGGCTGAATGCAACCCTGAGTCTCATTTCAAAGCAGAGGACTTTGAAGAAGCATGGGAAACCCAGGAATCACTACTGAGCTGCTACAGAGGAAATAATTCACTGCATACTAAGAGTTCCAACCTACATGGTTCCCTCCAAATCATTAATAAATCCCTTCCATGTGATCAGTAACAGCAGAAAGCGAAGTTTCAAAGATGAAACTGGGGATTGACGGTTTAAAAGAGGACAGATGGCTCTATTAAGCACAATACAACAATAGAGAGAATTAGAATCAAACCAGCAAGAATAGCAACAACGAAAGAAAGCCCTCTCTCCTCTTGGAAAGGTTGAGGGGTTTAGAGCAGTAGTGGCACAGCCCAGTACGGTTGCTACTATGAACCTGGAGGGGAGAAATAATGTAAACATGAACTAAAACCGTGGCAAAGGCAGTGCAGATGGACAATGGGAGATAAGTCTAAAAGATATTTGGGAAGTAGGATCAACAGGATTTCATTACTCATGGAGAAGGGTCCCCTGAGTGGGGAAACTAGGACTGTGATGTTAACACAATCCTTCAAATAAAAGTAAATGAGTCAATAAATTGTAAAGTACTGGAACACCTGAGTGGCTCAGTGGTTGAGCGTCTGCCTTCAGCTTAGGGCATGATCCCAGGGTCCTAGGATGGAGTCCCTCATGGGGCTCCCCTCGGGGAGCCTGCTTCTCCCTCTGCCCATGTCTCTGCCTCTCTCTGTGTATCTCTCATGAATGAATGAGTGAATGAATGAATGAATAAATGAATAAATAAATAAAATCTTTTAAAAATACATGTAAAGTACTTAGAACAGTGTATGCTACATAATAAGAGCTACATAGGTGCTTGCTATGATCGTTAGTGTCTTCCCAGCCAAATGGAAAGTGTGAAAGCCAGACTAACCAGGATGAAACAGAATTTCTATCTTCAAAAAGAGATTCTGCAAGTGTGTGATGTTAACAATTTGCACTGTGCCACTCTCCCAATACCTGCCCCCACCCCAGACATGCAGGTAACTGGCTCAGGATTGGGCTGTTGCTGGTATAATACCAATAACCAGCACCCATGTACAACTCGACCTTGCACTAAGTGCTTCTGCATTCCATTTCAACTGACTCTAACAAGAACCCCACAGAACTCGCAGAAGTGAGGTGCTGGCTCTTTACTATGCTCCAACTCAGCCTCTGTTGGGACAAAAGCTATGTGTTTTTGCCCTTATCATCCCCCACAGAACCTAGCACTTGGCAGGCTGTTTCAAGTGTTCAGTACAGCAGCAGGATTGAAACTACTGGCTCTGGATCCAGATGACCTGGACTTGAAGCCCAACTCCACCACTGTGTGTCCTTGAGAATTGAAAAGTTAGTTCACCTCTTTGAGCATCAGATACCTTATCTGTAAAATGGGAGCAGTAACAGTGCTTTCCTTGGAGAGTTGTTGGAAGTATCAGAAGAGATAATGCATTTAAGGCTCTTACCACAATGTCTGGTTCCATGCCCAAGAATCAAGAGTTGTACTTGGTACTGCTTAAATGTATGGAAGCCCAATTAATAGAAAGGAGTTTTGAGTAGTGAAAGCAAGAGTTAAGGTACAAAATCATGGGGATTATTTTCCCATCAGAAAGATAGTTAGAACGCATGTGCACAGAAAAGAGATTTGCACAGCCATAGGACTAGTTCCAGGAAAGGAGCAAAGAGATCTGAGGATGAAGAGGAAAAGGTACAAGGGAAAACCAGCCCAAAATAGATTCAGGAACCCGTTGCTTGGCTTGGAAACCTGAAAACTCCAAAGTCAGCTCCCCTGAATATTATTTCCCAATTCAAAAATGTGAGCTCAATTACATTAGGATCAAAAACTCTGGCATGAGCTGCAAACAGCTGGGCTCTTGCTATAAATTCCCTGCTGTGACCAAAGCATAATGAAGTTCGGGCTTTTTCATGTGCGTTTTTTTTTTTTTTTAACTCGCGAAAGGAAAATATAGCTCTCCAAAGTAAAGAAATGCAACTGCCCCTGTTAAACTCTATTTAAATTGAGAAATGGCAAGCCCTTGCCAGTTAAAGCTAAATTACTTCTCAAGCATACTGGTCATGTGGAAAGGGAGCACACAGGCTTAGTGAAAACAAGACCAGAGCTGTGAAAGGGTAGAAATGCCCCCTTCTCTCCTCTGAGCCTTGAGCCCGGGCCACTCAACACCACCTCCCTGTATTGCTCTGAATAGGCCATCAAATAGCCCCATCGTTTCCCCCACCCCCCACCACCACTGCCACCACCACCACTACCACCTCCCCACCCCCACCTTCCACCCCCTTATGCCCACCAGCAGCTGGGCTCAGTATGCAATTAAAGGCACGAAGGTAAATGCATCTTTCCTCTAGCTCAGTGGCAGGCATCTCTTGGCAGCTATGAAGACACAGCTGTTCCTTTAACCTAGTGTCCTTCTGATGGCAAAAGATCTATCAGGAAGCCAGTTAAGTGCTGAGGGATGAACTGGTCCCACGAGGGGAAGAAAGGGTAAGAAATCACAAACAGCAGGAATGAAGAACTTACCTCAGGCCTAAAAAAGGGTTCAAGTATATTGACAACTTAAAACCAACTTTCTGGGACACCTGGGTGACTCAGTTGATTAAGCATCTGACTCTTGATCTCAGCTCAGGTTTTGATCTCAGGGTCTTGAGTTCAAGACCCATGTTGGGCTCCATGCTGGGTGTAGAGGCTACTTAAAAAAATAGAAAAAAATTTACTAAAATCAACTTGCGGAGATGAAGGAATGCTTTGTTAACTCATGATATTTAACACAACAAGATACTGGTTCTATTTTTCCTTCATCTCATAGTGATTTGTACAAATTGTGGGCTGTTCCCCCCAAACAAACATTTATGGTGAAAAAAACAGTTTTCTCAGCCCAATATTACTGATTAGCTGGACCAACATAAACAATGCTGTACTGATAGCTATTTTTTTTCATGTATCAGACTTTACATCCTCAGTTATGCTGTAAGCTCATGGAAGTCTGAAGTTGTGTCCTTTAGTTTCTATAGAAGTCCCCAAAACCTGAATGCAAACTGGTACAGCCATTCTGGAAAACAGTACTGAGGTTCCTCAAAAAGTTAAAAATGGAACTATCCTACAACCCAGCAATTGCAGTACTAGGTATTTATCCAAAGCATACAAACAGTGTTTGAAGGGGCACATGCACCCCAATGTTTATCGCAGCAATGTCAACCATAGCTAAAATATGGAAGAGCCCAGATGTCCATCAACAGATGAATGGATAAAGCCATCAAAAAGAATTAAATCTTACCATTCGCAATGACCTGGATAGAACTAGAGGACATTATGCTAAGCAAAATAAGTCAGAGAAATATAAGTACCATAGTATTTCACTCATACGTGGAATTTAAGAAACAAAACAGATGAACATAGGGGAAGGGAAAGAAAAATAAAAAATAAAATAATGTAAAAATGGAGAGGGAGGCAAAGAATAAGACAATCTTAACTATAGGAAACAAAAAACAGGGTTGCTGGAGGGGAAGTGGGCAGGGGTATGAGGTAAATGGGTGATGGGCATTAAGGAGGGGACTTGATGTAATGAGCACTGGGTGTTAGATGCATCTCATGAATCACTAAATTGTACCCCTGAAACTAATAATATGCTATATGTTAACTAAATTAAATTTAAATAAAAATTTTTAGAAAAAGAAGTTCCCCAAACCTGAATGGCTACTATACATTGGAAACAATTCTTGGGAGAGCAGAGTTTAAATCTTGACTTGGCACATGGTAGGTATATGACATCGACTCAGTTTCAGGATATCTCTGGACTCCAGGTGGCTCATCTGTGTAAGAGGGGTGCTTTTATATGGGCAGGAACGTTCTAGAACTTGAGGAAGCCACAAGATGCATATGGAACTCCATAGAGTATTCATTTTAGTCAAAGAGGGAGAAGGGAGGGGATAAAATTCTTTGTGTATCAAAACAAACTCAGCAGTATTATAAAGATGAAATATTCTCACGATTTTCGTAAAGATCAACCATAAGAATTCAAAGTAAATGTGTCAAATAGGGGGTGGGGCAAGATGGCGAAGAGTAGGGTCCCCAAGTCACTTGTCCCCACCAATTTACCTAGATAACTCTCAAATCATCCTGAAAACCTACGAATTCGGCCTGAGATTTAAAAAGAGAACAGCTGGAATGCTACGGAGAGAAGAATTCGTGCTTCTAACAAGGTAGGAAGAATGAAAAGTAAATAAAAAGGAATCCAGTGGGGGACGGGCCACCACGAGGAGCCGGGCTAAGGCTGGTGGCGAGAGCCTCCAGGACAGGAAAGCCCAGTCCCAGAGAAGCAGGAACTCTAACAATCTTCCCGGACGGAAAGGTGCTTGCAGGGAACTTGGGCAGGATCCCAGGAGGGGCAGTGGAGCCCCCAGGTTCCCAGGGTCACTAACAGAGTAAGTACGCCCCGGGGGGAGAGCTCGCCACACACCGCCGGCTGAGCGTGGTAAAGGGCTGGAGTGTACGTCCTGCGGGGCCCCGGGAGCAGCTCAGGCGGCTGCTCAGGGGGCGGCTCTGTGCAGAGGGGGCTGTGTGGCCCTGGGAGCGTGATTCCAGCAGCACAGGCCCCAGATCCCAAGGCGCCAGACTGACACAGCCCAGGATCCTGCGCTCCCCCAGGGACAGGCAGAGGCCGGGAAGACACAGGATAGCGAGGACGCTCCTGCTGCTAGGCGCCCCCAAGCTGTGCAGATCAGAGCTCCCCATCCCCGGAGCATCCAGGCCACTGCGAACTGGGAGACTATGGTAGTTACTGTGGGAGCTGACTCCAGGCCTGGAAAGCAAGGCGCCACCAGTGTGGTTATTCCTCCTGGTGTCACCCTGTGCCTGGGAAGGCTGGGGCCACCAGGGAACACAGGCCTCAGAGGATAAAGAGCTCCCACAGAGCCATGCACCTGGCAGGGGGAGGGACAGCTCCCCCAGGGGCACAACCTGAGAATCAGCACAGCAGGCCCCTCCCCCAGAAGACAAGCAGGAAAACAGGGGAAGAGCAAGTTCCTTACCAGGAAAGCTCCAGGGGAAGTCGAGGGATTTATAGTATATAGAACCAGAGGATACCCCTCCACCCCTACTTGTTTGTTTTCTTTGTTTTGTCTTTGTGTTTTGTTCTTTGTTTTTGTTTTGTTTTGGCTTTTTGTTGTTGTTGTTGTTGTTGTTTTTTCCCTTTTTTCCTCTTTTTTCTCCTTCCTATTTCCAGTAAAACCTGTTTTTAATGACTCTGCACTGAGCAAAATGACAAGAAAGAAGAACTCACCACAAAAGAAAGAATCAGAAATTGTACTCTCTCCCACAGAGTTACAGAATTTGGATTACAATTCAATGTCAGAAAGCCATTCAGAAGCACAATTATAAAGCTACTCGTGGCTCTGGAAAAAAAGCATAAAATATTCAAGAGACTTCATGACTGCAGAATTTACATCTGATCAGGACGAAATTAAAAATCAATTTAATGAGATGCAATCCAAACTGGAGGTACTAACGACAAGGGTTAATGAGGTAGAAAAACAAGTGGGTGACAGAGAAGACAAGTTGATGGCAAGGAAGGAAGCTGAGGAAACAAGAGAAAAACAATTAAAAGATCATGAGGATAGGTTAAGAGAAATAAATGACAGCCTCAGAAGGAAAAATCTACGTTCAATTGGGGTTCCAGAGGGCGCCAAAAGGGACAGAGAACCAGAAAGTGTATTTGAACAAGTCAGAGCCGAGAACTCCCTAACTTGGGGAGGGAAACAGGCATTCAGATCCAGGAGATAGAGAGATCCCCCCATAAAAATCAACAAAAACCGTTCAACACCCCGACATTTAATAGTGAAACTTACAAATTCCAAAGATAAAGAGAGGATCCTTAAAGCAGCAAGAGAAAAGAGATCCCTAACTTTTATGGGAAGAGGTATTAGGTAAAGAGCAGACCTCTCCACAGAGACCTGGCAGGCCATAAAGGGCTGGCAGGATATATTCAGGATCCTAAAAGAGAATAACCTGCAGCCAAGAATACTCTATCCAGCAAAGCTCTCATTCAGAATAGAAGGAGAGATAAAGAGATTCCAAGATACGCAGAAACTAAAAGAATATGTGACCACCAAACCAGATCTGCAAGAAATATTAAGGGGGTCCCTGTAAAAGAAAGAGGAACCCCAAAGAAATAAGTCACAAAACAGGGACTGAATAGGTATTATGGTGACACTAAATTTGTATCTTTCAATAGTACCTCTGAACGTGAATGGGCTTAATTATCCCATCAAAAGGTGCAGGGTTTCAGACTGGATATGAAAGCAAGACCCATCTATTTGCTGTTGACAAGAGACTCATTTGAGACGTAAGGACACTGACAGCCTGAAAATGAAAAGTTGGAGAACCATTTACCATTCAAATCATCCTCAAAAGAAAGCAGGGGTATCAATCCTCATATCAGATAAATTAAAATTTATCCCAAAGACTGTAGTAAGAGATGAAGAGGGACACTATATCATACTTAAAGGATCTATCCAACAAGAGGACCTAACAATCATGAATATTTATGCCCTGAACAGCAAATTAAACCTTTACCTGGCAGAAGAGAGTTAATAAAGATTTGAGAAGAACTCAATAAAATACAGACCAGAAAAACTGTGGAACAGATCAACAAACCCAGGAGTTGGTTCTTTGAAAGAATTAATAAGATAGATAAACCATTGGCCAGCCTTATTAAAAAAGAAGAAAGAGAAGACTCAAATTAATAAAATCATGAATGAGAAAGGAGAGATCACCACCAATACCAAGGAAATACAAACAATTTTAAACACATATTATGAGCAGTTATATGCCAATAAATTAGGCAATCTAGAAGAAATGGACACATTTCTGGAAAACCACAAACTACCAAAACTGGAACAGGAAGAAATAGAAAACCTGAACAGGCCAATAACCAGGGAGGAAATTGAAGCAGTCATCAAAAACCTCCCAAGACACAAAAGTCCAGGGCGAGATGGCTTCCCAGGGGAATTCTATCAAACGTTTAAGAAGAAACGATACGTATTCTACTAAAGCTGTTGCAAAAGATAGAAAGAGATGGAATACTTCCAAACTCATTCTATAAGGCCAGCATCACCTTACTTCCAAAACCAAGGACCCAACAAAAAGGAGAATTATAGACCAATATCCCTGATGAACACAAATGCAAAAATTCTCAACAAGATAGTAGCCAATTGGATCCAACAGTACATTAAGAAGATTATTCACCATGACCAAGTGGGATTTATTCCCGGGATGCAAGACTGGTTGAACATTCGTAAAGCAATCAATGTGACAGATCATATCAACAAGAGAAAATACAAGAACCATATATATGATCCTCTCAATAGATGCAGAGAAAGCATTTGACAAAATACAACATCCATTCCTGATCAAAACTCTTCAGAGTGTAGGGATAGAGGTGACATTCCTCAGCATCTTAAAAGCCATCTACAAAAAGCCCACAGCAAATATCATTCTCAATGGGGAAACACTGGGAACCTTTCCCATAAGATCTCCTGACAGGGATGTCCACTCTCACCACTGCTATTCAACATAGTACTAGAAGTTCTAGCCTCAGCAATCAGGCAACAAAAACAAATAAAAGGCATTCAAATTGGCAAAGAAGAAGTCATACTCTCCCTCTTTGCAGATGACAGGATACTGTACGTAGAAAACCCAAAAGACTCCACCCCAAGATTGCTAGAACTCATACAGCAATTTGGCAGTGTGGCATGATACAAAATCAATGCCCAGAAATCAGTGGCATTTCTCTACACTAACAATGAGACTGAAGAAAGAGAAACTAAAGAGTCAATCCCATTTACAATTTCACCCAAAAGCAAAAGATACCCAGGAATAAATCTAACCAAAGAGGTAAAGGATCTATACCCTAAAAACTACAGAACACTTCTAAAAGAAATTGAGGAAGACACAAAGAGATGGAAAAATATTCCATGCTCATGGATTGGAAGAATTAATATTGTGAAATGTCAATGCTACCCAGGGCAATTTACACATTTAATGCAATCCCTATCAAAATACCATGGACTTTCTTCAGAGAGTTGGAACAAATCATCTTAAGATTTGTGTGGAATCAGAAAAGACCCCAAATAGCCAGGGGAATATTAAAAAGGAAAACCAGAGCTGGGGCATCACAATGCCAGATTTCAGGTTGTACTATAAAGTTGTGATCATCAAGACAGTGTGTTCCTGGCACAAAAACAGACACATAGATCAATGGAACAGAATAGAGAACCCAGAAATGGGCCCTTAACTCTATGATCAACTAATATTTGACAAAGCAGGAAAGACTATCCACTTGAAAAAGGACAGTCTCTTCAATAAATGGTGCTGGGAAAATTGGACATCCACATGCAGAAGAATGAAACTAGACCATTCTCTTACACCATACACAAAGATAAACTCAAAATGGATGAAAGATCTAAATGTGAGACAAGAATCGATCAGAATCCTAGAAGGGAACACTGGCAACACCCATTTTGCATTTGGCCACAGCAACTTATTGCAAGATACATCCATGAAGGCAAGGGAAACAAAAACAAAAATGAATTTTTGGTACTTCATCAAGATAAAAGGCTTCTGCACAGCAAAAGAAACAGTCAACAAAACTAAAAGACAACCTACAGAATGGGAGAAGACATTTGCAAGTGACATGTCAGATAAAGGGCTAGTATCGAAGATCTATAAAGAACTTTTTAAACTCAACACCCAGGAAACAAACAATCCAATCATGAAATGGGCAAAAGACTTGAACAGAAGTTTCACAGAGGAAGACATAGACATGGCCAACAAGCACCTGAGAAAATGCTCTGCATCACTGGACATCAGGGAAATACAAATCAAACACAATGAGATACCACCTCACACCAGTGAGAATGGGGAAAATTAACAAGACAGGTGGAGAAAGGGGAACCCTCTTGCACTTTTGGTGGGAATGTGAACTGGCACAGCCACTCTAGAAAACTGTGTGGAGGTTCCTCAAAGAGTTAAAAATAGACCTGCCCTACCACCCAGCAATTGCACTGCTGGGGATTTACCCCAAAGATACAGATGCAATGAAACGCCGGGACACCTGCACCCCAATGTTTCTAGCAGCAATGTCCACCAGAGCCAAACTGTGGAAGGAGCCTTGGTGTCCATCGAGAGATGAATAGATAAAGATGCTGTGGTATATTTATACAAGTTAATATGTGCTGATTTAAGGTAGCACATTGGAACAATCCCCAGTTCTTACTATATACACAATCAATAAACTGCACTACTGATTCTTACCTATCTTTAGGTCAAATAAAAACAGAAAAAGAAAGTACTATTGATCAAATCAGTCTTAGTCTTACAATGCAAAACTTCCCAGGAGACAAATCTCAGATAAAACTGCCAGGAGACATGTACCACATCTGCCTAACTTTGCAAATGACCTGTACACTTTTGATAAGAAGGGTGAACATATTTTACAAGTGCCTATATGATCTGGCACCTTCCTACCTCTCCAGCCTCATTTCTGCCACTTCTATTCTTCAAACTCTAAACCCTGGGAAATCATGACCTTTTGTACATCTCTCAACTAGCTGAAATGTCTCACAACTCCAGGTAGGAAATTCCTGCTTCCATTTTCTATTTGGTTATAAAATCATGTTCTGAGAGTGATGGTCTTCCATCATTCTCATGCTTGATCTTTGTCATGGGATTTCCTTGACAAAACCACTAAAGTTTTAAGATAGCCTCTGTAGTGGCAACAAGAAGCCTAGTGAGACTAACATCTTTGGAGACTAGGGAAAAACTTTCTCAGCTTCCAGATGCAACAGGTAGAGTCTGCTAAGAAGCCACAGAAAAGGTGAAGCTCCATGTGAGGAGGCATGTGACCAGAAAGAGTCCCACCTGTATGTATTCAGGGAAGAGACCTTGGAGTCACCTAGTCCAATGGACTTCAGAAAGACCACTCAACATGACTTATAAGGCTTTTTGGATTCTGATTGTTACTTGCCTCTCTCTCCAGGAAATCATATGTTCCAGTCATACTTTTTATCATCCATTATCCTTTGCCCATTCTGCTTGGAAATACACTTCCCTGTTTCCCATCCTTCTCTGTGTTACCAACACCATTCACTCTTTAGATTTCAAGTTTTCATTCCTTCATTCAATCATTCAACAAATATTTCCTGAAAGCCTGTCATGTGGACATGGGATTGACTTAAATTGAAAGGTGAGTGGAGGGCACCTGGATGGCTCAGTGGTTGAGCATCTGCCTTCAGCTCAGGTCGTGACCCTGGGGTCCTGGTATTGAGTCCCGCCGCATCAGGCTCCCCGCAGGCAGCCTGCTTCTCCCTCTGCCTATGTGTCTGCCTCTCTCTCCCTCTGTGTGTCTCTCATAAATAAATAAATAAAATCTTTTTTTAAAAAAGAAAAGTGAGTTTAGGGATTGAATGGTGACCCCCAAAAATATGTCCAATCTCCGTATGTGACCTTATCTGGAATAAGTCTTTGCAGATATATTTTAGGTAAGTACCTCAAGATGACATCCTCCTGGATTAGGGTGGGCTGTCAGCCTAAAGAGGAACTCACTTATAATAAACAGAAAAGAAGATACAGACATATAGACCCAGAAGAAGACCATTTAAAGATGGAGGTAGAGATTGGAGTGATGTTGCTACCAGCCAAGGAACACCTGGAGCCACCACCAGAAACTGGAAAAGGAAAGGAAAGATTCTCCACTAGAGCATTCAGAGGGATTGCCCTGCTGACACCTCGACTTTGGACTTTGAGCCTCCAGAACTATGAAAATAATATTCTGGTGTTTTAAGCCAATTGTGGTAATTTGTCATGGCAGCCCTAGGAAACTAACACACCCAGGGAAGGCTTCCCTAAGGAGATAATTTTTAGGCTGAAACTTGACTGAAGAGAAGTAGCCAGCCATGGGAAGATCTGGGGAAAGTATACTCCAGACAGATAACAGCAAGTGCAAATGTCCTAAGGCAGGAACAACCTTGACATGTTTAAGGAAAAGAAATAATACCAGATGGCTGAACAGAGAGAGCAGGAAGAAAGAGAAGGCAATGAAGAAGACCATGCAGGGTTGGTAGGACATAGTAAAGAATTTGGGTTCAGTTCTATGTGTGATGGAATGATTTCAAGCTTTCCATCACATCCAGAATAAAATCCGAATTTTTTACTATAGCTAAAAGACCCTCCAAGATTTAGCCTATTCCAACCACTATCTTTCTTGATTGCTTTGTTTCAGTCTCACATACTCTTTTCAATAAGCCAAATTATTCCTTCCTTCAGAGTCTTCGCATTTTCTGTTTCTTCTATCCTGGAATGCTCCTCAAATGATTGGGGTGTCAGTTCACATGTCCCCTCCAAGAAAAATCTACTCTACTTCACAGCCAACTATTCTTTCAATTGACCCTGTGTTATTATTTTATGTCACTCATCACTTTTCAAACTATTTCATTAATCCCCTTAGTTGTTTGGTGTCTATCTTCCTCATGTGATTGCAAGCTCCATGGAGGCAAGAGTATTAGAACTGTACTCTTAGGATTAAGAGGAGTTAAAAAAAAATAAGAGGAGTTTACCTAACAGACACATGAGAAAGGGGAATGTTCCCAGGACTGAAAAACTAACTACTTCAGAACTGTTGGAATATATAGGAAGAGGGTAAGGTGAGCGAAATGAGAACTGATGGGGGATGAAACAATTGTACTTTTTAAAATACTACACTGGCTGCTGAACTGTAGTGAGCCAACAGTATAAGAGGACAGACCATTTATTTGTTCAAGAATATGTATTGACCACCCACTACATGTCAGGCAACTGTTTGGGATTTTCCAGCAAACAAACGAGACTATAATTTTTATCCTCTTGGAGCTTGTGGTTTGGTGGGGACCAGCTTGGTAGCTACTACAGGTGATGATGACTTGTATTAGGGCTGAGACAGTGGAGATGGGGAGAAGCAGTTGTATTTTAGGATATGTTTTGAGGAGAGATAGAGTTAATACACCTAGATGATGGATAGAATAGATTGGACATCACTTCCTCCACAAAGTCTTCCCTGGACCACCCATATATTAGATTAGATATCACATTACCCTGCGTTTACTCTATTGCTACATATCTTGTATCACAAATATTCATTCACTAGTCTGTCTTACCTGTATCTTATCACATTACATCAGAACCAATGGCACAATGCTTGAAACAGAATGGGAACTCAATAAATTTATTAAAGAAATAAACATATTTCATATGAATATCTATTATTATCATATAAATTTACTTAATATATAAACCAGGTCTTTTATCAGGGTAGTACTGACTGTCCATTGAGTGAAAAATCTCTTCTAATCTGCTGTTGCTTTATTCTGTTCTTTGATGCAAAAAGTTCCTTTTTAGATTGATATAATAAGAGCCTCCATTTAAACTATTAAAACATTTGTTCAAAGACTGGAAAATTACATCATCTCATTATGACATGACAGTCGCACCTGATTAAACATTGCACAACATCAAAGAATTAAAAGTTCAAGATTATAAATATAGTGTCAGAGAGCACATTTATAGAAATCAAATATTCAATCAAGCTGTTATGACATTTAAAAGGTCAGTAGCCAAAAGCACT
Source organism: Canis aureus (assembly GCF_053574225.1). Lineage (NCBI taxonomy): Eukaryota > Metazoa > Chordata > Mammalia > Carnivora > Canidae > Canis > Canis aureus. The sequence continues at coordinate 46,362,417 of NC_135649.1, forward strand.
CCACATCTTTATATAATGGTCAACGCAGTTCTATAGCACCAAAGCTCAGAAAATACTCTAGAAATAAATTTTAATGGAATTTGAACTTACAGGAGTCCAAACAGCCAACAAAATTCAACAAGAAAGACAAAAAAATGTCACATGCAGGCCACACACTGGAGCCTAGAAAGTAATGACCATTGCTGTTATTTTAAAAAGCTTCTCTCCATATTTCTAATCGTAAATATCTAGTACCGTAGAACTTCTCTAGCTACCCAGTAGAAGACTGAAGCTTCCTTACCAGTGGCTGATATTCAGTGATTGGTTTCAAATCCACATTTTCATTATAAACCACTATAACATTATTTTTCTCTCCAGTATTTGTGCATCCCCTATTCAAAGTCAAGAACTATATGGAAATATGTTAAGTCTGATAGCAGTAGACAAAAAGATTCCAGAGAAGTAAGGAGCTCAGTTAGGTACCACGTGAATCTAGCTCATGAATTCATGTCCTCTACTCCCTTCTCTAGCCAAAGCTTTCAACCCACTCTCCTTCCATTTGAGTGACTATCATTGCACAGGTTAGGCAACCCAAAAAGGATCACTTGGCTGTTCCCCACGATGACACAGCAACTAAACTACAGTTGAGACTAAAACCCAGTAGCCCTGGCTTCTGATTCTCAAAAGAGGATTTGAAAGGGAGAAGAAACACACCCTGGGCATTCTATAATCAAGATTCTCACGTATCAAAATATTCTACTGGAAAAAAATGCCACCTTATCTCAGCCCAAAATTCCTGAAATCCCAGCCTCTCCATTAAATATTCCTCGACTGATAGGTTTTTCCAGGTTCATTGTTTTTTTTTCCTCAGTCCATAAGTGATATTCCCATGAGTCTGTAGGAAAACTTACCTTATTTGCACGTGTAGCATTCAACATTAATTATTCTGACATCTGTGTGTCAAAACCTGTGGCCAAAACAAAGAAACATGATGTGCATTGAGAAGGATATAACACCATTTCTATGATATTCCTGCACCAAATGCATAACCTGAACCTCATCATGAAGAAACATCAGACAAACTCGGGGAAATTTTATAAAATAATTGGTTTATAGTCTAAAAATGCCAAGGTCATGAAAGACAAAGAAAGACTAAGGAACTATTTCAGATTACAGAAGACTAAACAGACACAACAACTAAATGCAACGCCATTGAGTGATACTGGATTGGATCCCAAATATATTCTATAAAGAACGTCAGTAGGACAATTTGCAAATTTGAATCAAGTCTGAAGATTAGAAAACAGTATTGTATCAGTGCTAATTTCCTGGTTTTGATCATTGTATTGTTATATAAGCAAATATTTTTGTTTTTAGAAATACACACTTAAGTATTTTTTTTTATTTTTTTTAAGTTTTTTATTTATTTATGATAGGCACACAGTGAGAGAGAGAGAGGCAGAGACACAGGCAGCACACTTAAGTATTTAAGGATAAAGGGGCATCATGTCTGTAAAATTCTCAAACAGATCAGAAAAAATATACATATTTATAATTAGAGAATGATAGAGAAAATGTGCTAAAATGCTAACTTTTGGAGAATCTGGGTAGCGAGTATATGGGAATCATTCGTACTATTTTGGTAACTTTTCCATAAATCTGAATCTATTCCAAAATAAAGATGTTTACAATATCCGTGGTCATTCATCCTTGTTGCTCTAGTCTATTTTGGATGGAAAATCCATACACTACTCATCTTCTGTGCCTCTATAGGTAGCTCCAGTTATTTTAAGGAACACATAATAATATTTAAATCCAAGAAATAATTTAAGTTCATTTTAATTCCAAAAATAGACCCACGCCACGCAGCACGTGAGGAGGCGGCGATGTAGGCAGTCCAAAATAATCCTGGCAAGATTATTCCTAAACTGTTACACCAATAAGATTGAGAATTGGCACCCTAAAGGGAAGAGTACCATCTCCGCACAGGTTACCCTGCCGGGTGCCTACCAACTTGCCAAGCACCAGTGCCTGTTTCTAGCAAGATGTTTGTCCACAGCGCCAACTTCCATCAAAAGCCACTTCTATGGGAATCCCTGGGTGGCTCAGCGGTTTAGCGCCTGCCTTTGGCCCAGGGCGTGATCCTGGGGTCCCGGGATTGAGTCCCTCGTCGGGCTCTCTGCATGGAGCCTGCTTGTGTCTCTGCCTCTCTCTCATGAATAAATAAATAAAATCTAAAAAAAAAAAAAAAAAAAGCCGCTGCCGCGGTATTTGGCCACCCGAGGGCGTGCTAAAATTACTTTTTCTAACTAAGGGATTTTTTTTTTTTTTTTTTTTTTACAGGCACCAGAGGAAGTGTGTGGGAGATGAGAGTCCCGGGTATCTTCAGGTCCCTTTGCGGAATCCTGATGGGGCAGGAGAAGAGGTGGTAGTTCTGGCCTTAGCAAAACTGCGTTGTCCTCGGAGTTCAGCTTCGTCGTCTTCTGCCTGCGTTACTGGCTCCCTTTTGACTTAGAGTGCTTTTTTTTTTTTTTGAGTGCTTTATATACCCATAACCCGTTTCTCTTCTCCAGATACCCAGAGCCTTCTTAGTCTCTTTGACTAACAGTTTTGTCCAAAGCACTCATTCCCACTCGGTGTAAACTGATAATGATGGCAATCACCATAGCAGAATGTCACAGTGTTAGAAACTGATAATGGTGATAATCATGATAGCAGAAGCAGGCCCCTCTCAAGAGAGATTTGAATGCTGGCAGGAATCCATGCCTTAAACTACAGCATCAGGCTTAGATTAGAAATTCAAGCCTTGGGGTGGCTCAGAGGTTGAGCGTCTGCCTTCTGCTCAGGGCGTGATCCTAGGATTCCGGATCAAGTCCCACATCAGGTTCCCCATGGGGAACCTGTTTCTCCCTCTCCCTCTGCCTGTGTCTCTGTCTCTCTCTCTCTCTGTCTCTCTCTCTCTCTCTCTCCCTGCCTCTCATGAATAAATAAAATGTTTAAAAATAAAAAATTCAAGCCTCAAAGCTGGTGGAAGAGAATGTGGGGGACCACAGGAGCTTTTTATTACTCTCCAAAAATCATACCTTGAGTGCCTAAAAGGGAGCCTGTGTTATCACCCAGCTAGGCAAGGGAACAGGGCGCTTGGGATTTGTAGGAATGGAGGGGAAATTTTGAGTTTCAGGAGTGAAAACTGGATTCTAGAAGGGTGCTAGCTGGAAGGCAGAAAGGTGGTTGGGTGGGACACCTGGGTGGCTCAGCGGTTAAGCACCTGCTTTCAGCCCAGGGCGTAATCCTGGAAATCAATTCTCACATCAGGCTCCCTGCATAGAGGCTGCTTCTCTCTCTGCCTCTCTCTCTCTCTCTCTCTCTCTCTCTCTTTCTCTCTCTCTCTCTCTCTCTCTCTCATGAATAAGTAAATAAAAATCTTTAAAAAAAAAAAAAAAGGTGGTTGGAGTGAAGGAGAACAGTCATCCCTAGGGAACTTGGGCAAATGCCCAGACTTTTCACAACCTAAAAAAGAATTGTGTGATACAATTGTAAATCAAAGACTGTTGACATTTTTGTAATTGCCCGTCTTATACCTCCTAAAAGCAGAAACCTCCTTTATTTTATTTTTTAAGATTTTATTTATTTATTTATTAATGAGAGACCGAGAGAGAGGCAGAGACATAGGCAGAGGGAGAAGCAGGCACCACGCAGGGAGCCCGACTTGGGACTCAATCCCAAGGATCACAGGATCACACCCTGAGCTGAAGGCAGACCGGCAACCACTGAGCATCCAGGCATCCCAGAAATCTCCTTTATTTTAAAGCAGGGAAGAAATCTGGGCATGACAGAACAATCCTGACAGTAAAGACTTCTGGAAAAATCGATGGGGTCATGAAATCAAGTCTATCAAAGGGAACATTCATTCCCCAAACTAATGTTCTTTTAAAATATCTAACTTCCACTATCTGTTTTAAGATATTATCAATACATATCTGAAGTCACCAATTTAAAAACTTGTAGACTTATCCATTTACTCATTCAATAATTATACACTTGAATTTTAGATGTCTTTTAAAAAGTTCAATTTAGGCCAGTCCATTTTAACCTGTTGTCTCTGTGAATAAGCTTCAGAAATTATCCATCCAATTCTATGCCCCAGGCTGGTCTGCCTCTGCTCCAAACCCCACTCTCTAGCCCACTATACCATGATCTGTTGAGATTTCCCTCCCGGTGAGACATACCAATGCCTTGGTTCACCCAAAATGGTGAAGCTATATGGTGGAATGTTCTAGACCACCAACTCCTAGAAAGTGGGAGGTGTGCCTCTTTCATTCAGGAGCCTATACCTTGTTGTCATTGGGGTACATGTACTTTTGTACATCTCTGATGTTGTGTATTTTGAATAAGTGAATGAGTAAATACATTTTTGTGAGTTTGTGATGTTTCTTAAAAGACTTATGAAGTAACACATCACTTGAAGCCGGCAAAAGCCCCTCATACACGCAACTCTGTAACATTATTATCGAAGTCCCAGTCCAAATCACTTTTCTAAAAATACAGGAAGGTAAACAGCTAAAATACTGCCAAAGTCAACCTTTGGGAAGGTACTTGCTTCTGTACTAAAATCTTCCATATTACATGCTTTATAAGTGCCAATTAACTTCAAATAACAAACATGTCCTTAATATTCACAGTATGAATATTATTTTATGCCTAAAAGTAGTGTGATATGAACAAACAAAAAAAAAACACAGTGTGCCTCAGAACTGGATGTAAATTATCACAGCATTTATGGCTAAGCCAAGCTGTGAGATTCCCTGAACTTTTTCTTGCCCTCTTCTTCCTGTCTGCCAGGAGGACACTGCTTGTCTTTCAGGACTGAGCTCAAGGGCCACCATTCTCTATGGAGCCTTTCTGTTTTACC